>NC_072796.1:122495463-123120463 GCF_028583425.1 Eublepharis macularius | reverse complement strand
AGCTGGCTCATCTACCAAAGTGGGCGAGAAGCACCTCTGGCCACCACTGCCGCCTGTTTATCCAACAGGAAGCTCTGGTCCAGCAGCACCTCCAAGCTCTGAACCTGCTCCTTTAGGCAGAGTGCAACCCCATCTAGAACAGGAGATAACCCGTTTCCTAGGTCAGACCTCCCTCCCCACCCCCCACCCCCAGCAGCACTTGCATTTTTTAGGAATTAAGTTTCAGCTGGTTAGCCCTCATCCACTCAAAAACTGCCTCCAGGCAGCCATTCAGAGTTTCTACAACCTCCCTGGGATCTGCTGGTAACATGAGGTAGAGCTGAGTGTCATCTGCCTATTGGTGGCAACTCAGCCCACATCTCTGGATGACCTTTCCCAGTAGCTTTACTTAGATGTTGAAAAGCATACAGGATGAGATGGAAACATGGTGCTCTCTATAAGAGAAGGAGCAAAGCAGCAGCCCCCCCCAGCACCTCGCTCTGAAACCTACGCTCAGGGTAGGACTGGAACCACTGCAGAATAGAGCCTCCCAGTCCCAATCCTGAAAGGCGGTCCATAAGGTACCGTGAACAATAGGATCAAAGGCTACCACAAGGTCCAGGAGAATTAACAGGGTTGCACTTCTCTGTGCATCTCCTAACACATAATAATAACATTAATAATCACATTTGATTTATATACCATCCTTCAGGATAACTTCACACCCACTCAGAGCTGTTCACAAAGTATTTTATTATTATCCCCACAACAATCACCCTGTGAGGTGGGTGGGGCTGAGAGAGCTCTGGAAGAGCTGTGACTGACCCAAGGTCACCCACCTGGCTTCAAGTGGAGTGGGGAACCAAACCCGGCTCTCCAGATTAGAGTCCCGCTGCTCTTAACCACTACACCAAACTGGGTCCACCAAGGCTATTTCAGTCCCATAACCAGACATGAGACCAGATTTGAATGGATTCAAACAATCTGCTTCATTCAGAGTTGCCAGCCCAGGCAAGGGTTTCTACCTACATACCATGATGTCACTTCTGGCGTAAACCAGAAGTGATGTTGACATGATACTCTACAATTCAGCAAAAACTCTATGCTGGGTGTGACAGTGAGGCATCCTCTCATTTTTCCTCCACCTCCCTGTCAAGCAGTGGCAGAGAACAGGGAATCCATGGTATGAGGTCTATAGTGGGAGGCCTGACTATACTTGTTATGGTATACACCCTGGTGCTCAGCTTGTGTTTGCTATCTCTTTTTGGTCTGCTGCTTTGAAACAAGTCAGACTATAATTCTGGCTCTCCCTTTCTTCCTGTCACATGCCTCTGATGTCACAAGACTTCCTGTCAGGTGCTTCCCCTGGTCATTAAAGGTGTATCTTAGATTGAAGAGACCACTGTGGTAAAATTAGATATGGGGTGATGAAAGTAGAGAGAACATTTTATCCCGTCCCATGATACTAGAATTTGTGGGCGCCCAATGAAGATGATGTAAATTCAGGACAGATAAAAGGAAATCTTCAATTAAGTAGTGTTTCGCTTGTGGAATCTGCTGTTATGGGAAGTAGTGATGGCAAATAATTTAATTGGCTTTAAAAAAGAATTAGATTTTTTCCAGGAAAGGTCTGTCACTGGCTAAATGAAACCTACAGGTTCAGGGGCAGTAAGTTATTCTCTGAAATCCAGGCAGAGGAGCACCAGTAGGGCATTTGGTTGGCTAATGGGTGAAACTGGATGCTTTGCTAGCTGGACCATTATCTGATCCAGCTCAACTGCTGCTACGATGCATTATTCATGGGTTCTTGGGTTATTCATGGGTTCAGTGGGTTCAATGCTGTCTAGACCAGCTAGACCAGCTAGACCAACTTTTCAGATTTTCCGGCAAAGCTTTCCTTCATTTTATCTTCTAAAGTTGGGATGGTAGGTACTGAGCCTGGAACTTTCTGCGTGCAATATGTGCTTCATCACTGAGCACATGAGGCCCTCCTCCCAGGTCTTAACTCGCTGCCTGTGGGTATACGGTTCTGAGCCGATGGTGGCTTCCTTCCACTGGCTTAAGAGAATAAGTTGTTTTTCCTTGTGTTTGGTGGCCCCTCCCCTCTGGGATTAAGAGAGTGGGTACATTGTGGCTCCCCCCACAACTGGGGTTAGGAAGTGAGCTACTTGCTTTTACTGGTGGTGCCTGGACATGCGTATGATGTAAGTAACTTGAAGCCACCGTATGGGTTTGAATATCACCAGCTTGCGTTTAAGTTTGTGCAAGTTGGCAGTATGGGGTCATCTGAGGTTCCAGCTGCATAGGGCCCAAACTGGAAGGGCATGGATGGGACACTTTGTACTCCCTCCCTCTGAGTGCCATAACTTCTCTTTCCCTATATATCTCAGCATATGTTCTTTATGTAGTAGAAGTACATGGATAGGAGCCAACTTGAACGGTTCTCCCCACCACCGCCTCCTTTCCCGCTTCTAGTAGCAAGATTCTAAACCTGGATCTCTAGAGCAGAAGCTAATTAACCCGCTGAGCAAACAGTTGTTGGGAGGGGGATTTCCCCCCCCTATCCCATTGTGAATCATATTGTTTCACCGAGGAGGATATTAGTGATGCAGACAGGTTTTATCTGCTAGAATAAGGACATCTACAACATGAAGAATTTTTATTCATTAAATGTAAATCCTTGGATAATTTCTCTCTCCTTCTCTCTCTTTTTTTTTTGGATCCAGGCCGTGCGTTGCTGAGGCTTACGGACAAAAAGCTTGAGCGGATGGGGATTGCTCAGGAAAGCTTACGGCAGCACATTTTGCAGCAGGTCCTCCAACTGAAAGTGCGAGAGGAAGTCCGAAACCTGCAGCTGCTTACACAAGGTAGGGGAAAGTTCCAAGGCGCACAGGAGGGGAGAGAGAAAGGTTGTACCGGAGCAGACAGAAATTACTTTGATGTTCTCCAGCATGCACTGCTGTGCGGAGAAGCCTCGTGGGGTCCCTGCAACTTCCCACTGAAGAACAAAAGGCAAATAACAAGAAACCGATCGATAGGTGAATTAGGGGCTGCCTGTCTGTTATGATAACAGCAATTATTTTTTGGTTGCTGTTTCTTAATGACAAAAAAAACCCCTTTCAAACAGCAGAAATTCAGTTTTGTTTTGTGAACATTAGATGCTGTTAATTGTTTTTATGTCACTTATATTGAGGATTAGATGTATTGCATCATCTCTGGTTATCATTGTCCAGGGTTGAGTTTTCTCCTTTTCTCCATAAGGTTCAAACACATGACCCCTTTTATTGAATCATCACATTTATTCATTGCCTGGCCCTACTTCTGTATTATTGGGTGCTGCCGGTGGAAGCTGGGAAATCACAGCATGTCATAACATGAGAAGTGTGCCTAAGAGCTAAGCTACAAGTGACACCTGACACAGGTTGGACACTTGTCAGCTTCCCTCAAGTTTTGATGGGAAATGTAGGCGTCCTGGTCTTGCAGCTGTAATGGAGAGCCAAGCTGTAAAACCAGGATGCCTACATTTCCCATCAAAACTTGAGGGAAGCTGACAAGTGTCCAACCTGTGTCAGGCGTCACTTGTAGCTTAGGGGAAAGGCAAAGAGCTTCACACAGGGCTGTTGTTTTCAGCAGCAGCTCCAGGTCACAGGTCACAGCTGATTCTGCCATGAGGCCTGCACTAATTGAGGTTATCTCACAATTTGCCAGCTACATAGGCAGGAGATGTTTGCTTGGGTGGTTCTCTTCAGTCATGGGGCTACAGATCTTGGGAATGAGTGCCTGTGGAGTATCTTCAGGCCATGTATCTGGTAAAGGAACTGGTGCAAGTGTGACAATGAATATGTCTTTATGCAAGGATAGTGGTGGTGTTTGATTCTGGTAACCATCAGCTTGATCTTGCTGTATTTAACTTGTTTCATATGTCAAAGAGGCTGCCAGGAGCACTTAGGATGGTCCAAAACAAGCAAGAATTGTTTTAAATAGACAGCTCACCATTAATTTCCAGTCTTGATTAGCTCTTGGGTTCTTGCATAGTAAACTAGCGGTCACATTTACAAAGCTGGAGTTAAACTTAAAAAACCTGCTGGTTAAAGAGTGTGTTCAGGTAAGATTCATTGGGAATACTTAATAATGGTTGGGGTTCTCCTTCAGAACAAGCTATTGTGTCTCAAAGTTCTGCTAAGTCTCTGAGCCATTTTGCCTTGCGTGTCTGATTTTCTATGAGTTATAAATTCTCCTATTTTGGATGGCCAGATATGGAATCTTCCAGTGTCTATCAGTGTGTTCATGACCATATTGATCTCACAGCAATTCTGCAACCATCTTGGCTAATGCTGTCTTACCCATTCATTGCTAGATGATAACAACAACTGGTGATGTACCAAGGTGAATGCAGGTTGTCCAGTTGTATATGGACATCTCTGAAGAATTCAACCAATCTATTCTTGTAGCATTGTTAGGGCTACAGAAATAGGGGGCGGAGAAGCAAAAGGGAAGAGCAGGAACCCATTAGGCCACAAGCCAGGGCTGACAACCTGTGTTTGACTTGGTTAGTTACAAGTTGGGCAGGCCTGAGATAAAGAAACCTCATTAATCCATTGGATTCACCCAATTTGCTTCAAGGCAAGAGGGTGAAATCAGATTCTGCTGTATTTGCATGGCTATTATATATCATTATCAGCTGATATTCTTAAATGTTCCTCCATGGAGCTCAAGGCATCTGTGGGGCTCTTCCTTTTCAATGGACGGTTTTCACAATGAGGGGAGATAACAAGCAAGCTGTCTCTTCCAACCTGTTTTTTCCCCACCTTCTTCTTAGAACATAATGGCTTTGTATTATCTGTTGTGTTGTGTTGAACACTAATGCTGCTTTTTCGGCTTGGAGTTTTCTCCCAGGCTGTATTGCCAGATCATCATTTTTGGAATTTTCAGTGCCTCAGAATTCTTGGTCTTTGTTCAGAACTTTCATATATGTTAATTGTGGGAGGGGGATGCATGAGAAGTTCAGATAAAGGCAGGTGCTCATTTGTGGTATACTGGCATCCACTTTACAAATATTCCATATCTGGTTGCCCAAAAATCACCTTGGAGACAAAGCTATTTAAGAGCTTGACAGATTGTAAGACATGTATCAAGCATACATGTCAGACGTCACTCACCTCAGATACATAATATAATTTGGTCCACTTACTCCTCTTCCTCTCTCAGAACTATCCGTTCTCACAAGGTGTTTTGATTGGTGAGCTTAGCAAGCTATTCATCATTAGCAGTGCATCAAGATAATGATTTGTAGCTTGCCAGACTTATGGTTCAGGTTTCCTAGTAACACACCTCACAAGGAGGCAAATGAACTAGTAAACTTTGTTACCAGTTTTGTATAATTGTATGCAAGACCTTGTCCTAAAAAAAGAGATGTGTTTGTCTGGTAGCACAGTCTCCTATTGTCAACAGCTGTGGGGCGGGAGGGAAGCAATGTGGACCAGAAGAAACATGGACCATAAATGTTGTTTTTCGGCTTTGATGGAAACTCGCTGTGACAAATTATGAGAATCCTTTTCAGGTAGGCAGCCTTCAGGGATCCTATTCTTAATGTTACTTCGCTTAGTGAAGTTAATGCTGTGCCAGTCAAGGTCATGAATTGCCCACAAGACTTAGATTGGGGTCAGCAGTTCACCATACTCCTGCTGATAGTTCTCGTTATAACCCCGGGGCAGTCCTGGGGGAATTGCTTGACTAAGAGATATTGTAGGCTTGTCAAGGAGGTCTTTCCAGTGGTCCTACTCTTCACTGTCTAAGCCAATTTAATTTGTGGTGTCACTCATCTGAAGTCAATGCTGAAGGACAACCTTGCTTTGTTACTGAGGGATTTGATGTGTCACTCTTCTACATTCCAGATTGTCTTCCAACTTGTTGATGATACACAGAAAGCCTTGGGCAAAAATGGCTGAAATCCAAAATAGTGCAATGCTGTTTTAATGCTGTTTTAATGTTACAGAAGGACTACTATGTTTTTTTAAATTAAAAGTATTTATAGTCCATCCCTCCATAAAGCTCAGGGCGGTTTATTATAACCCCCCCAAAAAAGTCAAGTTTGTACAGCTGACTTACAAGGAGTGTAAAACAGCACATTTAGCTGCAGAATACAGCTATCATAGTTCTATTCCAGGACCTCAACCGACGAGACCTCAGCAACAGAAAGAATTCATCCAGTTCTGGCAGGAGCGGATAGATCTAAAATTATCATTAGCAGGTTAGGTAAAGTTTTGTACCCCCAAACGCCTTAATGAAAAAAAACAGGTGGGAGCTCTTGCTAGGTTCTTGAAAGCTCACACCCGGAAAATCTTGTTGGTCTTTACGGTGCTACTGGACTCAAATCTTGCTCTTGGTTGGACTGCTTTCTTTCATCTACAGTGATTAGAAAACAGCATTCCCATTACATTTGACTGACCTAGCCATGCTGATCAATACTTCTGTAACTTATATATTGAACTGGCTTGATACCTGTGCTTCACTACGATATTTAACTACTTTAAATCCAGTTACGATATTTATGGGTATGTAACATTTTTTGGTTTGTGGGTTTGTTTTTTTGAGTTGACGACCCTAGTGAACTTTTAGGGGAAGACTGAGAGGTGCATTTTACCTCAGGACACATTAAATGATTCCCAATAGGAACTGCATACTGTTTAGAATGGGTGTGTGTGTGTGAGGACCAATCAGGCCGCATACGCAAATGACCTCTATGTTCCAGCTGTCTCGGGGTGGGGGGATGAGGTGTGGAATGTTGTGAGCCCCCATCAGCCTGTATATGCAAATGACCTTGAAAGGCTGGCCCAATCAGGGAAGAGTGGCCAAGCTGGCAGTGGGCAGGGGCGCAAGCAGGCAGCAGCCTGCGAGCCACGCAGGGAAGCTGTATCCCTTTGGGAAAACACATTTTACCCCTTTTTACCCCCTTAGGGGGATGCCCATGCTTCGCTATGGTATTTAACTACTTTAAATCCAGTTATAATACTTATGGGTATGTAACATTTTTTGGTTTGTGTGTGTGTGTGTGAGTTGAGTGAGTTGGTTTTGTAGTATAATAGCATAGTACCCGAGCTTCACAAAGGTGACTGAATAAAGCGAAGCATGTTGATTCTGAAAACGGATGAAGTGAATTTCGAAATGTAAGATTTATTGAAGAAATTTTTAAAAGGAAAAGATTGTAGTACAATAAATAAAGTGAAAAATACGTACAACCTTTTTTTCTACTGAAGGACCTCTTTGTAGACCACATTGGTGATTTTCCCCTCAGGTGCTAGGCTGCTGGGTGAGCTCATTCTGGAGCAGGCCACATAGAACTGCCCATGTGAGAAGCAGTCCTCCCTCAAGTCAATTCCTGCCACCTTCAGTATCTGCCCCTGGGACTTGTTGATCGTCATAGCAAAGCAGACCTTGAGGGGGAACTGCAGTCTTTTGAACTCGAAGAGGTTATCTGATGGTATGAATGGTATGCATGGTATGAACGCCGACTCCCCCTGAGCACTGCCAGTGAACAATGTGGCCTTGATGACATCCCTGTGGAGGGCTTTCACTCATAGTCTGGTGCCATTGCAGAGCTTGGGTGGGCTGAGGTTCTGGAGCAGCATCACTGGAGCCCCCACTTTGAGGAGAAGCTTGTGGGCTGGGAAGCCAGGAGGGTTGAGCATGTTGAGGAACTCCACAGGGTAGTGGACTGCATCATCCATTTGCACCACTGAGTCCACAGATTTGTACTCCATTTCTGCCCCTTCGAGGGAGTTGTGTTTCATTAATGATGGCAACCTTGTCGTTCTTGGGGGTCAGAATGGCACGCTTGCACAGCCAGTCCATGGACTTCTCCATGATAGTGACGATATCAGGGTATATCATGGCTGTTAGGTCTGCAAGGGTTGTCACTACTGTGCCCAGGCCTGCAGGGATGGTCACCTTTCCCTTGGACTCAGGATACTCTCCGTCTCCTATTTTTAGTAGGAGTTCACAGAATCCCCCAGCAGACACCTTGCCTCTCAAGTGGACCGTTATGTTCTTTCTTGGTGAGAGTTTCCTGATGAGAGGCCACAGATACGACGCCTTGACACACACGGTAACCTCGTCAGCTCGAGTTCCCCTTGGGACTACTGGCAGAGTGTGCCAGAAGTCACCAGCCAGCAGCATGGTGACTCCCCCCCCCCATCACTTTCTCATTGCCCCTGACATCTTTGAGGGTTATGCTCAGTGCCTTAAAACACCCATTGAGCGCCATGGTGCTCTCATCCCAAACAATGAGCTTACAGTTCCACAGCACTTGGGCCATGTTGCTTTGTTTTGAGATATTGAACAGAGCTGTTTCTGCATGGATGAGGTTAAGAGGCAGCTTGAAGGTAGCAGATCATATGCCATGCCTGAGTGAGCCCTGACCTTCCGTGGAAGTGAGCGCCTCTCTACTCGTCTTCCGGGATTGCTTTGCTCATAGATAAACTCTGCCAGGGTGATCTTGCTGGTACTTGGCCACTGCTGCTCGATGCACCGCAGGAGTACGATGTGCATATTTCTTTGATGTATCTCTAAGTTGCTTCCTCTTTTTAGCATTGGCGTATCTTGCAGGACATCTGTCAGAAGGCTTCTTGGCGGCAGTAAGAGGTGATGGTTGCGAGAGGTGCGAGGTGGAGTTTGACTGAGGGAGGGGTGGTGTGGTGGGCACTTCGGCAGGTTCATGTGAGAGGTTCACATTAAAATGGCCCCTAGAAAGGTCTTGCACCATCTCCCCATGAACATTTAAAAACTCAGTTGCCATACTGACTTTTATATAAAATCCCTATTCAGGAGTCTTGTACTGTCTTTCTTCAACTGTCTGCAGTTTCCTTTACCTGATTTTTACCTTAGAACACAGTTCCACAGCTGACCCATCAGGGAGGGGGTGGTGTGAGCAGGCAGGATCCTGCCAGCTACACAGGAAAGCCCGGCCCCACAAGGAGATTGGCAACCTTAGAGGGAAGACTGGGAGGTGTATTTTTACCTCAGGACACATTCGACGACTCCCAACAGCAACTGCATACTGTTTCGAATGTTGGGGTGATGATGACCAATCAAGCCACATAAGCAAATGACCTCAGGGAAGAGTGGCTGAGTTGGCAGTTGGCGGGGGGGGGGGGGGGGCGGGCAGCCTGCCAGCCGCACAGGGAAACTGTATCCCTATGGGAAAATGTATTTTACCCCTTTTTACCTCCTTAGGGGGTGCATTTCTTAAAATCCCTTCTTAGTGAGTCTTTACATCATGAAAGGAATGTTCTCCCCAAATTTCACGTTTCTAGGTCCAGGGGTTTGGGCTGGGCGTTGATGAGTCAGTCAGGACACTTGTTTTTATATGTATAGATTGCTGCAACATGCTGTATGAGGGGCTGCCCTTGAAAAGGGGCTGAACCTGGAAGCTTCAGTTAGTGCTGAATGCAGCCACTTGCTTTCTTGTGGGGTTTAGCTGCTATGCACAGATAACACCAATCTTGAAGCAGTTGCACTAGCTTCCTGTTTACCTTTAAAACCTTGCATGATCTGGGACCTGCATATCTGAAAGCCTGACTCTTCCTTTATCCATCTGTGCGGCATGTGCACTCATCGTAAATTCGCCTCAGTCCCTGCTCCCAGTGTGGCATCTTCTCCCTTTGTCTATTCCTGGGCGCTTTTTTTTCAATTGCTGCCTTTGTATTATGAAACAGATTACCAGAAGAGGTTCCAGAGATACCAACCTCGATGGCCTTTCCCTAAGACCATTCTTTTTCAGCAGGTTATCTCTTGAGAGGTAATTTTAAGCTGAACTCAAAGAGAATTTGTTCTTTCTGGCAGGCCATCCATCTCATGTTGCTCCCTTTGGGAATGTTGTTGAACTTTTGAAACAACGCTGTCACTTTTATACCGTTTTTACTACGTTGTTCCTATGGTTGTATTTGTAAGCTGCTCTTGGCTACATAGAAAAGGTGGGGTGGAAATGTTTAAAATAAATACACTGGAACTGCCAGAAGGCCTTCCAAAGGACTGGGAGGGAATAGGGCCTTCTGGATTAACTTTGGAAGCTTGTTCGGCAGAGTGCGTGCCACATTGAAAATGCTCTCAAGCAGGCAGTAGTTGTTTGTGAAGACAATTCAAGGGGAAATTGCTGGGCCCAGGGATGTTAGTATGTAGGTTCCTGTGGGAAGAGGTGGTCCTTCAGTGATGTTGCCCCCAGGTCACGAAGGGATTTAAAGCTACCTTTTGGCCCTCTCCCATTTTCTCTCATGCGTAGAATGTACCTTGAAGATTTGCTGTGGAGAAAACAAAACTAGGCAGCGGGAAAGGAAAATGTGGATCTCTTACGCAGTTTGAATGATAAATTAAAGAAGGCAAACTTTTAATTCTTTCAAAATCAGGCCAAGACTGTGAGTGGCTGAACCCAACTCCACGCTCAACATATATATTCTCGAATCCAAATGCAGCGGGAGGAGGGGCCTTGAAATAAGAGCCCAAAGTAGGGTGCCAACTCTAGGTCAAGAAATTCCTGGAGATTTGGAGGTGGAGGCAGGGGGACAGGTTTCGGAGAGGGGAGGGATCACAGCAGAGTATAATGCCGTGGAGTCCACCCTTCAAAGAAGAAGTTTTCTCCAGAGGAACTAGTATATGTCTGGAGATCAGTTGTGATTACAAAAGATCTCCAGGACCCACCTGGAGAATGACAAGCCTAGCCCAAAGATCTATCAAACCAGGCTTCAAGAATTTATTCTACACCTGAGCAATTAAGTGACTTCATACTGCCTTCTAATCATAGATGTTGCTCATACTCTCTCTGCCTAGAGGGCTCTGTGGCGTGATATACAGAGGTCTAGGGAGTTTGCTAGACCAGGGCCTAGTCTTAAGCCGCAAGGTCCCCGATGTCAGCTCTAGAATGCCTGTCACATCCCTCACTATTTATATAAATGGAGAACATTTAATTTGTTTCGTTCATTTATACCCCTCCTTTCTCCCCAGTGAGGACCCAAAATGGCTTATATCTTTCTCCTCTCCTCACAACAATCCTGTGAAATAGATTAGGCTGAGAGTATATGACTGGTGCGAGCAAGTTTCCATGGCAGAGCAGTGATTCAAACTTAGCCCAACGCTCCAGATCCTAGCCTGACACTCTAACCACTATACCACAACGGCTCTCCTTACTGGCTCTTCTTACTGCTTACTGACTATACGAACTGGGTAGGATTGTTCTTCAGCAGAAACTCCTGAATGTATGTATACGTTGTCACTGTTTTCAAAACACTTCAGTGCATGTAAAAAGGCAAACATATTGTTAAATCTATTATATTGCAAAATACGTGCTTATTGCTGGATTGAATTCCACAGGTCCATTCCACTGTGCTCTCCTCTGGTGTGAGGAACCTTCCACTGATATAAGAAGTTCTTCTAGAGTTGCTTGGCTTTAGAGGAAAGTGCAGGTGCTAGCAGAATGGATCTGTGGGATCTGACCCTCAGATTTGTAGAGTAGATGTATTTTTGGTGACTTACTCAAACAACGTTAAGCATAATTCACAAGTTGCAGATTGCTGTGTCTGTTGCCTGAACTAAAATGTACTAGTAACTGCCTTTTCTTTGGCATAGGTCATTCCCTCCTGCCTCTGCATTCTCAGCATGCTCATTTATGACCAGTCTTTTACAGCATTGATCATCACAGGGCATTGCTGTCTAACACAACAGAGCCATTTCACAAGCCAAACTATCTCAGATAAGAGGTTGGAGATAGTATCTTTTAAAATAGGTTATAATGAATGCAGTAGCAGATGGGGGAAGCTCTAGATTTGTTTATTTAAAATATTTATAAACTCACCTTTCTCCTCAGCAACTGGGAAGATGTGATGAATAAGTTTGTCGCTTGCTGATTACCCCTCCAGTGCTGATGTGATTGGCATTTACCAGTCTTGCCTCTGTTAATTCTAGAAATCCGCATCTTCCCATTTCTTGCTTCTTGGACTCCATTCCTCCATCTTTCTTCCCTCTCAGCTTGTCCGTTTTGACCTGTATGACGGACCCCCACCCCCTCACTCTCCCACTGTGAAGCAGATTTTCCTGCCAAAATTAAAATTTGCTCGATGTGGCTGAGCAGCCTCAAGTAGTGTGCCTCTGTTTATAGGTTAAATTTCTTTTTGTTCTACCTTGATAAGCAGTTATTAAAAAATAACAAACTTTATTGAACAGGCAGAGATGGAATATAGACAGTCAGGGGATGAAAGGGCTGAGGTAAAACTTGCTGGTAAAACAGAATTCTTTAAATGTAAAAGGCCAAACAGTTTGCTTGCACCTTAGTTTCAGTGTTCTTAGTGAGAGGTGTGTTGTTTACTCCGGGTTACAGTAACAGAGTTTCTCCACAGAGTTCCCCTTTTTAAACTTAGGTTGCCAGACGGTAGTTCAACACAGTGTTTCCTTTTACACCAGTCCCGGGGTCATCCACAGAGCCAAACCCCTTTTTCTAGATACTGGGCAGGAGTTATTCTTCCTTTCCTAAGAAGAAATAACCCTTTCCTTTGGCTGGAATGGGCATCTTCACTGCTACTCAATTCCCTCTGTGACAAAAACAACCCCCCCCCCCCATCCATTTTTATCGTGGCTGTGTAAATAGGTTTTATACTGGAAACTTCTCCCTCAAACAAGGTTGGTATAGTAGGACAACTGATATCCCTCCCCTCACTTTAGAGGGGTAACTGTCTGAGAAAAAATTCTGTCAGCAATGCTCACATTCTGAAGGTGGAGTTCTGGCCAGCCAATCAGAGGGAAGGGGGAAGCCAGCCAATCCAGTTTTTATTTCAGGCCACTGTCAGCTCCTCCCCCTCCAGCCTTCTGAGTGCTGCATGGTGGAAACCTCTCTTTAAATTGTGTTCCGTCACAACCTGCTTCCTGTTACATTCTGCTACTGTCCCCTCACCTCTTTATAATGCCCTTGTAAGCTTCTTGTCATCTTCTGTCTCCTCAGAAGTTCTGGTAGCTTTACAAAATTGGATCCATAGGTATGGTGGGAGGGCACACAACACCGAGTCCTTTCTGTTGTCAGACTTAAACTGGTGTGTGTCAAGTCAAGGACTGGATGGGAGATCTCTTGGGACTCTTGTGCAGGCCATCTTGAGTTCCATAACAGAAGAAAGTACAATTTTTAAAAACTACCTGCATAGTCCAGGCTCCTCTCTCATCACTGCACACAAACAAGACAGGTCACCAAGCTGTGAGAGACACCTCAGGAATCCCTTGTGGAGGCACAAAAGAGTTCCCCCTCTTTATATCACTAGTAGGGTCGTCAGCCTCCAGGTGAGGCCTGGAGATCTCCCAGAATTACAACTGCTCTCCAGACTATAGAGATCAGTTTCCAAAGTTGGCTGGTCTCCTATTAAAGCAGGAGGCCTCCTGTTGATTGCTGCTGTTGCCTGCCACTGCTGAGACAAAAATTAAAATAAAACGCCGCCAGGCTCTGTGCTGGTACGTTAATCTGGGTACAGTCCAGAAGTGACAATGGGTAGCTCTAGGAACTGCCAGAAGCTGTGTGGTAAAACCATAGAGTGTCCAGCAATTCCTAGAGGTACCCATTGTCTCTTCTGGATTGTAGCTGGTAGCAAGATAGTGATGTCACCTATGTCGCTGATATCACACACACCCAACCATCCTGCTGGTTGCCAGGCTTCTTCTGGCAATCCTATCAGTTCTCCAGGAGAAAATGCCTGATTTGAAAATTGGATTATATGGGATTATACTCCACTGTGGTCCCTCCCCTCTCCCCAAGATCCCACCCCCGAAAAAACCTTCAGATATTTCCTACCTAGGAGTTGGTAACCCTTTGGAGCAGGAAACCCTTTGTGAAGCTATCTCCTGTTTCAATGGCTTCACGTTTTGGCAGAGTGGATCAAGAACTCTTGATGTTGCTGTTTTTGGAGTCACCCTGTAGTTCAGAATCACACACAGCTGGTTTTATCCACAAGCTGAGTAAACCACAATTTTAGGGCCCGAACATACAAAAAAATAACTTAATTACGGGGTGGATTTTTTGATAATGCTATAGGCCTGCTTAAACTAGACATAGTTCAGGGCCTCAGCAAGTCTTAATCCAGCCTTGGCATCCCATTGAGGTCTGCCCTTACTTAATACTTCATTGTGTACTCTTTCTTTTTTTTGTTTTGCTGTAAGACAAACAAACACTGTGGCATGCCAAGGTTTCTCTCTCTCTTCAGTTTCACTTGGATTATTCCTGCGAACAAGGACACTGAGATTAAGCAGGTTTTCTGTGGAAAAATAACGCTGAATCACACACACAAAGATACACAGACACAGGCTTTTCTCTCAGAGCCAAGCTACAAGTGACGCCTGACACAGGTTGGACACTTGTCAGCTTCCCTCAAGTTTTGATGGGAAATGTAGGCATCCGGGTCTTGCAGCTGTAATGGAGAGCCAAGCTGTAAAACCAGGACGCCTACATTTCCCATGACAAGCTGACAAGTGTCCAATCTGTGTAAGGCATCACTTGCAGCTTGGCGCTCAGATCAAACTTGAAGGGCATAGGCCTGCCCTCCTCACCTCTGTGCCTTTGTTTGCAAGAAATCTACTGTGGTCACTGAATTTTTTTGACAAAAATATCTGCAGGTTGTCTCTCCAGGATTTGGTGGGGATGGAGGGAATTGTCAGCATGACCATACTTCATTTCTTCTCCACACCCAATTCATAGGAAGCAGCAACCTGTTTTGCATAGCGGCGTCTCCAGCGATGTCATAAAACTATTTTAGGATTTTCATTGCTAGTTGAGCTCTGGGCTAAATCACACAACTGGTGTGTCCCTTAGCTGAGCAGCAGCAGCTTCATGTGTGGGTTGTTGGGCTTTGTTGAAAGAAAACACTCTTTGTCGATGTATTGTCGAAGGCTTTCACGGCCGGAGAACGATGGCTGTCAAGACCACGGCAATACAGCCCGGAAAACCCACAACAGCCATCACTCTTTGTCGAGATTCCAACGCTGTTGCTTGCAGCTGAAGCGTATTTGGGAATCATGGTTTTTTGTTTTTGATTTCATGTGTTCTGTTTAGCTTTTTTAAAGCAGCTTTAGTTGGCATATACAGAGTTGGTCTTATGTGATGGTGACTGCAAAACATTTTCTTAGAAGAACGAGATGCAATCATACAGTAATGTAATAAAGAAATAGGAGCAGTCCAGGAAAAATTATGCCATTTTAAGTAGCATTGGTTTCAGTGGGAGAGATCTAAGGACGTCCTTAATTCTCCCACTGAAATTGATGAGGCTTGAAAGTGCACCATTACGACTGGGTCATGCCCTGCACATGCAGTATCCCAGAGGTATTAATACCCATTTTGTTCAGCGTTCCTTTGATTCATTCTATCCAGTTTTTAGAGAAGAGAGGACCTGGAAATCATTACAATATATACTTGGAAACCATCAGGAATGAACAGATTAATTTATCAAATGGCTACTGGATGTCATAAGACAGAGGCTGTGTTCTGTAGTGGTTAGAATTCCTGATTGGGATCTGGAGAACCCAGGATGGAGTCCCCACTCTGCCATGGAAGCTCGCCGGGTGACCTTGTGCTAATCATACATTCGGCTGAACCTACTTCGCAGGGATGTTGTGAGGATAAAGTAGAGGACAGGAGAGCTGTGTAAGCCATTTTGGGAGAAAAGCAGGGTGCAATGTCGTAAATAAATAAATAAAATCTCACCTCTGAATTAGGTTCAGAATGGACCGGGCCCTTAGGCACAGGTGCGGAGTGATGACATCATCGCTGTGTGCCAGCTCCAGTGGCTGACTGTCCCTGCCATTGCTTTTTCTGGAACACCTCCCCACTGGGAGATATAGCTGATGCTTCCCAGCGTCCCTGAACACCGTGGCAAGTTTGCACGGCTGTATGCAGGGCCTCAAGAGCTGCTATGGTATTCGCTGGGAACCCTCTGCGACATTTCTCATGGCCTTAGAAAACTGCACAGAGAGAGCCAAGAAGAGGGAGAGAGGTTCTACATGGAACGCTGCCACAGGGAGTTTGGCTAAAATTAATCCATTTTAGATCAGACCACAAGACCCTGATCCTATCCAAAACAGAGCTAGGAAAGGGCTTCATGCTCTGACAATCCAGTCTATCTAAACTGGTCCACTTTGTGGGGTATTTTGCCACATCAGATCCAGTTTAGGTTTCCACATTCATGGAAGGAGGCCCACAGTCCAGAAGAGTTTGAGGTTTATATGAAAACCAACTCTTTGTTGACCTCCTATTGCCTGAAGCAGGGAGGGGCTGTCACTGTGGCTGAGTGGCAGAGCACCTGCTTAGCATCCAGAAGGTCCCGGGTTCAGTCTTAGGAAGGGTCAGGGCTTTTTTTTCAGCAGGAACGCAGTGGAACGGAGTTCCAGAACCTCTTGAAAATGGTCACATGGCCAGTGGCCCCGCCCCCTGATCTCCAGACAGAGGGGAGTTTAGATTGTTCTACGCGCCGCTCGGCAGCGCATATGGCAATTTAAACTCCCCTCTGTCTGGAGATCAGGGGGTGAGGCCACTGGCCATGTGACCATTTTCTCCGAGAGCAACCCACTGAGTTCCGCCACCTCTTTTCCCAGAAAAAAAGCCCTGGGAAGGGTTGCCAACTACCTGGAGGTTAAAAAAAAATGGCCTGTCCCGTTAACAGAGGCATAATGGGATGTTATTTACCAGGTGCAAGTTATTTAACTCTCTGCCACGAAGAGCTTCAATTGCCTGTTTGCATACAACAAGCTCTTTGAAAGGTGCAGGTAATTTTTTTCTCTCTCCAGATTGCTGGCAAACTGATCTCCACTATCTTCAGTTAAAAGAGTTTGGTAGTAGGTGATATGAAAGATCTCTGACCCTGGAGAGCCCCTGCCAATCAGAAGAGATGATGCTGATCTTAAGGCAGTAACTTCCTGAGTTCATGCAAGATTTAAACCATAATCAACCCAAACCAGGGCCGGATCTAGGGTTGCCGGCGCCCAGGGCAACCCAAGCCCGGCCCCTCGCGCGCGCATTATGTGCGCGCACGCTCCCAGCACTGCATGATGATATCACTTCCGTGATGTCATCATGCAGGGCAGAGCGTGCCGCCCCACGGTAAGCCGGTTGCCCTGGCGTCTGGCGAGTTGGCGGAGGCAGCGCAGGGCTGGGCTCGGAAGCCGCCCACACCATTCGCCTGCCCTGCAGGACAGGGGGCATGTGGCAAGCCGGCCGCCCCTTGTCCTGCGGGGCAGGCAGAAGGCAGCGCGGGGTGTTGGGAGGCTGCTCACGCGCTCCCGGAAACTGGCAGCGGCGCCCTGCACTCCCTCCTTGACGGCCCCAGGGGCAGACTACCCCCCCTGCCCCCCTCGATCCGGCCCTGTCCCGAACAGTCGTGTTTTTTTACAGGAGGGAAAGGAAGTTTCATTTGTCAGCAGCACCTGTAGCGGACTGAGTTTTGGGCTTTGGCCAAGGCTTGAATTCCTGATCAACCATCAAGCTCAGAAAATAGTGCTGGTCAACTCCTCGTCTCTCAGCCTAGGAGGATAAAAATGAGACAACCAGTATGCAATGCCCCAG
The DNA here is from genome assembly GCF_028583425.1 of Eublepharis macularius. Classification (NCBI taxonomy): domain Eukaryota; kingdom Metazoa; phylum Chordata; class Lepidosauria; order Squamata; family Eublepharidae; genus Eublepharis; species Eublepharis macularius. The sequence continues at coordinate 123,102,912 of NC_072796.1, read as the reverse complement.
AGCTCCTTGAAGGAAGAGCAGGATAGAAATGGGATAGATAAATCATGAAAATAAATAATTCCCTAAACTGGGAACCAAGGTCCTGTGCTTCATGGCTCTTGGCAATTACTTCTCCTGAAGAGCATGCCTTCCTTCCGCAACAAGTGTTGGAGCACCAGTTTTTGACACCTGCAGCTTAGTGATAAATGAATGTGAATATTATAAGCCCTTCATAAACTACTTAAATAGCCAACATTAAAAAAGAATCCACTTTCATCTACAAGCAGCATTACTTTGCTCACCTGTTTTTCATCATCCGTTCTATTGCAGCCTTTGAACGTCAAGGTAGCTCAATATTGGTATGATATTCTCTCTCGAAATTCTCTCTCCCCTTACTTTTTGTTGTCCTGGCTTGACCTTATCGAGTGCCTAAACCAAATAATTTCCAGCAGTGTCTGTAAGGTCTGCATCTGACGAAGAGAACTGTGATTCTCGAAAGCTTATGCTACAATAAAGTTGGTTAGTCTTAAAGGTGCTACCGGACTCTTTTTGAAAGGTCCTTGTAACTGCTAGCACAGGTTAGTATGCAAATGTTTCCTATGATATGCCCCAGGCCGAAACAAGGATCGCGATTTCTCAGGGACGTGTACACAGATCTAAATTTCCTTACCTGGTGGAACTCTCTGTCTGAGGACCCTCGGGCCCTCCAGGATCTTGTATCATTTAGGCAGGCCTGTAAGACAGAGATGTTCCGCCAGGCATATGGTGGAGGCTAATTTTAGCCCATCATTACCGAGCCTTCCACTGGTCTACAAGGGGTATGGAGAGTCCACTCCCGCTGGTTGCCCCCAAAGGGGCACAATATTTTATCTGTTTTTAAATTGATTTTAAGTTGTATTTTAATCAATGTTGTACCTCGCCCTGAGCCCGCTTGTGGGGAGGGTGGATTAAAAATAAAATAAATAAATAAAAATAAATACAAATTGATTCAGCATGAGCCGTTCCTTGGTCTTGATCATGCACCAACTCCTTTTCCACTATGGTGTCAATGGAAGAAATGACCCATCCTACCAGTGAATGAGCCGCCGCTGGTTTCCTATATATCTTGTTTCGAACATCCCTAGACTGCCCAGTAGCAGTGTAGTGTAACTTGACAGTCTCTCTGCAGCCATCATAGCAAAAGACTTCAGGGAAAGCGGCAACGTAGCCTGTTGTCAAGGCTAATGCATTAGAATTGCTTCAAGCACTATTCAGTTTAGCTGTAATGGAGAATGGATGGCCGTTAATGACTAATCTGCTGGCCATTAGGGCTCCATGAAATTATTCAGAAGTCTCTCTATCCAGTTCCTAATGCAAAGGTTGAAACAATGATTATGTGCAATGTTACCGGCAAATGAGAAGATGGAAAGAATTATGTGCGGTCAAATAAAACACTATAGATCATTGGTTTTCGAGATATCCAGCTTGAAGGAAATGTTTACACATTGACTTGACTACCAAGAAACCCCTGTGGATTAGTCACAGAGTTCTTGTGTCCTACTTTGGTAGGATATAAACTCTGTTGATGACAGGTGCAGGCAAGGAGATGGAAGGCAGAATCAAGGAAGGCCATTATAGTCAATGTTTGGTGAATTGTGACGGCCTATGGCTATAGACAATAAACTCTTTTGATTTGATTTGAAGGAAGACCATTACTGGTCTTTTCATTGAGGCAACCCTGATAAGCGTCTGAGGAAACCCCCGGGGTTCCCCAGAACACAGCTGGAATATCTCCACAGTACTGTTCTGACTAACATGAGATAGGTTGATCCAGGTATTTTTTGGTAAATTGCTGTTGGTCTTCGGGGTAGTTAAAATGTAGTTTTGGACTCTCCCTGGGTCATGAGAGCGTGCCTCTTAAATTGGGATGCTTGGATCAGTAAGGGGATGCAGGAAGGCTGATGTAGGCATAAGAGGGGCTGCTCTGGGGTGCTTCAGATATGGTTGCCAACCTGCAAGTGGGGCCTGGAGATCTCCAAGAATTACAACTGATCTCCAGACAACAGAGATCAGTTCCCCTGGAGAAAATGGCCGCCCTAGAGGATTGTCTGCATGGCATTATAACCTGCTGAGCTCCAGCCCCTCCTGAAGCCCTGCCCCTCTCATCCTCCATCCTCAAAATCTCCAGTATTTCCCAACCCAGAGCTGGCAACCCTAGCTGAAAATATAAGTTAGAAAGTCAGTGGTGACAAAGATTGCAATGGAAGGTTTGGGGAGGCTGGCTGAGCAGGGAGGTGTCTCTGATGTCTCGATTGAGGGAAGAAGCCAGTACCATCAATGTGCTCGCTCTTATGCCAGAACAGTTGCTTTCATGCTTATATTATTACAAGAGGAGAACCTGTAAGGATTCACGGGGGAAGGAAAAATCTCATTCCCTATCACTCTGGCTCTGCTTGCCCCCTGGCCCTGCGCTCTTCACCCTTGCTCCATCTCCCCGCCCCCATCGTTGTGCCTGGTCCACTCCGCTCCACCCACGTCTTCCTCTTCCCTTCTGCTTGTTGCCTCCACGTGTTGGATTTGGCTCTCTCCTTCCTTCTTTCTCCTTCTCTTTCTTAATCTCCCCTCTTCTTAGAAAGATGTTTTAGGTTGCCTAGGCAACCCCAAATGGTGCCGAGATCTCAATCAGCTCTTGGGATTGTCTAGGCAACCCCCAAAGCTGGTGCTTTAATTTTTTTTCTAGTTCATTTAATCTCCACTCCTTTTGGTTTTTTACTTAAAGGTTTTTCTGCAAACATGTGGGTTCCTCTAGGTTTTTCAGAAAAATCTACCTTAAGCTTGGGTGGTCACACCTTTTTTTAAAAAAAAATCTTCATGGGGGACATATTTGACTATTAGAGAAATGGTTGTATTCTTATTTGGGGCTTTGAAAGCTCCTTTTCAGGCCATAGTTGTAGGATATTAATATTTTAAATGAAAAATGATAATGAATTTTTTGAGGATAAACATCTTTTATGCAGCAGTCATGTTTGCTATGTGTGCAGCATGGACTACTGGATCTCATAGAGAGTCTTTGCAGATGGTGGCATGATTTTCTCCAATTCCCCCTCCTACTATAGACTTCCATATCTGCTCTGATGCTGTTCTGGGGGGTCTCCGGTCCCCCATGAGCAATCTTTACAGGGCCATTGTGGTTTGTATGGGGGGCAGGGTGGAAGTGAGAAATCCTCCGATCCAACCCCAGAGTTTGCTTTGAGCACCAAAGCATGAAAGGAAGGCATGCACTAATAAAAATGAAGACTATGCGCGTCAGCAGCTGCAGCCATTGCAGCTCCTTGGTCCCTTGATGCATTTCTCCCCTTCATAACAAATTTGGCTGCTGTGTGGTGCGTCAGTTGGCCTTGAAATCTGAGGACTGGTTGGGAGCTTTGTAAGATGCATCTCTTGCTCATATCAAAGGTACCTGGTTTTCCCAAGACTTAAGTCTTTCCTTACAGTGTTCCTCTGTACAGAACGCTCCATGTATTAGTGGCTTTATTGTAGTAGTGTGAATACATTGGAGCATCGGAAAGGTGAAAGGGTGGCCTGGCAAAATACAGTTTGGAAGAACATTTATGCACGCGCGCGCGCACACACACACACACACACACACACACTAAAATAGGTTCACACGGGCATAAGCAGCACCCTGAGTACCCTGGCCTCCATTTATTTATTTATTTGGGCATTTCTTAGGGTGCTTTTCTCCCCAAAGAGACCCAAGGCAATTGACCGAAATTTCCAAAATACAAAGCAACCAATTTAAATGGTATTATTTTAAGTAAAGGAAACAAACATATCCTGGCCAGAGCCTGATTTCACTTGGCTGACTAATGCAGCCACAGGCTGCAAGCCACGGGATAGGAACCAAGGGCTCCTGCCTGTGGCCAAACCACGTAAAGATGCTTTTCGGCTTTAAAGGTAGCAATCAGCATTTTGCATTGTGCTCAGAAGAGAATAGGTAGCCAAGGTAGTTGGCAAGATGTGTTCTCAATGGCTCCTGACAGTCAGTTGACTGTCTGTTGCCATTTTGCTACTTGTTAGAGCTTCCAAAATGTCCTAAAGGCAGCTCCATATAAAACACATTATGGTGGCCCAGTCTGGACGTGATCAGAATGTGGATAACTTGTAGAAAGATCATGGTTATGAAACTGCCTTAAACATGAGTCACGTGTGGCCTAGTTCTGTCCTCTCCAGTTGGAAATGGCTGACCAGTTCTTGAGTAAAAGGGTTTTCTGCCCCTTCCGTCTGAGATGCTTAAATGGGATATGCCATACTATGTCCCCCCTTGCTTTGCTTAGACTAGCCTCTCTCTATATATCTACTTACTGTTTTAATTTTAAAATTTTGGCATACCCATCTTTGTGTGTAATAGATGTGCATGTTTGTGTATAATGAGATTTCTTGCACTAGATTTTAAACGTAAGGGTAGGTCTCAACGTTGTGATGCGACATCGCCCCATGGGTCAGTAATGACTCGGTGCTTGCACAGGGGACTACTTTTACCTACCTTTTAAGTCTCAACTTCTTTTCTGTCCCTTGCTATTAGTGCAAATATTTGCTGTCTTTTGCTAAACAATAAACTTTAGAGAGGTGGAAATTTGGAACCACCTTCTGCATAAATGAAGGCTGTTTTTAACTTCAAAGCCTCCATTAATACATGAAGGTCACAGTTAAAACATTTCAATATATTTATTCATAGTAAATCCATTTCAGTTAAATCGATGCAAACCATGACGGGAAAAATTCCCTACTATTGATCTGAAGGAGGAACCAATATCATTGAAATTCTGAATTCTTGCTGGACCTGTCATAAACGGGCTAGTTTGGAGTCTATGCTATAGGATTATGTCAAATTAAAATAAAAAACAAATAACAAATCTCTTCCTTGTCTGAGATGCTCTAAATCTGTTCACATCTCAGCAATAAAATGTATTTCATAACACTGTTGACTGCTGGTGTATAAATGAACAAATGAAGGGTGTTCTGTCAGATGAAGCATAAAAGCCATTAGCAATCCACTTTTATTTGAACAGAGAAACATTAATTTTTAAAAGTGCATTACCCAGGGAATTCTGCAGAAAGTGAGTGAGTCTGGAAAGGAAAGAGGAAAACAGAAATAATCCTGATTGTTGATGGCAATTTTGGTCATGTGTATGTTTGTGTGCGCCTATGCGTGCAAGCATGCATACGTGGTGCCAGGTTTTTGTTTTTTTTTAAAGAAAGTGAAACATAATGCCAGAGGGGCACGCATGGTCAGCATGTCAGTGATGAAGGTATGCAGGACAGAACTATGTAAATTTTATTTCTGCTTCAGCAGTTTACCAAAAAAAAAAAAAAAACCCAAACCCCAAGCAACTTTCTATGCTCTTCTGTAGCTTGTTTCTTCAGCAGTGGGACTACCATGACAAAAAAAAAATCAGGAAAGTTAGAGTTGTATGTTGTATGCTTTGTTCTTTCTTTGCGCTTCTAGGCTTTTATGGAATTTGAGCTCAAGAAGCACTAGGCTCCCTGGCTCTTCAGGACTGGCTTCCACAATCAGACACTTGTGGACTACAGCCACAAGAGAGGACTTCAATCATGTTTGATGGCTGTGGTAAAGAGGGATTTTGGTCAGGTTCACGATTTCTGTCTCTGCAGCACTCTGATGCGATAAAACCAGGGCTTTTTTTCAGCTGGAACACGTTGGAACGGAGTTCCGGAAGCTTTTGAAAATGGTCACATGGCTGGTGGCCCCGCCCCCTGATCTCCAGACAGAGGGGAGTTTAGATTGCCCTCCGCGCTGCTTGGCAGCACGGAGGAAAATCTAAACTCCCCTCTGTCTGGAGATCAGGGGGCGGGGCCACTAGCCATGTGACCATTTTCTCTGAGGGCAACCCACTGAATTCCACCACCTCTTTTCCCAGAAGAAAGCCCCGGATAAAACTCTTGAGAATTCCTCTGTATCCCTGTTTAAGATGCAGTGGCCCTGCCACTTACTGTCCCCTCAGCTAATTGTGACGATTGGATAGAAGCAGAAAATACATGAAGTTACCATACACTGAGTCTCATCTGATATATGAAGAACATGTGTCGGGAGATGCAGTGTTAGCTAGGAACAGTAGTTTAAAAAGACAGAGTCAGCAGCAGGGCAAAGGCTTTGCTATACACTGTATGAAGGGGCTGTGAAATGCCAGAAGGGAAACTTCAGCCCATTATAACTTCTCCAGTTCCAAGCCCAGCCCTGGAAGGCAGCTCCAGCCCATTTCCATTCCTCACTGCCCTCTGGTTGTGATCTCAAGCAGTTTTAGACTGGAGAGGTGAAATTGACAGTGCCTTCCGGGAGGCAAAGATGAAATTAACAAACCCTCTGAGGAGTGATCTCCGCTGGTTCTGTCTTTTTAAACTACGCTTCCTGGCCCACATTGCGTCTCCCTACATGTGACAAACATGTGCCAAGGTGTCTCGTGTAGAGAGACTCAGAGTTAGCCTATCGGTTTATCAGGATCAGTATTGTCTACTCTGGAAGACAGCTAGAGGTCTTTCACTTCACTTACTGCCTGTTCCTTTTAAAACTGAGGATGCCAGGAATTGAACCTGGGGCTTTCTGCATGCACAACAGATGCTGTGGTACTGAGATATGGCCTCGTCCCAAAAAGTAAAAATGTGCGGAAGAGGAAAGCGAGGGCTAAGCAATGAGAGATTTAGCCACTGAATGGTTTTAGTCTGGGACTGTCTTGCTGAGTAACTTTGGCCTCACACCTATGACAAATATCCAACCAGGCACTCCTGCTGGCGGAACCACAGTTACATTTCTGAAAGAGGGGTGAGGTTGGCTGAAATGGTAGTCAGGAGGCTAGGGTTGCCACATCCCTCTATCCTCCCGCCGAGAGGGTTGAGACCTGGCACTTACCTTTTGCAGGTCCATTTGTAATCTTCATCATGATGGTGTCACTTCCGGAAGTGACGTCACCACACTGGGCATGTGGCGATGTCACTTCCTGAAGTGATGTCATTGCGCCGGCCACGGGTGCGCTCCTGCGCTCCACACGGCACCAGTTGGGCTGGTTTGGGGCCCAAATTGTCTCCAAATGAAGCTCGGGGATGCTCCTGCAGCTGGTGCGACAACGTCACTTATGGAAGTGACATTGCTGCGCCAGCTGGGGGTGCACGCTATGTGTGCGCTCCTGAGGTGTTTGCCCCCTTCCACCGAGTGCCACTTCAAATATGACATTTCCTTTACTCGGACAGGGCTTAATACAGTCCTTGGTTTCTGGTTAACATGCTGTCATAAATGAAACTTTTATCTGGCTTCGTTTTTCAGCTCACTTCCCATCTTGTATTTTTAAATCTAACCAACTTTCAAGCTTAGGATCATTCCCATCTTCCTTTCCTCTTTCCCTCTTGGCACATTTTTACCAAGACTTTTTTTTTTTTAAAGACATTTCTTATATGGAACGTTGCCCAGAACTGCCATGTAGAGATAACAAATTTGAAAGAAAAAAAAAAACCTGAAATAAATTTGCAGAAGACGTTGAATTCCCTCGTTAAGAGCAGTTAGATCGTCGACGGTCTCTGGGCAGGCTTTCACAAACTGCCTTACAAACAGCCACTGAAGGCCAGAAAGTTCAGCCTCGCTTGTCTATGTTTTAGAAACAAAATCCATAATGAAACACCTAAGCAAGCAATTTTTTTCCCACAGAAGCTCAAACGTCCAAAGAAAGCTTCTTAGAGAGAACATCAGCCACCTGTGGCTATCATTGTTAAGCACTCTCAGGTTTGATATGGTTTTGTACTCCACCAAGAGTGCCCTGGGAGGTAGCTAATTCGTTTTTAGGCCCCTGCTTAATCCAGACTGTAGCAGAACCTCCCATTTATTCTACTTAGTTTCTGATAGCCATAAGAGCCAGTTCCTCCTTTGGTTCAGAGTGTGAAAAGCTCCATAAAAAAGCAATTGTACACATTACAAAGTTTGCCAGGCAGAATTCTGGACTGTATGAAATGTTGAAGGAGAAGGCCTCGCAAAACCTTTCTCCCTACTGTGGTAGCATGCTACACACAGAGAAGTTGGGTGCACTTTCTGTGAGGGAGAATTTTTTAAACGAGGGATAACTTAAAAGGGGGAGACGCTTGTCACTTGTAGACTGAAGTGGTGCTACCCAGAATTCTCTCACCAGAAATTACCACCGTCTTCTGCATTTAGAATGGCTTTTGGGTGCGTTGTCATATTTGGTAATCACACTGTGGGTGAATTACAGGGCCGGATCAAGGGGGACAGGGGGGTAGTCTGCCCCCAGCGCCGCCAAAGAGGGGGTGCTGGGCACAGCCGCCAGCCACCGGGAGCGCACCGGTGGCAGCACTGGTGGCTGAGCGGCTGCCCATGCAATTCACCTGTCCCGCAAGACAGGGAGCGTGCAGCAAGCTGGCCACCCTCTCAACTGGGCAGGCGAATGACATGGAGGGCTGGGAGGCCGCCCACACCACTCGTCTGCCCTGCTGAGGGGGCGGCTGGCTTGCTGCACGCTCCTTGTTCTGCTGGGCAAACGAGTGGCACGGAGGGCTGAGAGGCCGCCCGCGCTATTTGCCTGCCCCACAGGACAGGGAGCGCGTGGCAAGCTGGCTGCCCCCTCAGCCGGGCAGGCGAGTGGCGCGGGTGGCCTCCTAGCCACCCACGCTGCTGCCGCTCCACTGGTGGCACGCCTGTCCTGCATGATGATGTCATGGAAGTGACATCATCATGCAGCACCGGTAGCATGCGTGTGCTGTGTGCATGCACAAGGGCGGCCGGACTTGGGTTGTCCCGGGTGCCGACAACCGTAGATCCGGCCCTGGTGAATTACATAGAAACTCCACATGGCTGTTTCTTTACGTGGCAATTATTGGTTGCATGGCTCCTTTGGAATTCTGAAGGCTCCTTTGGAATTCTGAGGGCTCCTTTGGAATTGCCACAGCTTGCCTTCACTCACACAGTGAAGATCCTTGGGGTGTGGTGGCAGCTGCCTACCCATCCATATGCACCCCACCTGCCTGGACATCCTTTCCCTGCTGACTCATAAGCTCTCGCTCCACCTGTGTCCATAGCCACCCACATGCCCTTTCCCTGATGGGGCTGGGCAGCACGTAAAGTGTGGAATGCCACCCCCATGCCTTCCAGGAGTGCTGCTGCTGTAACCACTTGGATACTCTTCCCTAATTATCTTGGGTAGGATGTTCAGCCAGAAATGTGGGTGATGGGTTGCTTGCAAGCAGGTAGGAGAAGGATGTGTGTAAGCAGGGGAAATACACTTGTGGGAGGAGGGGCCTGTTGCACTCGGCCCCTCTAGAAGCCCTGAGCCTGTCAGCTGCCCCAGGATATGCTGTTACGGGTCCTGTATGTCATCGTATGTCACGGAGTCATGTACAGGGAATATTGTTCTTGTCAACAACAGGCAGGTAATCGCAGAGAAGATTGTAGAAAATGGGACACCACCACTCAACAATAAGAATCGATTGCTTGATGGACTCGTTACCCTGCTGCATCCTGGACCAGGTGCACATTTTTTGTCCCTGCGAATAAATCACCAGGCATTAAAACAAAAGATAAAAATGAAAAATAAGTGGTTTTTTTAAAGGAAAAAAATCTGCAGATCTATGGCAACATTAAAAATCGCAGGCATGGGGTGATATAAACACAAACAGGCCTATCCCCTGAAAACGGCAAGGCTTTTTAAAAAGGAAACTCAATGGAACAGAGTTCCAGCACCTCTTTAGGGAGTTCCGGCACTTCTTGGGCATTCAGACATCATAAGTACCGGCAGGGCTTTTTTTCAGCTGGAAGGTGGTGGAACAGAGTTCCGGAACCTCTTGAAAATGGTCACATGGCTGGTGGCCCCGCCCCCTGATCTCCAGGCAGAGGGGAGTTTAGATTGCCCTCCACGCCGAAGGCAATCTAAACTCCCCTCTGCCTGGAGATCAGGGGGCGGGGCCACCAGCCATGTGACCATTTTCTCTGAGGACAACCCACTGAGTTCTACCACCTCTTTTCCCAGAAAAAAAGCCCTGAGTGCTGGCATCTCTTTTTTAAGAAAAAAAAAAGCACTGGTAAACTGTATTATGAGTTTCAAACCTTTGAGGTGAAGAAAGGTTAGTGGTGGAGGGGACTGAACTTGTGCACTTTAGCTCCAAAGCCAACACACAATATACATATGAGAACAACACCCAAATTGAGTTTAATATCCCTTTGAGCTTACTATTATAGCATTCTTTTCAGGGTCCTTTGGAATATGTCCTGCTGTTTAATAGGTCAGCTTGTGGGAAAGAAATGCAAGATTTTCTTCTTCTTCTTCTTTTTTTAAAAAAAAAACTCCCTCAAACTTTCTAGCTGTTGATTTTAACTCATGTCGCCTGGTTTTTGGAGCATAGGAAAGATTAAATGACAGATCTTTATGTGCTTTTCTCCCTGCCATATGGAATCATACACAGAGTGCTAGATTCTTAAATTGGATTCATCTGTGTATTTGGCACAAATCCAGTTTTATATGGCTGTGGGACAAAACCTGTAAATCTGAAGGGGTTTTTAATGGGGTTGGAAAGAGAGCTGGCAGACGCTGTTCTTCTGTCCTCAAAGTTATGGGCTGTGCCACAGAGGGCATTTGTGGAAGGGAATGTGAAATAAATGTCCACATGATTAAATAGACTTGTGCACAGTATTCACAAATTATGGTGTACAAGTTTGGGTTTTTTTTCGAACTCAGGCAGGAAAATTGTCGTGTGTGAATTAGGCCAGAGGGCATTGTCAAAAGCTGCTCTGTATTGTGTCCTGCCTTAGCATTTGTGTGAACTTGTGTTTCCCAAGGTGGATATTCTGTTCACCAAACCAAGGAGACTCGGGGGATGGTTGCAAGGCACGCAGGGATCCCATTCCCTTAGTGGGGGCGGGGGAACCCCCGCTTTCACCATCCGCTCCCCAGCACCGCTCACCTGGCTGGCGGGGGGGGGGGGGGAGGCTCAGGAAGGGCCCTCCCAGGTGCACTCCTGGGATGGCATGACGTCACTGCTGTCAGACTGTGGCTAAATAAGGCACTCACTACAGGGTTCCCTTTAGAAGCAAACACAAGTCCATTGTTTGGAAAAGGAAACTTTACTGCAGAAAAGGTCCATTATAGTCCACTGTCCTGAATAGGAGAATCAGGATGGTACATGATCATTGTTACCAATGAAGAGCAAGCATAAGATACAGAGTAATAATACCCAGCTGGATCAGCCTCCCCCCACAGTTCTCAAAACAACATCTCTCAGTCCTGGGAAGCTGCTCTCCCTCAAGGCCAATGCTTGGTGGAACGGTGTTAGACAAAACAGTCTCCTCCGGTGGGAATGCTGCCTGGGAACTGGTGCACCTGGGAAGAGAACACTCAAACACTAGAAGCGTTAGAAAATGGAGTCAGTACAGTTTAGATATACACTGGACCTGACATTCTGCTCCCCTTAAAACAGATCCCCCCCTGGCTTATATGGGTAGCGAGTATGAAAAGCTTTGGTTAGTCTAGGAGCATGAACATGTGCAGAGTTCACCCATTCATCGTAACCAGAATCAAAGTCCTTCCATCTAATGAGGTAAAAAAGCTGATTTCGTTTGAGTTTAGAGTCCAGGATTTGCTGTACCTCATAGTGTATTTGGTCGTCAATCAAAGTTGGAATGGGTGGAGCTTTGACGTGCCATTTGTTGTCGGTGGGAGCTTTCTTTAGAAGACTGACATGGAACGTGTCATGCACATGGCGCAGGTTCTTGGGCAAAGTTACCGCAACAGTCACTTTATTTATTATCTTGCGCACAGGAAAAGGTCCTAGGAATTTCAGAGCGAGTTTGCGGCTGGTCTGAGCAAGTTTTAGATTTTTTGTGGAAATATACACATGATCTCCGGGTTGTAATTCCCATTCGGCCGCACGATGGCGGTCTGCGTATTTTTTGTAATCCAGTTTGGCTTTGTCAAGGTGCTTCTTAATAAGAGTCCATTGCTGCGCCGCCTCCCCCCACCACGAAGATACATCTGGCAATTTAGAGGAATGGAGAGGGGGGGCATCCAACGGGAAGGGATTGAAGTGAGTCCCGTAGACAATTTTGAAGGGGGCCTCCCCCGTTGAAGCGTGTACACTGTTGTTATATGAGAACTCAGCCAGAGGGAGAAGGTCCACCCAATTATCTTGTTGAAAATTAATGTAGCAACGAAGAAACTGTTCTAATATTTGGTTTGTTTTTTCGGATTGCCCGTCGGTTTGTGGGTGGTGGCTTGAACTGATGCCTTGTTCAATATTCAACATTTTCAAAAGCTCCCGCCAGAAGTTGGCAACGAACTGTCCGCCGCGATCCGAAATCACCTTGGACGGAAAAGAATGTAATTTTACGATGTGTTTTAGAAACAAATCTGCTAGTTTTCGAGCGGAGGGTATAGTAGTACAGGGGATAAAATGAGCTTGTTTGGAGAACAGATCTACCACCACTAAAATGCAATTATGTCCTTTTGAGATAGGTAGATCAGTAATAAAGTCCATAGATATTATTTCCCAGGGTCTGTTTGGCGTTTCCAATGGTTGCAGTAGACCCGGAGGCTTCCCTTTTCTGGTTTTGGCGCTGAGGCAAATAGGACAGGAACTAACGTATTGGGAAATGTCTTTGCGCATGCCCGGCCACCAGAATTGTCTTTGGATTAGGTGCAAAGTTTTCAGATACCCATAATGTCCAGCAGTGGGAGCATCATGACAGCGCTGCAAAACTTCCAGTCGGAGGCTGTCTGGGACATAAAACTTGCTCCCGGCTAACCAATCCCCTTGTGGGGATTGGGTCAGTTTGCTTCGCGGAGCCCTATCCCCCTCCTTCTCTACCTCAGTTTTGAGTTTCGATTTCCACTCTTGGTTGGCCGGGAGGGACTGCTTGGCACGGCTGCGAGTAGTCACTACGCCCCCAAGTTGCGTAGGCGAGAAGACAGTGTCGACAGTCTCCTCCCGTTTGCTCTTATGTTGGGGCATGCGCGATAGGGCGTCTGCCAAAAAGTTAGTTTTTCCCGGGAGATAATTTAGAGTGAAGTTGAATTTGGAAAAGAATTCCGCCCATCGCAATTGCTTGGCATTCAGTCTGCGTGGGCTTCGGAGGGCCTCCAGATTTTTATGATCCGTCCAGACCTCGAAAGGGTAACGCGCCCCCTCCAGCCAATGTCTCCAGTTAGTAAGGGCCGCTTTTACTGCAAAGGCCTCCTTCTCCCACACATTCCAATTCCTTTCAGCCTCCGAAAATTTTCTAGACAAGAAAGCACACGGCCGCAGCCTACCATCCTCCCCCTTCTGCAGTAAAACCCCCCCTATCGCCGTATCGCTGGCGTCAACCTGTACTATGAAAGGGGATTGTTCGTTGGGGTGGGAGAGGATGGGTTCTGTTACAAATTGCTTTTTTAGACAATCGAAGGCCGTTTGGCAATCGGGGGTCCATTGCAGTTTGGCAGAGGGTTTTTTAACTTGGTCCCCTTTATCTTTGGTTTTCAGCAAGTCTGTTAAAGGGAGCGTGATTTGGGCGAAATTTGCTATGAAGTCTCTATAGAAGTTGGCAAAACCCAGGAAGGATTGTAGTTCTTTACGGGTGGTGGGTTTCTGCCAGTCCTGGATCGCCTGTATTTTGGCTGGATCCATTTTCAGACCTTCTTGGGAGATACAGTACCCGAGGTAAGTGAGTTCGGTTTTATGGAATTCACACTTGGACAGTTTGATGGGCAGTTTGTTATTCAGCAAGGTGGCCAGGACCTTTTGTACCATTTGAATATGTTCTTCCTCTGTGTCCGAGTAAATTAAGACATCATCAAGGTACACCACCACCCCTTTGTATAGAAATTCGTGCAGAACTTCGTTTATCATGGACATGAATACAGACGGGGCTCCCGTCAATCCAAAAGGCATAACTAGGTATTCATATTGTCCGAGGGGGGTATTAAATGCGGTTTTCCACTCATCCCCTGCCTTGATACGGACATGGAAGTAAGCATCTTTTAAGTCTAATTTTGTAAAGATCTTACCTTGGGCCACGACGTTGAGAAGGTCTCGGATGAGTGGTATAGGATAGGCGTTGTTGGTGGACACTGCATTAAGTCCCCGAAAGTCCGTGCACAGTCGTAGTCCCCCATCCTTCTTTTTCACGAAGAGGACCGGAGCGGCGTGGGGGCTGTTGGCTGGGCGGATGAACCCTCTTCGGAGGTTGGTGTCGATGAATTTCCGGAGCTCTTCTCGTTCATGGAGACTCATGGGATAGAGTCGTCCTTTGGGCAGTGAGGCTCCGGGTAAAATTTCCACCGCACAGTCTGTTCGTCGGTGCGGGGGTAGAGTATCAGCCTCCTCCTCAGAAAAAGCGTTTAGGAAAGGCCAATACGGTTCGGGTATTTGGTTGATTTCTTCTTGAGTAAGGAGGGCCTTTTCAGTGTGAGTTGGATTAATGCCCCAGTTTTGGTTCCAACGGTGGGTTTTGCAGTTGGCATGACTGAAAGTGATGCATCCTTGGGCCCAGTCTATGTAGGGATTGTGATCACATAGCCATTTGCTGCCTAGAATTAACGGGTATTTGGCAGTGGAGCTGATGACAAAAGACCTCTTCTCCCAATGTTGTCCCATGCCTGTGATCACGGGGATGGTCTCAGTGGTAACAGGGTTCATATTGGTGCCATCCATCTGTTCAAAGATTACTGGATTTTGTAATTCCCGAGTTGGTAAGACTAGTCCATTGACTAGGGCTGGGGCGATAATGTCTCTCGAACAGCCCGAGTCGATAAGGGCTTGCACTCGGATGTGCATTTTTCTCTCAGGGTTAACTAGAGTCACTGGCATGAATAAGATGGACCCAGGCGGCCGGTTCCGTGCAGGGACGGGCTTGCGATGGATCTGTCGGTTGGGTCCCTTTACGACAGATCCATTTCGTTTCCCGACTGGGGGCTTTCTGGATTTCCCTCGGTATTGGGGGAAGCGGGGTCGTATTCCATAACTTCTTCCGCTTCCAGTCCCCTTTCCGCGGCAGGTCGTTGGGAAGCTCCCCGACCTCTGCTCGCTCGTGGCGCGGGTACAGGGCGTTGGAGATTTGGAAATGGAGCAAGGGTTGGACGCCTTATTTGAAGCGGGGGTCTTTGCACAGGCCGGTAGGGGCATTGCGCTGCAAAGTGACCGGGTTGTCCGCATTGCAAACACAGCCCTTGTTGCCATCTAGCATCTCTCGCTCCACGGGTGGCGTATCCAGCTCCTCGTCCTCCCTTCTGCAAAGTTAAGGGTTTTCTTTGTCCCGTTTGTTGTTGTTGTTCAACCAAACGAACTTCCAAAATGCGGTTTTCGACTTCACAGGCTAGCTGGATCCAGCCTAGCAACGTCGGGGGATTGTCTTGCATGAGGGCTCTGTCCAGAAGCCTCGGGTTTAGCCCTTGCTTGAACAGGATAATTTTGGTGGACTCTTCACACCTAGGGCATTTGGCAGCTAGTTGCCGGAATTTTGTAATATAGTCCCTTGCCGACATACTGCCCTGTTTAATGGCTTGCAATTCTGTTCGGGCCCGGGTTTCCTCTAAGGGGTCTTCGTATTGCGCTCGGATAGCATCTACCAACCCCTGGAGAGTATTGAGTTCGGGAGCCCCGATGTTATATAAGCCTACATACCAGTCAGCTGCTTTGCCTTGCAAGCGGGAGCCGAGGTGCTCAATTTGACTGGCCTCGCTGCCGAAGAGGTGTCCCCACCGGTTGAAAAATTGCACGACTTGCACCAGGAAAAATCCTAGTTTGGAGGGATCCCCATCAAAAGTGGCTTCCAGTTTCACCCAGCCCATCGGGAGATCTTGTCTCGGAGCCGGTGCTGGGTAGAAGTCCATCGGAAGCATTAGTGGCGCTTGAGGTGCGAGGGGAGGTAACTGGGGCCCCGGCTGGGGCAACGGCGCGGGTTGCATTGGCGGCGGCAACACCGGCTGTGCTGGCAGAGGTAGCCGGGGCTGGGCTGGAGGGGGTGGTCTCGGCTGGGCCGGAGGTGGCCTAGGTTGGGCCGGAGGCTGCAGTAGTGGCCGAGCAGGTGGCTGCAATCTTGGTCTGGCTGGTAACACGGGGGGCGTCGGCAGTAGCTGTCGAGGTGGAGGAGGCCGGTGTGGTTGAGTGAGGAGCGGCCGCTGGGGGGGGGTTTGGTGAGGTCGTAGTGGTGTAGGCCCTCCCGGTTGATTCGGAGGTGGTAATACGGGCTGATCCTGTGGCCAACGGATCGGCTGCTGCAAAGGTGTGAGCTGTGGTCGGAGCGGGAGGGGCCGCAGCGGCGAAGGCCGGATGGGTGGTAAGCCGCGCGGGCTTGCCCCTCCAGGCGTCGTTATTCTGGGAGGCAAAGGCTGGTCTTGTGGCGCCGGTAGACCGTCCCCTGGAGTTTGTAGGATGGGGACAACTTCTAGCGGTTGTCGTGGTAATTCCTCCTCAGGCGGGGCCGGGCGCTCTTCCGATTGATCCGGCCGAACCGTTATCGGAGAAGTATGAGGGGGTATCACCGGTGTCTCGATTGGCTTTTCTTCCCCTTCCGTAGGCCTCTCAGTGGGGGTCTCAACTGGAGTCTCCTCCGGTGGTAGATCCCCGTCCGATTTGGGAGGTTCAGTCGGAGTTTCCCCAGGTGGCTCAGCCGGGGTATCCCCTCTAGGTGGAATTTCGTCTAATCTGGGAAATTCCGCGGGCTGTTCTCCCGGTTCTCCAGGGCAGGCTTCCTCCTCTCCCGTGGGTGCCGGCTGTTGCTGAACTACCTCCACCGGATAGGAGATAACACTTTGGAGGGTAGCTATCTGCACCGCCATCTCTTCAGGTGATAGTCTCTCTCCTGCCCCCATTGCTGAGATTAGATGAATGGCATGAGCCAAACTTTCTTCCATGTCCATCAGTCTAGCTTCTAACTGTTGCATTCGACTTGGCCCCGGTTGCTCCATCATGGAACCTCCGTTCGCTGCACTCACCGGGGAAATTGGGCCCCAGGGCGGAGGGTCTCCTTGATCGACTCGCGATCTCGCTGCTAGAATTCCTTTGGCCAGGCCCGTCACTGCCGAGATGCCGGTATCTACAGCATGGGTGCGACTTTGCATCTGCACCCAACTTTGTTCAGGAACTTCCGTTGACTCTTTCCACGGAGCAAGTTCCGAATAATCCCAACTCAGGGCGCCGCGGTGGGATATGTCCCCCTCCGTTTGTTCGGTCGTCCTGTTCCAATATCGCCATGGTTGGCTGCTATCTAGCTCAGGGACCGTTTCTAGGCTTCGGCGCCCGTCCATCGAAAATCGTGGATGTAGTCCCCCAGCCCGGCGCTCTCTCGTTTCTCGGGGTCTGGCTCCCCACTCTGACGGGGTGGGTAAGGAGATCAAGGGAAGAGCGGCCGCCGTCGGCCTTGTCCCTTCAGCACCGAGGTCGATGAGAGGCGGGGTAGGAGTGGAGGCTCCGGTCCCGGTTGATCTCGGTTCCTGGGAGACTTGAGCTTGCACTGGTTGACTGTCGGGAGACGCATACGGATCAAACAAAGGATCCCTGTCCGGGACAACCTTGGATTCCGCTGGGCCCGACTCAGGCATGATTGGTAACAAAATGTCAGACTGTGGCTAAATAAGGCACTCACTACAGGGTTCCCTTTAGAAGCAAACACAAGTCCATTGTTTGGAAAAGGAAACTTTACTGCAGAAAAGGTCCATTATAGTCCACTGTCCTGAATAGGAGAATCAGGATGGTACATGATCATTGTTACCAATGAAGAGCAAGCATAAGATACAGAGTAATAATACCCAGCTGGATCAGCCTCCCCCCACAGTTCTCAAAACAACATCTCTCAGTCCTGGGAAGCTGCTCTCCCTCAAGGCCAATGCTTGGTGGAACGGTGTTAGACAAAACAGTCTCCTCCGGTGGGAATGCTGCCTGGGAACTGGTGCACCTGGGAAGAGAACACTCAAACACTAGAAGCATTAGAAAATGGAGTCAGTACAGTTTAGATATACACTGGACCTGACAACTGCCAGGAGTGACATCGTTGTGCTACCCCGAGAGCACTCCCGCTCTTCGTAGTGGGCCAAATTGGACCCATTTGAGGCCCAAATCAACTCACTGTGAAGCACATGTGCACTCCTGCGCCCACGCGAAGACATCACCAGAAGGAGTGCGTCTGGGAGGCAGAAGGAAGGAGGTAAGTGCCAGTTCTCCCCCCTCCCTCTGGGAGGGTAAAGAAACCTGGCAGCCCTAAAGGCACATGATGCAGAACTGTTGTTGGATCTGGCAGCCCTGGGTTCAAATTCTGTATCTGCTATGGTTTCATTTTGTGGGCTCTCTTGCATCTCACCTGCCTGCACCTACACATTCAGAAATGCCTGCAGACCTCTCCCTTTTTCCTGGCACCAAACCAGTGACTAATAGGCAGGTATGCCTTGGTTGTGTCTGCTCCCCATCTGAGAGCTCCAAAAACACAGAACAGGCTAAGAAGAGGGGCTTTGGTGGCTATTAGCCATGGTGACTAAAAGGGGAACCTCCATAGTCAGAGGCAATAAACAGCTGAATACCGGTGCCAGGGGAACATCAGAGGAAGGCCTCGGTCTCGGTGACCTGCTGGTTGGCCACTAGCCACTGTGTGAAACAGGATGCTGAAGTAGACAGACCCCTGGTCTGAACCAAATGAGATCTTCTCATGCTCTTATAGAAACGTTCATGCAAACAATGAAATTCTCCAGCAGAAGCCTCCCTAGGGAGCAGGGCCAATGCTCGTGCTTGTCAGGTCTGTTCTTTTTGGCTGACAGTTCACACTTGTCCAGCAAGGAAAGCTTTTTAGGATTGCAATAATTAAGTGCCATCAAGTCGCAGCCAACTTATGGCAACCCATCTTGGGTTTTTCAAGGCAAGAGGAAGTGCAGTGGTGGTTGCCTTTTCCTTCCTTGGCATAGCAACCTTGTGTTCCTTGTTGGTTTCCAGGTGCTAACTATGGCTGACCCTGCTTAGCTTCTGAGGCCTGACAAGCTCAGGCTAGTCTGGGCTAGTCAGTCTCCACTCTCTCTAATTTTTAAAAAAGAATCAGATAGTGGGTGATATGAAAGACCTCTGCTTGAGGCCCTGGACAGCCCCTGCTAGTATGAGTAAATAATACTGACTAGGGTTGCCAGGTCCCCTTACCCTCCCAGTGTGGGGAAAGGGGACCAGCAGTCACCGCTAGGAATTTCCAGGAGTGATGTCATCGCACAGGCCCCAGGAATGCTCCCAGGCTTCGTCCCAGACCGGTTTGGGTCCCATATGAGCCTATTCTTTAATAATCCTGGGATTGACGTCGCACTGCACTGGGAACGGGCCCCAGGAGGCACGTTCCTGTGCCTTTTCCCCTGCCGGCCAGGTGAGTGATGGCGGGGGGTGGGTGGGAACGGGGGATCCCCTGCCTCTACCAGGGGACCAGTAGCCCTAATACTAACCTTGATAGGTCTGACTCAGTAGAAGGCAACTTAGTGACTAATCATGAAAAACAGAAGCAGCTCAGTAGTTTCCTGTTCAGTGTGTATGCCTACAAAGCTTATATGCAATTACTTATACTTATTCCTATGCCTCAGGCTTAAACGTGATACTAATACATATCTATATAAACTGTTGTACTTTGAAGCCATTTTGATTCCGGACTTGCCTTAATGTGACTTTTTTATTACCTTAGTTACATCTTGATGAACAGCACAGGGGGATTATTAGGTCACATAACTGTTAAACGTCAGCCTGACGTAATTGGCTCAGAAATCACTAAAACTTACCACCTATATGTGATATGAGCAACAAATAGGAAAACATGTATGAAGCACGATCCTATGCATATTTACTCAAAAGGAACTCCCATTGAGTTCGGTGGGACTTATTCCCTAGTAGGTGTGCTTAGGATGGAAAAGAAAGGTAGAATAAAAACATTTCAAATAAATAAATCATGTTTTCCCCCAATTAAGATAACCATATCCTGCTATTGTTGAAATATTTATCTGTAATGATTATATATTAAATAGCACCTACAAGTGGGACCGTTTCATTTCCTTACTAGTGCCGAGTGCCCTGTCTTGATGTTCTGTCTCAAAAAATCCTAGTTGCATATCCCTTGCACAGTAAGAGAGTTTGGCTTTGATCTTTTCCTCCTACTTTTTTGCTATTGGATTTCTCACTGCCGTTTGCATGGTTATATTCCTCATTTATTCCTTATTGTCTGTTGAGGTTTCCTTTTCACATTGAACTGACACAGCAGTACACAGGCTTGTTTCTTTTAATATCTTTTTGGCTTAATAGGGCTGCCAATCCCCCGTTCCCAGCCTCTGCCCCTTGCTGCTGCTCACTTGAGTGGCGGGGAAAAGGTCCAGGGTACGGGCCCAGGAGGCAAAAATCCTACCGGGCCAGCACACAGTGGACACACTCCCGCCAAGGGCAACATCACTTTCTCAAGTGACATCATCATGCACGGAGGCGGGCATACGACCATTCTTCACAGGGGCCCAAACTGTGAAGTGCGGCAGTATGCCCACTGGTGAGCACAATAACGACACTTCTGGAAGTGATGTTATTGTGCCCACCAGAAGCATGCATGAGCAAATTGGCTCCTGTGAAGCGTAGCAGCAGGCTCGCTGCCAAGCATGATTATGTCATTTCTGGAAGTGATGTCATTGTGCCCGCCGGGAGCGGGCATGGGTAAAGTTAATGTGAGAGAAGATCTTCCCAGTAAGGGGAATTGGCAGTCCTAATTAATAATAAGTATTAGCGTTTAGAAGTTGGGGGGCGTGAAGAATTGTCGGAAGGAGAGAGGGAAGTTAGGAAATCTCCAAGACCTAAATCTCCTTCATGGCAATATAAACTCTTAGATGCCTGAGCAGACCAGTTTTTCCACATCCCTTTGCCCTTCTCCTCTTTGACAGGATATCAGCTGCTCTTAGTATTCCAAGAACACTGACTATTCTTAGTCTGTATCCTAGGATCTATATACTAGTGTCATGGATATAGCTAGAACTGTAGGAGAACAGTTGCTGAATTTGACCGAGAAAGTCATAGAAGATGTCTTTGTACACAACGAAACAGAGCTAGTCTGGCTCCATAGCTAGACATGCCATGAATGGAGTCTGGAGGCCTAGAATAGAACAACTTTGGAGAGGGGCACGAAACAGAGGAATAACACAGTGATATGGCCTTGTGTAGATTAGAACAGCCATCTAACTCATATCAATATATACACAGTATATATTGTACACTTATGGCCCAGGTGCAGAGAGCGTCTGAGAATGACAAGAATGTCTAACTTCACAGAAGTTAAAGGTATTACTCAAGGATAGATGTACTATCGAGAACCAAAAGATATTCATATATATAAGGAACTTGTAATCACTAATTTTACACAAATGCTGTTAAGATAAAATGCAGCAAAAATGAACTAACAATTTTTATACACTTTAAGATGTTTCAAATATAGGTAATTTTGTCTGGTGCTTGAAGTTATAAGATGATAAGTAAACCAAGAATGTGCACCCTCTGAAGTGGACAGATAGTTTTTGTAAGGAGATAGTTTGGAAATTCTATAAATAGGAGAAGCTGGATTGATCGGGACCTCTTTCTAGAACGGGCTCCTGACCTGAGCTTATCATTGGGTAAGACACTTTTTTGGACTTATGTCATTGTTCTCCTTTGAAGAGCTATGTAGTTGTTGTCAGGGCTTGCGGTGGCCACTGCTGGGTGGGGCACTGGTCTGACCGGCCCTGACGTCAAAGGGGTGCCAGGGATGCTGCAGTACCCTGCTCTGTGGAAGGAGGGGTGGTATACCTCACCCAGACTCCCTCTCAGTCCACTCGCTGGCCTGCTCAACCTGTGCCACTCACCCCCTTCGATCTCCACCATCTCCTCCTTCATCTACTTGCCTCCACTCCAGCTCCACTCCACTCCATTGCTCCTACTCAACCCACCTCGCCCTGTGGGTAGGCTTTTATCCCTTCAGCCTAGCCATGCTCCATCTGCCAACCACGCACTTCTGCTGCCTTCCACCCATGGCCTTAGCTGGCCTAGGCAGCTGCACCTGTGCTTGTTTGGCTGGAAGCACTGGGCCAGTCCACCTGCGCCTTGTTGGCTGACTGTCCAACCTCCCTGGCTGAGCAGACGGCTGAAGGCAGGCACAGCTGAGCCTCCCTGGTGGGCTCTCCATCTCCTCCCACAGAATGCCTCAGGCAGCCCCACCTGGACTGCTTAGCTGCTAGCATCTGCTGGGCTAGGTTACTGCTTTCCAGCTGGGCTGCAGGCTGGAGTGTGGTTCTGAGCTGCTGAGGCTGCTTCTCTTCCCTGGCTGGTAAGGCTTCAGCTTGGCCCGCTGCTGGCTGCCTGTCCCCACTGTCTTGGTCCTCTCCATCTGCTCTAGCCCCCTCTGGGTTGCCCCAGTCTCCCTACCTGGCCCCCTGGACTCCCACTGGAGGGTGGGGCTGGCTGGCCTCCACCTGCCCCTTCTAACCCTCTGAGGCTTGGGTGCCTCTTCCCTTCCCCCTGTGGCTGGCTGGGTCTGGGTCTGGCTGTCTGCCAAGGCAGCTGGGCCACTGTCTCCCGGGGGTCTCCTGTCCTCTTCTCCAGGTAAGTACGGGGACTGGGCTGTAGACCCCGGACAGTTGTTACAATGGATGGTATACCTCTTGCCAGGTGTTAAATGATTTGATATGGGAAAGCTACCAAGATGCTCAGGGCTTCTTAAGCACATGCCTATGTCGAAATCAGGCCTGACCCGAGTCATCCAGAACACTAGAATTTCCCACAGTATGTAGGAACCATGAACTTGCCTGTTAGCAGACCCATTTCACAAAACCAGGGCTTTTTTTTCTGCCAGAACGCTCTAGAATGGTTTTCCAGCAGTTCTCAAAACTGCCCCCTGGCCGTTTTGGGCCTGAAAGGGGACCGAAACGGTCAGGATTGGGCCCGGATTGGCCTGGAATGGGCTGCTGCCAAGCGGGGAACCCCCCCCCCCCGGCCCACCAGCAGCCAGATCCTGGCTGTTTCGGGCCCAAAGAGGGCTGAAACGGGCCTGAAATGGCCAAGATCGGGCCCAGAACAGCCAGGATCAGGCTGCTGCCAGGTAGGGGAAAACTCCCCTGCCCAGCAGCAGTCCAATCCTGGCCACTTTGGGCCCAATTTGGGCCAAAACAGGCCCAAATGGCAGAAATAGGCCCAAAACTGCCAGGATTGGGCCTGAATCACACTGGGGCAGGGAGGCGAGCAGACCCAAATTGAGGGAGTGCTACTGGGGGGGGGGGCATGCCCTGTGCAATGATGTCACTTCCCAGAAGTGACATCATCATCATGCAGACACGGGAACGTGCACGAGCATATGGTACCATTGAGTTCCACTACCTCTTTTCTCAGAAAAAAAGCCCTACAAAACCATGAAGTTTGCTGTTAGGAAGAACAAACAGGGGATCTGAAAGGAATCTTTATGTGTCTCTGAAATAAACAGTTGAATTTTTTCCCCTAACGCTCGTTCTCCTGAATTCGTCTAGAGTTTTCTTGTAGGATATATTACAGCAAAATTGTAGGCCCAATTCTGCCATTCTGTTTTCTCTGACTCTTAATGGTGCTTGTCATTCTGTACCTTCAGGGATATGCTCAGTCCTCATCAGGCCGGCCTAGTGTGAAATTTTAACCACTGCACCAAGCTGACTGGCTCATTATCACTCCCATATTGTATTGTAGAGAATTAGTACATTCATGGCAGACAGAGCAGTATCAGATTAAGAAAATCAAAGTTCATGTTGCTATTTACATTCTGCTTTACCAAATGGAAAGCAAATTCTGAAAAGGCAGCATATGTTCGGTTTGGCCTTTATTTTAATAGAAGAAATGACATTAGAAAACTCCAAATGTGTACCACATATGATGGGCACTCACACCATCAATTATTGCTGTAGAAGCCAGGTAGTGTGCATAAAGCTTTGGAAAAAACTTTAAAAGTTTTAACCCCAAACAATAATTAAATCGGAGGGCCTGACTAGTGAAACCCAGATATTATCTCATTGGAAAGCCAACTCTGTTCTTTGCAAATGCATTTTCGCAGCCAATTTGAGGTTCTCCATGCCAGCCCACTATTATATGTGAGCTAATAAGCACTTACCGTTGATGCTTTCTGTGAAAACGATTGCAGTTTAATCATATCTTTAATTTATTGTTTACATTTTTATCCAGTTAATATGTACGTGCATATGCTGTGTGCACACGCACTCACGCCCATTCAAGACAGAGAAGAAGAGAGAAGAGCGGGGAGGGAGAGTCTAAACCTAGAACTTCCCTGTCTGATCTGGATGCCGAAGCTCTTGCTAAAATTTATTAGCCCATACTAACCCTGGAATAATTTATCATGAGCACGTTACAGGCTTAGAAACTGTCTTGCCAAGAAGGAAGGAGCATGACAACTTTTCCTTTCTAGTTTTCTTGGAGGGTTTTCTTATTCTTAAAACCAATACAGATGTTACCACAGCCACTTGCCTGGGCAAATAACTGGCTCACATGAGTAGAGAAATTATTTTTCTAATAATGGAAGAGAAAGCTGCCCTGCATCCAAGAATATTTCTTTAGGAAGATTTGGAGCCATTTCTCATATTCTGCAGAAACAAAGCTAGGCTTGATGCAAAATGTCTGCTCAACAGAAAGCTGCAGCCCATCCTAACTGCTTGATAAGTAGAGTTGCCAGGTCTTCAGCTATGGCAGGAGTCCTCACCTGGTCTTCTTGCCACCACTCCTTTAAGCTGCATGAGGAAAAAAATGGCTGGCATTGTGTGTGGTGTGGGGGGGAAACCCATAGAGTTTCTGGTGATTCCTAGAGCAACATGGCATCACTTCTGGTTTTTCCCCGAAAGTGACTTCACATAACATACGATGGTGGCAACACCGCCCCCCCCAAATCTCTCTGCACTCCATCTCACACCAAGAACCAAAAACTGGAGATCCTATTAATAAGAGTACAAATAAGAAATAGTTTCATTCATCATATATATTTTAGCTAAACACTTTAATAAATCAGAAGTGTCTAAAAATTGTGATGGCTTCTTTCCCCTTTCACGTTCTCTTTCTGTCACACGCACACATACAAGACTGCTGCATTTTGAAGTGCCAAAACGGTTAAATTTTTGACAACTGGTTTCATTCTGCAACATCAGCCTCCCAGTTATGCATATTGCTTTTTTTCACTGGCGAATTAATTTTTCTAAGGTCTTGCTTTAAATTCACAGAGCATTCAAATGTGTTGCTGACATTAGGTCCCCAAAATAAATCTTTTAGTAAAATTTTTCCAAAGTATAAATACTCTGCTTTAAAAGCAAGCCTTTCTTCTTTTGCAAAGTAGTACAATTTCATACCCACACACACACACACACACACAAATGTGTGTGTGTTTGAAATAAAGAGACAGATTTGAATTCCATCATTTCTGTTCTTAGTTTCTGGAGCCAGAAACATAGACAGCAAGGTCTACCTTAGGTCTTGTGGTTCCTAAAGATAGCGCAGCTTCTGGAGGATGTAACATGCCCACAGAAGAGGAAACCCCAAAATAACATCTCTCGGCAGCTGGTAAAGCCTCAGAGAAAGAGAACAGGCTTCCGGAAGCAGCAAACAGTTTAAAGAAAGAACAAGAGATCAAGTCTCCTGAAGCAGCTAGTAATAACAGAAAATGTTGGAGGGATTTTTGTTTGTTTGTTTTCTTGCAATAGTACACTAGATAAGAAGAAGTAGTTTGTTGAATATGTGCACGCTTGCATATTTGTGCACACCTACCAAATTTTTGATCTACCATGCTGAACACAGCTATGGTTTTTGGCCCGTCACAAGTTCAGTAAAAACATCAAAGGAGAGCTGAACGTTGCACTGTAACTTTAAAGTCATCCGGGAATGTTCTCTTAAACGTTCTGTATGTACACTTCATGTACACTTTTTAAAAAATTATTTTAAATTTTGTTTTGTTATTTCAGAAGGGGCATCATGATTGTTTGCCAAAAAAGTTGAGAATATTGGTATCATTTTTTCCAAATCAAGATGGGTAGCCGTGTTAGTCTGTCTGTAGCAGTAGAAAAGAAGTTATCTGAAGAAATGAACTGTGACTCGCGAAAGCTCATACCCTGCCACAAATTTCGTTAGTCTTATAGGTGCTACATTTCCAAAATCGGTATCAGGTATATTTTTAGTTGCTTCTGTTTGTTTTACTATAACTTTAAGCAAAAGAGCAAGCATCTTTTAAATTATGACCAGGCCTAGGCTGTGGTTAAGTGAGCATTTATTGTTGTTGTTTATTAAATTTATAGTCCACCCTCCCTGCAAGTGGGCTCAGGGCGGATTGCAGCACACAAATAAATACAATAAATAAAACAATAAAATCACAGATTTATAAGGTCCAAAATCCAAGTTCAGCAGCCTAAAATACAGCTTCACAACATAAATACCAGATGTTCTGGGACGGGAGTTCCTTCACCCTTCTTTGCAATCTATATAAGGAGACGAGAGGGGGTGGAGATGTGAGTTGATAGTTAGTTGGTCACTACTCATGCGTGGGGGCAGACGGTCATATTGTCGTCATCCCCCCCACTGGTAGGACACTGGCAGGGAGGTTGATTCGGTGGATTTAAATGCTGGCCT
This sequence comes from Eublepharis macularius, assembly GCF_028583425.1. Classification (NCBI taxonomy): domain Eukaryota; kingdom Metazoa; phylum Chordata; class Lepidosauria; order Squamata; family Eublepharidae; genus Eublepharis; species Eublepharis macularius. Next base: position 123,076,314 of record NC_072796.1, on the reverse strand, counting down.
CAACCAAATGCCTGGCGGAACATCTCTGTCTTGTAGGTCTGCTGGAAGGACGCAAGATCTTGGCGGACCCAGGTATCTTCTGACTGAGAGTTCTACCAGGTCAGGGCCAGGTCCGAAAACACCCTGGCCCCGGACGAGGCCAGTCAAGCCTCCCTGCGGCCCGGGACCACCAGTAGGTTTTTCCTGCTGATCTAAGCGCTCTCCAGGGTACATAAGAGGAGAGGCAGTCCCTCAGGTATGCTGGTCCCAGTCCATTTAGGGCTTTATAGGTTAAGACCAAAGCCTTGAATCTGATCTGGAACTCCATGGGGAGCCAGTGAAGCTGCTGCAGAATTGGATTCACATGGGCCCTGTACGGGGTACCCATCAGGACACGTGCAGCAGCGTTCTGGATCCACTGCAATTTCCAAATCAGACCCAAGGGAAGCCATGCATAGAGCAAGTTACAGTCGTCCAATCTGGAGGTAACCGTTGTGTGGATCACTGTGGTTAGGTCTTGAGTTGAGAGATAAGGGCAAGCTGCCTGGCCTGCCAAAGATGGAGAAAGGTAGACTGGGCAACTGCCATGACCTGGGCCTCCATTGATAAGGAAGAAGCCAGCGTTACGCCAAAACTCCTGACCGATGGAACGGTGCCCCATCAAAAGGCCAGAAGCTGGATCCCCGTATCTGCCACCCCATGACCCAAGTACAGGAACTCCATTTAGTCTTTCCTAACCCCAAATTGGCACTGTTTTCCTTCCTTCCTTCTTCCCAGCACCTATCCAGACCTTAAACATTTAGTGACTATGTATGAACTGAAACTGTGATAAGAGTAAATACACAGCCAGGGCTATTGTGTGAGAGCTGACATAGTATTGTAGTTAGAATATCAGACCAGGATTTGAGAGACCCAGGTTCAAATTTGCACTGTGTCATGAAAGATCGTGGGGTATAAACAAAGTGAATAAATTAACCTTTTAAAAAAAAGAAAAGAAATGGTTTGATCTCTCTCTCTCTCTCTCTCTCTCACACACACACACACACACACACAGAATTTTAAAATACCAGAATAAAATAACCACACATTAAAATCACATTTCTTTAAAACCGAAAGCCGGAATAAACACATCTATCTTTAGCTGACTCCAGGACATTTTATGGACATTTTACTAGTACAAAATATTACCATAGGGAAGAGCTATAAGTGTGAGGAGGGGCATTAATATTGGAGATATATGGTTGTGGTAACATTGGCTGCAAGAGAAACAGTCTGGTTTGTGTTGAAGATAACTTCATGACTAAGAACAACAGCCTCCATCCTTGGTTGCTGCTATTTCTCTCTCTCTCTGGATAGACTCTAACATTTTTAAATGTATTTTTATCCCCCTAGCCCCTTCCCCCAAGAAGCTCAGGGCGGTGTTGTACATTTTTTAATTTTTACTTTATTTATACCTGCCTTTCTCCCCAATGAGGATCCAAAGCAGCTTACATTATTCTCCTCCATTTCTTCCTCACAACAACTCTGAGAGGCAGGTTAGGCTGAGTATGTGTGACTGGTCCAAGGTCACCCAGCAAGCTTCCATGGCAGAGTGGGGAATCAAACCTGGATCACTCAGACCCTGGTCTGCCATGCTAGCCACTACACCACACTGGCTCTCCTTAGAGCCCCCTCCACAGAGACCCTCTCCCCATTCTCTCCTCACAAAAACTCCTGTAAGGTAAGTTAGGCTGAGTGACTGGCTGAAGCTTCCTGACAGAGTTTTGATGCAATCCTGGGTCTCCCTGCCTATAACCCAGCATGCTAGCCACTATGCCACAGTAGATGTCAACTATTATTCCTCTTGTCATAATTTTCTGGGCTCTGGTAAGCAATTAGTTTTGCCAGAGGAAGACTTAGAAACATGGACTGTTAGACCACGACAGTCTTCCATTCCACGAAACAGTATGTTTTATACAGCTGTTGCTGCTACTGCTTCCGTGCCCCATTTTGGGCACTATGTCAGAGGTGTAGCTGCGGGCACCCAGGGCAACTCCTGGCAGGTGGTGCCCATCACCACACATGCATGTGCGTGCTCCCAGGACTGTGCGATGACATCACTGAAATGACATTGTCACACAGGGCACACCCTCCCCACAGCAGCGCTCCCATAATTCGGGCCGCTTGCCTCCCTGCCCATTACCTGGCAGCGCGCTCCCGACCAGCAGGAGCTGGAGGGCCAGCTCAGCACCCAGTGAGCCGGCCATCCCGTCACAGCAGGCAGCCAGGGGGGTGCGGGTGGCCTCCCAGCCCTCCCACGCACGCAGCCACCCATACTACCATTGCCAGCTCTGCGTGCTTCCAACCAGCAGCCACGCCCACCACCCTCTCTTTGGCGGCGCCCGGAACAAGCGATCCCCCTGCCCTCCCCCCCCAAATATGGCCCAGCACTGAGTGGGCGTTGGCAGACTTCAGGGGACCATATTTGACCCACAGGCTACCTGTTGCTGATCTCTCACCTAGGTTTAATCTCAGAGCGGGACCACAAGTGACGGCTGACACAGGTTGGACACTTGCCTGCTTCCCTCAAGTTTTGATGGGAAATGTAGGCATCCTGGTCTCGCAGCTTCGCTCTCTGACTGCTGTCCAATGGACTTTTCAACTGTCACTTGTCCAACATTCCGCCAAGCTGCCTACATTTCCCATCAAAACTTGAGGGAAGCTGACAAGTGTCCAACCTGTGTCAGGCGTCACTTGTGGTCCCGCTCTCAGAGTCAAAAAGCAGTTCCTTTCACCTGTCTGGAGAGTATTCTCTTTCACAGCACCGTATCCTAAAATCTAAAATCTTGCCAAATCTGCTCATTTGTAATGTGCTGGCGTTCCTTTTAGAAGCATCTTTCTCCCCCCCCCCCCGCCCTTTAGCAGTGTTCTGAATTCCCTGTTGAAAAATTGTGAATACATGAACACAAGAGTCAAAGCTCTCTTCATTGACTCTCGAGAGTTCATATCCTGAAAAATCTAGTTGGTCTTTAAGGTGCTACTGGACTCAAATCTTGCTCTTCTACTGCAGAGCAAGACAACTACCTACCTGAAACCATGAAGATGTGATATCTCTAATATTATGTCAGTATAAACGGGCTTTTTTAAAGCCCAACGTGAAAAAAATCACATCCTAATTGAAAACTGATCAATTTTAGCTTAGGGGGAAAAACCAGACTTTGGAACACCCGTACATTTTTAGACTGGACCTATGCTTGCAAGTGGGGAAGAAATGTCAAGGCTCATTGCCTTGGCTCCACAATGCTTCACAATAATAGGAGCGAAACAAGATCTTTATATGCTGCAACCAATAAAAGGTTAGTAGCCATGACCTGTTTGAAGCTATTTAAAATTACAGAGCCATGAAACAGTAGGTCTGTAAAATGTTGATCTTCTTGGGATGGTCATGAGAACAGATACAGTTTATTTGAGGAATTTTTGTGAAGGATTACTGGTGGCTGGCGGGGCCTCTCCATGTCTTTAATTTTTAGTTGGGAGAAGAATGCTCAATAACTTGGTTTGTCGAAATTCCATAGCTATGTCCACACAATCCTATGGAGTCGGGTTGAACTGGCTGAGCATGAAGGACTTGGAAGGGCACCTGGTGAGATTGGGAGGTTGAAAGCTGTCATGTGTGTGTAAGGCTTACTTCGATTTAGTTGTCATATGGCTAAGCCTTCTTCCAAAGAAGAATGACTTCTTCTGGTGGAGAAAGGCTTCCTTTGATACGGAAAACTCTTTCCTTTGATGAAGGAAGTCTGTTTCTTTTGAAGTTGTTTTATTTATTTATTTAAATCATATTTTGTCTGTTTAAATTGTTATTTATTTAAACTAGATATATTGAGGTGTTTTTGTAAGCTGCTTTGGGGTTCCCAGGAGGGAGGAATCCAGGGTAATAAACTGCCTAATAAATAAATAAATACAAATAAGTACCTCAGATCTAGATTACAATCCTCCTCCACTCCTTCTAGACTTGCTATTCCCCTGCTGGGAGCAGGTGATTCCCCCCCCCCCTGCTTACTTGGCCAAAATGAAGTGGGAAATAAAGGGGGAGAATGGCCTACTTACTGGCCTGAGTCCACACTTGCCAGCAAGGTAATGATATCCCTGGCAGATACACTTCCTGTACATCTGGAAGTGATGTCAGCATGTCGCTGGTAAAGCCATTTGCTCAAAAAACAGTGATTCCAGTGAGCCAGCAATGTGATTACGTCACTTTCAGATGTGTTGTCATTTCATCACCCGCAAGCATTGTGCAAGGGCTGGTAAATTTCCTCCCACCACCCACCATCTCCCCCCCACCCTCTGCCAGTTGCCAGGGGTGACGTGGCAACCCTGTCTCTCCCCCCACATGCCTGAGTTTGTCTGTTTTTTTTGGAGATTATGTAGCCCACCTTTCTACTTGGCAAATACACAAGGCAGATTGCAGTGAACAGAAAACATCCTAAAACATCAACCCAATCAAAGAATGATGCCTAAGCAGAACTTAGAATAACAAAAACGACTCAACAACAGCAATCCAAAAAAGCATAAAATCTGCAGCAGGTTAAAAGGTGTTAAAAAGACTATAAAACTGCTAAACGGAGTTATCAGAAACAGATTAAAACTGACAAGGGCGATGAAAATAGTGCGTTCCAAAGGTCTTCCTGAACCAATATGGTTTTAAGGCTCAATGGAAGGCTGGCAAGGAAGAAGCAGGTGGTACTTCCACAGGGATTGAACCTCCTTCGTGTTTCAGCGACAAGCAGGCAGGACAGCTGGAGGGAAGAAAAGATATTGCTGCTGATGTGAGTTAATATCGGTAGGATGGCTTCTGGTTCCCGCATGGGAGTGCTGCGATCCTGTCCCACAAACCTACCGCCTCCAGCAGCTCCTTCATATCACCCTCAAAATCAACCCTCCTGGAAATCAAAGTGCAAAGTTTCTTGACATTGGTACCATTTAACCAAAAACCAGCAGTTCTTAGGACTGCATCTACCTACAGGTAATGGATAGTTCAACCAGAGTTTATCTCGTGGTCATGTTCCTCAGATCATATATGTTTCTTTTTAGCTTTCTAGGGAGGTATTCACTTGGCAGAGTTTTTTGTTATAATATATTGGATTTTTGTGCTAGAACATTTAGTCAGGAAGGGAAGACAACGTACCTTGAAAGCTTGCTTTATTTTTTGTTATTTACTTCATCTATAGCCTGACTTTCACATTGAGACTTAAGGCAGATTACAAAGTATAGAGAACAATTCAGACAGGCAACATAAGATATCTAACAAACAATAGATCCAGAGGTGTTAGCCGTGTTAGTCTGTAGTTACGGAATAGTAAAGAGTCCAGTAGTACCTTTAAGACTAACCAACTTTATTGTAGCATAAGCTTTCGAGAACCACATGCATCTGACGAAGAGGGCTGTGGTTCTTGAAAGTTTATGCTACAATAAAGTTGGTTAGTCCTAACAAACATTGTAATAGGACTAGGATTCTGTAATTGGAAAACAGTGGAAAACTTGACTTACCATAATGCCAAAAATGGACTACAAAGGCAGAAGACAATGCAGTAAAAGATAGATGATACATACAGTAAACATTGTAGCAGACTACACTCTTATTCTATTATAAAAATGACCTCCTGAGTTGTCCCATTATGCTACGGTTCTAACCCATTTATAAAAATGGTCTCCTGACCATTTTTCTTTTGCACATTCTCTGAAATGATAAAAATGAAGAGGCGTTCCAGACCTCCTCAGGCAGGCCATCCCACAACTTTGATCAGTTAAACAACTTCAGCTCTGTGAAGAATCGTACCAACTTGGAGGCCCAACTCAGAGTGCTGGGTTTTAAACTTTAGATCCCTAAATGGGCAAAGAGCAGAACTACAAGTGACAAAAGGCACAGGTTGGACACTTGCCAGCTTCCCTCAAGTTTTGATGGGAAATGTAGGCAGCTTGGCGGAATGTTGGACAAGTGACAGTTGAAAAGTCCATTGGACAGCAGACAGAGAGCCAAGCTTCAAGACCAGGACGCCTACATTTCCCATCAAAACTTGAGGAAAGCTGACAAGTGTCCAACCTGTGCCTTTTGTCACTTGTAGTTCCGCTCAAAGATTCATTTTTCATGTTCTGACGCCATGGTTAGTTTCTTGCATGGATCTTTGTTACTCTTTCTGCTAGAGATGTTGTTTAGATTCTCTCTCTTTCCCTGTTCTTTTCCAATGGATTGCAGTGTTTTGGCTGGTGGTAAAGCTGGCAAGTTCCAGACGATGGTTAGAGATCTCCTGGAATTACAACCAATCTCCAGCTGGCTGGGGAACGTGCAGCCCAGGAGGGTATAGCAAACTGGGCATGGGTGCGGCTCCAAGCTCACCCTGACCAGGAAGGAGGGTGTACAGGCGGTCCGAGTGCCAACAGCTTTCTTTATTCCTTATACCAGGCATAAAGGTTTGAATTAGCATCACTCCTTGCTCCCACATGTACTTTCTGACTGCTCCCCCTTTCCCCTCTCCTCCTCTGCCCCCCAGCCCGTCTCAATTAAAGCTCTTCCTAACAACTGGACGCACCCCTTCCAGCACTGCTGAGGTGCCCTATTCGCCACCAGCCCAGCAGCTCTGCTGTTCTCCTTAAAGCGACTGCTGATATTGCTACCCAACCCCAATGGGCTGTGAAAGTCCTGGGCCACACCCTTCTCGTTTGTCTCTGTTCTCCTCAGGGTGCTTTGCCCATGCCATTTCAGCTGCACCTGCCAGGATGCCCCCAATTGGGCTGGCACCTTCTCTGCTTCTCCTGCAACACCATTTTTCTGTCCCTGCCTCTTCTCCATTCAATCATGGTTTGATTCCACCGCCTCTTTCAGAAGTTCTCGTAAGTTTTATCCCTTTCTTAGATTCATGTGCTCCCCTTCCATTCTCCCCTCTCTAATTTCTACCACTTCAAACGCAGAGACTAGTCATCCCATATTTCAACTCCCAAGGTAAAGAATACACAATTAAAAACCTACATGAAACCAGTTTCTCTCACACATCCCATCCTAGAAAGATTACCCTGAGGTAAAAGTAGAGTTCTGTATATACGTCGGCCATGTTTTTAAAAAGATACAATTGGGACAGCATTTACACAAACACCACTATCCTGTGAAAATTGGCTGATTCACAGATTAGGCCAGACATGTGCACTGGTAGCCTATCCTCAAGGTTATGTGGATCAGCAGATTGGCTGTATGGGAGAACAATTTCTTATGTAGCTGAAGAAAGGGTCTCAAAGAGTAACGAAAAGTCCAAGATCAACCCTTTTTATTTGATCAGACAAGAGCAACCTGATCTCTTCTGAAGCAGGAAGATGCTCAGTTAAACCACCTTCGTTTAATAATAACAACATTAGATTTATATACTGCCCTTCAGGATGACTTAACACCCACTCAGAGCCGTTTACAAAATATGTCATTATCCCCACAACAAAACACCCTGTGAAGTGGGTGGGGCTGAGAGAGCTCCAGAGAACTCTGACTAGCCCAAGGTCACCCAGCTGGCTTCAAGTGGAGGAGTGGGGAATCAAACCCATCTCTCCAGATTAGAGTCCCACGCTCTTAACCACTACACCAAACTGGCTCTTATGCAATGGGTTGGATCTGACTGCCTTTTCTGCTGGTGAAAACTGAAAGTTATGCTGGAGATCACTGGACCTGCATACACAAAAGCCAGGAGAGAAGTGAAGAGGGGAATTGGGTGAAAAAAAATCTGGCTGGATCTGACAATTTCCCAACATTTGAACCTTGAACAATCATCTCAGTTAATGATGCTGCTCCGGTCCTCTGGGTCTTTGCTAGTTTCTGTTAACCTTCTACTGAAACCCTTGGGCCACTGGGATGTTGGTACGCACGGAATGCAATATCGCACCTGTTGTATTTGATATAATATACCTCCGCTGAAAGAAAGATAACATCTTTTACATATAGCACTGCAGTCTGTGGTGCTAAGGTGTTTGCCAGTCCTGACCCGTCTACACTGGCACCATCTTCTGGTGCTTTCTTTTGTGACACAAGCGTTTCCGTTTCAAGGGTTGTGACCAGCTGTGACTTCTCACAACTGTGAAGCTTCCCACTGTCACTGAGAGACACCAGGGCTGCCAGATTTTCATGCTGGAAGAATTCTTGTAAACCTGACCATCGTTTCTGGCAGGAGATGATGGGTTGAGGGTACTGCCAGTGCCTGGGTTTCTGGTGCCTGCGGCAACCCCCCACATGCGCACAGCGTGTGCGCACCACGGACTGCGTGATGATGTCATCACGCAATAACATCATGCAGCGCAAGCCGGTGGCATTCGCTGGCGGATGGCTGGGCTGGTGGCCGGAGGCTGCTCTGCGCTCTGCACACTGCCCCGGCAGCGGCTCGTGGCTGCCACGCCAGGCTGGGGGCGTGTGGCGGCAGCAGCGGCACAGGGCGGGTTGGCTGCAGCAGCTGCGGGCCAGCCACGCCAGCTCTGCAGCGTGCGTCTCCACCCCCGACACCCCCTCCGGCACCTCTCTGGTGCCCTCGCGCCCTGAGGCCACCGCCTACCTGGCCTCAATGGGTGCACCGGCCCTGGTTGAGGGAACAGGTTTAAAGCCTCCTTCATAGCTTCCCTCTGTGGAACAAGGCTGGTGTTTTAAAGGACATACTGAGTGATTCCGCACACGTTGGATAATGCACTTCCAATCCTCTTTATAGAGCATTTGGAACTGATCTTTTTGTGTGCGGAACAAAAAATCCACCTCAAACGACTGATAAAGTGCATTGAAAGTGCATTATCCAACGTGTGCAGAATCAGCCATTGTTTCCCCTGATAGGTTGCTAGAAGGAGGTTCTATCTTCATTGTATAACACCAGCATGAATTACCTGCCTATACTGTAGTACATAAGAATCATGTAAGCACAAAGATCAACAGTATCTATAGGCTCTAGCATAAGGAGATCAAGGAAATTTGATCATCCTTCTGTGAAATGGCAGCCCAAATTTATTTTCACAGTGGTGAAAGTAAAGTGAGCTTGCGACCCTGTCAATGAACACTTGCTGTGTTCATGGCAACTGGTAGTATTCCTTCCATCTCTGGATCCCAAAATTGTCTGATTTATTTACCAGCTGGCTCTCTTCTGGGCTGATAACTATCCACCACCATGGTACCGAAAGTCTTCTCCATCAAACCAATTGCTTCTCCGTCACTTTTAATGGTGCCTGCTTAATTTCAGTCAATTGAGTTGGATCTATCTGCAGTAGTCTCAAAGATTTGTGGATCATGAATTTTTTTTCTTGTGAAACTGACTAGCCATCTCTGGTTGCCTTTTCTGCAAAGACTGACTGATTGATTGTATTTAATACATATCTATGGTGCCTTTCCACCAGCTCAGGATCTTCAAGGCAGCAAATATTATAAACATTTAGCCAACATTTAAAATACAAAACCCAAAACATTTAAAACAAATAAAACATAGACACACAAACAGGGAGGAGAGCTAATAAGAGCTACTGAGGGCATACCGAACATAGCAAAAGCCTTTACCCCTGGTGGAAGACCATGAGAGAGAGAGGGGGGGGGAGGGAGGGAGGGAGAGAGAGAGAGAGAGAGAGAGAGAGAGAGAGAGATCTCCCCGGGGAGTTCCAAAGCTTTGGGCCCATGAGTGGGAAGGCCCTTTCTTGGGATGTCACTTGTACAGGCTCAGATGGCAGCCTCTAAAAATGACTTACAGTGTTTGGGTAGATTCAAAGATGCTATATCCCTGTGACAAATGAAAAGCCAGTATGTGTATTTTTCAATAGTGGTTTATAAAAATTTTTAAAAGTATCCATTCATATAATGCCTTGCAGTACAAAATGAAGTTTGTTTTCCTGGATGCTCCGATATGGGCAAGAGTGGGCAGGCTCCATGGCTGGTACTAGGCACCCACAAAACGAAACTGTGAGCTTTCATGTATAAGTGTCTCACACTAGGTGCTGAAATTGATAATGTCTGCTTCATCACATACTTCAGATGAAGGGAGCTTTGACTCTTGAAAGCTTTTACCTTGGGAACTCTGTTGGTCTTTAAGGTACTACTGGACTTGAACCTTGCTCTTGCAAGACTGACTCTTCAAGAGTCAAATGCCCAGGGCTTGACAAATTCCAGGCACCAGGGTGCCATAGCGCCTAGAAATTTCATAGTGGTGCCTTGTATTTTCAACAGCCATTTGTTGTAAGTGCCTCTTAGTGATTTTCAGTAGAAGTACAAAGCTTCTAATACAAACAGGGTTACCTCATATTAATTTATATACTACAGTACTTTAGTTATAGCTTTTAAAAAGACAGACAGACAGGCCCCTTCAGGTTTAAATGACATAATATCTGTGTTGACATGATATCTGTGTAAGGATAAGATATTTTTTTCTGATATAATAGTTGCCAGTTCTTGCCATTATGTATTTTTGCGGTTCTATTTTCACTTGATTTTATCTAGACATATTGCTGGTTGATTTTATTGTTGTGTATAGTTCCATTTTCCAATTAAGCTGTTTGACTTTTTAGTTCCTTATAAAAGCAGTTATCTTCATTTGGCAATTATGCACTTCCACAGAGGCTTTGTGAAAGCTACGCCCTTTGGAGTTTTATGTTTTTTTCAAGCCCATTCTCGTAATAGCTTTGCTTTTTTCCTCCTTGTCTGCAATAGCACCTGAGTTGTGTTTTTCTTTCTTTTTTCCTTTTCCCTTTGGCAACGAGATCTTTAGTATGGAATTCCAAAAATCAAAAAATTCAGCAGCTGTGTTAGTGTTTGGAAATTGTACGGTGATGGGAGAGTGTTAGTGTCTGCCATTTCCCTGCATTAGGGTTGCCAGCACTGCTTCGGCAAATGCTGGGAGGTTTTGAGGGTAGTGCCTGGAAAGGGTGGAGTTTGGGGAGGACATGATGTCACTAGTATGATGCTCTGGGAGTTTCCCTGAATTACTCAGGAAGGCTTTCTACTCAGATTATAGGGCTGTATCATAAGAAATAGCTCAAAGAGATATCTTGGTAAGAGACAAGGACCACAGACTAGGCTATTGGGTACTGTCTGCTGATGTATATATGCTCCTACTGGGTAGTTCCATGTCAGTAAAAATGTCATGTTAATTAATTACATTTTAATTCAGAAAAGTTTTATCTCTGTGTTCAGCTTTATGCTCATTTTCAAATTTTCTGCTGCCGTACTCGATTGTGTCTATTCATTGAATGTCCTAGCTGCTGATCATATTGTATTCACTTGTACTGTGTAATCCACCTTGGATCCAAGTGAGAAATGCAGGCTATAAATCATTATCTTCATCATCAATAGCAAAGACCAGAAAGGTGGGTGGAGATTCCTGTAGTATCACTAAGGAGGACATGTTTGAGCCATTTTTTAAACCAGCTCCTCAGTTTCTTAAGGGCAGCAGATTGGAGCCATGAGCAGAGGTTTACCCACTGTGGGTGGGCAAATGGCAAGCCAGCCAACATCCAATCGACTCCCCCTCCCCGTTAATCTTTCCAGAAATGTTTGTGCTTTGCAGTGGCAAATGTTTTCTATGGACCTTGTAGGATATAGTTTTGTGATCATAAATACTGTCCGGGTAGTAATTCTTCTTGCAAAGCCATGAGAGATTTTAAAAAGCTGCAAGCATTTCTCAAGTTGCAACAGGCGCGTTGTGTTGGGCAGCCGCTAAAAGTACCTGAAGTTATTAGGCTGCTGCAGAATGCAGCATGCAAATGTGACCTTAATGCCTCTTCATCTTTTGCATGGTGACCTTTGAGGTTTTTGAAAGCTGCTTTGTTATGGCTCGCCCTCCCCCTTTTAGTCAAACATGCTTAGTTTTTGTAACTTCCCCATGCACTGCAATGCTTTTTTGTTTGTTAATTGGCTGGCCTCTGTAGCAGTAGCCAGCAGTTAAGAGTCAAATGGATGATTAATGTTCACTTTCTGATTTGTTTGTTTACTTGGTGTTGAAATCACTTCCGAAGGTTGTTTACAGGAAAAAATATGAATATAGCAAAATGCATAAAAACCCAATGGAAACATCATCATTAATAAACCACAATTGCTATAAATCAATTCCTTACTCTAATGATAAATATATCCCATTAAGACCTAGTCCACACAAGAAAGGGCCTGAGCCAGCAATGAGATCACAGAGACCAGGAATGGAAGAATGGAGTTCACATTGCATGTGAAGTGCCATCAAGTTGCAACCAACTTATGGCAACCCCATAAGGTTTTCAAGGGAAGAGACAAACAGAGATGGTTGCCATTGCCTGCCTCTGCATAGCCACCCTGGATTTCTTTGGTTGTCACCCATCCAAGCACTAACTAAGGTTAACTCTGCTTAACTTCTGAGATCTGATGCAATCGGACTAGTCCGGGGTCAGGGTGGAGTTCATAGTGCAGGTGGAAAATTGCATATGAACACCCTCCAAATAGAAAGCAGCATTGCAGGCAACAAGAGGGGGTCGAATTTTTCTCCTCCATCTACGTGTGAACCAGAGTCTGGCTGAACATTCTGGCAGCCCGAATGCCCTCCCAAAATGAAGCATTTACTAAGTTTCCAAAGGGAAAGAGAGAGCTGGCTGGGCAGGACTCTGTAGGCAAGGAATTTAATGGGGGCATTGTTGTTGAGCCCAAACACTATTACCAAGGCTTTTTTTCTGGGAAAAGAGGTGGTGGAACTCAGTGGGTTGCCCTCGGAGAAAATGGTCACATGGCTGGTGGCCCCGCCCCCTGATCTCCAGACAGAGGGGAGTTTAGATTGCCCTCCGTGCTGCCAAGCATGGCGGCACGGAGGGCAATCTAAATTCCCCTCGGTCTGGAGATCAGGGGGCGTGGCCACCAGCCATGTGACCATTTTCAAGAGGTTCCGGAACTCCGTTCCACCGCATTCCAGCTGAAAAAAAGCCCTGACTATTACCTTCTTCTGTTCTACCATCCCTCTTCCTTATACGTCACATTCTTGTTTTAAGTAACCTTTATTGGCCCTCCTCCCTGTTTTTGGTGTTGTGTGTTTGTGAGTGTGTGTGTTTTTATTGAATTATTTTTATACTATTTTAAATGTTGCTTTGCATTTAAATTGTTAAAATGCTGCTTTGATTTTTTTAAAATGTTTGCTGCTTTGGGAACCCAATTTGGGTGGCAAGGGAGCCTAAATAAATAAATACTCTGATGGGCCTTGTTATTAATACCATCCCAAGCAAAACTTGTTCATCGATTAGCATGCACAGACACATGAGCACATGAAGCTGTCCTTTACTGAGTCAGATGACTGTGGTCCATCAAGATCAATGTGGTCTACTCTGACTGGCAGGGGCCCTCCAGGGATCCAGGTCTCTCACATCACATCAAATCCTTTTAAGTGGAGATGCTGAGGACTGTCCCTGAGACGCTCTGCCTCTGAGCCATACCCCAAGCTCTATAGGAACAAACGCATAGAGGAAAGAATCGGTGTCTTAACTACTGGCCCCAGCATCTCCATACACGTATCCTAGGGCTCACTGTACATAGAGCCTTCGTGTTAGGATTGCTATTCTCTAGTGGTCTGAGTGGGGCAGTCAGGACTTATGGGTAGCTCCTCCTCCGTCTCTTGAGCAGGGTCGAACGAAACACGCGATCCTGAGGGGGAGGGGCTCCCAGGCTGCTCCAGTTTTTTCGGCCCTGCTCTGCAGGAACGCACGAAATTCTTTGCTCCGAGGGAGCAGCGATCCAAAAAAAAAAAACGGCAAGACTCCTTATCGAGGCGCGCGCTCGCGGGGGAAAGGAAGGTTTTTTCCTCCACCCCCCCCCGTCCTCCCTCCTTCCACCCGAGCAAGATCTGGGGCGGCCAGGAAGCCGCGGAGGCGAGCAGCAGCGCCGACGATCCTAGTTAGCTAGGACCCGGCGTCTGCAGAGGCAAGGCAGCAAGGAACGGTCGGCAAGAAGCCGCGGGAGCGCGAGGCAGCCCGGCGCGGCTTTTTTCCTTGCGGAGGCCTCTTAATCGCGCCAAAATCGTGAGTAGCTGCTCGGACCCCGCGGAGAGGCTTGGGAACCTTGAGGACGCGGGGGGGGGGGAGGGGGGGAAGTCTTCCCTTAGGCCCCAGCTGGGCTAGGAAGCAAGCAGCCTTAAGTCCCAATAAGGGCGGGAAATGGCCAAGACGGATCCCTTTTGTGCAAGGGAGATTTCAAACCCTTTTCCCCAGGGGCAAATGGGGAGGGCGGGGGTGCCCTGAAGACCATGGCACAATAGCCCTTGCAACTGGCATTAGAAGAGAGGAATTTTTCTCTCCTGCTTGAGTCTCATGACCCTTACTGTTTCTTTGGAGGGAAAATTGAGTTTGCTTAATTCAGACTGTATAAGTAATCCCCGCCCACGCCTTTCTCAACCCTAGGCGGGAAGATTTTGGCGGGAATGACGTCACAGGCCGGGGCAGCAGAACAGAAAGTGGCTGAGTCTGCCCTCACTAGCATGGAGTCCCCAAAGTTAACAAGACAAAATCATCCATCCCAAGGGGAAGGTCTAGGAAGCGGGGACCCTGACCTGACAGGCCCAGAAGCAAAGGCAAACATCTTAGCCTGGCTACAAGCAGAAATAAAAAAAGGGATTGACAATGCCGTTAAAGAACTCAAAGGGCAGCCTGCTTCCCAAAAGAAGGATAAGCGGCCAGCCACCTCCAAAGGGAAAAGGCCTGCAGAACCTACTGTCCACTCTAAAGCAAAAAAGAGTAAAGCAAGGGAATGGCAGGATGAGGACTCTAGTGAATCAGACATTTCCCAAGAAGACTCAGCAACATCCCTTAGATCCTCAGGGAGTGAAGAAGGGGAACTGTCTGAGGAGGAAGAGGTGGACACTAACCAGTCTCAATATAGGCTGTTCCCCCCTGAAATGTTTTCTAAATTGCTCACCAAGGTATTAAGGACCTTGGAGATTTCACCCTCTGCTGCAGGAAAAGGGGAGACGGAATCCTCTTACCCTCAGGGGTTGGAAAGAGCACTGCCAAAGATGGGACCAAAGCACTCGGGAGTGTCCCTGCCGGCTATCTTCCACGATGTCTTGAAAACAGAATGGGACAATCCAGCAAAACCAAAGCTATACCAATCCATCTTCCACAAGTTTTATGCCTTGAGCCCAGAGGATGCTAAAAAGCTCAAACTACCAATCGTGGATGATCCGGTCACCAGCCTGGCCACGACCTCGGTGTTACCCATGGACGCAGAGGGCATGCCTAAGGACCCGTCAGACAAAAAGATTGAACAGGCATTGCGCAGAGACTTCGAGGCTTCGGCTGCGTCCCTGAGATCATCGGCAACTGGATCCTTGTTCGCCAGGGCAGCTTTCACCTGGGCCTCAGATTTGGCAGCAGCAGGTAGAGAGGTACCCAAGGAGGTCAAAAACGAGGTAAAGAAAATTGCCTTAGCTGCAGCCTTCGCAGCAGACGCCACTCTGGATTCATTCCAAATGTCATCCAGAGCCATGGGCTTTAACGTAGCAGCACGCAGAAATACGTGGTTAAGAAATTGGGACGTGGACCAACAAGCCCGCAGCAGGGTTGCAGCGATTCCATACTCGGGATCTAAGCTCTTCGGAGAGGCTCTGGACAAATATCTAGTCGAAAATGCTGAAAAGAAAAAGGTGCTCCCATCTAAGAAGAGAGACCTCCGGTACAAAGGAAAACATTCCTTTCGTGATTTCAGGAGACCAGTCAGACACAACACCGACAGACCATTCAAGAACAGATGGCAAACCAAGTCAAGATCCGACTCCAGGCCCTTTGGCTTCAGGAAGGCGGCCACCCAGTCCAAGGGACATAAGAAGAACACCTCCGCATGACTATCCCGGCAGAGGGGAGACCGAGCTCATCGGGGGTCGCCTACAGTTGTTTGCACCCAGGTGGAGGCAGACGATTACAGACCAATGGGTATTGGAAACGGTATCCAAGGGCTACTCCTTGGAATTCGAGAAAACGCCACCCAAGAGGTTCATCCATGTGTCAAGGAACCAATCTCAGCAAAAACACCGGAAAATAAAAGAAGCCATTCATCACCTCTTACAGATCGAGGCCATAGAGCCAGTGCCTTTTCAGTTCAGGAGACAAGGGGTTTACTCAGTGTTTTTCATCGTCCCGAAGAAGAACGGAGAGATCAGAGCCATCTTGGACCTGAAGTGGCTGAACCTTCACGTAAGGTCCAGACGGTTCAAAATGGAGACGATGAGATCCACTACTGGAGCCATACAACAGGGGGATTATCTGGCATCCATAGATCTGTCGGAGGCCTACTTGCACATACCTATACGTCCCTCTCACAGAAGGTACCTGTGCTTCGCCTACGACGGGGAGCACTATCAATACACGGCTCTCCCCTTCGGCCTGAAATCTGCACCGAGGGTATTTACCAAAGTCCTGGTGACCTTGGTGGCCTACCTCAGACTGCAAGGAGTAGCCCTGTCGCCCTACCTGGACGACATTCTAATAAAGGCGCCGTCCCTGCAGGAGGGACAGGCGGCAGTAGCACGGACCATAGCCTGCTTGGAGGACCACGGTTTCATTGTGAACCGACGAAAGAGCATACTATCTCCATCGCAGAGGATTGTTCACCTGGGGGTGATTGTGGACACTGTGCTGGACAAGGTTTTCGTTTCTCAGGAACGACAGCAGAAGATCTTCTCACTGATCAAGTCCATTCAGTCGGGCAGGCAGGTGGAGATAATGCAACTGGCCAAGCTGCAGGGCATGCTGGTATCCTGTCAGGATACGCTCCAGTGGGCCAGATTTCACACCAGACCCCTTCAAAGGTTCTTACGCCCTTATCAAAGTGTCATATGTCACAAATGGCACAAACTAGTGGAGATTCCCCTATCTCTGTCCAGGGAGTTGAACTGGTGGCTGGAACCGAGCAGATTCACAGTAGGTACCCCCCTCAGGGAACCGAACAGGAGACAGATGACAACAGATGCCAGCCTGACAGGTTGGGGAGCCCACACGAAGGACAGGATGACACAAGGGGAATGGCTTCCCGAAGAAAGAGAAGCAAGCATAAACCTCCTGGAACTCAAAGCCATAAGGAATGGCCTATTAGAATTCGAAAGCGACCTCATGGACAGTCATGTGATGATTCTAACAGACAACATGACAGCGAAGGCCTACATAAACAGGCAAGGGGGCACCAGGTCCAAGCTCTTGACAAGGGTGGCGGAGCAGATCTTTCTATGGGCAGAAAAGAACGTGAAATCACTGAAGGCAGCCCACATTGCTGGACAACAGAACACGCTGGCGGACTGGCTGAGTCGGAACAGGGTGGATCAGTCCGAATGGGCTCTGAACAGACAGGTGTTTGTGCAAATATGCCAAAGGTTCGGCACTCCAGAGGTGGACCTCTTCGCCTCCTTGGAAAACAGGCAAGTACCACTATTCTACTCAAGGTACAGCGAACCAGAGGCGATGGGAGTAGATGCACTGACTCAGGAGTGGCCACGATGTCTTCTTTATGCCTTCCCTCCACCGAAGATCATCCACAGGGTGCTTCAGAGGATCCTCGACCAAAGGGCGAACGTCATACTGATAGCGCCGTTCTGGCCTCGGAGGCCCTGGTTCCAGGATCTCAGGAGGATGTCCGGCGGGAACCCATGGACTCTGCCGTACAGGGAAGACCTTCTAACACAGGGGAACATTCGGCATCCAGACCTGGCGTCCCTAAGGCTGACAGCTTGGGCGTTGAACATGTCCAGCTCCGGGACCTAGGATACTCGGAGAAGGTCATTTCCACGATGTTGGCTTCAAGAAAAGGTTCTACCAACAAAAGCTACAATAAAACGTGGAAAGTTTTCAACGACTGGTGCATCAAGACTTGCCACGATCCGATTTCGGCGCCCGTGGATCAGATTCTTCTATTCTTACAAGATGGTTTGGACAAGGGGCTTAGTACCAGCACGTTGAAGCGGCAGGTGGCAGCAATTTCTGCCATCAGAGGCACCAAGACTGGTTCATCTCTCACGTCGCACCCCCACATCAAGAGGTTCTTGAGAGGGACCACCTTGCTGAATCCGCCCCAAGTACATCGTTTCCCGACTTGGAATTTGAATCTGGTGCTGAAGGCACTCACGAGGGAGCCATTTGAACCTATGGCAACCTGTTCTTTAAAAAACTTGTCTCTCAAGACAGTCTTTCTAGTGGGTTTGACATCTGCCAGGAGAGTGTCGGAGATAGGGGCACTCTCAGTGAATAGGGACTTGTGCATTTTTCACCAAGATAGAGTAGTGCTAAGGACAGATCCTGCCTTTATCCCTAAGGTCAACTCGTCCTTTCATAGGGGGGAAGACATTGTCCTACCCTCCTTCTGCACTAACCCTAAGCATGACAGGGAAAGGGAGTGGCACAGGCTAGACGTTAGGAGGGCCCTAAGCTTCTATATAGATAGAACTAGTCAGATTCGCAAGGGAGAGTTTTTGTTCGTTTCGTTTAAGCAGAACGCCATGGGTGAAAAAGTTTCCCCATCCACACTAAGTAGATGGATCAGGGAATGCATTGGTTTAGCCTACAAGGCTAGGAATTTATCGCCCCCAGAAGGCATCACTGCCCATTCCCTCAGGGGAACAGCCACCTCAGCAGCTTACAGGTCCTTCCCATCCCTGGAAAAGATATGTAAGGCCGCAACGTGGAAATCTGTCCACACCTTCACCAGGCATTACAGGATAGACCAGATGGCCTCGGCCGACGCGGCCTTCGGCCGTAGGGTTCTTCAGCACGTCCTAGATCCATAGAGAGCCCGCCCCTGGGTTAACTGCTATGCTTATGTCCCATAAGTCCTGACTGCCCCACTCAGACCACTAGAGAATGGAAGATTTTTCACTCACCGTGAAGCTTCCTTTCTTGGTGGTCTAGGAGTGGGGCAGTCACAATCCCACCCAATACAGACATGGTTACAAACGACAGGGACATAGCCGACAAGGACGTGAGGAAGGGACATATAGCCTTCTTTAGTTCGTTAGACTGAGATCTAGTTATAATGTTATGTTTTTTCAATAAAGTTATCAAGTTGCCGTTGTAGTTATCTGAAACAGGACGGTTGCAGTCTTGACCAGAACTCCGGGGGAAATCGTTGAGGGCTTGAAAAGGAACTGGAGCAGCCTGGGAGCCCCTCCCCCTCAGGATCGCGTGTTTCGTTCGACCCTGCTCAAGAGACGGAGGAGGAGCTACCCATAAGTCCTGACTGCCCCACTCCTAGACCACCAAGAAAGGAAGCTTCACGGTGAGTGAAAAATCTTCCATTTCCAGCCTGGGAAATTCCTGGGGATTTGTGGGAGGTGCCCGTGGCAGGGGGAATTTGGGGAGGGATTTCAGCTAGCATCTGTGTTATACCATAGAGTTTGCCCTCCAAAGCAGCCCTTTTCTCTAGGGAACTGATATCTGTCATCTGGAGTTTAGTTGTAATTCTAGGAAAACTCCAGGCTTCATCTGGAGGTTACTAACAAACAGGGGTGACACCCCACCCCCCGGAGGTAAAATGAAATACCTTATCAATATGTAAAGACTCTTGCATACACAGCGTTAGACGTCAGAGACTATGCTAATGTGGTGTGATAATAAAGACTACCTGTGGGGGTACGGGTTGTCATGTTGATTGATGAGCCTTTGATAAAGTGAGGTACGAAACGGGAAATAAAAATTTGCCCGTCATGCTCTTTCCAGAATCATTCCAACATTGACATAACACCAGAGAATCAAGGGTCCACCTGGAAAAACAAGAAGATATTATGAGGACTTCACAGAATCACAGAGTTGGAAGGGGCCATACAGACCTTCTAGTCCAACCCCCTGCCCGATGCAGGATGAGCCTAAAGCATCTTTAACAAATATTCACCCAGCCTCTTCTTGAAAACTGCCAGTGAAGGGGAGCTCCCCACCTCCCTAGGCAGCTGATTCTACCTTTGAACTACTCTGACCATGAAAAAGTTCTTCCTAATATCCAGCCGGTACCTTTGTGCATGTAATTTAAGCCCGTTGCTTTGGGTCCTATCCTCTGCTGCCAACTGGAACAGCTCCTTGCCCTCCTCCAAATGACAGCCTTTCAGATATTTCAAGAGAGCAATCATGTCCCCCTTCAATCTCCTCCAAACATTCCCAAGGCCCTCAGCCTTTCTTCGTAGGGAGTCTCCAGACTTAAACATTTACCGTGTGGACTCCTGTTAACTCTCTTCACCAGTTGGACTTGGGGTCATTGTGCCTGTCATAAATTAATTACTGTATATGTCTTTATGTTTATTGATGGATAGGATTTTGGATAGAGTTTAGTTTTGTATTGATATTTATTATATATTATCTCGAGCACTTTCAGCACATTGCACTTTCTTAAAGACTATAAAAATAGTAACAGTATCTAAAATATTTAATAATATTGTGTATGCAAGAGTCTTTACATATTGATAAAGTATTTCATTTTACCTCTGGGGGGCACCCCTGTTCGTTAGTAGCTATTGGTTTCTGGAGGAGCCCTCTTGCTTTTATTATCCGTCTGGAGGTTGGCAAAACTACTTCATGTAGCAGCAACACAGCATCATGAAAACTAACTTAGAAACAAAGTAAACCATTGTTTGTTAATTGTGCTATATCCCAGTAATGTAGGGCATTTCAAGCACCAAAAGTATGTAGCACACACTATCTCATAAACAACCAGTCTGTAAAATAGTCCAGTAAAATTATACATGTATTCATTAATGTAAACTGGGAGCCAGTTTGGTGTTGTGGTTAAGAGCGGCAGGACTCTAACCTGGAGAGCCCGGTTTGATTCCCCACTCCTCCGCTTGAAGCAAGCTGGGTGACCTTGGGTCAGTCACAGCTTCTCAGAGCTCTCTCAGCCGCACCCACCTCACAGGGTGATTGTCATGAGGATAATAATGACACACTTTGTGAACCGTTGTGAGTGGACGTTAAGTTGTCCTGAAGAGTGGTATATAAATCAAATGTTGTTATTGTTATTATTACTTCATTCATACCCCACTTTTCTCCCCCAAGAGGCTTCTAATATTCCCCATTCTCCATTTTATCCTCACAGCAACCCTTTGAGATAGGTTACTCTGAGAGTTTGGGACTGCCCCAAGGTGACCTAGCATGGCAGAGTGGGGATTCAAACCTGGATCTTCCAGCTCCTAGTTCAACAGTCTAAGCACGACACCACACTGACTGTATTGCAGATAAGGGTGGGAGAACAGGCTGAGAGAAAGGTAGCTTGTCTGAGACTCCTCGAGCGAGCAGAAGTTAGAGGGGCACTGAAGACGTCCTCCATCACTGCTAACATTTCCTACCCTCCATCGCTATAGAATGAAAATGGTCACTCTTAAAACTCCCCATTCCCGCCCCCCCCCCCAAGGGATTACTACCAGAGCTTTTCTTACATCTCTTTGAAGATGGTTCTCAAACTTCAGTGGCCCAGGAAGGCCCATTTTGATTTAATTTTTTTCCACAGCCCCCTTTCACAAACCTGCCACAGGCAGCAGTTATTCTACTTTCAACAGGGTATTGCAAGCTGTTCATGGCCCATTCAGGCCTCTGTCCCGCAGTATCCTCAAAGCACTGGGTGGTGGAGAGTGCTGTCAAGTCCTAGCTGACTTATGGTGACCCCTGGTGAGGTTTTCATGGCAAGATACTAACAGAAGTGGTTTGCCATTGCCTGCCCCTGCAACCCTGGTCTTTGTTGGAGGTCTCCCATCCAATTACTAACCAAGGCCAGCCCTGCTTAGCTTCTGAGATCTGACAAGATCAGGCTGACCTGGGCTATCCAAGGCCCTCAAAACAGTACGAAGCCTAAATTTCTCAGAATTCAATTGACAACCACCATTGTCCAGGTGCACAGAGTGAAATCCTTTCTGTATGGTGAAATTCTTCGCTTTGAAAAAAAGCAAAACGAGTTCAATTTCTACTGAGACTATGGTGGAAGTGACTATAAGGCTCTGTGTTGCCTCTTGACCAATGAACAGTTCTTAAGGTTGATATACTGGATCGTGTCAACCAATCAGTGCATTTTCTGGCTAGTGTTGTGAGGTGATTGGACGGAAGGGGGTGGCAGGCAAGAGCAGCTCTACAAGCTGTTGCCTGTCGACAGGAAGGGAAGCCAACTCCATCACCTTCCTAGAGGCATAGGGTGAGTTCTGTTTTTGTGTTAACTGGATGGGCATGCGCAAAGCTCACCTTCTGGCCTTGCAGGACTTCCAGCAGTCCCCAGATCCCTCCCATTTGAAAAACACTGCATCTGCCATATGCTGTATATGCCGTGTGAAATAGCTGTGTGTGGCAGAATTCTAAGCCAAATGGTTCTTTGTCCTTTGGGATAAAACTGTACTAGGAAAACGTAATTGTCTTGCAAGCTGTGGTCAAAGATTCAAAATGATCCTCCACCAACATGTGACAGGGCACCTTTATGTGCATGCATGCATGCAGGTCTGATTACATGCATATATGTTAAAAGACAATTATTCCAAGTAAAGTGCCCTTAGAAGATAACAGGGACATACCACAGAATGCGGGTTGAATATTTAGCCATAAATTAATATGACTTGGATCCCAGCAGGAGCTGGTGGAGGGGAGAGCAATTACCCCATTTATGCTATTCCACAGGAGCAGCATTTCAGGAAAAGGTCATTTTGGGCTTTAGCAGGAGTGGCAGGAGAAAGTCACACTCCATGGGTGGAAATTCCTTGCGCCCCTGGAAATCGTCAGTGGATCCAACCTTATAGGTTGGACAGATCTGTTCTTCAGCCCAAGTTTCTTGAAGTCACCTGCTGAAATGAAAAGCTGCCAGACTTTAGGAAGCTAGAAACCGGAATCTAAAAAGCAGCAGACAGGTTTTCTCTAGGCTTTATAGATCTTGGCTAATTCAGAGGACATACTGTCTGCTAATGTTATGTTCTCTTATTCCCTGGCATGCCTGAAGATAGCTCTCTTGACACCTGGCCCCAGGTGATCTCAAACAGCAGCCTTAGCAAAGTTCTGCTACAGCCCATGAGGTACTGGGTTCAAGTCCCTGACCGAACTGTCACTGGCTTGCTTTGTTGTATCCTCATTTGTTTATGTTCACTTCTGCCAGTCCTCCATGATGAAAGTCAAGGGACTTGCATAGGATTCCCAGGAGGTCTCACCTCCATTATCAGACAGAAACCTACACACCTTCCGCAAGTTTTCTATATAACCTCCAGCCCTACGCCAGAACCTGGCATTAGACAGTGAGAAAATGCTACAATGAGACAATGCAGTTTCAAAGGTGAGAAAAGGGACAGATGCTGTTTTTATTTTCCCATGCTCTGTTTTCCTCTCTGTTTATCGAATACAAAGATGGTTATGTTAAGTTAATTATGCTGCTACTTCTTGCTTTTCAGTTTCTGAGTGGCATCGTGTAATAGGTCCCCTCCCCAGCTCTTTTTTTTCTGAAGAATGGAACATTTGACCACAATTACAATTTTTTAATGTTAGATAAAGCACCTTGCTGTCTATTAAAGTCAGTGATTTATTAGTACATGGGGCACACCGTTTGAGATACAGTGTCTGACTAACCGATGAGACATGAGTAATTGCACAGTATGAATCCTGCAGAAACAAATTATCGTTGGCATTTAATATAAATGGCAACACCTCAGTGCAAAACACTGTTTCTTTAAAAACACACAGGGGTGCCTGATTTCTAGGGCACATTTTCTCCTTTCGTACCCCACAGTTTTGTACGTTGCTCCATACAAATCAAGAAGGGTTTTTTCCTTCCTCTTCGTTGTTTGGATTTCCTATGCATCTGTTACCACCTAATTAAAAAAAAGAAGAGTGAACCTCTTCCTCTTTTAGGGAAATTCAGAGGGTAAGAAGATGCTCCTACTCCATGGTCACCGTAAATTTCCTGGACACCCTAAATTCCCTGATTACTTCAGGTATCTACTTCATCATCAGCCCTTTTGGATAAGTCCTCGGGTTTTTTTGGATAAATCCCTTTCAGGTTGCAAACTACTGTATTGTGATCCCTAGCAAAGAGCTCCAGGGATCTCCCCCCAGTATTTCCTCTCTTTGGGGGGTCCTCTTGGACAAACTGCCCATTTCCAAGGGTATGTTCTGTTCTGAGGCCCACATAATTGCTGGCTCTAGAAGCCTTGGTTCCAAAGCCATGCAAGCACAGTTGCCCTAGAGGAAGGCAAATTCCCCGCCTCCCCTGCTTCACCGTAGCCATTTCAGCCCTCAGACATTGTGTTTGTGTGGGTCAGTGGATCCACAGTTTGGGGAACTGCATTCTAGTGCGTTGCAGTTCATGGAGCAGTTGGTGAACGGGGCCCTGAAATCCGAAGCTGCCCTTTCCTGTATGGAACCCTTGCTTTACATTTGCTCAACCTCAGCGATGAAGGACAGTGAAGTAGTTAATTTTCATTTTGCCATTAGTTTTCTTCTCCTTCTTTGTAAAAGTGATTTGACACAGTCTAGCAGGGTGCTGTTATTGAAAAATTGAAGCACCAGGTGTGATTAAATAAGATCACACATTTCATTCCCTCTTTAATTTCGCATCACTCTTCAGCAGCTGTATCCCTGTGCTTCCCTATAGTCAGAGAGCCACGGAGCATTAAGAGCAGAGAGGCTTCTTGTCCTGCATGTTCCATCAGCTGTCTGTTGATCGAGCCTGACCATGAATACCAGTTATTTGTTTGATGGATCAGGCCTGTAAATCCCTCCTGCCACCTCCCAACCCTTCTGTTTAGCAGTTTAAGCTGCTTCATTGGCACCCTGCTTCAATTGCCCCTGCCTTCTGAGGCTAATCCGGTGGCAACCCAGGAGAGGGCCTTCTCAGTAGTGGCACCAAAGACTCTAGTACCTTCCCCACAAGGAGATGTACCTGTCCCCTTCTGTTACCATCTTCTGCCAGCAGGTGAAGGCTCTTTTGTTTCGCTTGGCATCCCTCAGTGATCCGTCTGCCCTTCCTAATGTTTTTAACTGTGAATTTTACCTTCTGTACTTATTTTAAATTGTTTTAATGATGTGATTGTGTTGGTTTTAATGGCTTTTAAGATGATATTTTAATGTGTTTGGTTTAAATTTGTTACCCGCCTTGGTGGCCCTGTGAGGGCAGAAAGACGAGGTAAAAATCTTGTTAATAATAATAATAAAACTTGGGGCCAAACTGGGGCTCTGTACCATTCATAGTCCATACTTAAGCAGAGTTATATCCTTCAAACCCTATTGAAGTCAATGTGTAACGGGACAGTTCCCGTGTCTAAAACCAAGTTTCAACTTGCCAAGAGAAAGATGGATCTCTCTCCCGGGAAGCCGAAAGCAGTTAGTCTTTAGACCTGTCAAACAGATAAGTTCTTTGAACCAGCTGTTTATCAGTACATTTATTTATATAGGGTTCAATATTGCTTTGCAACTCCCTATTAAACACACAGACACCAATCTAGAGTTTATTTTACTTTATTGAAAATATACTTTAGTTTTTTAATGAAGCAAGCAATTAAAATATAAATGGCTATTAATATGAATCCTATAACAACAGAACATAGAAAGGCAATAAGAAATAAGTTCACTAACATTTTCAATAAATCCTAAGTTTACATTGCTCAAAGTTTCTATGAAATACATAGGTAGAAATAGTTTCTCACCTAGATTCTCCCAAGA
This sequence comes from Eublepharis macularius, assembly GCF_028583425.1. NCBI lineage: Eukaryota > Metazoa > Chordata > Lepidosauria > Squamata > Eublepharidae > Eublepharis > Eublepharis macularius. Next base: position 123,050,721 of record NC_072796.1, on the reverse strand, counting down.
GATTTCTTCCATCAGTACCCTGCTTATTCTTTCTGTGTTTGCAATGATATACCTAATCATATGCAAATATTTAGGGTCTATTCACATGATAGCACAAACAAATATTGATTGGTTTGACACTTCACTGAATATTCATAATTTCATAGTACAGCCTTCCAATTAGTTAAAAAATTATGTCATAAGCTGTACTGCAGGAAAATACTATAAATCTCTGACAAGTGTCAAGAAAAGTTAAGTTGGACGATCACCATTGGTTGAATCTTTGATAGAAGAACATCAATCTCGGTAGAGTCCACTATTTTAATTAATTGTCAAAGGATGAAAGCACACCTGTTGAATTACCTTATACATAGAAAAAATACACTGAAAGTTCATGTAAAGTTTAAAAGTTCATCTAGAGAGTATAGAAGCTAGGCCTAGTATTGTTCAGTATTGATTATTGGCATATGATTTTAATCTATATTGGCATAACAAATGGGCTTACAATGGTGTAACTCTCCTTTGGCTTTGGATACCTGTGGCTCCTGCTGGAAATGCATGGTCCTAGGCCCATTCTTCTACACACTGGTTGCGTCCATGTTAGATTACTGTAATGTGCCGGGGGATGTGTGTGCCAGTGAAGACTCTGTCGTCTGGTAAGGATATAGTTGGCTGAGGCTGACTTGTACTGAGTCTGACCCCAATTTCACTCCAAGGCATCTTCCATTAAGAGCATTTCAGATGGCAGGTGCCTGGGGGGGGGGACCTTTCTGTGCCCCAGGAGAGCAGCTGCCAGTCAAAGTAGGCAATACTGAAGTAGATGGACTGATAGTATCAGACAACTTCACATGTTAGCCTCCTGGTCAAGTGTCCGTACTTGCTGTACCACTACCCCTTCCCTCCCACATCTCCCCTAGCAGCCGTGTTGCTTCTAATGCTCGGCAATCTTCTTATATTCTGGGAATTTTGGAAAACGTACTTGAGTTATTAGACAGTCACGATTCCGAAGAGGTTTCTTCTGTGCAGCTCCCTGACAGGCTAACACAGCTGTGCTATCACAAAAATGAGCAGTAGCAGAGGCACACACTCACTGCAGCAGCTGGCTCATGGAAGTACCTTCAGGGTTGGTTTCTAGATCCAGGGGAGTTAGCCGTGTTAGTCTGTAGTAGCAAAATAGAGAAGAGTCCAGTAGCACCTTTAAGAAAAACCAACTTTACTGTAGCGTAAGCTTTCGAGAACCACGGTTCTCTTCGTCAGGTGCCATTTTGTGTCAGCCCTGAGCTGTTCCTTTCTGTGTCTCATTTCCCCCCTTGTCCTCATCTGTTTCATGAAGGTCACCTTACCAGATCAGGAATATCCAGTATTGCCAGGGACTGTGTCAGGCGTCACTTGTAGCTTGGCTCAAAGAGACAGGACACGTGGACATAGGGAGCTGCCCAGTACTAAATGAGAGCATTGATCCATCAAAGCCAGCATTGTCTGCTCTGACCGGAAGGGTCTCGGAGATTTTTCACATCTCTTCCTACTTGATCTTTTTAACTGAATGTGCAGAGGATTGAACCGGGGCCCTTCTAGCATGTAGTACAGATACTCTGCCTCTGAGCCATGCCACCCGGCTCAGAGCCAAGCTACAAGTGACGCCTGGCTCAGGTTGGACACTTGTCAGCTTCCCTCAAATTTTGATGGGAAACGTAGGCATCCTGGTCTTGCAGCTGTAATGGAGAGCCAAGCTGTAAAACCAGGACGCCTACATTTCCCATCAAAACTTGAGGGAAGCTGACAAGTGTCCAACCTGTGCCAGGCGTCATTTGTAGCTTGGCTCTCAGTTCTTAGCTCACAGAAAGAGGTACTCGGGTGCAATTCTCACTGTTCTGTAGCTGACTTAACAGAGTTGTTTATTCAAAGTTCCCTTTAGTTACCCGCTGGTAAATCAACGAGTTTCTTGAGGTGGAGAAGTTTGATCCTAAGGTGAGATTCCAGAAAAGGTAAACCCAGCAAGAGGCATACGTTATTAAATTAACAGAATAGTTTTCTTTGGAGGGGAGGGGGGAATGAATAAAACCACTTGACCTTTCTTTCCCTGCATGAGGCAAATTAAGCTCCACAGTTTCATCAAAATGGAGTCCCGTAGCAAGTGTGTAATTTGGCTTCCACGTACGGGGCGTTTTCTTAACTGTTGATGGCTGGATCCTACATAGTAAGAACTATGGTCTCTGGGAGTTTTTTCATACCAACCTAGCACATTTCTTTCTGGATTTCTGCTATGTAAACAGGCATCGTTTCTAATGCTGAGCTTTTCTCTCTCAGAATTTTATTTCAACTTAACGGTCTCGTATTTGATTGATTGAATGACATGACCAAAATAACTGTAATAAAATTGCGCTCGAGACTCATATTCCCAAGGCTCAGAATATAAGCTTTGGAGATTCGTGATGTTTACCTTCAATAAAGCTTTTCTCTGACTTTGGGTATAAATTCTGAGGAGAAGAGCTTATATTCTTCTCTTCTACTTCTTTCTAAGTTTCTCCCACCTGACTTACTTTATAAGCTAGCTAGTGACCAAGACAGGGAATGAGCCTCTGCCACTCTTCCTTCTCTCTCCCCTTCTCTAATTCCTCTGGTTTCAGCAGCAGCCAAGATGCATCCTGGGAAATGTATGCTGTAACTATTTCAACCGCATGACTCAATCCTCTAGAAACAGCAGGAGGCAGGCGACCTGGCACCTATCTTATCTTCTGTTTCTCACACGCACGTTCTCAGTCCCCTGCGATGTCATCACTTCCGGGAAGTGATGCCATTGCGTGGGCCACGGCTGCCCCAGGAGCTCTCCTGTGCTCCTCAGGAGGGTTGAATCAGGCCAGATTCGAGCTGATTCGGCCCAGATTAGGCCGCTGCAAAATGCGGGAGTACTCCTGTGCTCCGCAGTGGCCCGATCGGGTCCAGATCATCCTGGAACATCCAGTGAGGTAAATTTAAATACAAATACTATTAATTAAAATTCCTTCAGCCATCAGAATCTCACCTCAGTGGCTAGTTTAAAAAAGAAATGGCTACTCTTTCAGTAGTACAGATATTATCTGCAGCAAGAAACAAGGTAACCATATCTTCTGCCAAATGGCAAAGTAATGGAACAGTCATTTCTTCTCCAGTTCTGTTGTAATAGTTTAAAAGAAGAGCACATAAGCTTTAGTCTCTAATGCCTTGGTATAGCAGGGACAAAGTGATCATTTAAAGTATTAGTATAAACAATATAGGTAATTTTTGAGTGGATCTTGTTACGGAATCAGTACAACCTAATTGAAATAGGCAACCTTTTTCGCACATTCATTGTCAGTTCTTGTCACGTTATAACCCAATATAACCTTGTTAAAAGTTATGATGTCTCATTGTAGTCAGGGGAACCTGGGAAGAGATGGGGCTGGCCGGATGGAAGTGGTCCCAGAAGTCAAAGGAATGGCTGGATTAACCTTAGGGCCAAAGGCAAGACCTGGTGAGGGTGGACAAACCCTGGTGGAATAACAGACAGCCCTGAAGAAACCAGTGGGGCAGGCATGATCCAGGATTAATGCCATGGGAAAGGGTTGGCTGGCAGTCATGGACAGTGTTGGTGGGGATGGCATCCTCCGGGATTGAGCCAAGTGTGGGAATAATGAGGAAGAGGTGGGCCCCGCTCATGGGCATGGGTCCAGATGCCAAGGAGGGGACTCTCCCATGTCAGGTATGTGCTAAGCTAAAATATCAAGCTTGACTGAAACACTTCTCCTGGACATGTTAGCTTTCCACATGCAGCGATTTCTTACATGGGAGAACATTCAGTCACACAATGCCCTTTCTACATTTTGAAATGCTCCATTTCTGAGATGACTGTACCACATACTTATTTCTACAGGTTCTTGTCTGAACACTGGCAAATAAACTAATTAGACAGTCATTTTATTCTCATCCTTTTAATCCCAGGAAGCAAACAGCAAGCAGATAAAGGCCGTGGTTCTCGCTTTTTTGTGAGAACCAGTGTGGGATAGTTGCTTGAGTGACAGGTTAGTATCTGGGTGGCCCAGTTCAATTCCCTGCTCTGCCATGGAAGCTTGTTGGGTGCCCTTGGGCCAGTCACACTCTCTCAGCCTAACCTACCTCACAGGGTAGTTGTGTGGATGAAATGAAGGAAAGGAGAACGATGTAAGCTGCTTTGGGCACCCATCAGGGAGAACAGTGAGGTATAAATGAAGTAAAAAAATTTATAAATTTAAAAATAAAAGAGGTGCTCGGGAGAAGCCTGGGTTGCTTGGAGTGAGGTAGGCCTGAGACCTGCACAGTCAATACACCCAAGGAGTACGGGAACTCTAGGCGAAGGATGGAGCAGGGCCCACCTGGGTATACAACTGGAAGGACTGAACAAAAGAAGAGCTTGTGTGAGAGAAATCTGTCGGGATGAGATGGACCAACAACCAGCTTCTAGTTTGCAGCACTCTCCGTTGCTCCAGGTATCATGGGCTCTTGCGCCATTTTTACACACATTAATATTTTTTTTAAATGCTAATTTGTTTCACAACAACAACAACTATTATTGTTGCTGTTATTAATTGGTGTAAGTCTCGAACCTGTTGATTCTTAGAGTCTATTATGATGTTGATCAAGTTAATGCTTTCAAAACCCTTGGCTACAGTTTGGCCATATTTGACCGGTCTGTTGAATAAATCATTCCGACCCGTCTGATACCCAGCCTGACTCCCCCTGATCTTGGCCTTGCTTTAACCTAGCAGGAGCCATATCCGATTTTATCATCATTCTTTTCCCTGGAAGGATGACAGCAAAGCTTCAGAGGGGAGAGTAGTATGTAACATTCTTAGGGTTAAATTAAACTCTGTGATTCTGGCAAACTGCTGGATAGCAATGAATCTGACAAACACTTTAAGCCCTCTCCACAGCAAGCATAGGTGATTCTGTTGTCGCAAGACTATCAGGAGGGGTCAGGCTTCGTAATGTTGCAAGACACGCTGAGCTGTAAGCCATTAGACCAACATAAAGCCGCTTGTACTAATGTTTTAAACATTGCATTTGTATCGGATTGAATTTTATTGAGCTTATGATCTGGAAATGGTGTTTGAAAGGTATACACATTACACAGAACCTTTGCAAAGGCCGCGCTGTGGCTGCAAAGTCCATGCCATGGCTGGATCGGTTCTCCTGGGTCCCATCTTATCGTGTTGCTGCATCACACATCCTATAATACATGGAAACCCTAGATGCTGGTTATTAGAGAGGGATTAAATGCAATGAGATAGAACAATGATCCTCAGAGTCTGTTACACTGAGTCCTCCTCATGCTGTGAAACAAATGATTTCGAGATATGAGCTTCCCCAAGTGAAACTAGAGCGAAAACAAAACCTGATGCAGTATCTGGGGATGAGGCCACTTCTTGGCTTCTGTATGTCAGCTGCCAACGGGCAGCCTGAGTCTTTTTCCTCCCTGAGGTTTCAAACTATGCTGGCAGCTGTTGCAGAGGGTTGCTTTAACTCGTGGGACCTCAGCTTGAGACTCAGCATATGTGGGCAGTGAATGTTGTACGGTGAGAAATACAAAATGAGAGCAAGACCACTTGCTAATTGTTAGGAACAGGCTGATAAGTCTCCCTGAAACAGAAAAAGGGGCACAGCTATTTAGTGGACAAGATGAATGTAACCTGTAAATTGTCTGCCTTGGTGCTGCCTAGGGTTGCCACCTCCAAGTTGGGAAATTCCTGGAGATCTGGGGGGTGAAACCTGGAGAAACCTGGAGAAAGTGGGGTTTGGGGAGGGAAAGGACCTTGGCATGGCATAATTCCATACAGTCCGCCCCCAAAAGTAGCCATTTTCTCCAGGTGAACTGATCTCTGTGGCCTGAAGACCAGTTGTAATTCCGGGAGATCTCCAGCCACCACCTGGAGGCTGGCAACCCTAGTGCTGCCAATGCACTGCGAATTAGAACTATCTTTGATGGTAGCAGACTCCTTTCATTAAATTCATGTTTGCTTTAGATCCAGAGTAGTTAGCCATGTTAGTCTGTAGTTGCAAAATAGTAAAGAGTCCAGTAGCACCTTTAAGACTAACCAACTTTATTGTACCATACGCTTTCGAGAACCACAGCTCTCTTCGTCAGATGCTTAGGTTTGCTTTAGTCACATTTAATCATGTGGAGGGGCCTAGGTTTTTGAACAAAAGAAGGGAATGGATAGGAGTGCTAAAGTTTCATTCCACTTGTGGCTTTTCTCTGCATAATCTGTTACTCCAGGTATACTTCTCCTTGGCAGTACTTTGATATCAGAAATGAGCTTGGGTAAAGAAAAAATACTCGAAAGGAGAAGAACAGATGGGAAAAGCAGTGGGAGTTGTCAAAGATTAGCTTCTCTTGCTTGCCTGTCCTTTTGCACTAATAATATGTAATCTGTGTTTTGGACAGACCCAGGTTTAAATAGATCAGCTGCTGTTGCACATAATCTGACCCTAAGAGCCAAACTGCACGAGACGAATTACACGCGTACAACACGTGAAAGCACTTACACATGTTTCCCCATTGCTTTCCTGTTCATTCGCACACTGTGGCTACACTGCATGCGATCCCATGCTCAGGCTGGCATGTGTTTCTTCCCCATTCCTTCCAGACAAGAGATGGTATACCATGATGCACCTTCTCTTCGCGCATGTTCAAATCTAATGTGCATATGTGTTTGATCCAGATGTTGAACAAACACATGAAGTTACCTTAAACTGCCTATCAAGGTTGCATTGTCTACTTTTTCTGATAATAGGTCTACAGGGTATCGGGCAAAAGTATTTCACATTGCATACTATGGATACTTTTCATTAGAGACCTTCTTGGGAACAATCTCTTGGGAGAGGGGGTTTATGTCTGTTGAAACTTTGTATTCATATTTTATTCTTTATACTATTCCATCTGTTCTAGAAATAAATCTGATTTTTTCCCGTTCAACACAATCTTTAATTTATATTGAAATATAACTATTTACCGTCCAATAAAGGGTGTTATCCAGGACTATGTAATAGGAAGTTTATTTGCTTATTTTATTTATTTACTTCACTTATACCCCACCTTTCTCCCCAATGAGTGACCCAAAATGGGTTCTCATCTCCTCCATTTTATCCTCACAACTACTGTGTGAAGTAAGTTAGACTGAGAGTATGTGACTGGCTCAGGGTCACCCAATGAGCTTCCCTGGCAGAGTGGGGATTTGAACCTGGATCTCCCAATAGTTAATCTGACATCCTAACCATTATTGATTTAGGAATACTGGATTTGTTGCTTCTCCAGGGGGGAAAAAGAGGCCTGTGCTAGAAACTGAGAGTTTTATGCAATCTCCTGCTTGAAACAACATAGTTTCCCCTGTATAGTTACAACCATTGTAAATTCAGAAATTAATGCCAAGCTTGCTTGTGGCCCTTCCCTTCCTGCTGTGGAAGTTCCCGTTGGGGCTGACTGTTCACTCGCTGCCCTTAGGGGTTTTCGGAAATAGGTTTAATAGCATCTGTCAGGGGAGCATTAGATATTAAATATCTTGACAATGCATTGGGACCCATTCTAGTGACATGGAATCAAACTGGAGACTATTGCACGTGGGAAGTGATGGTGTGGAGTAGCTTGCTTACAGTCCTGCACCTCTTAATGTACATTATCTGTGAAGAGGCTAGGTAGGAGCTGAAAGGGTACTACCTCCCACAGTTTGCCACAGCTGCTACCGGTGTGCTTGCAAGAGTGAGGCTTCCTTCAGGGGGCCTGCTTCTATGGCTCCTAGTTGAGTTGAGTGCTGGTTTTGCAGAATCTGGTGGAATGTGTGCCTTGCACCTGTTCCTCTTCTGAGTGGTAGGTAGTAGGTGCAAAGCAGATCCCCTTCCATGCTGAGAGTCAGATGCAAAGTGCGCACACTCTAGCAATAATAAAAAATATAGACAAGAAGGGGGAGCAGTCCTTAATACTAGCTGAGTTGCAGCAGACATAATGAAGTGTGAAATGTGCTGTTTCCAGCCGGTATGCCATGCTGCTTTAATTTACAGAATATATAATTATGCAGCATTAAAATTTTAGGACCTTAGTCTTTGACAAAAATTGAAATGAAAACAGATGAATGCATGAGTCAGAAAGACAATTACTGTGATCGGAATAGCTCGCAGTATAGAGTCATCACCGTTTTCATTATTTGGAGACTGCACCCAGATGATCTTTGCCCTAGTAAACATTCACTTGCTTATTGCAAACTGGGGCGGCAGCTTGCCTAAAGTGGGAAAATATAATGAAGGGGAAGGCTGCTGGCTAATTTCCATACTGTTGTTACATGTAATTAGTACAATTTGCACATCACCAGCGTGAGCATAGTGGAAACTAAGCCACAGATGATACTGGTGAGATTCATAGCTCGGGAAAACATGCAGCAGTCCCTCATATCTTGGTCTTAAAACACGCACAATTGGGGGCTTCCGTATACTAGTTCACTGGGTATAAGGTGGCTGAATCATCTAATGCCCTAAAGTGCCAGCTGTTTCCTTGGAAGTTCAAGATTTGTTGATGCCTTGCTTGCCTCCTTCAGGGGCATGCAGTACCCAGGAATGCTTGCATGAGTGCAGACAAAATGCTCACCTCGGGCAGAATTCTGGAGAGAGTGGCAAATGGACGGCCCTTTGTACAAAAAGGTGTCTAGTCTTCCTGGGTGCATGCCATTTCTTGATACCTCAGAAAAGCTGCTGTACTTGACTCATCAGCCAAAAGATATATCGTGACGTACTAACTAAACAATAGATCAATTTTCCAATATAAATGACTTATTTTTTGTAATAAATATTTTCTTATACACACAAACTGCCTTCAGTATATGTTATTACATGCAGACTTCCCACCACAATGGCTGTACAAAAAGTGCTAGTGCATACATAAACATAAAGTCCTATGAACAATCATTAAAGTGCTAATAAGGCAAGATAAGGCATATTCAGCAGCAATTCAAAGCATAAAGTTCATAGGAGAAATGCCAGGTACAGCAAAGGGTGTATATGGAAGGGCCAGCACCCTTTGTGCTGTACCTGGCATTTCTCCTATGAACTTTATGCTTTGAATTGCTGCTGAATATGCTTTATCTTGCCTTATTAGCACTTTAATGATTGTTCATAGGACTTTATGTTTAAGTATGCACTGGCACTTTTTGTACAGCCATTGTGATGGGAAATTTGCATGTAATATATATTGAAGGCAGTTTGTGTGTATAAGAAAATATCTATTACAAATAAAACATTTATATTAGAAAACTAATCTATTGTTTAGTTAGTACGTCATGATATATCTTTTGGCTATCTCTTGTGATTCTCTCTGTACTGGTAATTGACTCATCAGCTGCTTTCCCATACGTTGGATAATGCACATTCAATCCCCTTTAGTCATCCTTTGCAACTGGATTTTCCTCTTTGAAACAGGAAAATCAGTTGCAAACGATTAAAGAGCACTGAAAGTGCATTATCCAACATGTGTGAAAGCAGCCATTGTCCTGGAAAGAGCCAGGGTAGTGCAGTGGTTACAGTGTCGGACTGGGGTCCAGGGAGGCCCCGGTTCAAATCTCTACTCTTCCATGGAAGTTTGGGCCAGTCACTGTCTCTTGGCCTAACCTACCTCACAGGCTTGTAAAGATAAAAATGGAGAAGGGGTAAATGTTGTAAGCCACTTTCGGTCCCCATGGGAGAGAAAGACAAGGTGTCAGCTTAAGTAAGTGAATAATATAAAACTAAGTCCAAGGACCTCCTGTCTGTTGATCCCTGTTTCTGATTGCAGGAGCTTCAGTCAGGTTCTTATAATTCAAAGGAGAAGAAAATCAGAGAAGAGATGGGAGCTTCCTCCTGTCAGGTTGGGAGGTAGGAACACCTGCTTGTTTCTCCACAACTGTGTAGCACCTTCCTTCTCCAAATTGTTCCCTGCCTAGGACAGGAGAGACGGGGCTTTTAGAGAGTGCTCTTGCTCTCTCACTAGACTTCCTTTTGATTTCACTTCCATTCCTGTCTGTCTCAGTTGCCAAGTCTGGTAGCAGCTAGACATCGCAACACAAAGAAGTGCTTCTGCAGAGCAGCTCTTCTCGGTGTAATGATGGCCCCGAGGTTTCCTTCTTGGAAAGGGGCTCGTGCATTTCTCCTTTGAAGCCTTGCAAGGAGTTCTTTTAGGTATCTGGTCTTCAAGTGTTATTTCTTAGAGTTTATGACATCTGCCAGAAGCTTTTCTGAGTTCTTGTTTTGTCCAGCTGGGCTGTGCACCATTTATAACAAGATGATAATCTCAAGAACCCATCAAACCCTTTTGCCTAGAATAAATCCACTCTTTCACAGACCCCCAAGAAATGTATCTTCTATCATTCTGTCTGAGATCTTAGCACTCCAGAGAGATAAGACGCTGGATGTAGGAGACACCTTTCGCATTTACATATATAGAACATAGCATAGGAAATCTGAGTCTCTTTTCATGGCTTTTCACCTTACCCTAAAGGGTTAGAAGATCTCTAAAACGTTCCTTGGTCATTGGTTCTGTGAATGTGCCTGTCTTGTCTTCCAAGGGCAAGGAATGCTGAAGCTTGCTAGTATTACAGATCATCCTGTAGGAAGCACAACTACACCAGTGATATTCAGTACTCTTTCCCAGCAAGATATCCGCAAGGCTGCTGCATGGAACTCGTACAACATGCAGCAGTACAACATGCAGCAGGCAACAGATTTTGCTATGGATCTTTTTTATTCCTGCCATTGAAAGTTGTCCATGATCCCCTTGATGGGAACACAACTTTTGGACGTTCCATTTGTCAGCGATACCCTCCTTCTTTTGGTAGCAACATTGACAGGTCATATCCCACCAGCTGTAGTGTAATCTCACCTGGTTCGTCTCCTCACTGCAGCTGTTATTCCACATGGCTTCTGTCCACGTAAATCCCATGATCCGTAGTATAACATTTTTTGTGATCAAAAGAGGGTCTTCCCCCTCTTTTGCCAATGGGAAAAAAATATAGGAACCAACCTCTAAGACTTATAAATGTTTCTTCTACTCAAAGGACTCTGAGTTTGACAGCATGTGAAAATGTGAAAGCCATTCTCTTTTATGCATATTGTTAGTAGACTCTGTATCTGTTGCTTCCATATTCATATATGTCTGGGTACAGTTCTTCAAAATGCAGAAAATAAATTGCCTCCCAATAATGGAAAAAGCTACCCATTTCCCTTGCCTCCAACCGCTGTAGGAGGAATCATTCACCTGCCACGGATGTCATACCTGCTCGTTCCTGAGTAGAAAGAACAATCACAGCCAGTTCAATGTGTCATTCCATAGCAGTGTGGAAAAAGCACAGAATGTGGTACTTAGCAAAAAGATTCCTGAAAACATGTGGGCAAAAACAGAGCATAAGAAATTAAACCTGACATATTAAAGAATGCAGAAACGACTTGGTGGGAACATACTGACGGCCACAGACAGTTGGCAGTAGTACACACCACAATCCCTACTCCTTTGCCCAAGTGTCTCTTTGAACCATTTCTGGTACAGATTTCAGGATTCAACCTTTCCTGGCACAGAATTTAGATTGGGCCAGCTTTGCAATTTTTTTTAAGCACAGAGTACAGTTGGATAATCCTTGGGGTAGACTTGGTGAAGTGAGCTGGGGGGGGGGCGTCTTCATTTGGGGGCCTGGGCTAGCTGAGTAAGACGGGCAGACAGGAGCTTGCAAGAGTCCTCGTAAATTTGCCGGTGTGGCCATCCCGGCATATTGACAGGTGGCATTCAACAAATGAAATAACAATACAACAAGGGAATGGTCTTCAAAGTGCAATACCAAAAGGGGGACCAATCAGTCCAAGAAGACCATATGAAGTTCTTATTGACGACTAATGTACAATTAAAGAATCAAGTCCATCACACAATCAATTGCAACGCTTATAGTCACGTTATTTTCTATTAATTTCACAGGTACAAAGTCTCCATAGCCACATGAACTTCCATATGCGGCAATGTACAATTAGAAAATCCAAACCATGTTTGATTAGAAAATCCAAACCATTTTTGATGTTTTGGATTTTCTAATTGCACATTGCCGCATATGGAAGTTCGTGCGCCTGGATTCTTTAATTGTACATTAGTTTTCAATAAGAACTTCATATGGTCTTCTTGGACTGATGGGTCCCCCTTTTGGTATGGCATTCAACAAATGACCTCCCATCAAATATCTGCATCTTTGGTAACAGGCCATCAAAGTTTGTTACTGTTGAAGTTCTCATCAGCAGAATGAATGGCTAACCAACAGCCTTTTTCAACGTGATGCTTACAGGAGGGAAGAAATGATTATACTCACGTACCTGTGCCTGACTATGATTGCTGCATACCTTGCGCCTTTAGTTAAAAAGGGAATTGTAAGCTCACAGAACTTGAAGCACACCTGCACAGACCTATGTATGCTGCAGCAATTGTTCGTGAATTCTCTTATGGACTGAAATCATTCACACAAATGCATCGAGCCACACGGAAGATATCATACTGCCTGTCAGGGAGAGTGTTTCTCAATGGAAGCAGGTTGCATGGGCAGGCATCAAGTTATTGAATGTGAAATCTTTTGTTTGTTTGTTTGTTTATGTCATTTATAGTCTGCCTGTCTCACTGAGACTCAAGGCGTGAGATTAGTACAATCAGTATCGAGGTGTGAGATTAGTACAATCAGTATCAAGTAGTGTGAGATTAGTACAATCAGTATCAAGGACATTTCCATACAGTGTCAAAGACATTTCCATAAGCAATGTCACAGGATTTTACAAAGATATAGCATTAGCATGGATCCAATACAAAGTTGAAGAATGGCTGAAACAGAACATAATGAATTCTAAGATGGACATTAGGTAATATGAAGCACAGGTAGTATATAGGAGTACATATTCAAAGCAACAGATAATAGGCAAGGCAACATAGTGGTGAAGTCTATGGTCCCTAGCTCATTAGCGAAGCACCTGAGACCCCCTCCCTGCAATACTTCCCTCCTATCTGAGTGAAAAGCCTTTTTGAATAATTTGGTTTTGCATCGTTTGTGGAAAGCCAGGAGAATGGGTGATCTCCTGACTTCCTCAGGCAGGCCGTTCCACAGGGTAGGGGCCACCACAGGAAAAGCCTGTGTGCGGGCTGCTGTTGATTTTTGAGTTACGCCATTTGGAGTAATGTGCCACCAATAGGCGGATGACACCTGGCTCCGTTTCTCTTTGACAGCTGAGTCAGGTGGGGCTTTGGAAGTCCTGAACCAGCAAACAGGATGGATGAGGGTCAGTAAACTGAGAGCCAAGCTACAAGTGACGCCTTACACAGGTTGGACACTTGTCAGCTTCCCTCAGGTTTTGATGGGAAATGTAGGCGTCCTGGTTTTACAGCTTGGCTCTCCATTACAGCTGCAAGACCAGGATGCCTACATTTCCCATCAAAACTTGAAAGAAGCTGACAAGTGTCCAACCTGTGTAAGGCGTCACTTGTAGCTTGGCTCTGAAGCATAGATCAATTAAGACTTGAGGTGCTGCTGATTAATGGAGAATTAGTTCCAGGACAGGGGAATCTGCGTGGCCTGGAGAGGGTTGCATTCCCCAGAAGGTGCAGATCCATAGCTTAGGGGTGCTGCTGGATCCTGGCCGGTGCCTGGAGGCTCAGGTCTCCTCTGTGATGCATAGAACCTTTTATCGGCTTCGGCTGATATGCCGCCTACACTCCTTCCTCAAGAAGCATCATCTGGTCACTGTGAGCCTTGTTCTGATTACATCCAGGTTTGTTAACTGTAATCTGGAAACTTCAGCGCTTACAAAATGTGCCACCTAGAAGTGGAATGCCCACACCTGGATAGCCCAGGTAAGCCTCGTCTTGTCAAATCTTAGAAGCTAAACAGGGTCAGCCTTGGTTAGTAATTGGATTGGAGACCTCTAAAGAAGACCAGGTTTGCAGAGGCAGGCAATGGAAAACCACCTACATTAGTCTCTTGCCCTGAAAGCCCCACCAGGGGTCGCCATAAGTCTGCTATGACTTGAGGGCGCTCTCCTCCACCACCAGAGGTGGGATACAAGCATGTGTCACCACAGAGCTGGAAGATCTGCACTGGCTGTCCATCTGTTTCCAGTAAAAATTCAAAGAGCTGATTCTCATCTTTAAGACCCTACAGTCCTTGGGACCAGGATATTTGAAGATTCACCTCCTTCCGTACCGTCCAGCCCCTCAGCTATGATCTTTCTCACAAGCCCTATTCTCTGTGCTTCTGCCATCAAAGGGGAGGTGAATGGCGACCGGAGACGAGGCTTTTTCAGTGGTGGCACCTTGCCTGTGGAATGCTCTTTCGTTGAGGCTCACCTAATGCTATGCTACCCTCTTTTAGGTCCCAGGCTGAAATGTTTCTGTTTACCTAGTCTATTCAATAATAGGCTGATTTTTTAAACCAGCATTTATAGCCTGCTTTTAGCCTGTATAAGACCCACTTTGAACTGCTCCAAATTGTTTCTCCTTTATGCTCTTGCTATATTTTTAAATGTTTGTTTTTAATAACTTTGATGGTGGGTTATGTTTTTTTATTTTTAAAAATTTTGTAAGGCTGCCTTGGCCAGTTTCCCAGGAAAGGTGGCACTGAAATTTTCCAAATAAAGACAGATGTGAACATTGGCTGTTCCGTTCGGCCCCTATGAAGAATTCAGCACCTAATGCCATATGTATTTTTAAATCCTCCTCTTGCAAGTAGTAAACAAGCCTTTTCCCCAGCTGACAACATTGATGATGTCGGTGCACAAATTAGTACCTAAACAAAAAGCCATGTTAATTTCAAGCTCCATTAGAAACACTGGAAGAAAAAAGGAGGGGTGGAGAATCAATGTTTTCGAAAAGGGAAGTGGTGTGAGAATTGGGTTGGGGTACAAACTTTGGTTTTTTTCCAGGTAAAATACAAAGGACTGGTTAAAATGATAAGCACAAATGTGAAGTTTATTGACGGGTGTAATGAAGGATGCCGGGGCAATGATAAACTTGTATTTTAAACAAGGACGATACCGCTGTGTGTCTGACGGGGTGGAACACTTGCCAGCTTGCTTGTGCTCCTGTTCTTGCAAATAGATTTTATGGACAATCCAGTAACATTTATAGTCTTAGCGCCGTATACATGAAGAATCGTTCTTTTGAAGAACACCATGGTCAGATTTCACTCTGATGTTTCATTGGCTTGGCCTGTTCTCGTATAAAGAGTCCTTGGAGCGTTTTAATCTGCATTTAAACATTTTGTCATCCTTCCAGGATGAAATCTGTAAAACGCATTGTGCCGTTTGATTATTCATTGCCACGGCAGGGGAGATAGAGGGAATCTGTGTTTTTGGCAATCAATAGTTTTCCATAACTTTGAGAATGTTGTTATTTCATATCCAGACCTATGATGTATGCGTGTGCCTCTGTGCCTCTCTCTGTGTGTGTATATATATGCTTCCTGGCTTACATATTTACGTACCTAGACAACACAGTTATTGGCAGGATCCAATGTCTCAAACACTGTGCCTGTACATAATAGCTTCATTCATTTTGAATGATCCCAGTGAAGGAGATGGGATTCCTTCAATGGAATGTTGCTCGCATGCTTAATTGACTGCACAATTGGAACTTGGTTTGTTGATGGTTTTACAGGGGAGAAAAGTGTGATCATTAGAAGCTGGCATATAATCTCACCATTCCTGTTAGAAATGGAGCTATAGCACATGACTCAGTTCAAGGTCATGACTATTACATTCAAAGCCCTTCATGGCCTAGGCCCCTCAGATCTGCGGAACCGCCTCTCCCCCTATGTTCTACTCACTTGAGCAGCCAGACTTTAATCTAGAGGACTGGATTTGATTCCCCACTCCTCTACTTGAAGCCAGCTTTGTGACCTTGGGTCAGTCACAGCTTCTCAAGGCTCTCTCAGAGCTAAACTACAAGAGATGAATGACACGAGGACGTGCATGTGAAGGGAGTCGCAATGTTAGCCAGGAAGCCGAGTTTTAAAAGACAAATCGTAAGACTTTGTCAATTTCCCCTCTCTACAAAGCCAGCAAAGATTGCTCCTCAGAGGGTTTGATAATTTCCTCTTCACCTCCCAAAGGCTCTGTCAGTTTCACTTCCCCTTCTGGGAGGTGAAGAGGAACTAAACAAACCCTCTCAGGAGCAATCTTTGCCTTCCAATCTGTCTTTTAAAACTCAGCTTCCTGGCTAGCATTACAACTCCCTTCATGTGAATGTCCTCGTGTAATTTGTCTCTTGTAGTTTAGCTCTCAGCCCCACCCATCTCACAGCATGATTGATATTGTGGGGATAATAATAAAGTACTTTGTAAACTACTCTGAGTGTGGCATTAGGTTATCTTGAAGGGTGGTATATAAATGAAATATTATTATTATTATTATTACTATTACTATTATTACCATAGATCCAGAGGAGTTAGCCATGTTAGTCTGTAGTAGCAAAATCAAAAAGAGTCCAGTAGCACCTTTAAGACTAACCAACTTTACTGTAGCATAAGCTCTCGAGAATCACAGTTCTCTTTGTCAGATGTGTGGAGGGTAAGAAGAAACTGGTCAGATATATAGGTGGAGAGGGGAGGGAGGAGTAGATGCAAACAGTAGCTCCTGATATGGAGATCAGTTTGCTTCTGTTAAGAAAGTCAGTTACTTCTGATAATGAGATAACCATTCATAGTCTCTGTTCAATCCCAGCTTGACTGAGTCAAATTTATATATGAATTCCAATTCAGCAGCTTCCCTCGGTCTATTGTCTACAGCCAAGCCTTACGTTACAACCGTATCTGCTCGAATGCTCTCGACCGAGACTCACACTTAAGAGATTTACAACAAGCCTTTTTGAGACTACAGTACCCACCAAATGAAGTGAAGAAACAAATCAACAGGGCCGGACTAGTACCCAGAAACAGTCTGCTCCAGGACAAACCTAAAGGAACTAACAACAGAACACCACTGGTTGTCACCTATAGCTCCCAGCTCAAACCCATCCAACGTATCATCAGTGAGCTACAACCCATCCTGGAAAATGATACCTCTCTCTCAGAAGCCCTGGGTGGAAGACCTTTCCTTGCCTACAGACAGCCCCCCAACCTTAAACGACTTCTCACTCACAACCATGAATCGGCCAGCAGAGTCACCAGCACAGGTACCAGGCCCTGCAACAGACCCAGATGCCAGCTCTGCCCCTATATCTACCCAGGGAATACAATTACAGGACCCAATGGCATCAACTACACTGTCTCTGGCTCTTACAGCTGCTCATCCTCCAATCTGATATATGCCCTCATGTGCCAACAATGTCCTTCTGCTCTGTACATTGGACAAACCAGCCAACCTCTACGCAAAAGAATAAATGGACACAAATCTGACATTAGAAATGGAAACGTCCAGAAACCAGTGGGAGAACACTTCAATCTACCAGGACATTCCACCAAGGACTTAAAGGTCGCTGTGGTTCAACAGAAACCTTTCAAAAACAAAATCCAACGGGAGGCTGCTGAACTGGAATTCATATGCAAATTTGACTCTGTCAAGCTGGGACTGAATAGGGACTATGAATGGTTATCACATTATCACAGGTAACAGATTTCCTTTACAGAGGCGGGGTCCGGGGGAGCTCAGTGGCACCTGGCGTGGGCTTTCGGGGACCACAGATCTCTTTGTCAGATGTATCTGGCAAGGAGAGCTGTGGTTATCGAAGGCTCATACTGCATTGGAATTGGATGGTCTAGCTGTTTGGCTGCTACAAACTAACAGGACAAACTCCTTTGAAGCCAACTGATCCACACACCAAAAGGAGATGTTTACATATACTAGCAAAGGAATGTTTTGGTTGCACCCTCCCCTTTCCCCTCCTAATTGCCTCTTCTCTCTCCTCCCCCTCTTCTCCCCCTCCTCTTCTATATTTGACCAGTCTCTGTATCATGCATCTGACGAAGAGAACTTGATTCTCGAAAGCTTATGCTACAATAAAATTGGTTAGTCTTAAAGGTGCTACTGGACTCTTTTTGATTTTGCTACCACAGACTAACACGGCTAACTCCTCTGCATCTGTTTTTGAAAGGTTTCTGTTGAACTACAGTGACCTTTTAAGTCCTTGATGGAATGTCCTGGTAGACTGAAGTGTTCTCCCACTGGTTTCTGGATGTTGCCATTTTTAATGTCAGATTTGTGTCCATTTATTCTTTTGCGCAGAGGTTGGCTGGTTTGTCCAATGTACAGAGCAGATGGACATTGTTGGCACATGATATATATATTGTTGGCACCTATATATCTGACCAGTTTCTTCTTACCCTCCATACATCTGACAAAGAGAACTGTGATTCTCGAAAGCTTATGCTACAGTAAAGTTGGTTAGTCTTAAAGGTGCTACTGGACTCTTTTCGATACTATTACCATAGCAGCTTTGCTCATCCGGTCTGAGGCTTCTGCAGATATCCCCCTGCAGTTGGACTAAACCAACAACAGCCCGTATATGCACTTTCTGCATGGTAGCGCCCACCTTTTGGAAGGACCTGTCAGAAGACTTCAGGCAAACTCCCACTCGTCTGGCTTTCTGCAAACTATGCATGACTGAATTATTCATGAAGGCTTTCTGCCCAGGCTAGAGGGCTCTATTATATGAAATAGCTCAAAGAGAGACCTTGGTAAGGGACAGGGACTATTGACTAGGCTATTGGGTTCTATCTGCTGGTGTAGATACCCTCCTACTAGGTAGTTCGACATTGCTAAAGATATCATGTTAATCACTTATGCTTTAATTCATAAAGTTTCCATCTATGTGTTTCTGCTTTATGCTACTTTTCAAATTTACGGCTACCATGCCC
Organism: Eublepharis macularius; assembly: GCF_028583425.1. NCBI lineage: Eukaryota > Metazoa > Chordata > Lepidosauria > Squamata > Eublepharidae > Eublepharis > Eublepharis macularius. The sequence goes on along the minus strand of NC_072796.1, from coordinate 123,031,870 downwards.
TGTCATATTCTGTTTTTCATTGAATGTCCCAGCTGCTGATCACATTATATTTTAGCTGTGAATGTTCTAGTTATCGAATGTCCTAGTTGTTAGTTGTTGTGGGTTTTCCGGGCTGTATTGCCGTGGTCTTGGCATTGTAGTTCCTGACGTTTCGCCAGCAGCTATGGCTGGCATCTTCAGAGGTGTAGCACCAAAAGACAGAGTGAGAGATCTCTGTCTTTTGGTGCTACACCTCTGAAGATGCCAGCCACAGCTGCTGGCGAAACGTCAGGAACTACAATGCCAAGACCATGGCAATACAGCCCGGAAAACCCACAACAACCATCGTTCTCCGGCCGTGAAAGCCTTCGACAATATGTCCTAGTTGTTATATTGTATTCTCTTGCGGTATGTAGTCCACCTTGGATCGCAGTGAAAAAGGTGGGCTATAAATAAACAATAAATAAAGTCAGGCGTACTCAGTTGAATGTTTCACAAAATTATGAAGGCCTACCCTACAGCTGTTTAAAAGATAGGAATTGTAGACATTCTTGAGCCTATTTAAATGAGCCAGAATGCATGCAATTAATATTTTTTGTGGTTAAAAAGTAAAAAGAAGTGACATTCTTTAAAACCACAGTTTGTTTAACCTTTCATGAACTTCTAGTGTGATGTCCAATTAATGAATGGCATATTGAACTGGCTGTAGAGACCTCTATATTTCGAAATCAAGCTTACTGTGTTGGCGGTGAACTTTAAATGTGACGTCCAATTAATCTACAGAGAGCTTTACATCACAGAGTTAAGGTTACAGTTCTTGGCACTGGAGTCTTGCAGAACTAAAATGGCCCCAGCCTTTTGTTTTCACTGGAAGTCTGAGGGCCAAGCTACAAGTGACGAATTACACAGGTTGGACACTTGTCAGCTTCCCTCAAGTTTTGATGGGAAATGTAGGCGTCCTGGTCTTGCAGCTTGGCTCTCTGACTGCTGTCCAATGGACTTTTCAACTGTCACTTGTCCAACATTCTGCCAAGCTGCCTACATTTCCCATCAAAACTTGAGGGAAGCTGCCTACATTTCCCATCAAAACTTGAGGGAAGCTGACAAGTGTCCAACCTGTGTCATTCGTCACTTGCAGTTTGGCCCTGAGGCCTTTATGTTCCCTTCACTGTGTGGCTAACTAAAGCTGCTCCTAATGTATATTTTATTTATTTATTTATTTATTTATTTATTTATTTATTTATTTATGTCATTTATAGTTCACCTTTCTTACTGACACTCAAGGCAGATCACACAGTGAGAGATTAGTACCATCAGTATCAGGCCATTTCCATACAGTGTCAAGGACATTTCCATAAAGAATGCATAGGGTAAATAAATATAAGTTTACAAAGACATAGCATTAGCAAGGATCCAATACAGAGTTGAAGAAATACTGAAACAGAATGTAATAAATTCTATGACTGTCAGTTATTTAAATAGATATAGTAAAAACTAGCTTAGATGAAAATTTGGCTAAAATCAGTGTTTGCACAGAGTACGGACCATGCTGTTTTGTGTGCCTGTCTAGTCTCCTGCCTTGGAAAAGGTGCATTAGTGACTGTTAGGGATACTTTAGGGCAGTTATTCTTAATGGGGGTGATCTACAAATCTTGAGAGGCATCCAGAGCTGGGGGGGGGGCGTAAATGAGGGGCATTCAGGAGAATGGGGGCAAACCCTTCTCCCCACATTCAGGACTTCCTATACTGCTCACTAGGGTTGCCAACCCCAGGCAAGGAAATACCTGGAGATTTGGGGAGCTTGTGGAGGGTGGGGTTTGGGGAGAAGCTAGAGCTCAGAAGGTTATGATTCCACAGAGTCCACTGTCTAAAGCAACCATTTTCTCCAGGGGAATTGATCTCTGTCACCTAGAGATCAGTTGTAATTCTGGGAGATCTCCAGCCACCACCTGAAGGTTGGTAACCCTACTGCTCACCTCACCATACATTTCTCGCACTGGCCTTGAAAAAGCAGCATACAGCATACAAAAATAACAGTAAGGAGTTGGCTAATGGCCTTCAGACACAAGAGCCTCATTGAAAATATGCCTGAGATCTTCAATGAGCCTATATGATATGATATGCCTATGTAAGTAACATTGTCTTGTCTAGGCTGCTGTTTTTATGTCCTACTAATTTTTACTAGTTTGCTTATTCATTTGATTTGTAGTGGGAGGATCATTCTGTCCTCCAAGTACCTAGGCTCCTGACCAATTTATCATGGTCTGGCAATATGCAGCCTATTGTCTGGCTTCCAATTGGTTTCTGGATCAAATTCAAGGTCCTGGTTTTAACCATTTGGGACCATCATACCTGAAGGATTGGCTGTCGTCCACAAAGTCTGTGTTCTTCATCTCACGGCTTACTGGTGGTGCCTGGCCTCCGAGTGGCTCATCTCTCTTCCACCAAGTTGAGGGCTTTCTCTGTGGTGGCCCCAGGGGTCATTTCGTAGAAAAAGAGCTGGAGGAACTCATTAGCATAACTCATTAGCATATGCCACACCCCTTGCCATCGCCAGAAGTGTGTCATTAGCATAGCTGATTTGCATATGCCACACCCCCTGACATCACCTATCCTGGCTGTTTTGGACCCAATCCTGGCCATTCAGGGCTGAAATTGGGCCCAAAATGGCAAAAAGGGTCTGAAAATGGCCAAAAAGGGGCCCAAAATGGTCAGGATCAGACTGCTGCTGAGTGGGAGAGTGATCCACCACCCATCAGAGGCCCAATCGGGGCCGTTTCGGGCCCAATCCAGGCTGAAACGGGCCCAAAATGGCCAAGAGTCAGGTGGGCGGGTCCACCTGACATGTGACCCCTTTGAGGAACTGCCGGGACTGCGTTCCTGCGCTTTCCCCCTCGAAATGAGTCCTGGGTGGCCCCATCCTGGTGGAATGCTCTGTCCGACAATACACATGCCCTCTGGGACCTATCTAGCTTCCACAGGGCATGCAAAGTGGAATTGTTTCAGCAGGTCTTTAACTGTAGTATATGTAGTGTAGTGATCAACTGTTGTGATTTTTTTTTAGTTTTAATACATAATATTTATTGTTTTTAATGTTGTAAACTGCTTTTGCCCTTGTTCGAGGGAGAGGGGTTTTAAAAATCTAATTACTAAATAAATAGCCTTCCTCCAGTTTAAGTGGCTATTCTTCCAATGGAAGTGTCACTTAATTGGAGGAAGGCTCCTTAGATTGGAGGGCAGGCTTCCAACATAGGCCAAAAAGAACGGTGAGGTAGAAATATTTTAATAAACAAAGGAATCAATAAGTAAACTTTGCTCATCGGAATGGTAGGACAGGGGTAGGGTCCTCCCCAGTCTGTCTTTCTGAGACTCAAGGTGAATGAGTTTTTGCCAGACCCTGTCAGAGTCCCTTCAAGCTCAGCCCTCCCTTTGAGCTGGCCATTTGGCCAAGGTACAGGTCCCCTTGTTTTCCGTGACGGTTCCAGCCTTATTGAATGCCTTCCACAAGGAGGTGCAAAGAGCCCCTATGCTTATCCACCTTTGTAAGAAATGTAAGACGGTTCTTTTTAAGCAAATGTTTTGCATATAATTTCATACGGTCTGAGGTAAAGTTGTATAGCTGTGGGGTTTGTGTCTGATTTTTTTAAACGATTATTTTAACTTGTCTGTTATCTATGGGTCAGGATTCCTCCCCCTCACCCCACAACCTATCTTGAGCTGCTGTGGCTGGTGGAGAAACTAGCATATACACAGGGCTTTTTTTCAGCTGGAACGCGGTGGAACGGAGTTCCGGCACCTTTTGAAAATGATCACATGGCTGGTGGCCCCGCCCCCTGATCTCCAGACAGAGGGGAGCTTAGATTGCTCTCTGCATGTGGAGGGCAATCTAAACTCCCCTCTGTCTGGAGATCAGGGGATGGGGCCACCAGCCTTGTGACCATTTTCTCCAAGGGCGACTTAAACTTTTAAAAACTCTCCCCCCCCCTGTTCCAGCTGACCCAAAGTGACATCATTGTGCGGTCCTGGGAGCGTGCATGCACTTTATGCACACACATGTGGTACCAGAGGCACTACCTCCCACCAAGCATTTCCCCCTGTGCTGGCAACCCACTGAGTTCCACCACCTCTTTTCCCGGAAAAAAAGCCATGCATACACATTTAAATAAGTAAAATATACGTAAAGATATACGTAGAAACATAAATGGGGCATTTAATGTTGTGTAGAGGTGGGTGGGGTAGTGGGTTAAAGGTAGAGACGGGATACTAGACTAGATGGACCTCTGGCCTGATCCAACAGGGCTCTTTCATATGTTCTTATGAGTCCTTCTGAGATCAGTGAGGCTTAAATTAATCAAGACTAACTTAGATCTGATTTAATTTAAGCGGGTCTTGAACGTGTCTGATTCTGAGTGGGAGCCTGTGACTGTACAAACAATACTGTTAGTATTTCCAGGGAGCTCCAAAATATCATTCACCTAATCAGCTCCTTCCAAATCAGATTGAACCATCTCCAGCTCCTTGTTGGAGGCTATATAGCTGGATCAGCTCCATGTGGATCAGGTGTCAGTTTGGATTATTTGTGTTATTTGCAAACGGCTGTTGAGGATTTCACATCTGATATTTAAGCCAGGATTTTTAATTGCAAACTGAATAACCTCTGGGAAAATGTTGCAAGTGTTCTTGCAAAAGGTAAGTGTTGTGTTGGAACCAAGGTATCTTCTCCATCTGTGTGTGTTTTGCTTTTTAGCAGGAATTACAAGAATTATTACTATTTATTATGTTTCCGGAAGTTACATTGGCAAAAGAACCTTACAGCTAAATTTAAGATGGGGGGAGCATGTATTGATAGAAGGGACCTTCTTATTTTATGAGTAGATGTGGAAAATAGTCTGAGAGAGCACCAAACATTGAAACCTGGGGCAGCAGCCATTTTGAGATCAGTCATTATAGTAAGCATTGAAACTCAATGTGGGTTAGTGCCTTGAGGGTAGGGTTGCCAGCCTCCAGGTGGTAGCTGGAGATCTCCCAGAATTACTACTCATCTCCAGGCAACGGAGACCAGTTCCCCTGGAGAAAATGGCTGATTTAACAGGCGAACTCTATGGAATTATACCCTACTGAGTCCCCTCCCCTCTCCAGGCTCCGCCCACAAAATCTCCTGGAATTTCCCAAGCTGGACCTGACAACCCTACTTGATGTCAAACTAGAATCTGGGACACCTAGGTTTGTCGTAAAGAAAATCTAAAATTAAAAACCCATCCAAATAATCGGGTGTGCCGTGAAGGTGGAGGAGGAATGTAGACATCCTTTGTAATATTAGCCACATGATTAATAATCTGGCCATGATTGTCAGGAATGTAAACACAACAGGAGTCATTGAACAAGACACACACTCCTCCTCGATCAGCAAGTATCATATCAAGGGCCATGCAGTTCTGGAATACAGTGGTTCAAATGGCCAGTTGTTCCTAGGCTAAGGCAGCTAAGACATCTGCTGTTTTTGAGTGGCTAGAACTGCAACTACTGCTTGTAGCTAATAACATAGGAGCCAGCTTGTAGTATTCCATACAGTGAGAAGACTGTTCCCAAACCAACTTACCATGCATAGAGAGGCTTGTATTTGTTTAGAATGTGGGCTGCTGATTGTGAGTCTCAGAAATTTCAACAGGTTTGAATCCCCACTCTGCCATGGAAGCCTGTTGAGTGTCTTTTGTTGTTGTTGTTGTTGTTGTCTCCTTGCTGACTGTGCATATGTATGTCCTGTTATGCCAATAAAGGTATTCGATTCGAGTGGTCTTTGGGCCATTCACACTCTCTCAGCCTAACCTATGTCCCACAGGATCGTTGTGAGGATAAAATGGGTCCCCACTGGGAAGAGAGGCAAGGTATAAATGAAGTAAATAAATGACTGAGGGCCAAGCTACACATGACGAATGACACTTGAACAGCAAGTGTATTTCTCCCTGTTCACTTGCCCTCCACTCAATCCACTTGCCAGGCAAGTGTCTTTCGTCATGTGTAGCTTGGCCCTCAGAAATAAATAATTGTCTGTGCAATCCTAAACAGAGTTTTAAAGTAACTCCGCTTAGGATTGCACCACAAGTCAGGTTGATTTATTCCACCCTTCATTCTCTTCTAGCAGTTTGCATGGTGCTGCCAGCTATGAGTTGGGGAGTTCCAGGAGATTATGGGAAGGTGGAGTTTGGGGAGGGGAGAGAGCTCGGAAGGGATATAAGGCAAGAGAGGCTATGCTCCAAAGTTGCCATTAGTCTAGACCCATTATAATTCTGGGAGATCTCCCGGCCTCACCTAGAGGTTGGCAAGACTAAGGTAGCAGCAGGAAATGTTACTGGGTGGGAAGAAAAAGGCGGAGGATGCCACACCAAGGGACGAACATGAGGAAATGTAGTCATGTGTACTTAGGCTTCTTTTCAGCTGGGGAATAGGTAGCAAGCAGGCCACATATTTTTTTAAAAAAAATCATTTGGGCTGTTTCTAAGGAGCAAGATGCATAATAAAATGTTTGGCTCAAACTAGGCCTTATTTAGGTATGTTTAGCGGTGCGGTGTTGTGATTGTAGCCTTAATCAGATGGTAAACATTCAAAGTATTATCTACAGATGTACACTTGAGCCCAAAGTCTCCCTGCTAACAGAAGTGACGTGGCCCCCTGCGGTACCAGACATGCCACTAGATGGTGTTATTTGTTCTTCACATGGTACTCTGCATCCTTCAGCCACACCTGATCTCTTTCCAGCCACCCAGGTGTGCAATTCATCCAGTACTTGGAATTAATTTATGACTGGTTCCTTGACATTGCAATAATTCCACAGACACCAACCCATGATAGAAAAGACATGCTAGTTGCAACAAGCGAAAAAAGCAAACGCTTCTTTTTGTTTGTGTCCAAACCACTCTGTCCTGCTCCCATTTTCTTGCGCTGATTATCCATCCCTTAAAATCAATCTCAACACTGAAACCAGTTTTCATTTCCCCGTTTTTAAAATCACCCAGCAAATCACAGCTATGTTAAAATCCGACTAATTCGTTCTTCACAACTCATTGTAAGTCTTGTCCTTTGTGCTCAGCTGTGAAATTGGCCAGTAATTTTTTTTTTTAATGACACAAGAGCATGGCATAACTCTTCTCTCTCTACCCCCTAACCCTAGTCTTTAAGACATATTTACACCTTTTTAACATCTGTATCTTTGAATGCCCACATTTGGCAGCGGCAGCAGCTTTCCCCTGCTGTTTGTACCCAGTATCTGGCATTTAGAGGTTTGTTGCCTCTGAGCATGCAAACATTTATTCCCCACCCTTTTGTTTACGGCCCATATAAGGCTGTGCATCTGGCTGCCGCTTGAAAGAAGTTATGCATCAGCGTGGTTTATGATGGCAAGGTGTGTTTGACCCCTGATGAAGCAAGTTCCTCGGAAACAAGCGTCTTGATGACCGGTTCCTTGTTGCGTCCACAGCCCTTGGAAGCTTGCCATCTTCAAACTGCTCTTCAACGAGAAGGAGAAAAGAGATAATATCAGCAAAATAACAAATTTGCATCACTCTGAATTTTACTGTTTCTCCTCCGGTGATCCTTTTTGGACTGCCCGGATCCTTCTGCACCGATTTATCAGCAAGTGTTTGTAAATGTACTCGTTGTATTTATTGCGTGTATTTCATTGCTTGGCTGCCTGCCTTCATTGCTTAAGGTTCGCTTATGTGGTTTCTTATGTACCGTATGAGAATCTGTGTTTAATGTTGTTTGCTGCTTTAAATGATTTACTAATGTACCCAGTATCTGGCATTTAGAGGTTTGTTGCCTCTGAGCACGCAAACATTTATTCCCCACCCTTTTGTTTACAGCCCATATAGCTGAGACCAGTTCCTTCCCAAGTCCAGCATCTTACCTTTGGACTGAAGCCGTATGCATTCCTTGTAGTAGAGGAAACATCTGTTTGACCTGTTCAGGCCTAACGTCCCATTTCCTGTGATTCTGATCACTTGATGATACTAATTTTAGTCTGTACATCAAGCTTGATAGAGGTCAAGTAAGCAGTTATATATGTGGACCTATAAAATACTACAAATCAGTGACAAGATTTTCAAAACATTGAGATTAGGCAGGAAGGAGAAGAAACAAAGGATTCTTCGCTCCTATGTAGTGATAACATCTGGTCCACAGCTTTTTGAAGTGGACCAAGGGTTGGGCTGTTGCCCATGTGGGAATTGCTTACTATTCCTAGGTTGGAAAGAGGACTTCTGGTCTTGGACAGCTTGCATGGCGCCATCTTATAGTGGTCAACTTCACATTTCCAAGAAACCACGACTTATTATTGATCGAATTAGGATATACTTTATCTTCCTTTAGTCAGTAGAGGAAGTACATTATGAACACAATGCTGCTCAGAATTTGTGTGAACATGTAAAACTACACAGCAGATTTTTTCCTTGTAATTTCTTTGTAGTCCCACTTATGAGACTGTGCATGGAGAACTCTTGAGTTCAAAACCTGAAAGAGTCTGTGAAGACACTCTGCTCATGCTATGTTTGAAGTAAAACATTCAATACCTCTGAGAGAATTCTGATCCTAAATGAACTTACTTTGTTGCTCAATATCCAGAGGCTGCAGAGAAGTGTCAAAGGGAGGTGTTTTTAGATATGGGCTTTATTTGGTGTAGTTTGGTGTAGTGGTTAAGAGCACAGGACTCTAATCTGGAGAACTGGGTTTGATTCTTCACTCCTCGAAGCCAGCTGGGTGACCTTGGGTCAGTCACAGCTTCTAGCTCTCTTAGAGCCAAGCCACAAGTGATGCCTGACACAGGTTGGACACTTGTCAGCTTCCCTCAAGTTTTGATGGGAAATGTAGGCATCCTGGTCTTGCAGCTGTAATGGAGAGCCAAGCTGTAAAACCAGGTCACCTACATTTCCCGTCAAAACTTGAGGGAAGCTGACAAGTGTCCAACCTGTGTCAGGCGTCACTTGTGGCTTGGCTCTAAGCCTCACCCACCTCACAGGGTGTTTTGTTGTGGGGATAATAATAACATACTTTGTAAACCGCTCTGAGTGGGTGTCAAGTCATCCTGAAGGGTGATATATAAATCGAATGTTGTTGTTGTTCTTGTTAAGTTTTTCAGTTTTATTGTTCAAGACTTTGGTCTAAGAACAGGGGGATGAAAAGAAAAACAGATTAGCATATGTTTGAAGAGCTGGGTCTCTACTTAGATTTTTTTGGCTGGTTGTGTAGTACAGTACCATGGTGGAAGATGTGTGCACAGCTTGATTGACAGGACATTATTGTGCCTTTTTTCTTCATTAGTTAGCTTTTAGTGGCAGTGGTGGAAAGTGCCATCAAGTTATAACTGACTTATGGCAACCCCTGCTGGGTTTTCAAGGCAAGAGACTAACAGAGGTGGTTTGCCATTGCCTGCCTCTGCAACCCTGGCCTTCTTTGGAGGCCTCCCATCCAGTTACTTACCAAGACCAACTCTGCTTAGCTTCCGAGATCTAATGAGATCGGGCTTGCTTAGGCTATCCCAGTCAGGGTAGCTTTTAGTACAGTTAGAAGTTTATTTTGTATCTAGGCAGATGTAGAAATCTGCTTTGTTGACTGGGAAATATTTAAATCAGCTTTGTGAATATTTTTTTTCTATTTTTTGACATATAGATCAGGTTTTTGACGGTTATTAGTCCAAGGACACCAAAAGAAAAGACAGGGAGCAGTGGTATGCAGTCCCAAAAATTGTATTGTACCACAGCAAAACAACCTGGGCGGGGGGGGGGGAACAAACCAATTTAAGCCATTTTGATCTGAAGGACTGCCTCCAACCATATCAACCTGCTTGGGCTCTGAGATTCATACATGGAGTGTTCCTGCAGGAACCTACCTTAGATGAACTTAGATTTGTTGGGACCCATCAAAGGACTCTAGATTGTGGAAATCCCTCCCAGAAACAAACAAAAGACACTTCTTTTTTTTGGAGAGCCTTCGAACTTGAGCGAAGTACAGAAACTCTTCCTAGTTTCAGTTAGGTAGTGAAGTAAAAGACTGTTTCTATTGTTTGTATCCTAGGCCTGTTTTATATTTTTAAATGACTGTGGATTTATAAGAAATTTTTCGAAAGAATACCTAAAGGTGCAAGTGTGAATGCAAGAAAACGCAGGCTCATAGGCCCACACCTAACCTGCATTTGCTGTGGCATAGTGAGAAATGGAATTTAATTTTTCTGAGGTCAAGAAGACATCTCTGTGTGCACCACCTTTCCCCCCGGTGTGGATTGTCCTTTTGAAAACCTGTGTCCCAATCCAACTGTGTTTGAACACGAGCACCCTCAACCAACTCTAATTGTCCTTAAAAATACAAAACAAAACATTGCTGGCACATGACCGGTTATGTCAGACTACATACTTAAACGTGCATCCCAGAGGAGCTATACAATGCTGCTACATCTGTGCTCAAATGCATGCTCTGATGTTTGTCTGAGGTTTCCATGTCTGGCCCATGCAGAATCCTAGGATCTGCTTATTCGGATTGGGGCGAGTATATTCAGCAGGGCTCATTGCGTGAGTAATGCAAGCGTCGTTTGGCAGGGAGGGATTTTTTTCTTCTTCCTAAGAGTCTCTTAATGAATTATGAATGTCATATTGTGAAAGTCTCCTCTCAGAAGCCAGCCTTCGTGGCTTGTTGAGTAATAATGTTTTCAGTGGAGCTTTAGGGCATGCGGAAAACTCTCTGCCTCCCCCCCCCCCCCAGTTCCTTAACAAAGTCCTTTCCTCTTATTGCAGGACAATTAATTTTTATGTTTCATTTACCGATGCTAGCACAGCCTTTGGTACGCGCGCGTGTGTTTTTTTTATAATATTCGTCGAAAATTGGTTTACAGCAGTATTTTTAGTTTTCTTTTTTTAATGCAATGAATATGATGGCTGGAGGGGGTGGAGAGAATAAAATTACAGTGCTAATGTGCAGGAAAAGGCTTTGGGTGGGATTTGGAGAAATTCACACGAAGGAATGTTTCATCGCTCTGTCATCCTCGAGGGAATAATTATTTTCCTTAACATTCCACTGTAATCTTTTTGATGGTACCATAGAATGTCAGCTGTGGTGTAAGATCCAGAGCTGATTCCACCCACTTCTCCATTGCTATAATAACTTCATAATGTACACTAGTTAATTTTTAAACATTTAAATTTTCTTGCTCTGACATGGCTGGATGCATATTCTGATTTGAAGGGGCGGGGGGACCCAACCTGCACACCTTACGTGCCTTGAACTGCAGTATCTTTCCCCTTTCCCTTCCACCTCTATTAATTTCATATATCATTCTTTAAATGTCATTGGTACAGTTATGAAATACCACAGAGAGTTAATACTGTCGATGCTCTGTTGCAAACACGTTGTGGTTAGGTCCCCAAATACAATATTACAAAATCATCCTGAAAAGTCCTATAGACACAAACGTGAAATTTGTCACTTTTCTGTCCATTTCAACCATCAGCCTTCCCTTGTACAGAAACACAGCCCATTCCCATTTTGAATAAGCCCATCACAATTTTAAGTAATTTGTTGTCTGGGCCAGGCTGTGGCTATGAGCAGCCATATCCAAATGTAAATCCACTCTGTGCTTCTCCAGCTGTGTACCTGTGGGCAGATGCTTGCAGCTAGAACAAGGTTCTGTTGTCCAGGTGAAAGCGGAAAGCCAAGCTTTTAATGTTTACACCAGATCTCTCCAACCCAGAAGCTTCATCTTGCCACAGAGGCCAGTGTTACATATAACCAGGGCTCATTTCGAAGGGGAACGTGCAGGAACACAGTTCCAGCAGTTCCCCAAAGAGGTCACATGTCAGGTGGACCCGCCCACCTGACTCTCGGCCATTTTGGGCCCGTTTCGGCCTGGTTTGGAGCCAAAACGGCCTGGATTGGACCTCTGACAGGTGGTGGTTCCCTCTCCCACTCAGCAGCGGCCCAAACCTGACCATTTTGGGCTCCTTTTCGGCCATTTTCATCCCCTTTTTGCCATTTTGGGCCCAATTTCAGCCCTGAGTGGCCAGGATTGGGTCCAAAACAGCCAGGATAGGTGATGTGAGGGGGTGTGGCATACGCAAATCAGTTATGCTCATGACACACTTCCGGTGATGTCAAGGGGTGTGGCATATGCTAATGAGTTATGCTAATGAGTTATGCTAATGAGTTCCTTCTGCTCTTTTTCTATGAAATGTCCCCTGCATACAACCTCCCAAGCAGCTCACAAAGTTAAGTTGCAGCCCTGGAATCTCTCACATTTGCCAGAAGAGAGAACGGATTGTGGAGAATATTGTCAGTATTCAGGGAACCAGCCTGGTAGTCTGGTTAGAGTGTTAGACTAGGATCGGAGAGACCCAGATTTGAATCCCCACCCTGCCATGGAAGCTTGCTGGGTGACCCTGGGCCGTCACCATTTGTCAGCCAGACTTATCTCATCGGGTTGTTGTGAGGATAAAGTGGGAGAGAAGGGAATGTTGTAATCAACTTTGGGTCTCCAGTGGGGAGAATAGCAGCAGCAGGTGGTGGCTGTGGCCAGCGGTACCTTTCACCAGCTTAAGTTGGCTAGTCAGCTATGGCCTTTCCTGGGCAGGAAAGATCATTTCACTGTAGTACACGCCCTGGTTAATTCTGGTTCATTTGTATCTGAAGAAGTGAGCTGTGGCTCACAAAAGCTCATACCCTACCACAAATTTTGTTAGCCTTATAGCTGCTACTGGACTCTTGCTCTTTTCTACTTGTTAATTCTAGATTAGATTACTGTAATGTGCCCTGTGTGGGTCTGCCCTTAAAGAAGGTTAAGAAACTTAAATTGGTGCAGAATGCTGGAGCCAAGATGTTGACTGAAGTGGTTCATAGGGACCATATCACTCCAGTCTTGGTCAATCTACACTGTCTTCCAATCTGTTTCCAGGCGCAATTCAAGGTGATGGTGGTGACTTAAAGCTTTCTATGGATCAACTTACCTAAAGGACCGCCTAGTCGCTTCCGAGAAGTGATGTCATCATGCAGAGCCTTATGCCGTCCCTGGAAGCACTTCCGTGTTCCTGTGTTCTGCAGTGGGCCAAATTAGGCCCATTTGGGGACAAAATCAGCCCACTGCAGAGTGTGGGAGTGCTGCCAGGAGGGCTGTTGAGAGCTCCTGCCTTTCACAGCAGGCCAATTTAAGCCCCAAATGAGCCTGATTTGGCCCATTTGTGGCCCAAATCAGCCCACTGAGGAGCATGGAAGTGCACTGCTCCGCTGGAGAGCACGTCCTGGGAGGTGCATTCCCCCACCTTTTCCCCTGCTAGCCAGTTAAGCAGGGGTGGGGGACTGGCAACCGTAATGGTGACCAGAGGCCACAATAAACCCCTTGAAAATGAAAAAGTGAGGGTCTGTTAAGCATAGGGAAGGCCAAACTATAGGACTAAATACTGGTTTGGCTAGGTGTGCCATGACTTGGGCCAAGCTGTCTCGCTTCTTTGTGGATGTGTCACAAACTCCTGCTGCCTGTGCCTCTCTCGGGATGTTTCTAATGGGCTGGCCATCTATTAGGCCTAATTAGTTTGCCTTGGCACGGTAGACACCAGCATTTACAGTCTTGCGGCATGTTTATCTTGAAAATTCACCATGTTGGACTTTTACTCTGTTCATATCCCTGCTTAGCCATGAAGTTCACTGGGTGATGGTGTGCCAGTGGTTGATAGATTCAAGGAGGGTCCATGGCTCAGTGACAGAGCATCTGCTTGGCATACAGAAAGCCCCAGGTTCAATTCTCAGCATCTCCAGTTAAAAAGATCAGGTAGCAGGTGATGTGAAAGATCTGTGCCTTAGACTCACTCCCAATTCGAGTGGACAATACTGACCTTGATGGACCCGTGTTCTAATTTAGTATAAGAGGCAAACTACACGATACGATCAGCACGCGACCGTGCGAGTGTCGAAAAACCCACCTTCACGTGTCTTGCAGTCCTGGTATGGTCACACATCCTTGACTGGGCACGCGTCCACAGACCCCCTGTTAGATGTGTTAGATGGGATGCAATTCGCGACTCCTGGCATAGCGCGGAGGAAACCCGTGCACGTGCGGACACAGGGTCTGGCACAGTCTGGCAGCGCGGGCAAGTGTGCAAAAGAAACACGCGGCGACACGTGTAAGTCCATTCACGTGCCGTTCACGTGTCGTTTGTCTCGTGTAGTTTGCCTCTAAGTCTGCTTCATGTGTTCACCTAAAGTTGCTTTCCGAGGGTAAGTCCAAGACTGTTCAGGCCTCTCCACTTCCTGTTGCCTCTAAGGACATGATTCAGTATTGCTGTGGAAGGAACTGATTCATCCGTCTTCCCATAATAGCCAGTGTCCCATCACAAGGCAAGAGGAAAGGGGAGGAACTGTGTGATTCATCTCCATCTGACTGGAACTCTTGAATGCTTTTCCTTCCAGATAAAGGTAAATGTGTTTAAGATCTCTGGAGGTAATTCTTTCCTTGGCGCGCTAGAGAGATATTTGTCTGCTGGGAAACAATTAGTCTGTGGATTTACTTCTGCCTTGTTTTCTATTTCCTGTTTTGCTTCCCCCGTGATGCAGGGCTTGCTTTATGAAGGGTTAGGGATTAGCTGTGTAGCAGCATAAGATGCATACCGCAAAGGTAGCAATAATGAAAGCTGTTCCCGCCGCTTGTGGCAACCCACCTACTATTTACCTTCGAGCAATCTCACCTTTCCAGTGATGAAAAAGTAGGTGATTTGCCACCAAGCCCTTATGAACCCTCACTATGTAACGTAATTTTCTCTGCTGTGCTTGTTGCTATAAAACCAATCTATTTTTACGGCTGTCTCCATCTGAGATATTTCAGGCTAATGAAACAGTCCAATTTGTTTGGGGTTATTCATTTTCTTTTTTTTTTAAATTCCAGGATTGGAAAATACTGTATTCTCTCTCTCTCTCTCTCTCTCCCTCCCTCCCTCCCTCTCTCCCTTTAGAGAAAAAGCTGTATTATCCCAAATGATCTGTTGCCCAAATGAAGAGCAGGTGAGGGGGTATGTTTTATGAACACAAAGTGTTCTCTCCGTGGGGGGTTAACAAAATAATAAACTTCAGAACTATAAAACTGTTGTGCTTCCCTCATAATAGATGGCACTGGATAAATTGACCAACCACCCTTGGTTGTGCATAAGCTGCGAACAGTGGAACCAGGTAAAAGCTTGATTGTTCACGCTCTCTGTGTCTGCAATGACAGGATCTTAAGAACTGACCAATATTTATCTTCCAGTGGCCATGTATATGTCACTGGGTCCATGACGTGTCTCCTGTCATTCATACCAAACATCTGGTTCTTTGTCAGTAGTGTATCACTTTTGCACAGGGGCTCTCAATTTGATCTCTATATATTGTATCCCACTCTTTATCCTCCAAGGACATTTTATGGAAATTTTCAAGGCTCTTTCCTCTCCCTGCCCCCGTTTTAGCCCCACAGCAACTCTGTGGTATAAGTGGTTGGCTCATAGTCAGGGCTTTTTTTCCGGGGAAAGAGGTGGTGGAACTCAGTGGTGGAACTCAAGACCGCACTTTGGGTCAGCTGGAAGAAGGGGGGAGTTTTAAAAAGTTTAAATCACCCTTGGTGAAAATAGTCACATGACTGGTGGCCCTGCCCCCTGATCTCCAGGCAGAGGGGAGTTTAGATCGCCCTCCACGCTGCTCGGCAGCACGGAGGGCAATCTAAACTCCCCTCTGTCTGGAGATCAGGGGGTGGGGCCACCGGTCATGTGACCATTTTCAAGAGGTTCCGGAACTCCGTTCCACTGTGTTCCCGCTGAAAAAAAGTCCTGCTCATAGTCATTCACAAGTTTGAGGCAAGCAGTAGGGTTGAATTTACATCTCTGCTGAGTCCAACACTCTAACCACCAGTCCTGTCATGGTTTTAGCCTGTGATAAGCCTCCCCTCCATGAATTTGTGTCATTGTTTTTCAAAACTGTTTAGCTAGTGGCTATTATTGCAGGATGTGTTAATGCATCCCATCATTTCGTTATGCACGGTGTGAAGAAATTCTTACTTCTGCTATCCTGAATTTACCATCTATCAATTCCATTGGGTTGCCTTGAGTTCTAGTATATAGATTCAGAATTTTTTTCCAGTATACAAATTCTCAATATGTTTTGTAATTCCCTCTGTCATGTAAACATATGAATATGGCTTATGCTTGCTGACCATTGGTCCAGTCTTTCTACACAAGACATCCGACACTTGAAGAACACGTGTTAGGAGATGCAATGTTTGCTGGGAAGGGTAGTTTAAAAAGATAGAGCCGGCAGTGGGACAAAGGCCTATGCTTCCCATCTAACATTGCATCTCCCTACACTTGACGAACACGTGCCAAGGCCTGGACCTATGTGAAGGGGCTGTGAAATGCTAGAAGGGAAACTTCAGCCCATTATAACATCTCCAGGTCCGAGACCAGCTTTGGAAGGCAGCTCCAGCCCATTTCTATTCCTCGCTGCCTTCTGGTTGCAATCCCACACTTCTTTAAATTGAAGAGGTGAAATTGATAGAGCCTTGGGGAGGTGAGAATGAAATTAACAAACCCTCTGAGGAGCGATCTGTGCCAGCTCTGTCTTTTTAAACTACGCTTCCCATCTAACATTGCATTTCTCTACACTTGATGAACACGCGCCAAGGCGTCTCATGTAGAGAGACTCTAGTCTCTAGTTCAGTAAGGTCTACGCTTGATTGGCAGTGGCTCTCCATGGTTTTAACCAGAAAAAAGTCTTTCCTGGTGCCTGCTGAGACATTTCAACAGGGCGTGTGGGGAAATGAACTTGGAATCTTCTGCCTGTAAAACAGGTGCTCTGCTGCAGAGCCACAGTTCCTACCATTGCCTTAGGTGGCAAATGTTTGCAGATATCATTAGAGGGAAGACTGCTGTTTACTGATTGATTATTATACCTTTGCTGCTGCTCTTAGGATTTTTTATAAGGTGGCCGATTCTAGGATCAAAGAGTGTTTCACACGCTATAACATTTCTATATGAAAGGCATGCACAGAAAAAGAGTGTCTCCCCCCCAAACTGTACGAGACTCCAGACGAAACTCTTTATTTTGGCCTATGGGTTTCAATTTTCCTAACTAATTGGTAACTTCATCCTTCTGCTTTAGCTTGTTAAGTTATTAAATGATCAAGGTCTGGTGCTTGTCTAGATTTATTTCCCTGTTTTGGTTGCTATAATAAATAGGTTGGTTCAGCTAAGAAAATAACACCGTAGGCTCACGAGCACACTAAACAAATGGTTTGAATGAGGCCAAGACAGTATACTTTACTTACCTTGATTCATGTCCCCGATTCCATGCAGAGTTCTGATGTAAGCTTTTGATGCTTTCTCGTTCACTTCAGTGTTGGGGGATACTCCTTGTGTGCACTCAGATGGTATGAATGGAAAGGCCCTGTTTATGCCAGGCTCTGTTTGGCACCCTTGTGTGTGTACACTGCAGTCAAGAAAAGGAAGGGAGGTGAATAGGTTTGGCCAGGGCTTAAGGTATGGGAAAGTACTAAAGCTGCAAGGACTGGTGGGAGGATATGTAGGTGGGTGGGCATCCGAAATACTGTTGTGTTGGTTTTGTGGCTCTAGATTCTGACCTCTGTGCTTGGTTCTGCAGCAAAAGCTGGGATTGCCACCTGTGAAAATGATACAAGTGTAAGCAAGATAACTCTCTCTCTCTCTCTCTCTCTCTCTCTCTCTCTCTCTCTCTCTCTCTCTCTCTCTCTCTCTCTCTCTCTCTCTCTCTCTCTCTCTCTCTCTCTCTCTGAAAATTTTATTCTGACTCGGTTGATTATTAGGGGAGGGGACAAGGAGAAAGACTAAAGAATGCCAAAGCCCACCTCTTCTAACCCCAGGACATCTGATTTACCCTGAAGGGATGTTATAGTCCTTTGCCCACCCATCTCTATCTCTCTGCAATCATAAGGTCTAGAAACTTACATTTTGAAAATGAACGCCGAAATGCTGAGAAGGAGGCTGCATTCTCTACATGCCCATAGAGTTATGATATACACAGACAATAGTAATGATGATGATGATGATGATAATGATAATGATAAACATTCGATTTATATACTGCCCTTCAGGTCAACTTAACACCCACTCAGAGCAGATTACAAAGTGTGTTATTATTATCCTCAGGGCAACCACCTTGTGAGGTGGGTGGGGCTGAGAGAGTTTCAAGAAGCTGTGACCCAGCCAAGGTCACCCAGCTGGCTTCAGGCAGAGGAGTGGGGAATCAAACCCGGCTCTCCAGATTAGAGTCCTGCCGCTCTTAACTACTATACCAAACTGGCATATGACCTTAGGGAAATTTTAGTCCTGCACAGTTTGAGATTTGAGCAACGCTGTATTAGAGTCCATGTTGTGCACACTTTAATAACAACAACAACAACAACAACATTCGATTTGTATACCACCCTTCAGGACAATTTAACACCCACTCAGAGTGGTTTACAAAGTATGTTATTATTATCCTCACAATCACCCTGTGACATGGCTGAGAGAGCTCTGAGAGAGCTGTGACTGACCCAAGGTCACCCAGCTAGCTTCAAGCGGCGGAGTGGGGAATCAAACCCGGCTCTCCAGCTTAGAGTCCCACTGCTCTTAACCGCTACACCAAACTGGCTTTGAACAGGAAGTAGCTTAAACTGGATAAAAATCAGTGACCTTTCAATCCATGGCTTCCCGTGAATAAAACTGTGACTTACACAGCAGCTTCTTAGAACATACAAACTTATATCCCACCCGTGAGTCCAAAATATGGGGGGGGGGGTGATATATTTGGCTAATAATTGACAACTGTGTGCTTAGGCATACTTTTGTTCTAATCTTAATATGCACATGCAGTATATATTTTTCTTTAAAATGTCTTTTCTCTGATTTCCCAAACGCCCCCTTCCTTTTTGCTGCTGAAAATATGGTGTCTGCTGCAATGAGCAGGGTTTTTTTCTTCTTATCAGAGAGTTTCTGAGCGCTGAAGATAAGAACACTTCAAGGACTATTTTTTTGCTCACCTGTATTAAAGAACAGGAGTGATACAGTCACGGGGTTGAGTGGGAAATAGCATCTGCCATCAGAAAAAAGAAAGAACCAATGCATCAGCTCGTACAACAGCGTTATTCAGGGGTCATTTCATAGAAAAAGAGCTGGAGGAACTCATTAGCATAACTCATTAGCATATGCCACACCCCTTGCCATCACCAGAAGTGTGTCATTGGCATAACTGATTTGCATATGCCACACCCC
Source organism: Eublepharis macularius (assembly GCF_028583425.1). Classification (NCBI taxonomy): domain Eukaryota; kingdom Metazoa; phylum Chordata; class Lepidosauria; order Squamata; family Eublepharidae; genus Eublepharis; species Eublepharis macularius. The sequence continues at coordinate 123,012,617 of NC_072796.1, read as the reverse complement.
CTGACATCACCTATTCTGGCTGTTTTGGACCCAATCCTGGTCATTCAGGGCCGAAATTGGGCTCAAAATGGCAAAAGGGGGCTGAAAATGGCTGAAAGGGGGCCCAAAATGGTCAGAATAGAGCTGCTGATGAGCGGGAGAGTGATCCACCACCTGTCAGAGGCCCAATCCGGGCCGTTTCAGCCCCAATCCAGGCCGAAACGGGCCCAAAATGGCCAAGAGTCAGGTGGGTGAGGCCCCCTATCATGTGACCTCTTTGACGAACTGCCGGAACTGCGTTCCTGTGTGTTCCCCCTCGAAATGAGCCCTGGTGTTATTCCTTTTCCCCAGTGCCCATAATCATTGAAAGGCGCTAAACAACAACAACAGAATGCATTACACTAACATAGGTAAATGAATTAACAATTGCTGGGCATGTTTGGTGGATGTTTCTAATGGCCCAGGCTAGGCTGATCTCATCAAATCTCAGAAGCTAAGCTGGGTCAGCCCTGGTTAGTGCTTGGATGAGAAACCCCTAAGGAAGTCCAGGGTCGCTACGCAGAGGCAGGCAATGGCAAAACCATCTCTGTTCGTCTCTTGCCTTGAAAACCCTCTGGGGTTGTTGTGAGTTGGCTTGCGACTTGGCAGCACTATTCAAGCCTTTGTTTTCTGGAAAACAAAACTAGAATAACTGAAACACGCTATCATGACCCAAAAGATATACTTGAGGCTTCACTGAGTTTCTTGCAATTATTTCCTGTTAATGTCAATCGGGGGTATTGATGACAGTGTCGTAACCAGCAATTATTACGCATAAACAGTCTGCCGGCGTGCTGACTAAGACTGTACAATCTGGAGACACACTGAACACATAATTATTTATAGTGCTACCCAAAGTGTGAAAGGTTAATTTGGCAAGGGCAGTGGAATGTTGTTCAGAGGTCCTTGGCCCCTTTGCGGTCTAATAGATTGCGAAATGTATAGTTGCTGTTCTCTACTCATCATTAGAGACCAATATTTTAAAATAATAATTTCTGTGTTCATTTAGCAGGCTGCGTTGTGTCTGTGTGGAGGGCATTCTCTTCCTAGGTTGCCCGTTGTTTTTTAATGTTCTTTTACACAAGAGTTGAAAGTGTTTAATTTAGATCTGATTACTTAGCCGGACTTGGAACAGTTAAATGTATATTATCGGAAGCAAACTCTCCATGTTCAGCTAAGCACGTGAGGGGCTGAAGGAGTCTCAACAAGAATGAAAGTGGTGCTTGAGTGGAGTTCTGGGTCAGATCCGCAGAGAGCTAAGCGAGGGACTTGAAATTAGACATGGGCACGAACCAAAAAAATTAATGAACCTGTGGTTCGTGGTTCGGTGCCACCAAGGAACCCAAACAAATGAACCGTAACGAACATTTCCCGTTACCGAACTGGTTTGTGGTTCATGGGCATCGGAGCGGCCCCTGTTGCACTTAGAGAGCCCATATTCACAGGGAGTGTTTAGCAGACTCTCCTCCAGCCAGCACCCAAGTTTGGTCAAGATTGCAATAGGGATCTTGGAGTTATACCCTCTCCAATCCGATGCCCCCAGGAAACTCCCACTTGATACAGTTAGAGCCACCAGTTGACGTTGGCCCAGTGTACAAGGGGTTGGCCGTCAGAACTGCCTATCAGGGTTTGCAGGGATGAGATTGGAGTGCCCATGGCTACAGAACACCCCCCTTCCCCCTCCCTCCCCCAGGTGTCTTCTCCCATGTAACCAATTTGCAGCTCCATGGTTGGAAGGAAGACCTGCCCATCAAGGTAAGCTGGGCTTCGATTTGGGTTTCCAGGGTGACAGAAGGAGTGCAGACAGAGTTCAGGCATTTCCCCAGCTCCATTTCCAAGGGAATTGATTGATGGTGCCTGACTGTCTGGCTTTGTGAACCGCGGGCGAACGCAACGAACTGGGCTTCCAATGAACGCTGGTTTGTTGGCCATGGACCCTCACAAACTGCCGGATCACGAACCAATGATCAGATGGTTCGTGGGTTTTTTTGGTTCATAATGCGGTTCGTGTCATGTCTAGTTGAAATGCCCATCGGCAGGACAACCAGAGTCAGTAGGGCAAATGGAGAAGAGGAGAACGGGATAAGCCTCTTTGGGACACCATTGAAAAGAAAAGTAGGGTATAAATGAAGTTAATAAATAACCTAGTAAACAGAGAGGAACAGGTCGGCAGGGAAACAGTTTGAGGAACAGGCAGTTTTCCCGGAAAAAATACCTGAAGCTATACATGCAAGGCTGCTTTAGCATAGTGGCTAAGTGGTTGTATTGCAAGTCAGCGCTCTGCTGGTTCGAATCCCACTACCACCATGAGCTCAACAGGTGGCCTTGGGTAAGCCACTGCTCTCAGCCCCAGCTCCCTTGCTATATTGGGGGGATAATAATAACACTGCCTTTGTTCATTGCTCTGAGTGGAGCACTAATATGTCTAGAAGAGTGATATATAAGCAGACTGTTAGTATTATTTGCTGGTAGTATAAGGCCAAAGCGTGTCTGTAATCCAGGCAAATACCAGTTCTCACCAGGAAGTATTTACGGACAGACCAGGAGGGTGGCCTAGGGTAAGGCATGGAATTACCAGGCAAGAGAGTACTGCTCCTTCTTCCTCCAGTCTCTAGCCTCAAGAGGCTCCCTTTTAGAAATAAAGGATCATGGACCAGAAGTCTTTGGGTTTCTAGTCCTGGCTGATTCTAACCCTGCCTTACGTATGAGGCAGACCAATCGTTTGGTGTGACCAGTCTTAGCATTGTCTACTCCAGCTAGCAGCAGGTTCCCAGGGTATCAGCAGCATTTTCCCCATCCCTTTTACTCAAGACTTTTTCTGCCTAGGGTTGCCAGCCTCCAGGTGGTGACTGGAGATCTCCCGGAATTACAACTGATCCCTAGCCAACAGAGATAATAATAATAACAACATTCCATTTATATACCTCCAGGACAACTTAATACCCACTCCGAGCAGTTAACAAAGTATGTTATTATTATCCCCACAACAAAACACCCTGTGAGGTGGGTGGGGCCGAGAGAGCTCTGAGAGAGCTGTGACTAGCCCAAGGTCACCCAGCTGGCTTCAAGTGGAGGAGGGGGGAATCAAACCCGGTTCCCCAGATTAGAGTCCCGTGCTCTTAACCAGTACACCAGACTGGCTCTCTACTGTTCGCCTGGAGAAAATGGCTGCTTTGGAGAGTGGACTCTATGGTATTATACCCTGCTGAAGCCCCACCCTCTCCGGGCCCCACCCCCAAATCTCCAGGAATTTCCCAACCCAGAGCTGGCAACCCTATATTCTGCCACAGTCTGACCCCAGGCCTTCCCATAGGCAACACACATGCTTTGCCAACGAACCGTGGTCCCCTCTCTTTGTGCCACTTGCAGAAGCTTTCTTTTTTTTTTTGCTTTCCCGAAGTGTGTTTTCAGAAATAATGCTGGATTTTTTAAATGGAGTTCTAATAGTATGCAATATGCATGCATGCTAATTGAATTACATTTGGACCTTCGATGAAAAAAGGCTTGGGCATTCCGGAAGGGTGTATATGCACATGGCCTCTCCATCGCACTTTGTTTAAATGAAGTTCAATTGCCATTTCATAGTGATTTGCATGGCTCTGACCAGGCTGCAGGCTCTTGCATCCAGACTTGCGGGGCTCCGTTGCCAAGTTCCTGACATCTTCCATCAGTCCCACAAATGGCTCCAGCAGTGCCTCAAGTAGTATTAGCTTTGTCATTTTGGTTTCCTGACCATCGTTGTTATAACTGTTCCATATTAAACTTAACGGGTTGTGAGACACTGCCAAAGGCTGTGTCAGATTAATGGTCCTTCTAGTCTGAGCTCACAATGGTGTAATGGCTCTCCAGTGAGCAGATCAGATGACATTTGGATTAACTAATAGCTCAAAGAGGTTTCCACAAATAGGCACAAGTGGCTGGACGGAATATGCTTCTTCAGTGGCTTTCAGTAACTGGTGGCTTCTAGCTATGGACACAGATGCTTCTATAGAAGGATTGGAGGGGAATGGTTGGGATATAGCCAAGGAGGAGAATATCCAAGGATATACTTTTTTCTTTGGGGTGGGGGAGAATGACTTGCACAGTCTGACTGGGTTGTTACCAACTCCCCATGCACAAAGTGTATATTTTGTGAATCAACCAAGACAGTGACTTTGTCTTAAATTTCTGGCACTGTCTTCTCAGAAGATAACTGATCCTCTTAAAGGCCACACCCTTAAAACTGCTGTTCAGGGAAGTGGGAGATTTAGAGAGTGCTTCTCTCCATGTGATCTTGCCTGCCTTCTAAAATCAGGCGAGAACCTGCTATAAAAGCCCCCTGTTCTCAGGAGGCTAATTTAATGGGAGGACATTTTACAACCTTCCACTGTGTTGGCTCTAGTGTTGTGGAATACCATCTGGACCCACGTCATTTCCAGTTGATTTTAGACAGCAATGCAAGAACTTCATTTTGTGCAGTTGTTGCGGCTTAATTCTTTTTTGTTGTTTCTTTTTAAAAATCTGCTTTAACAGCCCCTTTTTCATTCTGCATCTTATCAGCATCAGTGTTTTATTTATAAATTTTATTACCTGCTGCTCCTCTTGCCTAATGTCTTGGGTGTTTTGTAAGTGGCTTTGAGCAATTTTGTAGAAATGTCATATTAATAAACAGGGCTTTTTTTCTGGGAAAAGAGGTGGTGGAACTCAGTGGTGGAACTCAGGACCGCACAATGACGTCACTTTGGGTCAGCTGGAACAAGGGGGGAGTTTTTTAAAGTCTAAATTGCCCTTGGCAAAAATAGTTACATGGCCAGTGGCCCCACCCCCTGATCTCCAGGCAGTGGGGAGTTTAGATTGCCCTCCGCGCCACTGCGCGGAGGGCAATCTAAACTCCCCTCTGCCTGGAGATGAGGGGTTGGGGCCTCCGGCCTTGTGACCATTTTCTAGAGGTTCCAGAACTCCATTCCACCGCGTTCCCGCTGAAAAAAAGCCCTGTTAATAAACAAACTGTCTGGCGGAGGCTTCCCTAGGTCTCGGGGAACATTCTTTCTGGAACTAGGAACCCTCCTGTAATACAGGACTTCAGTTAAGGTGCTTTCTACCCACTTCCCTTATTTCAAGTGTTTCCATTCTGGCAGTGAAGCTCCTGCTCAAAATTGTGTGTCTGTTTAGCCCAATGAGTCTGAAGTGAGCCTATGCTTAAGAGTAGGCACAACAGCTGGAGAAAGTCGAGCTGCTCCTACATTCATATCCAGTCTTGTGGAAGAAAATGTGCAGCGTGTGGAGAAGCCAAGTGTGGCAAGTGTCTGTTCTAGGAGAAAGGCAAAAAAGAGCAGACCCCAAATGGAGTGATTTGCAAGCCTCTTGTATTTTGTCTTGCCCAGGAGTTTCTTTCGGAAGATTATTTTATTACTGTTAGGAAGGCAGGGAAGGTGCCCTTCTTTCCTGGGAACTCCTTTAGAACAAAGTTTTCCCAGAAGGCAACCTGGTCACTGGCTGCCACCACCCAGGTACCTCCAGAGAACATCTAGACTGGCTAACTGAGAAAATGACCTTTCAGCTCAGTCTTAGCATAATATTTATTTTTATTTATATTTTCAATTTATATTCCGCCCTCCCCGCACAAGCAGGCTCAGGGCGTAATAAAAAAGTAACAGGGTGGTAACCGTGGGAAATACTTTATAGCAAACTGTATAGGGAAGAGATTCAGAGAACTATTCTAGAGAAATGGATTGTACTAAGGATGCCAAAAGATGTCTTTATTTAAATGTTTATTATAAAAAGGAGGGGTGGTGGATGGATCCTTCATTCCTTCCGAAAATTCTGCTTCCTCTTTCCTTGTTTTGCCTAAACCCCTGCAGTACACTGGAACATGGAAACGTGTGCTAAAGTGACCGGAATGCATCCCCTTTTCCTTGAAGTCGTGGAAAGAATGGAGGAATATAGGAGTCAGGCCCTTGGTCCATCGGGCTCAGTCTAGTTTGCTGTGAGCGGCAACAGCTCTCCAGGGTCTACTGCAGAGGGAGGTCTACTATCCAAGATCCTTTAACTGGAGATGCCAGAGGCTGAAAATGGGATCGTCTATATACAAAGCGAGTACCCTATCAATGAACCTCCTCCTCCATTATCACATGAGGAATCCTGGCTCCATGCTGATGCACAACGCATCCTGAATAGCACTGTTACAAAGACATGAGCATTAATAGGAGCACAAGAATTGCCATCTGCACGTGAGGGCTGTAAATGGGATTGCTGCACTTTGCACAATTGGGGATGCCCCTTTTCAAGCTGTAATGGTTGTGCATATCACAGTTACCCATATGTGCAGCTCTCATGGAGGGAGAGGATTCCATATACTCAGCATCCCCAGACCGTCTCAGCTGCGCTGTCAGCTGCCAATAGCTTTGCATAGTCCCAGAGATGACCACATAGGTAGAATGAATTAGCCCAGATGAAGATGGGGATTGTAACTGTTATGAGCCTGGGCCTATGTAGTGAGGCCTAGTGGCTCCAGGGAAGCGTGGCTACAGGGCCTACATTTCCCAGGTCCCCTTTGGACCCTGTGATTGCTTAACAGGGGATCTGGAGGGGGAAATTGCTCCAATAGAGAAGTAGGGGGATGGTGCCTGAGAGAAGGGATAAAAGGCCTCTCCACAGTGTAGGGTTGCCAGGTCCAGGTTGGGAAATTTCTGGAGATTTTGGGGGTGGAGCCTGGAGAGGGTGGGGTTTGAGGAGAGGGGAGGGGCCTCTGTGGGGTATAATTCCATCGAGTTCACCTTTCATTGCAGCCATTTTCTCCAGGTTAACTCATCTATATTGCCTGGAGATCAGTTGTAATTCCAGGAGATCTCCAGCTAAGCTAACACCTGGAAGCTGGCAACCCTACCACAGTGGGAGGTGTTCACTCCTAGGGAGCAGAGAAGAGAGACTGCTGCAGATGGAGGGATCCCTCATCCAGAAGGGGTGGGTGAGCTTGAAGCCAGTCACCAAGAGACAGCCAGGAACAGTGTAGAGACGTGTTAGGGTGTTTTAATTTGTTTGTTCACCTACCTTTACTGTTCTCATTATTCCAAAAGAATAGCAAAAGTAGCAAAATCAAAAAGAGTCCAGTAGCACCTTTAAGACTAACCAACTTTATTGTAGCATAAGCTTTCGAGAATCACAGTTCTCTTCTGACGAAGAGAACTGTGATTCTCGAAAGCTTATGCTACAATAAATAAAATAAAGTTGTTTATTACACTGCTTGGGTCTTCACGCCTCATTCAATCACATATAAAGTAAAACCTACTGGGAAAGAGTGGACAAAAAGGGTCAGGTGCTCTGGGCCCTTTGGAGGAAACCTGTACCAGAGTGGTGGCAGCCTACAGAGAGCTTCCCTGGTCCCCTGCCTGCGACAGTAACCATAAGGAGGGTTGGGTGGTAGAGTCAGGAACAGAGAAATGGAGAATTTCAAAGGCAAAGTTTGGACCCAGCCAGTTTTTTCTCTCCCTCTTGATCAATTCCCCGCCCTCACAGGCCGAATGTCACCTGGCATTCATCCACGCAGGTCCCACGATCCCCAGCAGAGCCACGGTCGAGGGGGACACTTCATTCCTTTTTCAACAGTTGAAAAGCTGGTTGGCTCCAACCCAAAGCCTAGAAGTATGATGCTGATTTAGAAAACATTGATGGTAAATGACAAGAGTGTTGGCTGAGGGTGGATATCTGAGATTCTGGAAAAGAGCCAGGTAGAGACTGGGCTCAGGAAGAGACTGTATCAGCTCTGACTGCCGTTTACAGTGCAATCCTAACTAGACCCTCCAAAGCCACCTGACTGTAATGGATTTAGAAGCCCATAATTCTGATTAGGGTTGCTCTGTTAGCATTTCATTTGCTTAGTATACCGTAGCTGCTGCTGCTGCTGCTGCTTCTAGATCATCCAATTAGTACCATTCTCCCCACCCTAAGGAATTGTTCTTCACCTAATGGGGCTGTACGTTCTCAGCAAATGGCTATGCAGGGAATTTTCAGGTTAAATGTGATTGGTGGAAAAGGAGCAAGAGGACTTTTAGAACCGCAAGCGTTTCAAAGCTATGGGAAAGCTCCATGCCCCATTGGTTTGGAGCTCGGAAGGCATACAGTAGATTCTTTGTTTAAAAGGGTTTTTCAAGGAATAGGAGCCGTGGGAGTGTTTTACCTTCTGTTGGAGAGTCTTTAGAAGGATGCAGGCAAGTCAAGCGCGAAAGATGCAGAGCAAACTGTCCCTTAACAAACTCGGTTTTTGAGGATGGTTTGCTCTGACCTTGACCGCATCACGTCTACCTAAGTTGTTTGGATAATTTTCATCAGCTACTCGCACGGAAAGCCCAAACGTGTTTTTAAAAACTCTTTCAAGCTCACTTTGAGGCCAATCCTTTGAGATTTTCTTTTTCTTTTTTAATCTTCAGGATGAATTCACTTTGCCATGGGTTTCAAGAGAAGGAGAGAGAGAGCTTGGGCAGGATCTCACTATGCGATAGTGGGAGAGAAGTTTCACTTAGCACAGTTCTGGTTGTGCAAGACATTGTGGAAGAGCTCCTGTAAGATCAGGCCCAGATTTCCCGTTGCCTTTCTTGAAAAGAAATCCATTGTCAGTCAGTGTGGGTGTGGGCAAAAAGCAGATGACAAAATACTGTTGGATGCAGTCATTACAGTCTAGTTTGGAAGGTCCCTATTGATGGGGAGGGGTTGTTGCTGAAATATACCTTGCTCTGTGTCTTGCCCAAGTAGAAAAGTAAGAGGGATACAGTCAAATTGACTTTCGTGCAAAGGCTATCTGCAGTAACTTTCTTGTTTCTCTGCTTAGACAAGAGCTCTTACAAGAGTGAAAAGGTTCCAAGGGATCCAACCCTTCAGTTTTAAAGAATCTGGTGGTTGAGGAGGGGTCTCTGCTTTGTTTAGAAAGTCTCAGGTTCAGTTCCCAATGTGTGTGTGTGTGTGTGTGTGTGTGTGTGTGTGTGCGTGCGTGCGTGCGTGCGTGCGTGCGTGCGTGTGATGTGCTGTTAAGTAGCCTCTGACCTATGGCATCCCTGTGAATAAAAGACCTTCAAAACATCCTATCATTAACAGACTTGCTTAGATCTTGCAAATTGGAGGACGTGGCTTTCTTTATTGAGTCCAGCCATCTCATTTTGGGTCTCCCTTTTTTCCTACTGCTATCAAATTTTCCTAGCATTATTGACTTTTCCAGAGAGTCTTGTCTTCTCATAATGTGACCAAAGTATGATAACCTCAGTTTAGTCATTGAATCTTCTAGGGAGAATTCTGGCTTGATTTGATCTAGCACTAAACTATCGGAATGATATTATTATTTATTATTATTATTATTATTATTATTATTATTATTATTATTATCTGATTTATAAACCGCCCATCCTCAGGGGCTCTTGGCAGTGTCAGGGGCTCTGGGCAGTGGTAGTGTCTTCCTGGCATGATTTCTGACGACATTGCGCCATGATTCCGCAGTCGTGGCACAGTGACTTCAGAAATCAGGCCAGGAAGATGCTGTCATTCTGACAGTTCAGCACTGTGCTGGGACATGTGGATTCAGCCAAGGTTAAGATAGTAGGCCTACAAAGGGGCTCTTTGGAAGATATCGTCTAAGACATTGCCAGTGTATGGCTCTGCCAGTCCAAACAGAGAGTACTGTGTTATATCCATCACTGGTCTGACTTTAACAGCATGTATTTTGCCACCACTTTGATCCTTTGGTCCTTGTGTATTTGTGGCAGAATATCATTAATAGTCCATGGACATACTTGATGGAAGTTGTCCACAAATGTAACCTTCTTGTTTAAATGTAGGCATTTAGGCCTGCATCCTACTATTTCTTTTACCTCTTTATGTCACCTTCTTTTTCTGCCTTCTGTAGAGTTGCTTAAATTATTCTGTTGTTTTTTTAAAGAATGATTTCATTTGCCTTCCCAAGGTCGTCAGCATGTCTAGCAGAGCCTTAGAATTTCGCAAAAGAAAGAGCGATGTGGGGCACCTCTTGGATGACGCAGACATCTGAACTTCTATCTTTCAAGTTCCCAACGTCCTTTTAAATAGTAGATCTTGCTTGTTTTAATGAGCCTCATTATACCTAATTTGTTCAGCTCTCTTGTGCGCTGCCATATGGGCTTCAGTGGATACCTAGTGAAAATGTATTTATTGTCTCATAAAACATATATAAAGATGTCAAATGCATGTAATTAAAAGAATTGTCTTTTGAGATATATATTTTATCAATTAACCACCTGGAGTTCCTAGCCAAATTTTAATCAGTGAGCTGAAAGAGGACATCTTGAAGCTATGTGTGGTAACAGGCAAATGTAGAGATTTGAAATGCACTCATACATATTACGCACTCATTTAAATGAAGTGTGCATTCTGCGAGCCATAGATGCATGTTTTCCTATTTCATCCAAGGCTGTGTGAAGGGGGAATAGAATCTCACAGGTCTATATTCCACACAAATGTGGCTTTGATTGATTGGTGCTGGCAACTATTATGAGCTTCTGACTATTATGAGTTCAGATGTTTATGTCATTCAAGAGAGTAGACATATATATATATATCAGAGCTACAAGAGATGAATTACACGAGGAGGAGCACATGAAGGGAGTTGCAATGTTAGCCGGGAAGCTGAGTTTTAAAAGAGATCGGAAGGCTTTGTTAATCTTCCCTCTCTACGAAGCCAGGGAAATGCTGTTCAGAGGGTTTGTTAATTTCCTCTTTGCCTCCCAAAGGCTCTGTCAGTTTCACTTCCCCTTTTAAGAGGCAACCTCTGAGCAGTGATCTCCCTGGCTCTGTAGAGAGGGGAAATTGACAGAGCCTTCCAATCTCTTAAAACTCAGCTTCCCGGCTAACATGGCAACTCTCTTCACGTGCTCCTCCTTGTGTAATTCGTCTCTTGTAGCTTGACTCTCAGTTGCAGCTTTTTTAAAAAACAAAATCAAAAAGGATTAAACCTAAAAATAAACAGGAGCCATTCAGCACTTTAAAGACTAACAAGATTTTATTCCAGCATAAGGTTTCGTAGACTAGACGCCACTTCATTGGATTCTACCATGCCTGCCCGCCCCCAGCACTATGGTTTGGATCCACCAGCTTTTTAGTCAATTTTGTTTAATTCCCCTTCTTCCTAGAGCCCCCATGTCACACATCCAAACAGATGTTATGATCCCCAGTGCAGCCTTTTTGCTGGTGGAATGAGGTCACTGAATCCAACCCCATTTCTAATAATCCCTCTCAAAGGCTCAGTGGACAATGCAGGTCTTAAGACATGCCCTCTTCCCTTTTTTATCAGTGGAATGAGGTGGTTGAATCCAAGCTCATATCTGTTAATCCATCTCAAAGGCTCTGTGGGAAACACAGGTCTTAAGACACAGAATCATAGAATCACAGGGTTGGAAGGGGTCTCTAGGGTCATCTAGTCCAACCCCCTGCAAAATGCAGGAAATTCCCAAATACTTCCCCCCCCCACACCAATGACCCTTCCCTTTTTTATCAGTGGAATGAGGTGGTTGAATCAAACCTCGTATCTATTAATCCATCTCAAAAGCTCTTTAGACAAGTCCAGAAGGCCCTTAGAGAAGCAGCAGTCTAGCAGTCGAAGGCAGAGGCTCTGCACTGATCTCAAGACTTAGGAAAGTCAAGATTACTGGACAGAGTCCTTCAGATCTTTGATGTTCCACAAGACTCCTATTTATTTTTATGGCAAAGAATTAACACCACTATCCCTCTTGGATTAATTGTGTGTCACATTACACCTTTGAGAGTCCTATGAATCAGCAAGATTCAGGTCCAGTAGCACCTTAAAGACCAACAATATTTCCAGGGTATGAGGTTTCAAGAGTCACAGCTCCCTTCATCAGGTATAGTCTCGAATGAAGGGAGCTTTGATTCTAAAGCTCGTACCATGGAAATCTCGTTGGACTTTAAATTGCTACTGGACTCAAATCTTGCTCTTCTACTGCAGAGCAACGTGGCTACCCACCTGAAACTGTCCCCATAAATCAGTCATTATGTATTTTGATACTAGTCAAAAAAGCTTGTGTTTTGCCTTGAGCCTGGTCAGGGAGAAAGGCGTGTTAAAAACAGTTCAAATAAATTAATAGATAAGCCTCAACCTACTTTGGGAAACGCAGCTCCACGTAGGAGGGAAACGATGGGAAAGGCGAATTCAGCTTGCTGTGTTTTAAATACTTAAAAAAAAATTTATTGGTGAGTTTAAATTTCCAAATGTGATACATACATTCCCTTCATATCTAATTAGTTCTGTTCCCCACCCTTTTCCTCCCCCCTCCGTATTGACTTCCAACAGCTTTCCAACCCTTACCCCCTTTTGTTGCTTAATACTATTTCACTTATATTTTTCTGCAACACATAGATCATAATATCTCTTACTCTAAGCATATTCTAATTCTTTTATACAGATACTCTGTCAAATATACTATCAATCTAGTATTTGCTGTATACTATACCATGCAATATAACATGGCATGCATTGTAATATAACATAACCTATATTTATCTGCAACACATAGATGCACTAAGCATGTTCTAGTTCTTTTATGCATATTCTCTATCAAATATACTATCAATATAGTATTTGTTGTATACTATTCCATACAATATAACCTAGCATGCATTATAATATAACATCCCAATATAGTATACAGTGTAATATACTAACACCAAACATCATAATATATGTAATGTATAGTATAAATTTTCAAATGTATCCATTTTACTTTTCCTTTGTTAAACTATATAATCTAAATCAAATTTTCTTAATCATAATATTAGCTTAGATTGTTATAATTAAATTTCCCCTTTAATGGTAAAGTCACTTCTCTCCTCCATTTACAACACCGCCCTTTAAAAATTCTCAAACTGCCACAGTTCTCCTTTCACATCCCATTTTTTCTCTAAATATTGTTTCAATTTCCCCCAATCAGCAATATATTGTCCTAGGTCAAGATCTTTAAGCTTCCTTGTCATTTTGTCCATTTCTGCCATGTACAGCAATTTATAAATCCAGTCTTCTACAGTTGGTATTTCTTGTACTTTCCACTTCTGCGCGTACAAAAGTCTTGCCGCTGTAGTCATGTAAAATAGCAATGTTCTATACTGCATTGGAACAGCTTCCATCCCCAAGTTCAGTAGCAACAATTCAGGATTCTTATTTATTTGAATTTGTAAAATCTCATTAATTACTTCAATTATATCTCCCCAATATTGCTTAGCTACTTCACAAGTCCACCACATATGATACAATGATCCTTCATGCTTTTTGCATTTCCAGCATTTATCTGACATATTCGTATTCCCTAGCGCAATTTTCTTTGGTGTTAAATACCATCTGTAGATCATTTTGTATACATTCTCTTTAATATTCGTACAAGTTGAAATCTTCAGTGTATTTTTCCACAGGTGTTCCCACGCCTCCATTGTTATTTCTTTATGAAAGTTTATTGCCCATTTCACCATCTGGATTTTAACTGTTTCATCCTCCGTATGCCATTTCAGAAGTAATTTATAAATCTTAGATATTTCTTTCTTGCCTTCATGTAACATCACTTCTTCTAGTTCAGAATTTTCCATTCTTATACCTCCTTTTAAGGAATTATAAAGATCTCTGATCTGTCTATATTGAAACCATCCATAACAAGGAGAGAACTCTTCTTCTGTTTTTATTCTTAACATTGAATGTTGTGTTTTAAATACTAACGCCCCACTGGGTGAGTTGAAACAGCATTATCCCCATTGCTTGATTTTCTGATGTCTATTTGATTATAGCATTGGAACACATCTCATGGTAAGAGCTGGTACACCAACATGTCAAGGTGAACTAAATTGCCAGTTGTTCATTCTAATTTCATACCACATTCAGTTTGTCCTTAGAGAGAAAAGTGATGAAGATCCCAGAGTTTGTTAGATTGGGGGGGGGGGGGGTTCCACGCAAGAGCTTTGGATTCACATAGGCATCCCTGAAGAACATTTGGGATTCTCAACCTGTAATCTTATTTATTTATTTATTTATTTATTCAATTTATATACCGCCCATCCCAGGGGCTCTGGGCGGTGAACAGTTAAAATTGATAAAAACAAAAACTAAAATCAATATACAAATAATAAAACAAATTAACAAGGTGCAGTGGTGGGGAGAACCTTCCCCACCCCAAAGGTGGGAGGCCGACATGGCACCGCCCCCTTCAATCACCAAACGCCTGGCGGAACAGCTCTGTCTTACAGGCCCGGCGGAACGATAATATGTCCTGCTGGGCCCGGGTTTCCATTGACAGAGCGTTCCACCAGGCTGGGGCCAGGACTGAAAAAGCCCTGGCCCTGGTTGAAGCGAGGCGGGCTTCCTTAGGGCCGGGGACCACAAGTAAATATTTATTCGCTGATCGGAGCGATCTCCGGGGAGCGTACAGGGAGAGGCGGTCCCGAAGATATGCCGGTCCCAACCCACTCAGGGCTTTAAAGGTAAGAACCAACACTTTGAACCTGATTCGGAATTCAACTGGAAGCCAGTGCAGCTGGCGCAGGACAGGTGTGATGTGTGACTGGTAAGGTATACCAGTCAGGACCCGTGCCGCCGCATTCTGGACCAGTTGTAGTTTCCGGATCAGGCCCAGGGGTAGCCCAGCGTAGAGTGAGTTACAGTAATCTAGCCTGGAGGTGATGGTTGCATGGATCACTGTAGCCAGGTCCTGGGGCATCACGTAGGGGGCAAGTTGCCTGATCTGACGAAGATGGAAAAATGCAGACTTGGCAACCGCCGTGACCTGGGCCTCCATCGATAGGGAGGCATCCAGGAACACACCCAGACTCTTTACCACTGGCAAAGTTGCCAGTGGTGTCCCATCCAGGGCAGGGAGCTGGATCCCAACATCTGGCAGCCCCCGTCCCAGCTGCAGGACCTCCGTCTTCACTGGGTTCAATTTCAGCCTGCTCTGTTTCAACCATGCCGTCACAGCCTCCAAAGCTCTGGCCAGATTGTCTGGGGCCGTGTCTGGCCGGCCGTCCATGAACAGAAAAAGTTGGGTGTCATCCGCGTATTGATGACAACCCAGCCCAAACCTCCGCACCAACTGGGCGAGGGGGCGCATATAGATGTTAAATAACATTGGGGAGAGTATCGCCCCTTGGGGAACCCCGCACACCAAAGGGTGACGGGCCGATAGATCTCCCCCGAGCGCCACCCTCTGTCCCAGACCCTGGAGAAAGGAGACCAGCCACTGTAAGACTGTCCCCCTAATCCCCACGTCAGCAAGGCTGCTGGCCAACAAATCATAGTCAACCGTGTCAAACGCTGCTGTGAGATCAAGTAACACAAGCAGCGCTGACCCGCCTCGATCCAGATGCCTGCGAAGGTCGTCTGTGAGGGCAACCAAGGCTGTCTCCGTCCCATGGCCAGGACGGAAGCCAGACTGGAATAAGATAGAAAGTGAATTGGGAGTTCTTTGTGTTACTTTGTGCAGGGGATACTTGTTAGTTTCTTGTTTAAAACACCCATTTCTCACCTTTCTGCTGCCAAGCCTCCTAGGTGGCTCACAGGTGCAGATCAACCACAGCATTCAATTGCATTGTTTTTATTGGCTCAACTCATTTTGTACATACTTGTTAGTGTTGTTTTAGTTCTGAGCCACCTGGAGCAGTTTCTGGAGAAGTTGTGTCCAAATTTTCTAAGTAAATCAGTTATAATTAAACAATGTAAAACTGAAGCATTCAGTGTAAAAGTAACAACAACAACAATAAACACAGTCATCCATTAAAAAGTAGATTACGAAAAATCATGAGATTGGTGTCACATTTGAAATGTTATAGAGAGGCTTGCTATTGAAACAAGAGAGACCAATCTGTGTTCCAGTTTAAAGCTGCAGGAGAATTCAGAAATGGTGAGAAATATCCTTTATTTCCTTGCCTAGGCTGTAACACCAAAAGAATTATGCCTCTTTAGCTGAAAGTCTGTGTTTAAGGATGGTGACATGAGGGGACAAAGAAGGTCACAGCTTGCGCGCTCGTCTTCTCTTGGTAAATTATTTTGCCATCACACACATTTCCAGATTTACTATCAGTGCATCTAATTTAGGGTTTTGGGTCCTCACTTTAAATAACTGACAGCATGACTTGAATATCTTTCTGCATAACTTGCAGAAATAGTTACAGATTTTGTGCGTGCATTCCCAGCGATGGATTATTTTAGCTGCAAACAGCATGTATCCCCCAAGCTCAATAAAATCCTTGTGTTCTGGTTTTGTATAGTCACGTCACGCTCTAGAGGAACAACATGCCCTCCTTGCCGGGTCAGGCTGAGATGTCTAACTGAAGAAGGAGACCAAATGGTTAGTCAGAGATGTGGGCCGAGGTTATTTCTGAGAAGGAGTTTCAGACGGGTTGCATGGGTGTGGAACAGAGATAAGGTAGCAGGACTCGTGGACCCAGGAAACCAGGAGAGACAGAAATGTAATGGGAACAAGCAAGGGAAGAATGAAGAACAGAATCTGTGGGCTAAACGTGCAGGGGACTAGACAATACGCTCAACACGTTACTGGCTGATTAAGGCAAGTTGTTGCCACAAGTTGATCATTATAAATGTTAAATACATCACATGCTGTAAAGGATTTGTTTAAAAGCTTTTCCCAGAACTCTGGAGGGGCTTATCCCATAAGCCTCTGAAAGCTTCCTAAAGGAAGTTGAAAAAGTCAGTACTTTAAAAGGAGAACCATAGAGACAGCAATGCTCCACGTTCTTTCAGACATTTTGGAATCGGGAGAACTATATGGCCGGCCAAATCAGAAAGGCTTCTTCCCCAGGAGTATGATGTAAATGTTTTAATTACCGTGAGATAAAAAGATCATTGGTAAACCCCTCTATGTGCATTGATTTTAATGTGCAAAGTGTCATGTATGAAAGGATATAGCAAGTGTGGATTTAGTTGTGAGTTACACATGTGGTAAAAAAAGCCTCATAGCTACTTGACTGCACGCTGAACTATACATGCAGGGGTCATTTCGTAGAAAAAGAGCTGGAGAAACTCATCAGCATAACTCATTAGCATATGCCATGCCCCTTGACATCACCAGAAATGTGTCATTAGCACAACTGATTTGCATATGCCACACACCCTGACATCACCTATCCTGGCTGTTTTGGACCCAATCCTGGCCATTCAGGGCTGAAATTCCATTCAGGGCTGAAATTGGGCCCAAAATGGCAAAAAGGGGCTGAAAATGGCCAAAAAGGGGCCCAAAATGATCAGGATCGGGCCGCTGCTGAGCAGGAGAGTGATCCACCACCCATCAGAGGCTCGATCTGGGCTGTTTCGGCCCCAATCTAGGATGAATTGGGCCCAAAATGGCCAAGAGTCAGGTGGGCGGGGCCACCAGAACTGTGACCTCTTTGGGGAACTGCCGGAACTGCATTCCTGTGCGTTCCCCCTCGAAATGAGCCCTGTATACATGAATCCATGCTAAACTATGCATAAATCCACATCTTCTACATGACATGTACATCTTCGTTGTTGTTGTTGTTGTTATTTATCATTTATTTTTCATCTGCCTTTCTCACTGAGATCCAAGGCACATACTGCAAGTGAATACAATATTATCAATAGCTAGGACTTTCACAGAGCAAAAATACAATATGATCAACAGTTAGGACATTCAAGGAAAGCATATAGTTAGGCATGGTAGCTGCACATTTGAAAACTAGCAGAAAGTTGAACACACGGATGAAACCTTTCTGAATTACAGCGTAAATCATTGACACCTTTAGCAATATTGAACTGCTCTGTAGGAACGTATCTACATCACTGCAGTGTGCTTGTGCAAATGGACAACAGACCAGTGAATTCCAGTGGCCAGTTTTAGAAGGAATGTCTATACTAAATGCATGCTCCTGCTACTTTCCGTCTCTCCGTTAATTTTCCAGCAGGCAGCAGTCGGAGCAGAGGTTCCAGGGTTGGTATCACCTGACCTGCACGGCTCCTTCTTTCCGATCCTGATAAACCACTCTGATATGTACAAGAGGAGAAATCAGGGAAGTATTTCTACACAGGGGCAGATCAGCTGATGTGTTGTACACAGCCAGGAGAGACTGTGGATCTCCAACCACAGCAGTCTGTCTGTGGCAATGTCAGAAAATATGACGCAATGCTCGTGTGACGAGATGGTGTGTGGGTGGTGAAATTTATTCTGTAGAGACCCAGCGCCTTAGAATCGTTGATGTGTGACCCTTGCTTTACTACCTTTGAAGAGTTTATTTGAGCTATCCAATACCCAGTTGCTCCATTTTAAGCTCATTGATTATACAGTACAATCTCTCTCTCTCTTTTTTTAACTCCTTGATTAATGATGATTTAAATATACCCTCACATGGCAAAACTGTGAATCCAGGATATTAAGTGGTTTCTGGGCCAAAACAGATTAGGATTTTCCACTTAAGCTAATTAGCTGCCCCAGGCAACTTCTTTAAAGACCCCAGGAAAGAGCTGCTAGGCAAGAAATTATTAACCCTTTCCTCCCTTTTCGCAATTTAAAAGAGCCTACCAAATTTGCATTAGTTGTGGGGTGGGGTGGGTATGAACCTGCCCATAACCTTCTCAGCCTGCCTTTCTTAAGTGAGGTGAAATTAGGTCCATTTCCACATGGCTTACCTTGTTCCGGAAAACAGCGAAATCTCGCACGAAGACGCTGTTATCGCGCGAGAAGACACGATAACAGCGTCTTCTCGCGAGATTTCACACAAGATTTTGCTGTTTTCCGGAACAAGGTAAGCCATGTGGAAACGGCCCAGCAGAAATGCAGGAAAGGCCTTTTTCAGTTACGGCCCACAGGCTTTGAAACTAGGGTTGGCAGCTGCTGGGAAAGAGGAGGCCCTTTAACAGAGACATTGCGCCCCCCCCCCCCATTATTTACCTCCATGCCAGGAAAAGCTGTCCATTTTCACACATTCTGCTTCTGTTAAAGGAACAAAACATTTTTCTTCAGACCTGCTAGCAACTCACTTTGGAACTTGCTGCCCCCAAAATGCCTAATCATCTCCTCGTTTTTAACCTTCCCAAAGTTGTAAAATCCAACGCTTGTCTGGAGGGTCTTTTGACAGGAGCTTAACCCTATGGCTGAGCTCACTGAGTTGTATTTTACTACAATTGCTTTATTGATGACTGTTCTTTTTAATCGATCGGTGTTTTTTAATTCATTGGGTTCATATTGCTGTAATTGCTGGTTTTCTAAAGAGATGTATAGTTGAATATTTTTTAGACAGTTGCTGACAAGAAATTCACAACTACCTCCCCTTCCCCCACACATATCCATGGCAAAACACTGTCAGGATCCCTAGCCAACCTGGCCTGGGGAAAACTGCTATCTGATCCCAGGGTGGCAACTGGCATTATCCAGGGCATGTTTTATAGTTTTTGTGTATTTAGTTTATAGTTTATAGGTTTCATGTGTTTTGTTTTTCCAGTTTAATATTTTCAGCTTTTAAGCCATTGAAAGTATTTTGTTGAATGATACAAGTAAAGCAAATTAATGGATTTGCCTGATTTTCAAACCTGTTTGGGATGAGGCACATTTCGGGTGAGATATCACTTGTGCAGTGATGCAAAGAGAGAGTTTTCATCAGTACCTCTGCAGATATTGGATACCTTCAAAGTTCTGCCATTTCTCTCTGCTTATTAGCAATTCATACTGTCTAAGGAGTTAGAGGAAGGTCCACAGCTGAGAGGTAGACCACAGGGTTTGCATGCACAAGAGCCTGGCCCAATTTGAATCTCTGCCTCTCCAATTCAAGGGCCTTCCGCAGGAGAGGATAGAAAGGCCTTGTGGGTCTTTTACCACAAAAAGTAGACAATTCGGGGGTAGATAGACCAATCTAACTCCACTCTGCATGCATTTTAATTGATTAGAAGCTTGTTTTAAATGTTTATCTGTTTGGAAAACTTCAATATTCTGTTTTAGATCATTTCGATCCACTGGTTGAAGGGCCTGTTGCCTCGGGGAAAGTTGGCTCAGGGAAAGATCCAGTTTGGTGTAGTGGTTAAGAGTGGCAGGACTCTAATCTGGGGAACCGGGTTTGATTCCCCACTTGAAGCCAGCTGGGTGACTTTGGATCAGTCACAGTTCTTCCAGAGCTCTCTCAGTCGCACCTACCTCACAGGGTGTTTGTCGTGAGGATAATAATAACACACTTTGTAAGCCGCTCTGAGTGGGCATTAAGTTGTCCTGAAGGGTGGTATATAAAGGGCTGTTGTTCTCTTTCTGAAAGAATGAACCACCACTAGCAGAGTGGAGCTACTTTTGGTAACAGAGGAAATTGTGGCCCCGTTCTTTTTTGTGATGTCAGTGCCACTAATCCTGCACTACATCCATTTTGCCTGTGTTGGTGTCTGTTGACCTAAACATCCGTCAAGGATTGGTCCAACATGCTGATTGTCTTGAATACCACACAGCTTCCAATTATGTGCAATCGCAGCAAACCGAGGTACATCTAAGTTATCATCCAGATAAGCTTTATGGATAAAGAGGCAGACTCGGGTCTTGAGAGACTCAAATTCAAATCCCAATTTCTATCATAGAAGCTGTTCAAGTGATCTTGGGCCCATCACATGCTCCCAGCCTGGCCTACCTCACAAGGTTATTGCTGTGGGAGAATGGAGTAGTGAAGAATAATGTTCTAAGTCACTTTGAGTTCCCAACTTGGGAGAAAAGAGGGATATAAGTAAATAAATGCATCATAAATGCAAATATCTTGCTCTAGCCTCCCTCTGTGGCCTGCTTTCAGGCTGCTCAGTCTTGCTCATTTCTGTGCAGCGGAGTTGCTTGTTCCCTTCAACACACTTTGTAAAGAGACTGAATGCAACGAGAGTTATTCTTTCAGTGTTTTGTGTACCTGCATTGTGTGTATGTGTGTGTGTGTGGGGGGAGACACAAAGGTGCTAAGCTCAATCGGTGAGGCCTTGGCCATGCCGCGAGCAATTATCATTCTGACCGTATGGTATTTATTTGCCGTCTCATCCTAATTAATCACCTTATTTCTGAGTTGGAATAATTAAAGCTAAATCCCCTTGGTTAATTTTAATCTCACCCGCACCGCTAAGCTGTACGCCGTGAACACCTTCATCTTCTCCTGCACGGGTTGCTCGGAGCTGTTTTCTTGCATCACAGGGTGTCTTGGAAAATTGTGAAATCGAAAAGATGAAACCCTATATTTGTATGAAACATGAAGGTACTTAATCAACTATTTAGTATTTGTTTAATTAAATTTATATTCCGCTTTCCCCACAAAGTGGGCTCAGAACGGATCACAACATATAAATATACAATAATAAAATTGCCAGCATAAAATATAAAATCAGCAAACAACAACACAATACTAAAAACAGCCACGCATGTATTGCACCGCCTGTTCAGACCAAACAAACTCATGGGATAGGGTGGCCTGTTATAGATGGATACAAAGTGGGGGGGGGGCACAGACCCCTCCCATGGCAGGAGACCAATTTAAACAGTTTGGACATCTCGCCTACCTCAGTCATATGCCTGGTGGAACATCTGTCTTGCAGGTCCGATGGAAAGATAACAAATCTGAATGAATCCGGGTTGCCACAGACCAGAGAGTTCCACCAGGTTGGTGCCAGGGCCGAGAAAGCCCGGGCCCTGAGAGCCAGTTTGGTGTAGTGGTAAGAGCGGTGGGACTAATCTGGAGAACTGGGTTTGATTCCCCACTCCTCCACTTGAAGCCAGGTGGGTGACCTTGGGGCAGTCATAAACCTCTCAGAGCGCTCTCAGCCCCGCCTACCTCACAGGGTGATTGTTGTGGGGATAATAATAACATACTTTGTAAACTGCTCTGAGTGGGCGTTAAGTTGTCCTGAAGGGTGGTATATAAATCGAATGTTGTTGTTGTTGTTGTAATTGACGTGAGGCAAACCTCCTTGGGATGAAGGACCACCAGAGGGTGTTTGTCTGCTGAACAAAGCAGCCTCCAGGGAACATATGGTAAGAGGAGGTCCCACAGGTGTGTCGGTACCAATCAAATGCTTAAAATATGTCTGGGCCTGTAACCATAGATCCAATCTTCTTAAAATTCCTGTGCATGAAAGGATGTCTCTATATGGAAGCATGACTGCCTTGCCTCCCCCCCCCCCCATTCCTGTTTCACCACAAAATGTCCCCTGAAATGCTTTTCCTGGGGGACAGGGACCCCCCCCCCCCGAGGAGCATGAGTGTCAGGTCCGTTGCCCACAGTCCCTCCATATTGTTACCCAGCTTGGATAGATATTGCAATAGCCTCGTGCACCTGTTCCCTTGTTGCTTTCCAGATTCCAGTACGGAGAAGCCCTTATCTCGGATGGCTCGCCCAGCAGCCTTGGGACAGCTCCTTCCATCCTGCTACTGATTAGGTTCTGCTGGACTATGAGGGTGGGGGGAACATGTAGAGGGATAGATATAATGTATCATGTACTCAATGCATCATTCCTAACAAGGAGCCTGTGTACAGCCAGACCCCTATATTTGCTTCTGTGTATCCTATGGACATATGTATGGCGAAGCCTGATTATCTAAATCAAACCCGTTTACTCAAGAGCCTGGATTTCTTGCTGCAAGGGGTTAGAGTCAGCTTCAATGTATCCTGTCTTCCATAGACTGACAATGAGAGAGGAGTTGGAAGACTATGTGGAATCAGCAAAAAAAAAATTTAAAAACTCCTGCGCACGTATATCTTTTTGACACGATCCAAAAATACTATATAATTCCTACAGTTACAGGCTGTGTTTTGCAAGCTTAAACAAAAGCCTTTTGCTAAAACTATATGCAGATTTCAAAGTAATTAAAGCTCAGAGACTGGCCACTTGGTGCGGTCTTTTTAATTGATAATAAAAACAAAGAGATCAAATAAAGTATCCTTTGTAATCGAGCTGATAATTGCCTGCGTTCCCTTTGAAAGTCCTGGATCAGTTGGATTTCATCATTAAACTAGTTGTTTCGTGAGTTGATAGTAGTTGAATCAAATTCACAAAGAAAATCTTGCATAATACAAAACTGACACTGGGTCTCATTAAATAAAATAAGTTACTGCATGAGATGACAGAAAAGCAAGTTTTGTGTGGCTTGAGGTTGGGGTTTTTTCTCCCCGTATGTGCCCCGGAGAGTGCTTCCTTCAGCGAATAAGAACTTACTGGTGATCCCTAGCCCTAGGGAGGCTCGTTTGGCCTCGACCAGGGCCAGGGCCTTTTCGGTCCTGGCCCCAACCTGGTGGAACTCTCTGGGCCAAGCTACAAGTGACGAATGACACTTGAACGGCAAGTGGATTGAGTGGAGGGCAAGTGAACAGGGAGAAATACACTTGCCGTTCAAGTGTCATTCGTCAATTGTAGCTTGGCCCTCAGTCTGAGGACATTCGGGCCTGCCAGGATCTTGTATCATTTCGGTGGGCCTGCAAGATGGAGATCTTCCACCAGGCTTACGGTTGAGGCCAGCGTCAGGACCATCACTAAGCCTCCCACTGGTCTCCGGTCTTCGAGTACAGCTCGTGTGTCTGTCTACCCCCTCTTTGTATGCTGGGGGCAGGAATGCGTAGCCATCTATATCAGGTTTTTGTATATATATAATTTTAATTGCTGAAGTTTATTGTAGAATCTTCTATGTAATTGTATTTTATGACTGTTGTACCCCGTCCTGAGCCCACTTGTGGGGAGGGCGAGTTAAACACCGAATAAACTAAACTAAACTATAGCAAAATAAGCAAGAAATGCATAGAATTGGGCAATGGCAAGAGTCTGTTGTAAAGTTGTTGCACTAGGCAAAATGTGGGGGAAGACTGTAGACAGAGTGTGTGAGAAACAAAATTGTAGTTCCAACAGTTCCTATATTACGCTGAAATATATGATGGTCCAGAGACTTGGGACTTTGAATTCTAGGGATTGTGTCAGTTGTGCCCTGTCCCATACTGAGCCAACTTAGAATGCAGAAGGGAGGCCATAACTTAGTGGCAGAGGTTCTGTTTTCCATGCAGAGGTTCCCCGGTTCAATCCCTGGCACCTCCGGTTGGCAAGTTCTCAAGTAGTAGTTGCTGGGAAAGGTCTTTCTGTGTTTGAGACCCTGGGGTCTTGAAGGTTGACAGTTCTGATGGTCTGCTTCAGTAAAGGGCAGCTTCATATGTTCAGCATGAACGTTGACACAGATGTTTGCTATCTACATGAATGAGTGCGTGTTGGGCACTCAGCAGGAATTCTCACTTTATGGCCAGTTCTCGGGCTCATGCACGAAACCCTTTCCACTTAGAAATAGAATGAACTATGAAGGACTGTGCTTTTTTAACATAGGATCGACCAAACTCTCTTGATTCATCTGTGGATTCAAAGGGGACCTAAATCATGGAACCGGAGAGACCACGTGCAGCAAATCTGGCACCATTAAAATCACACTCTCTTTTATGTTTCTTCTGTATGGCTTGAGGTTTAAGAGAGGCCATGGTATAGTGGTAGAGTTCATGTTTATCTGCAGAAAGTCCCAGGTTCAAGTGGCACTTCCAGGTTAAAAGACATGTTGGAAAAAACCTCTTGTGCCTGAGACTCCGGAGAGCTGCTGCCCATCAGAGCAGCCCATGATGAACTAGACGGACCAATGGCCTGACTTCATAGAATCATAGAGTTGGAAGGGGCCATACAGACCATCTAGTCCAACCCCCTGCCCAGTGCTGGATCAGCCTAAAGCATCTCTGGCAAGTATTCATCCAGCCTCTTCTTGAAAACTGCCAGTGAGGGGGAGCTCACCACCTCCCTAGGCAGCTGATTCCACTTTTGAACTACTCTGACCGTGAAAAAGTTCTTCCTAATATCCAGCCGGTACCTTTGTGCATGTAAATTAAGCCCATTGTTTCGGGTCCTACCCTCTGCTGCCAATTGGAACAGCTCCCTGCCCTCCTCCAAATGACAGCCTTTCAAATACTGAAAGAGAGCAATCATGTCCCCCCTCAACCTCCTCTTCTCCAAACTAAACATTCCCAAGGCCCTCAGCCTTTCCCCGTAGGGCTCAGTCTCCAGACCCCTGATCATCCTCGTCGCTCTCCTCTGCACCCTCTCGATTTTGTCCACAACCTTTTTGAAGTGAGGTCTCCAGAACACAATACTCCAGGTGTGGCCTGACCAAGGCAGTATAGAGAGGGGCTATGACTTCCTGCAATTTCAACGCTATGGCCCCTTTGATACAACCCAGGACTGAATTGGCCTTTTTTGCCACCGTATCACACTGACTGCTCATATTTAGTTTACAGTCCACTCTTACGCCAAGATCTCTTTCGCAAACACTACTGCCCAGAAGTGTATCCCCCATCCAGTATTTGTGCTTCCTATTTTTGTGCCCAGATGTAATACTTGGTATAAGACCACTTCATATTTATGGATGGTACTGTTGTGGGCAAGAAGCATTAAGCTGCCATAAGCGGTGAACATTCAGGGATTATGACGTCTCTTTTCTAAGCCAAATGCCTTACCAAGCCACATCAAACGGGCCACAAGGAAAGCACTTGCTCATGGAAGAGGCCAATGCCCTTGTGAGGTTTCAGTTCATGCACCTCATCTACGGTCCCAGGCATGTTCAGCTTTAGCATACCTTATTTTGTAGCATAGGCACACCAGAGGTGTGGTTGACTGCACAGGACCTGGCACTCACCTGCTAAAACTATATGTATACCAATGTATATAGTAAGTCCACTTAAGTGGAATGGGGGTACAGGGAATGAAGGAACACTTCCCTTACAACTCACATCACAAATAAATTATACCCAAGACTCAGAATCCAGAAGAGATTTAACTCAGGGCCAAGCTACACATGACGAATGACACTTGAACAGCAAGTGTATTTCTCCCTGTTCACTTGCCCTCCACTCAATCCACTTGCTGTTCAAGTGTCATTCGTCATGTGTAGCTTGGCCCTCATTCTTTCCTCTGTAAAGGGGCAGGAATGAGAGATGGTGCATATACCCAAGAGTCTTACCAGGCTGAGATTTCTCCCAGGAAAGTAATGAATGAACAGAGACAGAATGTTCTTATTAATTGCTTTTGAATGCTGCAGTTGGCGTTTTGTGCTTGAGGTAATTCTGAAATAATTGAAACAGCTGGGAGAAAAGATCACGAATGAAGATTCAAGGTGGTCGGCAACCATCCGGAGACAGATGTGATTCATAAAAAACAAACCCAAATAAATAAATACTAAGTTGGCTTCCCTTATTTAGCTGTTGTGATTCCGTAGGACAGCACTCATTCCGCAAGCTTAGATTCCTCCATTCTATACTATTAAAAACCTTGGAGGAGGAGGAAGAATCTCTCAGTCTTGCCGCCTATGTGATGTTTCAAAGTGATGAGAGAAATCTGCATAATAAAATCATCCCCCAAAATGAAAAAGCATGCAATATTTGATATTTAAAATAGTCCAATCTAGAGCTTTGAGCAGAGGTATGAAAGGTTAATAAAAACCTACCTATATAGCATACAGATTACGGCAAATTCTAAAATGTAAAACAAAAAGATGTTCTGTCTATCTTGCCGTCTTATCCTGCAGATGCGTCTTCTCACCAGAGCATTATTCTTTGAACCTCCACCAGACTTATTAAAGTGGAACTCATTAAACATTAGAGAGAAGCTGGGCCGGGAATCTTGAATCTGGTTTCTGCACTAGGGCACAGCCCAAGGACATATGAAGTCAGAGCAGAGAGGAAATTGCAATTCAGCACATGGGGAGTGCCCCTCAATGCTGAGTAACCCCAGCCAGTTTGTCCATACCTAAGATTGTTTCCAGGATGGAGGATGTGACTTGCAGGCTCCGATATAGAAGCAAAGCAATACAGGGATGGTGTGGAAGACGCTATGAAGAAACATGCTATTGAAATCTTGAACCCATGCTTTGTAATTAATAAAAGTCATGTTATTGTACAGTGCAGATTCATGCTTCACTGCAAAACAACAACAACATTCGATTTATATTCTGCCCTTCAGGACAACTTAATACCCACTCAGAGTGGTTTACAAAGTATGTTGTTATTATCCCCACAACAGTAATCACCCTGTGAGGTAGGTGGGGCTGAGAGAGCTCCTAGAAGCTGTGACTGACCCAAGGTCACCCAGCTGGCTTCAAGTGGAGGAGTGGGGAATCAAACCCGGCTCTCCAGATTAGAGTCCCACACTCTTAGCTGCTACACCAAACTGGTTCTCATTTTAAGATGTGAAGAAATGCATCATCTAAATCGAGGGATTCACAAATGTAAATATGATGCTGCTTTGGAAGAAATCTTTGCCACAAATATAGTCCTTCTTCTTTTAGAACAAAGGGCAATTTCAGATGGTCCAACATGAAAAACTGGATGGTTATGTGGGGGGAAAAAACAGACAACCAATGGTGGCCCCACCAAAGTCCAAGGTGCATGATTAGGAAGTCTAGAAGGACAGCTGAGAACCTTTGTCTTTGAGTTCTACTCACAGTTCCCCAGAGGTGTGCTTCCTACCCAATGGTCTAAGTAACCTGCAAGTTTAAAAGGTTTGCTTTTCATCAGTGATTTGGTGCCATGGAAACCAGTCATCTTCTCCAGTAAGAGTATAAAGTGGTACTAGTGATTGCAACTCAAGCAATAATACAATAAGAGGGTTGTGTCCAACCAAGGATGAAGTGTTCCTCTCCCCCTTTTCTCTGTGAGTCCGATGTGACATCTATATATGATGGATGAAAGCAGGGCTTTTTTCCAGCGGGAACGCGGTGGAATGGAGTTCGGGAACCTCTTGAAAATGGTCACATGGCTGGTGGCCCCGCCCCCTGATCTCCAGACAGAGGGGAGTTGAGATCTCAACTCCCTTCTGTCTGGAGATCAGGGGGCAGGGCCACCAGCCATGTGACCATTTTCTCCAAGGGCAACCCACTGAGTTCCACCACTTCTTTTCCCAGAAAAAAAGCCCTGTGTGAAAGTACAAGTCATGGGTTGGGTGTTGTTCATAGCATCATGTTTCTGAGGTCAAAAGGGACTGCTTGAGGAAAGGGAATATATTGTCGAAGGCTTTCACGGCCGGAGAACGATGGTTGTTGTGGGTTTTCTGGGCTGTATTGCCGTGGTCTTGGCATTGCAGTTCCTGACGTTTCGCCAGCAGCTGTGGCTGGCATCTTCAGAGGTGTAGCACCAAAAGACAGAGATCTCTCAGTGTCACCACTGATCTCTATCCTTTGGTGCTACACCTCTGAAGATGCCAGCCACAGCTGCTGGCGAAACGTCAGGAACTGCAATGCCAAGACCACGGCAATACAGCCCGGAAAACCCACAACAACCAAAGGGAATATAGTTCATTGGATACAATCTTCAAGAGCAAATAACCAGGTGTGGTGGTGGATAAGTCATACCTGACTTATGGCAATCCCATGGCGGGGTTTTCATGGCAAGAGACTAATGGAGGTGGTTTGCCATTGCCTGCCTTCGCAACCCTGGTCTTCATTGGAGGTCTCCCATCCAATTACTATCCAAGGCCAACCCCTGCTTAGCTTCTAAGATCTGGCGAGATCAGGCTCACCTGGGCTATTCAGGTCAGGGCAAATAACCAGGTAAAAAAGAGAAAGGGTGGCAGAGCATCTGCTTGGCATGCAAAACGTCCTAGGTTCAATCCATGGCATTTCCCACTAAAAGGATCAGGTAACAGGTGATGCGAAAGTCCTCTGCCTGACATCCTTGAGAGCTGCTGCCAGTCTGAATAGATAATACTGGCCTTGATGGACCAATGGTCTGATTCAGTATAACAGCTCTCAGATTTCTAGTCCTCATTACAAAGACCACATACAGTTATACAAGTTTCAGTACAACAATTGTCATCGCTTCCTTCTGGCTCCTGGTAGGATTTTACCCCAGCCTATATTTGCAGTATTATTCCAAGTTAGGATGAAAGATGCCAATACAATACACAATATGTTTCTCTCATAGTTGAAATAGAAGCACAAGAAGCATAATTCTGATTTTTCCAGTTTTAGTGTACTGCCTCTACATTTCAGAAATCTCGACTGTCAACCCTGTAAATAAACTCCACCCAGTTATGCAGATTAAATATCTGATAAGCAGTCAACTCTGCATGTTTCTCACTTCTAGGTGGCTGCAAATTTGAGAATTACCATATCCTAAAGCATGGGTTAGAAATAGCGTGTCAACTTCTTGAGAAGGTGTGAGAGAAGAATTTGAAATAGAACATGGGTGATTATAATTGAAATAAGTTTTCCCCAGGGGATCATATCACAACTGGGTTTCCCCCCCTCTTTTAATGAAAATTCACTCAACTGGATATTTAGCTAGCCGAAGGAAAATTTTTCCATTTGTCGTTTATGATGTGTAGACTGTCTGTTCTGTGAGTTGTAGATACCATATCTCAAAATGAATCAGGATGCTGAATACTTATCACTTGACTTTTTATTAACTTCCTCCTTTTTTTCTCTGCTACCCTCCCACATGGCAACTGTCAAACTGCATTTAAGAGCTGTGCCCGTGACTATCAGTGCTAAATACTCAGTCGCTTGTTTCAAGATGAAAGTAGGCTTTTGTCATTAACTCAGTTACTGCAACAATTTATCTGATTAGCCAGTTACTAACTTGGAAATTATTACTTCCATCATTACAGTGATGGCTCTCTCCTAAGGAGTTAGTTGTTGCATGTCTCGAAGTTTTGCCTTTTTAAACTGTTGATACGATCTTGCAAACATCATTTTAAGCTGCTGAATATTCTTTTATGTTGTTTTTATGCCTCGATCGTTTTTGTGCTGTGAGTTTTGAATTTTTTAATGCTGTGCTTTTACTGATTTGTCTTTATGCTGTGGTTATATGCCTTTATCCTGCCATTTTATTTTGTGAGCAACTCGACCAGGTCTCTGGAGAGGTAGCAGATAAACTTTTATAAATAAGTAATAAAATCCTGAAAAGATTTCCCGTAATAGCATGTTCATTACAGGTTTCACATGATATGCTCTAATATCCTCAAGATCAGGCAAGACTTGAATAAATAAATCCTTGGTCTGCATACTGGCTCCTCATGTGTAAGGCCTCAAGGCTTCAGAACGAAGGGGATTGGGCATTGAGCAGGGGTCCCGGGGGTGGGAGAGTGAGGTAGCTGTGAATTTCCTGCATTGTGCAAGATGGCCCTTGGGATTCCTTCCAGCTCTATCATTCTATGATTCTAGGACCAGTGCAGTAATCTTCAGAGTCCTGTATGGTTCTGTCCCAAACATGGAGTTGGGTGTTGCAGTTTTCAGTCCAGGACTCTATATGATGCTCTGGTTCTCTGTAAAAATGAGATTGCGTGCTATTCTAGCAAGGAGTTTGACGGAGCAGCCCATGATGTTCCTGACCTCGGTAGCCAAGTGATGCTCAAGAGCCAGCGTCCTGTTACTGACTCTCAGATCCGCTGGCTTCCCTCAGTATAGATAATATGTTGCTAGTGCGGGATGTCCATCTGACTTCTAGCCTCTCCAGCCAGCCACCAAAGTATCATTGCAGCTTTTTAAATTTTATTTTACTTGCTTCACCTTTCTCCCCACTGGGGACCCAGAGCAGCTTACATTGTTCTCCTGTCCCCCATTTTGTCCTCACAGCAACCCTGTGAGGTAGGTTAGGCTAAACAAATGTGACTGGCACACGGTCACCTAGTGAGCTTCCGTGGCAGAATGGGGATTCAAACCTGGGTCTCCCAGACCCTAGTCAGGCACTTTAATCACTACACAAGACTGGCAGTTGAGCATTTAAGCTTCAGCACTTGACATAGCGGTTGATTCTTAGCCTGCTTATTAACATTTTCAGGTTTTCAGCTATTAATGCTGACATTTCCTGGGTAACAATTAGTTTAGAGCTAGTCTGCCTGGCTTTTGCATCTGCCTGTACCCCACCTGTCTCTCCATCTGTCTACAAGATACTTTTGGATAGATACTTCAGCTTCAGCCCTGGCCAGTGACAGACTCTGCTTTGGACAGCACCAGTTTTGAAAAACGCTGTTTCTAATTATGGGTCTGAGCTTACCGCATGCCAATTCTAGCACTGAAGGCTCTTTTTGAGTTAAAATGTATTATTAATCATTTCCATATATTTCGTTAGGTGAGAGAACTTCTGGAAAAGGAATATATTAAAATTCAGCAACATAGCAACTTGTTGATTAAGATTTGCTAGTATTTGTTCAGCATTTTTTTTTATAACAGGGACTACAGTTTTAAATCAAACTTGCTCCAAATATGGTCATCTGGAAGTCTATGAATCACATTTTTATGTGATAGAAATGGGAATGGTAGCCTTCTCAACCTCTCGGCAAAATGAGCGCTCTTTAACAATGCCACATAAGAGGATTACTAACCAATGGGAGTCTGTTCCTGGACAGATGTTAAACCACAAATTCTTAGGTTTATTTATAAACAGTATTTTTTATCATATGGAGACCACTTGAAACAGCCTCCGTGGTGTTTACCTCCTACCATAATGTGTAGCACTGTTTTTTCACCTAGTGTAGAAATGTCTACTGTCTCTGGCAGGAATGAGCCTGTCCTAAGGAGAAAAATTACATGGATAGAGGTGCACTCATTACACAGCTGAGTGGGAATAAGGCATTGTGTGGAAGCTGTTGTAAGCAGCCACCTTGTCTTAAAAATAACAAAGTCTTCAATTTTCCAGCAGAAAGTCAAGCCAGTATGCTGCTATTGTTAGGAAGGAGCTACCAGCAGAAGAAAATATCCTTTGCAGTACCTGATTTTGCTAAGAGTTAATTGTGAGATTCCACCAGCTTTCTTGTAAGAACTTCTTGATTCATTTCTCCTCTCTGGCCTGAACAGACTTCTGGCTTTCTCCTGTGAATATCCTAAACATTGTTCTGTTCTACTTCAAAATGGCTCGTCTTGGTCTTGTACACCGAGTTGCTTTATCCTTGCTCTATTTTGTCTGATTTCCCTTAACCACTGGATCTTCTGCCTTGTCCGGTTTGACCCCACAGCTCCATAACCTTGGAACCTGCTGTCTTAACAAGCACAAATTATTCCTATAAAACAGTTATCCCAGTCTGGCTTGCTCTTCTTCATTGATAAAAATGTGGTATAACTCCCATAATGTTATACTGGCACTCTAAATTGAGTCATGAACGCGAGTGCAGCCTCATGCCAGTATTCCGTAACTGTCTTTTTCCTGACTGCTTTCATTAACGTTCCTGGCCCAAGTAACTAGCTTTCCTTGAATGGAGCCTGACAATGCCATTTACTTTTCCAGTCCTGCTGATGCAATCTTATCCAGTAAGATGTGGATAGTCATCAATCACTGTGGAGAGCAAGAGAGAGGGGAGTGAGTAGTTGAAATACACGGAGCCATCCACAGGGCCTCGGTGGTGTAGCCAGGAAGTGACACTAGAGACGTATCAGAAAGGGGAAGTCAACAGGCTGAAGATCTGTTGCCTAGCATCTGGTGGGAAGCATCATGGAAGGAATGATAGCTTGGTGATACTTTCAGAAGGTCCCAGATTTAGTCCCTGGTATCTGCATTTAAAGGATTGGGCGACAGGTGTGAGGAGAACCTCTCTCTGCCCAAGCCACTGAAGAGCAGCTGCCAGTCCACCCAAGTTAGGAGACCGTTCTAGATTCAGTATGAGGCAAATTCATACGTTGCCTTAAAGGAATGAACTGTTGTTCAAGAGCTTCCCCCTATTCCAGTCTTGCCTCTGCACTTACTTTCCTGCTGGGCCCATGATGCTCTGCGTGAATGCTCTCCCCCTCTGCACCGATGCGATGACATCATTTCCAGGAAGTAACATCAGCACAGTGGTGTGCATTCAGCGGGCCGATTTTGGCCTCAAATGGGCCCAAACAGGTAAGTGGAGGCAGGGGCGGAGGGTGAAAGTGGGGGATCCCCCACCCCTACTGGGGGAATGGGATCCCTACCTCTGCCACAAACCCATTAAGTTTGCCTAAGTAAGCCACTCTGTCTCAGCACCCCCACCACACATACACACCTATTAATGCTGCCCTCCCCTGCAGTACTCTTCTAAAGATGACGTGCTAGTATATGTGAGGTACTTTGAATACTCATTGTTAGTATTATTATGATACTTCATAAGTAACACACATCATTCCACAGCTTTGAGTATTGCACATTAAAAAACATTAAAATTCTGCATCAAGCTTTGCGCAAATGATAGAAACTGATTTCATTTATGTGCGAGATTTTAGTCTTTTGTATAATTTATTCTGGTTTTATACTGAAGGCGCAGTCTAGTCTAACTTACCTCAGTAAGTTGTTGTGAAGATAAAATGGAGGAAAGGAGAACTCTTTGGGTCTCCATTGGGAAGAAAGGTGGAGCATAAATTAATATCCTCTATATCTCTCTGTAGCCATGTGGGCTACAAATGTAGTGGTTTTATTGTAAATGAAAGCTGAGATTCTCAGGGCCAAGCTACAAGTGACAAATGACACTTGAACAGCAAGTGGATTGAGTGGAGGGCAAGTGAACAGGGAGAAACACACTTGCTGTTCAAGTGTCATTCGTCACTTGTAGCTTGGCCCTCAGACAGCGGAATTCTGTGAGCCTGTTGAATTGTAGTATAAACAAACATAGCATTCTTTTGAGGTATTAAAAAACTTGCTGTGATGTTCATAATGTGTGGGATCCTGAAACAGCTCTGAGCTCTTTAATTTCACAGGGAAGTTGTTTTAGCGGCTGAAATCTCTCTCAGAACAATGTTAAATAACTATCAGACCCAAATTGGATGCTAAATTGGATCGGTAGCACTGAGAGACAGAATGCAAGGAGGAAGCATATCACCCATGGATGTTCTGCCTGACACTTTAAAAAGTTGAATTAGACAGCATTAACTATGTTTCTGCTTTAGTGATAAAGAATTACACTGGAAAATACAGAGGTCCGTTGAGAACAAGAGTAAGAGAAGGGACCTTAAATTAATTGGTGCTTCAGAAAAGAACGGTTGACATTGAAACAGCTAATAACTAATAATGGAAGGACTTGTTGAAAAGTTTATTTCACCCTTGAAAGTGAGGAAAGCGTTCAGAATCCTAAGTGGCCTCCTGTTGCTTATGCGGTTGAGGCTTTGCACAGTGGCTTCCTCTTGTGAGAGGGAGACTTTATAGAGGCCATCAGTGCCCTCCTTTCCCTTATGAGGTGGAGACTTTATAGAGACCTTCTTTGTACAGTGGCCTCTTCTTGCTTGTGAGGAGGAGACTTTGAGGCCTTCATGCAGCTGCCACCTTTGGCTTGTGAAGTGGAGGCTTTATAAAGTCATTTCAAAGCCTTAAACGTCAATCCCAGTCTACAGAAAGCAATTGGTTCTACCGTCCTTACTCACGACACGCTAGGGACCATCTCTGGGTTACAAGTTTCATTTCTGGAAGAGCCTCTCTGGAGAACTTGAAACAAAGGGGAAAGCATCTCTGAGGAATTTGCAAGTGAGTGGGAATAAAGGAACATCCGCTGATGGGTGTACAATGGAAGACTGTAAGAGGTGAATGCAGATCGTAAGGCTATGGAGGTAGTTGTTGACATCCCAAAATGGCTGCTGTTGCTCTTGAAATTCTAGCTGCATGGCATTCCATGAGGTTAATGTGCCTCTCCACATGGAATGGCTACCACCATACAGTGTGTCACCTGGTTTCTGCCTATACCAAAGAAAACCTCATGGCCACTGTCAAGACACATGGTAGGTAAAACAAATGTGAAAAGTTCCGATATGGAGTTACTGTATCTATATTCCCTCACACCGGCACAGGGGGGCTGACCTTTTCTTGCTTACAGACAGCGTGCTAGCCTAAAACAGCTACTCACCCAAAATGATAAACTACTTAACAGTAACATGGACCCTGATATCAAGGCCTGCAACAAACCAAGATGCCAACTTTGCTCTCATATAGATCCTAGCAACATCATCAGTGGACCCAACAACATCAGCCATACCATCTCAGGTTCATACTCCTGCTCTAATGTGATTTATGCCATCACGTGTCAGCAATGCCCTTCCACCCTCTACACTGGGCAAACTGGCCAGTCTCTTCAACAAAGAAGTAATGGACATAAGTCTGACATCAGAAACCAAAACATTCAAAAACCAGTGGGAGGACATTTTAACCTTCCAGGACATTCAGTTATAGACCTAAAAATAGCAGTTATCTTGCAGAGGAATTTCAAAGGGAGATTAGAAAGAAAGACTACTGAATTGCAATTGATAACAAAGCTCCAGACAATCTGGATTGAATCAAGACCTAGGCTTCCTGTTTCATTACCAATGCTGATTTCTCCACACCCACCACTCCTCTGCATACTCCACTATATCCAACCGCGCCTGCCATTGGCATTCACCGGCTATTGTCATTAGGCATCTGAAATCACTCTGCTCTCCAAGATATAAGGACAGATGGACTCACATTCTAGTTGTATCTGAAGAAGTGAGTTGTGACTAGAGAACAGTGATATGAACAAAAAAAGCCACAAACAACCCAATCTGCTGTTCGCGAACAAGTTGTTTGTGAGGCCCCATTCTAAACGAATAAGTGGTAGTTGCAAGCCTCGTTCATTGCGTTCATCAGTCGTTCGTGTCTTGAAGTGTGTTCCTGACATATTGCATTAAAGAGCCACCTTGTTCAGAGTGTATCCAACAATGCATTTCCTTCAACAGTTTGGCATTTCTGTTTGTGGAAATAAGGCTATGATTTTCACCAATTCCCTCTTCCCACTGCAAACCTTCTCTTTACCCCCCTGTGCTATTCCATGGGAGCCCTGTTCACATGTTACAGTGAATGCACATACATCATTCTGTCACACGTATGTCTGTAAGAAAGACCGTATGTGCATTCACTTCGCAGTTGAAACCAGAGACCAGTACCTGGAATGTGTATCACACATTCAGCAGTTCATGCGTTGAATATCACATGAGAATTACTCAACACAGGTATTTTTAACAAAGCAAGTGAACACTGTACATGGATTTGAGGTACAGTCACTGTAACATGAACAGGGTCTACAGCCTACAAACCTCTAGGGAGAAAATTGGGGTGGGGAGAGATGGGGAAATCCTGCTTTGCAAAGTCTGTGGATCTATACACTATTTCATGTGCTGCTCCATGTTGGGTGGGGCCATGGGTCAGTGATAAAGCACCTTTTGCATGTTAAAGGTCCAATGTTCAATCCCTGGCACCTGCAGTTAAAAGCCCCCCCCCCCCCGTCTTTCGCTGTTAGCCAGTTTGGTGTAGTGATTAAGAGCGGCAGGACTCTAATCTGGAGAGCCAGGTTTGATTCCTCACTCCTCCACTTGAAGCCAGCTGGATGATCTTGGGTCAGTCACAGATCTCTCAGAGCTCTCTCAGCTCCACCCACCTCACAGGGTGATTGTTATGGGGATAATAATATACTTTGTATACTGCTCTGAGTGGGTGTTAAATTGTCCTGAAAGGCGGTACATAAATCGACTGTTGTTGTTGTTGTTGTTGTTATAGACTCTGTTGAGCCAAGGCAGAAACCAGATAGGATTGCAAAAGCCAGAGGGAGGGATTGCTCTCTAACGCGCTTTACCCAACACAGGCTCAGCCTACTATATCTTCCAGGTAGGGTTGCCAGATCCAGGTTGGGAAATTCCTGGAGATTTGGGGAGTGGTGCCTAGAATGGGCGGAGTTTGGGGAAGGAAGAGCCTCAGAATGGTATAATGCCATAGTGTCTACTCTCCACAGCAGCCATTTTCTCCAGGGGAACTGATCTTTGTTGCCTGAAGATCAGTTGTCTTTCCGGGAGATGTCCAGCCACCACCTGGAGACTGGCAACCCTACTTCCAATCCCAGCTACAGGAGCAAACTTGTAGTTCTGTTCCTGCTGGAGTTTGCCTGCTGACTCCATCCCTCTGGTCCATCCAGGTATTAAGGATTTTTGAAACCAAACGTTGGCAATGCCAGTGGGTGCATCTACCAGCTGTCTTAAGTATTCAGGTTCCAAGAATGGTACGCATATAGAAAATAGTATTATGCGCAGCTTCTAACAGGCTCCCAAAGAAGTGCAGATGTTCCGTAACATCACCCAGTCCTGAAGCACGTGCTTGGCAGATTGGCCTCGCAATGCACATTGGTGCTGCATGAACACACTTCAGCTGAGTCAGGCCCTTGGTCTGTCAAGGTCAGTATTGTCTACTCTGACTGGCAGCAGCTCTTCCGGGGCTCACTTAAAGGTCTTTCCCATCACTTCCTACCTGATTTTTTTAACTGGAAATGCTGGGGATTGACCCAGGGACCTTCTGCATGCCAAGCAGAGGATCTGCTGCTGAGCCAAACCTCCACTACCAATTTTGACAATACTGGATTGAAATGTCATTTGGAAGTGGATGTAATAAGCAAAACTGTACAGAAAGGCATGGCACAGAGTCAAGGAGGAATAGGAGGAAAGGAAGCAGTTGTGGGGCCTCGGCAGTGCTTTAGGGATTTGCGCTACTTCACACAGGGTTTTTTTAAAAAATGATGCAATATCCCTTTGATGCTAGAGTTTGCCATCCAGGATGCAGTTAGGCTATTATCTTGCAACTAGGAAGGAAAAGTACTAGGCAGGGATTTTATATATAATTATATATGTAATAATCTACTTTTATATTTTCATCAGTGGCAGCTCACCAAGAACACCCATACGCTCAGAACTAGCAATCTACTATTTTAAGATAGCCCAGAGCAAGTTAATTTTAGAGTTAGTGCTTTGTAATTTTAACTAGAGCATTGCATCAGTGGAGGATTTCACTTTTACATTGTTTTAAAAAAGGCTGCTGCTTGCAACCCATGGTTATAAGACAACCTCTTCCCCTATCCTATAACTGTACATAGCACCTGGCTAATTGAATTTTGGTAGATAAATCCTCACCTGAAATGTGAATGAGCCCTAGCTCTGATACAGATCTCTCTGAAATGCATGATCTACAGCATATCATCTTGATACACATAAAACCAAATTAGGTATTATGTTGTTTAGGTTAGCTATTGCTTATTTTCGCATCCTGTTCTGATGAAATTCTTCAACAAGTCTCAGATACTGGTGTAAACCAGGGGTGGCTTGTTGAGGCATTGCCTAGTTGCAAAGTTGCTTCTAACTAGGCATGCTGGAGGCAATGGAGAAAACAAAGGTTACAAGTAGGTCTCCTCAGTCCATTCAAGCATTTGCCTTTTTCCCAGTTCACTGATTGATGATCATAAATGTTACAAAGTGTTTTGAAGGTTCAAAAAAACTGCGGGGTCAAAGCCAAGCTAAGCTTGGGGGTAGGGTGGCCAACTCCAATTTGGGAATTTCCTGGGGATTTGGGGGTGCAGTTTGGGGAAGGGAGGGATCTCAGTGGGGTATAATGCCATAAAGCCCACCCTCCAAAGCAGCCATTGCCTCCAGAGGACGTGTTCTTTATAGTCTGAAGATCTCCAGGCCCCTGGTTGGAGGTTGGCAGACCTAACTGGGGTTAACTATACCCAAATCAAGACCCATTGGTTGTATTCCACTGCTGAGAGTCAGCACCTGAAGTACAGGTCTTTATAGTCTGAAGATCTCCAGGCCTCTGGTTGGAGGTTGGCAGACCTAACTGGGGTTAACTATACCCAAATCAAGACCCATTGGTTGTATTCCACTGCTGAGAGTCAGCACCTGACTCTTTGCAGGCCGGTATTTATTTCTGGGGCCTCTTACTGCCTGCAGCTCCCAGTTTGGCACCAATGTCAGTCCAGTTCACACTGAGTATAGAAGTTCATGCTGGCCAGGTGGGCTGTGGCTGATAAAGGCCGTATGCTGCAATCCGTTGATAAGATGCCACAGAATCTTTGCTGCTTAAGTTACAACGCTGGTTTTGCCTTCGGTCTGAAAAGGTCCGGGACGCTCCTTTGGCGTGCCACAGCCAAACTGTTGCTATTTTACCGTCGCTTTACTCTGTAATGATTTTAATATGGCTGAGTATCAACTTTTCTTCTTTTTAATTATCTGTATTATAACCACCAATTCCAACAAAGCTCGCTTCCAGAAAAAGAAACAAAAACAGATGACCACCTGTGATCTAAAGCTGTTCGTAGTTACGCCAAACCGTTTTAGTCCTTTTTACGAGTGCGATTGCCCTCCCGCTTCATTGTTCAGAGAGGAACCTGCCTGTCACGCACGCACACACCCTCCTAGAAAACATAATGTTTAGATCCAGCCAACTTTTTCTCTCCGTCCCACCAATTTCCCTTCTTACTACAACTCCCATCCTACATGACATTTGTCCAGCCAGTTCCCAGATCCCAAGGCCAACCTTTTGGTGTTCAAAGGGGGCCCCTCCTCCCCCTTTTCATCGGTGGAAAAGTTGTTTGGATCCAGTCCAGTGGAAGGAAGGTATATAAGGAGTGAAAGGAAAGAGCCCTATTAAAATTCAGGCTAAATAGACATTAGCTTTTAAATGATACCTATTGAAGAATTCACAGACAGATTGGGGATTAACAGCCACGTTTAAATCTGGCTGTTTAAAGGAATGTGCCAGGTGTGAAATACTTCTAAATGAGACCAAATACAACTTGATGCCATGTCTGTAAAACTGAATGGATAGCCAATGAAGTAACATACTTCGGTCTGTGTGCCAATTTTGCAGGCATGGAGTGTTGGGACGTAGTGCGTCTCGCACTGTGATTTCATTGCCTTGAAAACCCATTCCTCTGAAGGAACATTGGCGCACAGCTGGATTCTTGCATTCATCATTGTTTCTCAGACTTCTGATACCTGAGGTGCATTTCACTCTTAAACAAAAATACAAACTACTCATCTTCAGAACAGGCCATGTGATACTAGAGTTGCCATCCTCTCAAGTGATGTCTGGAGATCTCCCAGAGTTGCAATGGATCTCCAAGGATCAGATCCCCTGGAGGAAATGAGAACTTTGGAGGGTAGACTCTATGAAATCATATCCCCACTGAGGTCTTTCCCCTCTCCAAATTTTGCCTTCCGCAGGTGCTGCCTCAAATCTGCAGGAATTTCCCAGGCCAGACCTGGCAACCTTACCTGTTACGATGGTTGTTGTGGATTTTCTGGGCTGTATTGCCATGGTCTTGGCATTGTAGTTCCTGACGTTTCGCCAGCAGCTGTGGCTGGCATCTTCAGAGGTGTAGCACCAAAAGACAGAGATCTCTCAATGTCACAGTGTGGAAAAGATGTTGGCAGGTCATTTGTATCTACTCAGGAGGGGTGGGGTTGAGCTGAGTCATCCTGTAAGAGTTTCCCAGGGTGTGGAATGCTAATGGCGGGAGGCTTCAGTGTATCCTGAGGAGGTTCCTTTGCATATGGATTGGTGCTTGATGTGCTAATCTTCTCTACAGGGCTATTGTCGGGTATAGAGTGTTTTGTTAGCCTGGTGTTTTTCAGAACTGGAAACCATGCTCTGTTCATTCTTAAGGTTTCTTCTTTCCTGTTCAAGTTTTGCTTATGCTTGTGAATTTGCCACGGCAATACAGCCTGGAAAACCCACAACAACCATCGTTCTCCGGCCATGAAAGCCTTCAACAATACATCTTACCTGTTAGTCTCTTTATGAGTCACTGTTCTGTATGCATGCATGCAGAAACATAACAGGCAGATTTCCATGGAGGTACATAATTCTGCAGTGCCTGTATATCAAACTGATCGAATAATTTGGTTGCACCTGATGTGCAGAGGTACAGCAGAATTAGGCACTTCCTGGAAGAAGGTGATTGGAAGAAGGCAAGGCCCAAGCCTGCCAAAACACAGTAGGCAGCCTCTTTTGCGGAAAGATTGGTAATCTGAATTCTCAGAAGTCTTTAATCTTGCAAATTATTTCCTTCATGCCGCACACTCCCCTTGAGGCATAGAGGCTAGAAACTATCTCAACCTACTAAGAGCCTCTTGCTTCTTCGCTTGTTTCTAATCTTTTATTTTTTTAGATTTTTTAAAACATTTGCTGTGTTACTGTTTGGTTCTTTGCTGTGATGCAGTTTGAGTAACTTTTGTTG
The DNA here is from genome assembly GCF_028583425.1 of Eublepharis macularius. NCBI lineage: Eukaryota > Metazoa > Chordata > Lepidosauria > Squamata > Eublepharidae > Eublepharis > Eublepharis macularius. Next base: position 122,971,624 of record NC_072796.1, on the reverse strand, counting down.
TAAACGCAGGAGCTAAACACACAAGAGCAAGCAAACCTTATTCAGTCATGGGCTTGCATCTCTGTCAAGGTTTGCCAGTTATGAATGCATTCTGCAAATGCAAGAAGAAGGCCTAGCCAATGGGATGGATCTGGAATGCTGTGATGTAACTAACCGAAGATGTGAAGGCTGCATTTCTTCCAAGGCAACCAAAGTACCAAACCTCCTTTTCCAAAGTATAGTGAACACAAAACAAAAAAGCTACTTGATTTAATCCACTCAGATATCTGTGGCCCTCTCTACCAGTGGAAACCATGGCCGATTCCAGACGGCCCTCCCCATGCCGAAACATCGCGCGTCGTCGCGCAGAAAACGCGAAATATTGTGTTTTCTCGCGCAAGTTTTGCGTGACGTCGCGCAAAACTCGTGCGAGAAAACATGATATTTCACGTTTTCCGCGTGGCGACGCACGACGTTTCGGCATGGGGAGGGCCGTCTGGAATCGGCCCATATGTTATCTTGTCACATCTTGATTGATTGATTGATTGAATGGAAGCAGAAGGTCATCTAGCATTCGCATCCAAGCTACAGTTATGTCCAACACTAATTTTTGTGTGTGCATGTAACATTTTTTAACATCTTACACCTGACATTCTGGGTTGACTTCCTTTCGAGCAACTACAGTATGTTCCAGTCGTCCTGCCTGTCCTCTAAGGAGTGCAGGGTAGCAAACGTGTTTTTCCCCTCTTCCATTTTGTCCTCCTGAAAGCCACGTGAGGTTGGTTAGGCATGAGACTCCGGGGCGGCCACTGATCAAGTGGGGATCCCGAGCCACGTCTCCCCAGACCTAATCCAGCGCTCTGACCATTACACAGCACTGAACAGGAAACGTCCGTGCCTGTCGGAGGACTGCTGAGGATAGATTTGTCTCTCCCAGGGGTCATTTTGTAGAAAAAGAGCTGCAGGGACTCATTAGCATAACTCATTAGCATATGCCATACCCCTTGACATCACCGGAGTGGCTCCACAGACAACAAAGCCAGCCAAGCACAGATTTTTAAATAAAAAATTCCAGTGCACGCTGCACATCTGGGGAGGGGGGGGGTCATACAGCAACATTCAAGAGTAGTGTGTTTCTATGCATTTCAAGACAGATTAGAGCCGCTCCACACAGACAACAAAGCCAGCAAAATACACGAGGGGGGGAGGGAAGATATACTCACCGCTCGCAGGCCAGGAGGACGGGTTTTGGAGGCCGCTGCAGGCCACGTGCCACCTCGACCAACCTGCAGGCTGGGAGGACGGGCAGCGCAGGCCACTGCGGTACCGGCTAACCGCGGTGCCAGCTCTGGAGGCCACCGTGGGCAGCGCGCCACCTCAACTGGCCTGCAGGTTGGGAGGACACGCAGCGCAGGCCACAGTGGCGCTGAGCCCCCCCCATGCGGCCAACCCCCCCCCCCGGCTTCCTATCTGCTGCTGCTGCTGCCTCCGCTGCCACCTGCTGCTAAAGACACAGGCAGTGGAGAGGAAGAGGAATCACATGGGTGGGACAACCACCTACGTGATCCCTTTTTGGATCTCCCAGAACACCGTTCCAGTGCGTTCCCACCCCAAATGAGCCCTGGTCTCTCCGAACAAATGTCTCCTTACACTCAACTACTTCTACCTGTGGGATAAGGTTTAGGGAATTGGCAGATGGAGTCCTTCGGTGTTTACATAATCCAGTTCAAGGACCTTTACCTTGATTCTTCCGGACAGCGACAAAGTTTATGCCAACCGGGTATAAAGTGAAAATGAGTCACAGGAAGCAAATTCTCACTAGACGAGTAAAGACAGACGTTTTCAGTAAATGCTGCTCTCCCTGAAACAAATCACATTGTTTGATGACCACCACGACCCCACCCCAGCTGTTGGAAAACTATTTTTGCCCTAAATGAATGTTGAATTTTTCCTTTTAAATCTTGGCAATCTTACCATTCTAGCTGCCTGCAGGCAGAAGGTGTCGTTCTTTGTGCCTGAAAGAACTTGCATTCTTCTGACTGAGGATTGGAACAGAGAACATCTTAACATCCAGATTTTACCCATCATTTGCCTCTCCACTCCTTGGCCCTCTAACGGCTCATTCACTCTGACAAGTAAGGGTTTCAGTCAGATGGGGAACACACTAAAGGAAAACTAATGCAAAGAGTTTGTTCCAAAGACACAATTTTTCTAGCCTCTCTTAGTGCTCTCTGGCTCTTACTGTCCGAAACTCCAACCCTTTAGTCAGCAGGGATCATCTGTAAACCTCCATCAGCAGTATCAGTTATAAGGACGCGTCTCTAAATTACAACAATCACTGCATCCACAGTTAACAAGTTCTCCTACAGAGAGATATGCTAGTGATCCGATATGATCTAATGCAGGAGTTTGTAACCTCTGGCTCTAGAGTAAAAAGTAGCTCGGTATGGAACCAAAAACGGTTCCTCAAAAAGGAAAAGGAAATCTTTTAAATTAAGATAGATTGGAGGGGTGAATGGGATGCTGGAATAACCCAGCCTATGAAAAGAACAGCAGCCAGAGATTTTGATGGGACTAAAGGGCTTCTTGGGGATGCGGTACAGCAGGGCTTTTTTTATGGGAAAAGAGGTGGTGGAACTCAGTGGGTTGCCCTCGGAGAAAATGGTCACATGGCCGGCAGCGCAGAGGGCAATCTATACTCCCCTCTGTCTGGAGATCAGGGGGCGGGGCCACCGGCCATCTGACCATTTTCAAGAGGTTCCGGAACTCCGTTCCACCGCGTTCCGGCTGAAAAAAAGCCCTGCTGTACAGAAAGAAAGATAGATGTAAACAGTTGCCAGGAACTCCAGTGCAAACCACCCGCATATTTATGCCAGTGCACTCAAACAGTCACACAGGCTGCTTCTGTGTTTATTTATCACTTATTGTGAGATCTTGTGTGTGCCACTTCCTCATAAAGAATTCGCAACAACCCGAGTTTGGGCTGTGGAAGTGTTATGGATTATTAATCGACATATCAGTTATCAGTAATGTCAAGCTGTGTGTTTTCAGTTATACAGCTTGACTTTTTTATACCAGCTCTTTATTGATCTCTTGCTCTGAATGTTAACATAGTTTGGCTCTGTGATTCTACAAGATTGCTGACCCTTGATCTAACGGGTAAACTTAGAAATGTTGGTTAACGTCCTTCCTCATCCATGAGTGGCCTTGAACAAGAGCCAGTTCACACAATATTCTTATTGTACAAGCGAGCAGCACTGTGAATAACCTTGATACACATTCACTTGGAAAAGGTAATGTATGGATCAAGCAAGGATAGCCACCCTCTGCAGCATAAGCACACAAAAATAGCCTTGTGAGGTAGGACCAAAAAGGAGAATCCAGCCCTGTTACAGAATTCTGTCTATAGCAGTGGCCAGCTGGGAACTTCACAAGCTCTTGGCATCAAGGCAACAGCTCTGTAGGGAACATTTGTCCCAGGCATTTGGCAGGCACTGTGCTTCGGAACATGGAGGCTCTATTTGTTGGCATGGCTGATTTGGCTATTGACAGTTCCTAGACTAAGCAGAGTGGTTAGAAATAATGTTGTAAGAATGGCTCAGATTGCTGCAAGTTGGTATGCAATGTACAGATTCGAACATTACCCTTCTCTGTGTGAATGTATGCTTAGGAAGTTTTGTGTAGTGGTTAGAGTGTCAGACTGGGACAGGTGCGGTTTAGTGGTTAGAGTGCTGGCTTACGACTGGGGAGACCCAGGTTCAACTCTCCGTTCCATCATGTAACCCCATGGATGATCTAGGGCTAGTCACGCTCTCTCTCAGCCTAACCTGCCTCAGAGAGTAGTTGTGGGAATAAAATGGAGACGCATATACACTGCTTTGAGTTCCTTGCTAGAAAAGCAGAATAAAAATGTGATTGGTTGATAGGAGACCATTCATCTCCCCCCCTCCCAAAATATGCTGTGAACTAGCCTCCAGTTAACACTGAAATTAGAGTTCCTAACCTCCCAGTGGTGGCTGGAGATCTCCCAGAGTTACAACTGTTCGCCAGGCAACAAATTTCCCTGGAGAAAATACTACTTTGCACTGTGGACTCTATGGCATTATACCCCATGGAGGTCCCTCCCCTCCCCAAACCCCAGCCCTCTCCATGTTTCACATTCAAAATCTCCAGGTATTTCCCATCCCGGAGCTGGCAACCCTAACTGAAAGAGATATAAAAGGTCTGCTCATATTCTGCATTTCTTTAATTGCAACTTGCAAATATGTTGAAAATCTAAGGCTGCTGCTGCTTCTTTTTTAAAGTGTAGAACAGATATCTTTCTGCCCAATGAAGATAAGCTTGCCAGGCAGGGCCTGATGAAATCTCGGGCACTGTCTTGCCATGATAGATGAGTGGCACTTCCAGTGGGGAGGGGGAGGCCTTCTGCAATCTGTATGTTCTCCCTGATTAGAAGCAGCAATAGAAATGATACAAAGCAACCCAATATCTTTACTAGGCAGTGTGCTGTGCTGTAATGGTGAGAGCAGCAATGCTCACTCAGTAGCTCAAGTGCCACGTGTCGCTCTTTGACATGCCACCTTTGGCTTTTCAGAACACCATTCTCCAATGTGGCAATCACGGTCTGTTTCAAGAAAGTGGGCAAAGCCAGGAGTTGGTGGGCAGTTGGTCACCAGAAGAACAGAAAAGCAACAAGCCTCCCTGAAGTTCATGCCTCATGCTAAGGATGGAAGTGATGGCTCTTTTGGTTGATGCTAATTGTGACTGTGGCTCTCTGCAACCCGTGGAGTGGGTACCATCCATCCATCCATCCATTCATATCTAGTTTGCTCTTCTCACTGAGACTCAAGGTGGATTACATCGTGTAAGTCAATATGATCTATGACTGGGACATCCAATAAACAATACAATAGGGTACTGGATAGCGTAAACTTTGAAAACAAGCGGAGATCTGATACCTAAAACAATGCTGAAACACAGCACGAACAAGCAGAAATATGACACTGAACTAAACAGTGCTGAAAGAAAGCATGAGCACTTTAAACGTGACACATTAGGTGATGCAGAAATTAGGAGGAGTGTACTTACAGTATGTAGGAGCAACAGCAGTACGCAGTAGTATAGTCTACAGTCCCTATCCCTTTACCAAAGCATCTTTCTGAACTGTTTTGATTCAGTAGAGCCATCCTATCTGCATTAAAATACTCAGTTTCACATAGTTTGCAGAAGGCCAAGAAAGGGCTTTTCTTACATCTTCGAGCAGTCCATTTCATAAGGTGGGGGCTGCCACAGCGAATATGTGCATACAGGCCCTTCTTGATTTTGCCCATTTTCTGAGTGGGACCTGCAGAAGTCTCTGTTCAGATGAGCAAAACTGCCATGGTATGGCACAGGGAGAAGGGGCTCAAGGCCATGAAAGGCTTTGTATGTGATAGCCCATACTTTGAATTGAGCTCAGTAACTGATAGGAAGCCAATGGAATGACTGCAGAATGGGACTAATAATCATCAAGCTGCAGCATTCTGTACCAACTGGAGTCTCTGAGCTGAGTTTGAGGGGAGACCCATGGAGAGTGCATTACTGTAGTCTAGTCTCGATGTGACCACGGCATGGATCCAGATGGCCAGAACGGCCATGTCAAAGTAGGGGGCCATAATCTGAGTTAGCCTGAGTTGGAAGAAGGCATTTTTTTGCAGCTGCACTAACTTACTTCTCTAGCAGTGCTAGATCCAGTATAACCTCTAGGCTCTCTACTGAAGTGTCAGACCAGGTTAGAGTGTCCAACTGGGATCTGGGAGATTCAGCCCCTGCAATCACTTGTGAAGCTCACTGGGTGTCTTTGGGCCAGTTACACACACTTAGGGTCACCTACCTTGCAGGATTGTTGTGAAAATAAAAGAGAGGAAGGGAGAACCATGTATGTTGCCTTGACCTTCTTAGAGGAAAGGCAGGATAAAAAGAGACAAACAGATGTTTAATTTGCATACATTATTCAGACTGAAAAGTAGAATCATTATTTGGTGAAGAATTTAGGGTTATCTGGGTTACTTTTGATGCAGAATGTGGTATGAGTGTGCCTAGTACTTTGTGAAATTTTGTAAAAATTAATAAAATATAAGATACGAAGTTCTGCTGCAGGTCAAAATGCTGTGGAAACAGTGATACAATAACAATTCTGTTGGCCATGAGCATTAGCCAGGTTGCGACCCACAGATCCATGCTGTACCTTTAAATTCCCATGTGCGGCAGGAGATGAGGCAGCTTTGACAGTACGCATAATGCCGAGCACTAGAGGCTCCCTTGCCTAGTGCCTCTGCAAATCTAGAGGCAGCCCTGCCTGGATCATACCTTGACCAGGGCCGTTTCCACACGTCTTACCTGCCTGAGGAACATCGTGCCGTCTTCCAGGTCTTTCGTGCAGTGTTCCTCAGGCAGGTAAGACGTGTGGAAACGGCCCTCATCTGCAAAGTGCTTGGGGTTTATCTGCATCTTGTAAAAACGATAGTGTTGTATTCCTCTGTGGACTTCATTATATTCGTTTTTACGTCTGTGCATCCAGTCTTTTGAAGCTGCTGGGCTGATATCTAAGCCGACAGCCTTCTTGCATTTCAAAAGAGGGAGCAATTTCTCCAAAACGTTCCATCCTTTTCCAAAACGGGATTTCAGAAGGCAGTTTGATGGGCTGCAACCGCATGCGCTGGCAAGTCCGCTATGCTGATCTTCCCGAGAGAGCCCAACTTGTCTTAAGTTCCTGAGTACAGGGCGTTCGCCCAAGCATCGGTTGTATATGGTGTAATGTGAGCCAACACCCTTTGTGTTGTTAACATTTTAGAAAGGACTCCATTCCAGAAATGACTTAATCCAACTTTACTTTGCCTTCCTCCCCTCCCCACCTCAGCTCCCCCCTTCCTTCCCCTCCCCAGAGCTTTGTTCTTCGGGCTTAGTGATGATTCAAGGATGGGAAGCAAAGTTGGATTCAACGCCGCTTGAAGGCAAGGTGTGCCTTTTCTTCTTGGCGTTGGCAGAGGTACCAAGGATAAAAGAGTCGCTTCTCATAAAAGAGGAAGGATGGTGACTCTCATGGAAGGCCTGATAACATCTCTGGGGCTTACCCAGGCAAAGCAATTAGAGGATTAGAATGAACAAACTCATCTAAATCCCTCTTAGTAATGATGGAGGGAGTTGGGGAGGGAGGGGTCAGACCAGAATGTAGGGCCCTAATAAGGCTCTCGAGTGAGGACTGTAATTGGCCAGCTTTGTTAAATAATAGCAAGCTCACTTCCTTCTTTTGGGGGGAAAATCCCTATTTTTAATGCTTGAGAGTTTCCAGAGGCAAGTGCCTCCACCGTTTTAGGAAAATTTAATTTGTATGGGGCAATTTTGGAAACTCCCTAGGGCAAAACTCCAAGGACTCAGGGCAAATATTTCTGTCTTACACATCCCCAAATACTTGAAAAAAAACAAAATTTATTCTGGAAGAGCCCTGCTAAACTGAACCAACAATCCATTTTATCATTTATCATTCTGTTTTTCTGAGTACCCAAACACCAGGTCACGGAGGCACCATCCTTCCCCTCCTTCTGCCTCCCCAGCAGCTTGTATTCAGTGGCATACTGCCTTTGAACATGGAGGTTCACTTTAGCCAATGGGGCTAATAACCGGTCGACTTGTCCTCCATGAGTTTCTCTCATTCCTTTTTAATGCCATCTAGCCCAGAGCCAGCCAACGTGAGAAATATGATGCACGTAGTGTGATATATTGGCAGCAATCCTATATGCACTTTCTGGGGAGTGAGCCCCACTGAATACAGTGGGATTTACTTTTGAGTATACATGCATCTGCTGGTACTATAAATACCATTCTTTTGGAAACCTTCTCAGACCTGGGAACCACTGAACTGCAAGCATGTCATAGGAGGTTGTGTGACATCAGAGTCACGTGACAGGGCAGAGTTATGCTCTCACTGGGTGTAAAGGGTAGGATTGTGGACAACAGACAAAAAGAGGCAGAGACAGGAAACACAAGCCAGACACCAAGAGATATCATAGTGTGAAGCAAGCAAGCGTCAAACCCACAGAAGAATTGTTTCTACCATTTGACCTTGCCTGTTGCTCCTCCCAGAATGCTCGCAGAGAGTGGCAGGAAGAAATGGCACCAGTGCTCTCTACGTATACAGACTAGCAGAAAGTTCTTCCAAAAGGTAGCAAAATAAACATCCTGACTCAGTAAGTCATTGCCCTTAAAGTCAAAGGCCAGATGGCTGAAACCTTGTATGTCCACTAACCTTAGGTAATACAAACCAGTCTTTTATGCTTTTATTAGTTTTGACTGATCTGCCAACTACTCCCCTTCCTGGAACAGGAGGATCTGGTCTTTGTGGTGCACATACTAGTAATCTCCCAATTAGATTATTAGGGTGAGGGAACAGCCCCGCTCAACAGAATTAGACACAGTCCTTCCAGCATGGGCCATGGGCTTATTGCTGGTGGTTTAGGGACCACCCCTTCGCAACCTCAGCTCCAAAAAAAACTGGCAGAAACATCAGACAGAGAAGGCTAAGAAGTTGCTATGGTGAGCATGAGCCTTCCCTAGGGTTGCCAGCTTCCAGGTGGTGGCTGGAGATCTCCTGGCAACTGATCCCCAGGCAACAGAGATCAGTTCCCCTGGAGAAATGGCTGATTTTGGATGCGTTCTCTATGGCATTATACTCTGCTAAAGTCCCTCCCGTCCCCAAACCCTGCCGTCTCCAGGCCCCATCCCTCAAATCTCCAGGAATTTCACAACCTAGAGGTGGCAACCCTAGCTTCCCCTCTCCTCACCAGCAGTGAAAAGGACAATGCACAGGCAGGAAGCCAGCATGGAACAACTGGACTTGCATTGTGGGAATAGCAAGATTTGAGTCCAGTGGCACCTTAAAGACAAACAAGATTTTCAGGGTATAAGCTTCCAAGCTTTAACTCTCAAAAGCTTACACCCTGAAAATCTTATTGGTTATTGAAGTGCCGTTGGACTCAAATCTTGCTGTTCTACTGCTGCAGACCAACATGGGTGCCCTCCTGAAACTATCTTGTGGGAATTATCCCTATTGTGTGGAAGAACCCTAGTCTGACCTCTTTGCGTGGCGCAATCAGGAAGACCCAGTATTTCTTCTACTCTGTATTGGATTCTTGCTAATGCTAACTTATATCCAGGGCTTTTTTTCTGGGAAAAGAAGTGGTGGAACTCAGTGGTTTGCCCTTGGAGAAAATGGTCACATGGCTGGTGGCCCCGCCCCCTGATCTCCAGACAGAGGGGAGTTTAGATTGCCCTCTAAACTCCCCTCTGTCTGGAGATCAGGGGGTGGGGCCACCGGCCATGTGACCAAGAGGTTCCGGAACTCCGTTCCACTGCGTTACAGCTGAAAACAAGCCCTGCTTGTATCTATTTACTCTCATTGTTTGTGGAAATGTCCTTTATACTGTATGGAAATATACTTGATACTGATTGTACTAATCTCATACTATGTAATCTGCCGTGAGTCTCAGTGAGAAAGGCGGACTATAAATGACATAAATAAATAAATAAATAAATAAATAAATAAATAAATAAATAAATAAATAAATAAATAAATAAATAAAATGAACCAGCATATACCAGGCCCATCCTGGCAGCTTGTATTGTAGAGTCTAGCAGAATGAGCCAAGTAAGTCAATGACTTACCTTCAAGAGTCTTGTACCTTACATAGTCCTTTTGAAGAACAAGGGCATTCACTATGGACGCCTGTGACGAGATACTGATGAGGGCCTTATTGTAAACTAGCATAGCTGCTAAGCAACACAGTGCATAATCTGCAGCTCCCTCATGCACTCTACATAAGACTGACCTTGAAGGCTGTTTCTAAGCTGGTCTAGGATGCAAGAGTAAGAGCAAAATTGAGAGCTGCTGTAGCATAGCAGTGAAGTGGTCGGTCTGCAAATTAGCACTTGCTACTGCCATGAGCTCAGTAGGTGGCCTTGGGTAAGCCACTCCTCTCGGCCCCAGCTCCCCAGCTGCATTGTGGGGATAATAATAACACTGATTTTGTTCACCACTCTGAATGGGGCACTAATCTGTCTAGAAGAGAGAGATACATGTGCATTTATTGTTGTTGTTATTCAAATTCCACACAACACAATAATAAATAAAGATCACATGTTATTATTGATTGGCCTTGCTGAGCTGATTCAAGTTTCCACCAGAGACCTAAGTATCAGCCAGGTATCAGAGTGTCATCATCATCGTCATCATCATCATCATCATTTCTGTATTAGCCACAGGGAACATAGAACACTAGTCTTGTGTGCTTACCAGTACATTCCCAAACTAGGTGCAGTTGTCGGTTGCCATCTTTGAAGCCCTTTCTGATCTTGGCCCAGGGTATGTGAAGGAGTGTAATATGTCGTCCTATTAAGATCTGCCACTCTTTTTTCTTCTTCCCTTTTTTCTTTTTTTAAAAATTAATTTGTTTATAACAATAAACTATTAAACTATATACAATCATCAATTTTCAGTCATACAAGAAGTTAATACTAAAATCCATTAATAAATACATACATCAAAATTAATAAACACGTAACATGTCATAATAAGTAACAATTAAATGCATATTAAAGCAGTTTAGAGGGTTATATCTGAGCATATATCTGAACAAATATAAGGAGAAAGTACTTGTCAATTCTAACATATTAACTTGACAGATTACTTATATATTTGCATATGTATGAAAGAGTTTAAGACCAGGTAAGGAACTATTATTTTCGAGGTATTCAAAGAAAGGAAACCATTTCTCAATAAAGTTGGTTGTTCTTGGAAAATTTTCTACTTGGTAAATTTTATCATACAACTTTTCTGATATATAATGGTCCCAGATTTTTTTGTGCCAGTTATCAATTGAGGGTGTAGACTTAGATTTCCAAAAGGTAGCTATCGCGCTCTTTGCGGCTACTAGTAGGGTGGCTATTGGGTCTCTTCTTATTCTGCCACTCTTGGTGGTCCCCATGACTAGAGGCCGTTTCTCATTGTTGGTTCTCAGTCTACAGAATCAACATCTCTGAAGCCGGGAGCCTGATGCCTTTGAGAGAGCCCCGAGGTCTAATTTCACTGCCCAGGTTTTTAGTAGTTAGCACACCTGGTGGGTGCTGGCTGTGCTTTAGTTTTTTTTCACTCTATGCAGTTCTTTGGATAAATTTGATTTTGTCGTTCTAAGTTACTCCTTTTTTATGCACCTCACTTTGGGAGTGTTGACTGAAAAGGAAGCCAGAAATAGACAGGTTAACGATTATTTGCTTCATCATTGGTGGTGTGGTTTGGACGAATTGTGTGGCTACCCTGTGAAGCACCATTTTTCTAGCTCTACTGTGTAGGCTATGCTGTTGTTAAGAGATGCTAAGTGGAAATGAGCCATTAGGCAGATGGTACAAGCCTGTGTGCCCCTTTTGCCATGAGCTCATGGAAATGCCCAAACACAAACAGGGTCTAGAGCCATGTGCTCTTATGGAGGGGATTTGGGAGCCGACCTAGCATAGCATAAATAAATAAATGCACTCTGATCTTCAAGGGCTCGGATTCTGAGCATTGGAAGCTCTGTCAGAATGATAAGCATTACAGAAACGTATGTGCCGAAATACCTACTAAACAATGTGGTGCTTTAGAGCGAGAGACCTGGATTCCAATCCTTACTCTGCTGTGTTCATTGGGTAAACCTGTGTCACATGGTTGTTGTAAAGATAACATGGAAGAGCAGAGAACCATGTCCATCGCCCTGTTCCTTGGAGAAAAGGCAGATAATATAATAGACACACACACGTTTCTTTCATGAAAAGATAGGGCTTTTTTTCTGGGAAAAGAGGTGGTGGAACTCAGGACCAAACAATGCTGTCACTTTGGGTCAGCTGGAACAAGGGGGGAGTTTTTTTAAAGTCTAAATTGCCCTTGGCGAAAATGGTCACATGGCTGGTGGCCCCGCCCCCTGATCTCCAGGCTCCATGTGCAAGGGTTTCCAGAATTAAGCAGGTTTATTCTCACCACAAACAAACCAGAGTTTGTTTGTCTGATTGATTGAAACAAACCAGAGTTAGTTAGTTAGTTAGTTAGTTAGTTAGTTAGTTAGTTAGTTAGTTTGATTGATTGATTGATTGATTGATTGATTGATTGATTGATTGATTGATTGATTGATTGATTGATTGATTGATTGATTGATTGATTGATTGATTGATTGATTGATTGATACCCCGCCTTCCCCATGAACAGGCTCAGGGCAGCTAACAACAAGAAAATACATCATACATTAAAACCATATACAAAAATTTTAAAACAACACAAAAAAATTAAAAACTAAATATAATACAAAACTGGCACCATGAACAATGCAGGCTACAATAAATATCTCAAATATCTGATATCTGAATACAGCCATGGAAATTTCTTGGAGCATTTATTTATTTATTTTAGATATTGATAACCTTGCTTTCCTCCTCAGTGGTGGACCCAAAGCAGCTTATTGTATTCCCATCCTTCATTTGATCCTCACATCAGTAAGCCTATGAGGTAGGTTGGACTGAGAGAGATTGATGGGCCAAACTCACCTGGCAAGATTCCACAGCGGAGTGTAGATTTGAATTTGGGTTTTCTAGATCCTAGTCTGGCACTCTAACCACTAGACAATACTGGCTGTCAAAGCATAAATGACACAAGATGTTGAAATAGTGAATTTTTTTGATTAAGCCAGATCAAGATCCAGTTTGGAAACTTTGGGCTATTTCATTCACAAAACTCTCTACTCTCCGTTAACCTGTTTCTGGGCAAAGAGGTAACATCAATTGCAGTACGGCTCTGTGCTAACTCAATATCGCTCAATAGAGAGCCAATTTGGTGTAGTGGTTAAGAGTGTTGGACTCTAATCTGGAGATCCGGGTTTGATTCCCCACTCCTGCGCTTGAAGCCAGCTGGGTGACCTTGGGTTAGTCACAGTTCTCTGGAGCTCTCTCAGCCCCACCCACCGCACAGGGTGTTTGTTGTGGGGATAATAATAGCATACTTTGTAAACCCCTTTGAGTGGGCATTAAGTTGTCCTGAAGGGTGGTATATAAATCGAATGTTATTATTATTAATAATAATAATATCTTTTGCTACAAAGGAGATGGCAGGACACTTGAGAATAAATTGTGTGTTTTAATTGAAGCTTCAGCTGTCAAAACATATGCGCAATGTGTATTTTGTGATGCGTTAGCCTTGCTTTGTTTGCGGTTACTCGTTCTAGAATTCAGTAATTGATCATGAGCATTCCAGTTATTAGTATAAATTAGCCAGGTTCTACTGTATTAGCTATCCAAAACTGTAATTTCTCTCTTAACTAGAAAAACATTTATTTAGTGATGTTTTGGAAATACTTTCTTGCTCATAGTCCATTCTTGTTACCACATATGATGTACCAAAGATTTAGGCTGAGATATTGCTCAAAAACAATAAAAAAGATTGCAAAGAAACCCTTTCCACCTGAGAATTCCCCCCAGTGTTTCAATTATTGTAACTGCTCTTTGTCCATGGACCAGAGATCTGCTGCAGAATGTTAGCTGAGAGAAGGGAAAAGTGGGGTTGAAATAGAAACAGTCAAACCCCCAGAGCACTCAATCTGTTAGTTATGCTTACGGGTATACCAAAATATGGGATCATAATGGAGAAAATAAACAGACTTCAGGCAGTGGAAATTTACCCCCAAACAACTAATTTTATTGAAAAATGGTTCCCATTCCTTGATTTTCTTTCAAACAGCAATACACTCCCAATAAAATCAGTTTTTCTGTCTACTCTTTAGCTTGAGAACTAGTTTAATTCATTAAAAAACAGAATATTCAACTTGTCCTCCTATCCACAATGCCAAATAATTACCTAATTACCAAATTATAGTATGTATATTTATAGCTTGTTAAATAATCAAACACTTGTAAATGTTTAAACGTTTAACATCTTTATTTATCTTCTGTCATGTATATTAACACTTTGAAATAAAAATATATATATTTTTAAAAGTTATGCTAAGGGATACTTCATCCCCTAATAGCAAGTCACATCTAGAGCCATTAAACTGGGAAGATTAAAATGATAGAAAGTAAAACCTTCCTTTGGGACAGGGGGGCTATCACAAAGGTAGAAGTAGAAAGTGACCTCAAGTCATAGCTGACTTATGGCAACCCCTGATGGGGTTTTCATGGCAAGAGACTAACAGAGGTGGTTTACCATTGCCTGCCTCTGCAACCTTGGTCTTCGTTGGAGATCTCCCATCCAATTACTAACCAAGGCCAACCCTGCTTAGCTTCTGAGATCTGACAAGGGCTGCTTCCACACACGTTGGATAATCCACTTTCAATACTCTTTAGTGAACATTTGAAACTGATTTTCCATGTGTGGAACAAAAAATCCACTTCAAAAGGATTGTGAAAGTGCATTGAAAGTGCATTATTCAACGTGTGTGGAAATGGCCCAGCACAGGATCACCTGGACTATCCAGATCAGGGCATCACAAAAATGGAAAGAGGGTATAAAAACTCTGGACCCAAGGAAGATGGTGCTCTTCCATTTGGGGCAGCTTTTCAGATGGGCACAAACCCATGATGGACTAAGATTTCACCAAGGGACTCCATCTTGTCCACTAGGCAGAAGACAAAAGAGAAAAATCTAAGATAATGACGACTTAAATGGCTGCAACTTCAAGTTATGCCAGCCCTCCCTTAAACCAAATATAATTTAGGAAGTATCTCGAGAGGGGAAAGAAGAGTGCACGTTTTCACCATTTCTTTGTTCCTTTGCTAAGCCCGGAAGCTTGAACAGAACATTGTATTCTTTTATTCCTTTGTTAAACTTTCTTCTATTTTGAACTCTCTTAAGTTTGCTCTCTGGAAACTCACCGTGCCTATTCTAGCTATTTGAAATGTGGTAGTGAGGGAGGGAAGCAGAAGAGCTCACCATTGCTGGAACATGAGAGCTCGAAAGTGTGAAGTTGCGATAGATCGCCCCCACACTTGCTTGTGGAAGTGTAGAGGGGGGACAGCAACTAGGCAGCGGTCTTTAAATGGCAGTATAGGTATGGAATATTAGACATATGACTCGGTCTGGCAGGAGATATACCTAAGAGTAGTTGGTGGCTTTGGTAGTTATCCAAGGGGGAGAGGTGTGTCACCAAACATAGTTTTGAGGTTGTCACAGGGCTCTTCAGATCTCCTGGTGGGGGGACAGAGAAGGGCTTACATGTCCTTTCCTTCACAAAGACCAAGTGAAATTTGGAAAGCAAAAAGAGTAAGAAATCTGAACTGCAATTGAAGGGTATTGTCAAAGTCAGAAAAATAAACAGAGAATGCTTTCCCCGGCCAATTCCATTTTACGTACTCCATACTTCTTCCACATCGCAAAAACAGGCCTGAGTTGGCGTGACATTGTGACTTTATTTTATGCACGTGGATGTTTATACACAGCTTTTCTCCCCAGTTCTTCCCAAAGCACCTAACATTCTCCTTTCTGCCATGTTATCCTCATTGCAACCAACCTGTGAGGTAGGTTAGGCTGGAAGGCAGAGACTGGCCTACGGTCGGAGTGGAGATTCTCTCGGATCTCCGTCTGGAACTCTAACCAGCGCACCGTGGCCATTCTTCTCATTAATCATCGTATATCAAAATCTTCAATATGAGGCAAGATGTGAATCGGATGGTGAGGCAAGTAATGAATATAGGCTGGATTATTTAGGAGCCACACGGAGCAAGAAGATGACATGGTTACTTCAGAATCCCTCACTCTTACCCCAAATACTGCAGCTAATATACATTATCTATTTATTTACTTCATTTATAACACACCTTTCTCTCAAATAGAGTCTAAAAGACACTTCATTTTCCTCTCCTCCATTTTTCCTCACAACAGCCCTGTGAAGTAAATTAGGCTGAGCGTGTGCAGCCGGCCCAGGGTCACCCGGTGAGTTTCCATTGCAGAGTGGGGATTCGAACCTGGGTCTTCCAGATCCTAGGCCAACAAGTCTAACCACTACAGCCCACTGCCTGTCATATTCTTCTTGGGTTTTTACTTGGGCTCTGGAAGCTCATTTTCAAACCAGGATGGCTGATGGTTTAACATCACCCTGGGAGCAGCAAAAAGGCTGCAACAACATGAATGCAATGGGAGTGCCTTGAATTTCCTGTTTTTCCACTTCTGTGTCACATCTGGATAGGTTTTTTTTTTTCATGAGCGATGTACAGACTCTCAGTATATCAGCCAGGTGGGTGAATTGCAACAATTCTGCTTCGAGTATGGCAGAGATGTATCAGGAACAGGAAATGCAAATCATGTGTGTTTCCTCCTCCTTCTCCACCCATCTTCTGTATGTAAGAACACAAGTAGAACAAGGTGAGGCTCAATCCAGACAAGATGGAGATAATACTGCCTTTGAAGGCTGATGCGTTGGAGGAACAAGATCCATCTGTTTTGGATTGAATGGAGTTGGCATTTGCAAAGCAGGTTAAGTACTTGGGGATGTTAATGAACCCAGCATTGCTGTCTGAAAAGCAGGTTGGCGTGGTAGGCATTGTGCTGCCTTCTATCCACTCCATCTGGTTCACCCACTCTCTTCAGTCTCAGACGCCGCTGATCTGAATTGCCTAAGCCATGTTTTTGTAACCTCAAAGTTTAACTCCTGTAATACACTCTCCATGTGTCTGAGTTCAGTTCAAGGTTCTGTATTATTTATTTGTTTATTTATTTATTTATTTTATTCTATTTGTATCCCGCCCTTCTCACAAACAGGCTCAGGGCGGCTAACAATAATAAAAATAAATACAATATTAAAAGCAGAAAACTATAAAAGCAAGTCGCAAATCAAAATAATTCAAACTCAGGCTGTGGCATTTCACCCCACCTGGCTGATGTATTGAGAGTTTGTACATCTCCCATGTATAACCTGTGGAGCCTTTCATGCTGTAAGAGCAGCATAAACTGAAAGACGGCCTCTCCCCATATATTCCCACGCACCAATTACAGTCTTCTGGCTGCCATGTTCTGGCTGTTCCTCCCCTTAAGATTGCATGCTTGGTATCTACTAAAGCTGGGTCCCTTTCTACAGGGGCTCCCATTTTGTGTGTTTCCCTGAGGAGGTGAAGGGGATGTTACAGTTAGGTTTTTAGGAGTCACTATACTTATATGGGACCCTGACCAGGAAAGCCCAGGTAAGCTGGATCACATCTGGTCTCATCAAAAGCTAAGCAGGGCCGTTTTCAAATGCATTTGTAAGCCTCCGGAAGATCGCACAAAAGTCACGGCACGAAGCATCTTCCTAGCACAATTTCCTGGCGAGGGCTGTTTCCACACATCTTACCTGCCTGCGGAAGATCGCGTGAAACACCTGAAAGACAGCGTCTTCTCATGCGAAATCGCGCCAGGAAGACGCTGTTATCCAGGAGTTTTGGGCGAAACATGCAAAACTCCCAGATAACAGCATCTTCCTAGCACGATTTCACGTGAGAAGATGCTGTCTTCCGGGTCTTTCATGTGATGTTCCGCAGGCAGGTAAGACGTGTGGAAACGGCCGCGATCTCCTTTAATGGCGTGATGACATCAGAAATCGCTCTATTAAACAGGATCGGGCCGGGAATTTGCTCTAGGAAGATGCTTCGTGCCGTGAGTTTCGTGTGATCTTCTGGAGGCTTTGGGTGTGTGAAAATGGCCCAGGGCCTGCCTTAGTTAGTAGTAGGATGGGAGGCCTCCCACAAAGATCAGGGTTGCAGAGGCAGGCAATGGCAAACCACCTCTCTTAGCCTCTTGCCTAGAAAACCCCACCAGGGGTCACCATAAGTCAGCTATGACTTGATGGCCATCTCCACTACCACCATATGTATGTGAGTGCCGCCAACTGACTTAATGGAAACCCCAGCAAAGGTCTTTCAAGGCAAGTATGGATTAGGGGTGGTTTGCCATTGCCTTCCTCTGCAGAGCCACCCCACCTTCCTTGGCAATTTCCCATCCAAGTACTGACAGGGTCCAACCCTGCTTAGCTTTGGAGATCCTGCAGGACTGGGCTCCACCATGCCACCTTCCCATCCCAGGAGTCACTAAGATTGTTTTATTTGCAAGGTTTGAGCAGCAGGTGTTTGGGGTGGTTGGGGGGCTAATAGGGCTCTATTGCATTATTTTTCATTTTAACTTGGAATTCTAAGCCACCATAAGCCACAAAGGAAAGGCAGGGAACATATTTTTTAATAAACAGGCAAACCAGCTGCTCTGAGCGCACCCCCCACAATCCTCTGAAATGTCATAAATGCCACAGAGGATTCAGGAGCAAATGCTCATTTCTTATGGGGAGTTCTTGATGATGGAAGACGCACGAGATGCTTCTGGAGGGGCAGGTGCCCCTCTACAGTTTGACAGCTGAGCTATTCTGCCTGTTCAGTGGAACTGGCCCAACTTTGGAGGCTTGTTGTCAGTGTGGAGAAGGTGTGCTCTTTTCACAATGTGAAATGTACTTTTAGACTTTTGCTGCAGATTTACCTGTTTAAAGTCAAACCCATTTACTCTGCAGGATGTTCAGATCATCTGAGAATCAAGCTGACAAGTGGGGGACCTGCAAGGTCTTCTGGGTGGCCTCTCGTTTTCCCCTCCCCACCACGTCCCACAGCCTCTCCCCTTTTCCTGCTTCCTTCTCTTCCTTCTCTCATTCCCACCCACTTTTTTCTTCACCCTTCTTCAACGCCACCCCCCTTGGCAGCCTCTCCTCTATGGCCCAGTTGTGTGGTACTGGCTAAGCTGGGCCCAGTTGCATGACTGGGTACCTGCAAAGACTTCTACGAAGTTCTTAACTTTTCCCTATACCCTTTCTCCACACTATTTCTTCTTTCCCTCCTCCTGGCAGCCTCCATATACACAGTTTTCCCCATTTCCTTCTCTCCTTCAAACCCTTCAAAACACATTACTTTTTATCTCTCCCCCATCTTCATCTATATTTCTTAATATACTTCATTTATATACTGCTGTTCTCCATCTTTCTTGCCTCCATATTATCTTCACAGCAACCCTGTGAAGTCAATTATGCTGAGAGTGTGTAACTGGATCAAAGTCACCCAGTGAGCTTCCACAGCAGAGTGGTGATTAGAACCTGGGTCTTCCGCATCCCATTCTGCAGCTCTAACCACTACACTGCACTGGTTTTTGGTGGGGCTGCTGTTGAACAGTAGCAAGCAGCCAGGCCTGGGTGAGTCATTCAAGTAATGTGGTATCAAGTTGCCTGGTGTTTGCTTCTGGAAAGGTCCTGGCCACCTCCCCCCACCTTTTACTGACAGAAAGCAAGCCTTGAATACTGGCTAAACTTTTATGGTCGCCTAGCAATACCCATTTAGGGCATCTGGTAACTATACAGATGTTCCCTTTATCATTTTGGGATTTTAAATCCCCCCCCCCTTTTTTTCTTTTTTTTTTTAGATTTCAGATTTTTCTGCAGACCTAGGACATTTCTCAGGTGTATAGGAATATCTTGTCCGTTCATGGCTCCAATCTCCAGATTTAGGTACCCAGAGATCAGGGCCACTTGATTATTAGTATATAAGCTTTTCCCTGCCATGTTGTTTTTAATGCCACATGCACCAAAAGATGAACTTTTGGGGGAGAAATGTAATTTTAAAATCCCATAAACTTTAAAAGTACAATATGCTAGATCTAACACCCAAGACCATTTTTCTCTCTTTTATGGACTGAATTTCTGCTATTACTTTAAATATATAGAGACCTGTCAGGGTTTGTGTTCCTTTGGTCAACATCGGTATTTGTCAATTTCACCCTCACCCTGAATTCACCCTCACCTTGCCATAGCAAAGAATCCCCCTTGACATTAATCAAAATGTGAAGTGATGAAATAGCTTAAGATTCTGGCACTCCGAATAAAAGCCTCAAGATATGAACAGAATATACAGGATCACACACATCAGGGACAGAGATAAGCCATGGGAAAGCACGCTCTTTGTGGCATGCACGCACATAAAACTAACAGTGCAATCCTAAGCAGAGTTACACTACTCTAAGTTTGTTAACTCCAGTTGACTTAGAAGGGCACAACTCTGTTTAGGATTGCACTGTAGATCTTTGTTTTGGAAGCAACACAAGTAGTAAGATGATCTCATTTGAAGATACCCGCACCTGAATTTCCACGTGTAGTGGATGATTCCTTTGTATGCTTTGGCACGAAATCTAACATACAGAAGGCTATCCCAAACACGCTGCAAAATGGCAGGCAGAAAATGATAGGGAAGCAGCCAACAAGCGGTAACTGAAGACTGGTATGCTACCTTTGCACCTTTCATCTTTGTGGTAAGGCAGTCCCCACGGAAGTCAAGAATGCCACTGTGTGGGTGTCAGTTTTCATTTTTGGTTTCGTTTCTTCTTGTTAGCAAGGGCAGGAATGAAGGATGTAGCCCTTGGTTTAGCCTGATAACTGTAGCCCTGCAGTTATCAGGCTAAACCAAAGAGGAGGAAAGGGAGAAGGAGAAGGAGAAGGAGAAGGAGAAGGAGAAGGAGAAGGAGAAGGAGAAGGAGAAGGAGAAGGAGAAGGAAAGCATGCCATTGAGTCACAGCTGATTCATGCTGAGCCCATCCACAGGGCATTCCAGGCAAGAGACAAGCAGGGATGGTTTGCCATTGCCTTCCCCCACATAGCAACGCCAGTCTTCCTTGGTGGTCTTCCATTCAAGTACTGACCAGGGCCAACTGTGCTTAGGTCCCAAGCTCTGATGAGCCTGGGCTAAGCTGGGCTACTCAGGCTGCTAACCTGGCAACCTGGCAAAGCATCTGCTGCTGGCTACTCACTATAACAACAACAACAACAACCACATTTGATTTATATACCGCCCTTCAGGACAACTTAACACCCACTCAGAACGGTTTACAAAGTGTGTTATTATTATATTGTCGAAGGCTTTCACGGCTGGAGAACAATGGTTGTTGTGGATTTTCCGACCACGGCTATACATCCCAGAATATCCACAACAACCATGTGTTATTATTATCCCCACAGCAAGAGAGAGCTAGAAACTGTGACTGACCCAAGGTCACCTAGCTGGCTTCAAGTGGAGGAGTAGGAATCAAACCCAGTTCTCCAGATTAGAATCCCATGCTCTTAACCGCTACACCAAACTGGCTCTCTCACTGTAACTGTGGGCATCTACAATTGGGAGGGATTGGCTTGTTGCCCATTTAGCACAAGTTCTTTTAGAAACAGACTTTGAAAAACATTTGTTGATACTTGCTTTATTACTATTTTAAACGAAAGGGGGGGGAAGTGTTCAGTGAATTGTTCACATTTTGAGAGACCTTACCTTAACTAACATATTCATCCATTCTAATAATTCATTATGATATTTTTGCCAGTTAATTTCATAACAATATTTGAAAAGTTAATTTCAGTGTTTCACAAAAATGGTTGACTTTTTTTTTGTAATTAACTCGAAGGAGCCTGTTGATGAACGGGCTTTGTTTGTGTGTGCACTCTGATGAAACTAATGATTTTACAATACTTTTAAAACATGAATAGTTGATGATTGCAGTGTAGTGGTTAAAATGCCAACCTAGGATCAGGGAGACCCAGATTCGAATTCCTACACTGTCAAGGAATCTCACTGGGTAACCTTGGACCAGTTCGCCACCTACCTCACAGAGTTGTTGCTTAGAGGATAAAATGGAGGATGTTGTACGCTACTTTGGATCCTTATTGGAGAAAATAGGGTATTAATGCCTAATGTATAAAAATACATTTTTGACACTACTGATTTAGCAATTATTTTTTTCATCCCAGGGAACAGTGGGCATTGCTGTTTGGTGAAGGTGGTGGTAGTGAAGAGTGCCTTCAAGTCATAGCTGACTTATGGCAGCCCCTGGCAGGGTTTTCATAGCAAGAGACTAACAGAGGTGGTTTGCCATTGCCTGCCTCTGCAACCCTGGTTGGGGAGGGATAATGATCAAACTGCTGTAAAACTAACAGAAAATCATAGTGTAGATATGTAATTCCTGGTCTCTGCCCATGGTTGTCATTTGACTTGGATCAGGTTTCTATCACAGAGGTGCATAATTACCGGAGCAATCCTATGCAGAGTTGCTCCACATTAAGGCCATTGAAACCTGTTGCCAGTTTGGTGTAGTGGTTAAGAGAGGCAGGACTCCAATCCCGAAGAACTGGGTTTGATTCCCCACTCCTCCACTTGAAGCCAGCTGGGTGACCTTGAATCAATCACAGCTCTTCCAGAGCTCTCTGAGCCCCACCCACCTCACAGGGTGATTATTGTGGGGATAATAATCACACACTTTGTAAACCACTTTGAGCAGGTGCTAAGTTGTCCTGAAGGGCGGTATATAAATATATCATCATCATCATCATCGGGTTTAGACTGAGTGCTGCAAGGGCCACTGCGACTGTGTAACCATCTTTCTATTTCAGCTGAAACAAATGGACCATTTCAATGTGTTAGTCAACTGTTTTCTGTGTATTAAAGGAGGAAAATGCCCACTCAAACCTGCACTCCTTGCCAATTTCACTTTTTTCTGTTAATTGGCACTATGTTTATTTTTCTCACACACTATTTTCAGTCTTTGAGAGTAGGACGTCATAATGTCAGTTAACTAAATCAGACAATGTGCAAACTTTTTGGAAGTTGTTCCGGAAGTAACTTCAACAACAAACGCAAGGCAGAGAAACAAAGATTTGCTCATTTTCAGCATTGGATTATGTGGCTGAAAGCTAGCATGCATGGCCTGACTGCTAAGAGAATGAACTTGGAACCGAGAAATCCCTTTAGAATGGACTCACTAGGTGGCCAAAGAGTAAGACAAGCCACCATCTCTCAGCCCACCCTGCCCCAATTCACAATACGAGAATAATACTGATCTACTTAAAGGATTGCGAGAGCAATTACAGAAATAATGTATGTGGAGCTCTGTACAAATTTGTAGTAGCAGTTGTAAGTGGAGAACAGAGTTTGGTAATTTTGCTTCCGGTGTTCTTTGAATCGTTTTGCTTTAAGCGTTCACTTTCTTCCTTGAAATGTAGATTTATGAAGTGTAATTCCCCGCCTCTTAAAAGTTTCATAGTTTGCTGAAAGACATGGAGTCATTTGAGACTGCCTGAAATTCTACCACGTGTTGTGAACCGCTGGCATGGTGTAGCAGTTAGAGTGCTGCTGACCATAACCTGGGACAGCCAGGTTCAAATCTCTGCTCTGCCATGGAAACTCACTGGCTGACCTTGGGCCTGTCATACTCTCGCAGTATCTCCCACCTCACAGAGTGTTGTTGTGAGTGAAAGAAGGGAGAATGACATTGGAAGCCACTTTTGTTCCCCTTGTTGGTGGGTTATAAATATTTAAATAATAAATATTCTCTTAGCAGAGCTTAAGCAGCCTAAAGGGAATGCTAAAATGCCCTTTCTCATCCTAGGTTAAGGGCAAAACCAGATATAATTGTAGCAGGCCTGTTGACCTAAATTATGCTACACCCAGGATCAGGGCTTTTTTTCTGGGAAAAGAGGAGGTGGAACTGAGGGCCAAGCTACAAGTGACGAATGACACTTGAACAGCTAGTGGATTGAGTGGAGCGCAAGTGAACAGGGAGAAATACACTTGCAGTTCAAGTGTCATTCGTCACTTGTAGCTTGGCCCTCAGTGGTGGAACTCAGGGCCACACAAGGACGTCACTTTGGGTCAGCTGGAACAAGGGGGGAGTTTTTAAAAGTTTAACTCGCCCTCTGCGAAAATGGTCACATGCCCGGTGGCCCCGCCTCCTGATCTCCAAACAGAGGGGAGTACTGAGGGAGGGAAGGGTATGGGGGCATAAGAAACAGATGGGAAGATTCGACTCCTGCTGCCCGTGTGCCCCCATTCTGGGAGCAAAAACCTGGATTCCCTCCAACCGCTTTGTATGTGGTTCGGCTGTTCCCAGCTTAAAAAGAAGGGTCTGTTTCCATCGTAACTGATTTGACCCTGACTTACTCTCCCGTCCGTGCAAGCAAGCAATATTTTAAAGAATTTAAATAGCATCGGCCTTCCATAGGATGCATGTGTGCTTTTAATCTCGAAGTCCCAGAGAGGTTTAAAGGGACTGGGAACTTTTAAAATAAATATCTTGCTGGCTTTTGCAAGGGGTGTGAAATTGACAGAGGATGAAAGGAAAGCGAGTAGAGAGCAAGTGTTTAAACTTCATTCTTTGTCATGCTCATAAAAGTTAAAACAGAGTGAAAGCCTTATGTGCCATAAAGTAATGCTCTCTGCCTTGAAGATTGCACAACATGTCGCTATGCCAGGAAATGCTGTTTGTTGCAATGTATTTGTGGAGCAAAACGGGCCTTTAAGTATTCGACAGCAAAGTCAGCAATTTTTCCAATGGCTGAAGAGGAATTACCAGCCACAGCCATATATTTCACCCACCAAGGCAAAGTTGTTTCTGACTTTTTTGATGGCATGTAATCACCCAAAGGCAAATGACTGGAGAGTGAAATTTTGCCTCCATGAGCTGAATAATGTTAAATCTCTTTGAAATGTATGTTGTTACTTAGAGTCTCCATTTAGAAATACTAACACCTCCTTTAGCAGTTTTGTGTGTGCTGGGCAACTTCAGAGTTCGATCTCTGGGGACCTAAGTATATTCTGCTCTTATACCATGAATTTGCATTAAATATTGACTTTGTTTACTTGAAAGTTGTGCTTTTGGATCCTGAACTGACCCTACAAGCAGGGGCTTCCTTCTCCATTAGCAATGCCACCCGGTAGTTGCAGCTGCATGACACATTGTCAAAGCAGGGCAACCCCTGTTGATATGTGTCGGCATGCTCACATGTGCAAGCGGGTGTTCAACCGCCCTCTCTGCAAAGTGCATGCATCCCCTTGTATTTCCAGCTCGCCTAGCTGAGTGGTCAGCAGAAGCCAAGGAGAGGGTGAAAACCGTCTTCTCCTTTTCACAAATAGTCCCTGAATCGGTTACATGAGATTTCCATAACTGATATTTTGTGCAGCATAGTAAGCTAACGCATGGATATTTGGCCGGTGACAATCTTCGGGGGAATAGCACTGTTCATCATCATGTCTTCTGTGCAGTCCCACATGGGAACTGTGCATGGGCAGGCCTGAGTATGCGCAGTTCCCATGCGTAACTGCACAGAAGAATATTCGATGAACAACAGTTTCAGGTAGGTGCAACCCTGTTTTCCTGCCCTATTTTACCTGCTGGGTTCATATGACCAATGCCTTCTTTGCATACCTTTCAGTAGAACAGTTTGCTCTGCCCAGGCACTTTGTGCTGTTAGACCAAGTGTCTGGAATAACTTACCTGAAGAAGCACAGAGGGCTGCTTCTTTGCTGAGTTTTAGAAAAGCATGTAAGATAAAGGTTTTCCCAAGTGCCTCCTATAATTGGCATGTATGGTTTGAACTATATTTTTTTGTTTGGCACTGCATTGATTGGTGTTTTTGATAGCTCTAGTTGAAACTTTCTCATTAGGTTCAGCATGTTGGAAGCTGTTCCAAAACGAAACAGGAGTCCGGTGGCACCTTGAAGACAAACAGCATTTATTCTGTCTTGAGCTTTCCTTTGATGATGCAATGGAAAGAAAGAAAAAAAGTTGTATAGAAATACTTGGAACAAATTATTATACATTTCTCATATGTCATTGGCGCAGATGAAATTTGTGGGTTGCACATTACCAATGCTTCAGGTTCAGCCAGCCAGCTGTGCAGTTTGGTGGCTCTCACAGTCTGGGACCAGGCTAGAATTTGAGCCTAAGCCATTGTTAGCTTGACAGCAGTTTGGTTATATTACTGAGAGTAGTAATATAACCAGGGCTTTTTTTCTGGGAAAAGAGGTGGTGGAACTCAGTGGGTTGCCCTCGGAGAAAATGGTCACATGGCTGGTGGCCCCGCCCCCTGATCTCCAGACAAAGGGGAGTTTAGATTGCCCTACGTGCCGCAGAGGGCAATCTAAACCCTCCTCTGTCTGGAGATCAGGGGGTGGGGCCACCAGCCATGTGACCATTTTCAAGAGGTTCCAGAACTCCGTTCCACTGCGTTCCGGCTGAAAAAAAAGCCCTGAATATAACCAAACTCAGATATTGCCATCCTAAGCAAGCGGGAGCAGCATGCAGCATGCTCAGGATTTGTAGTACAAAGAATGTATGTTGTGCCAAGAACAGGGAGTTAAAGAAAGGGTCAGCATGTACTACCCACCCAGAACATTCCAAGAAGTTGGTGAAACCGTTCTTTTGGTTTACGCTTGGCTGGAACTGTGGCTGGGGAGGGTTGAACAAATCAGAGGAGTGTAAATCACACAGGGAATGTGCTTACTTTTTGCGTTGGACCATCACAACCACAAGCGTCAAGAATGCTTGCTGTAGGGAGCAGGGAGTCCCTACGCTTCTCCGATGAGAAAGAGACTTCTAGTTGGCCCAACTCATTATAATTGCTGATGTATCCTTCGCACATTTTATTTTTTTTATTTATTCCTTTATTTAAAACATTTCTATGCCGTCTCTCCCTCCAATTCAGGATCCCCAAGGTGGCGATGGTTAAAACATTTAAGCATTAAAACATTTCAACCATTAAAATGATGTTTAAAACAAATTAGGCATATAAACACACAAACAGGGAAGGAAGCTGATAAGAGTTAGTGTGGGAACTAGTTCTGCAAAGAAACTCGAACTTCTAAGAGAATGCACGGCATTTCTCTGCTGTTCAGCAACCCCCCCCCCTTTTTTTTTTTTTGCTCTATAAATCGAAGCCACAAACTTGAGACCCGCATCTGACTACTATGGGTGGGATAAACATGGATTATGCTTTGCCATTGGCTGGATGATTACATCATTCTTCCTAGGAGGAAGACAAGGCCAGCTGCCATCCAAAGGCAAACAAGATCTAGCTGCTCAGCGTCTTTCCCTTTCTAACCCACCTGTCTTCATGAAACATCAAATTCGGTTTAACGTGCAGTTTAGTAATTTATAACAAAAACAACATTTGATTTATATGCCTCCCTTCAAGACAACTTAATGCTACACTCAGAGCGGTTTACAAAGTGTGTTGTTATTATCCTCACGGCACTCACCCTGTAAGGTGGGTGGGGCTGAGAGAGCTCTAAGAGAGCTGTGAGAGACCCACGGTCATCCAGCTGGCTTCAGGCGGAGGAGTGGGGAATCAAACCCAGATTAGAGTCCCGCTGCACTTAATCACTACACCAAACTGGTTTGTAAATAAGTTTTGAGGACTGTGCATATGCAAAGCAGAGTATAAGTTGCCTTAATAAGCAAGAATGCTGCAGTCTCAGGGCGGGAGGAGGGGGAAGAGATGACGTTGAGGCTAGAACTGGTTGAGGAAGTGAATAGCAGCAAACCAGTGGCAAGGGAGGAATGGGGTCTTTTGGAGAAAATTTCTGGGCCCTGTGAAGACAAACATCCTTTTGTGCTGGAATTTTTAAAACATGTGATGCAACCCTTTTGGGAGGAAGGGCAGGATTAAAAATGTAATCTGTAGCTAGAAACTCAAGTGGGAGAAATGGGGTGCCCACCTCTTCAGCTTCAAGTACTCGTAGTTCTTGTTCCCTCTTGATGGTTTCTGCCTTCCTAAATTACCAGTATGCAGGGCTAGATAGATGGGGGGGGTAGGTGCAGCTGCCAACCCTGGGAGCGCGCGGGCAGCAGGACAGGGGGCGCGCTTGCCGCGTGCTCCCTGTCCTGTGGGGCAGGCGAAAGGCAGCGCGGGTGGCTGGGAGGCCGCCCGCACCATTCGCCTGCCGCACAGGACAGGAGGTGGCCTGCTTGCTGCGAGCCCCCTATCCTGCAGGGCAGGCGAATGGTGCAGGCGGCCTCCCAGCCACTCGTGCTGCCACCACCAACTCCACAGCACACCAGGACAGCCAGCCTTGCCAGTAGGGGTAGGATGGAGCTCCTGAGAAGCAGGCTTATGCAGTTGTGTGAGTCCATGCAGATGAAGTTACTGAAAACCCCATTTCCAGCTTGGCTCCTGAGCCTTTTTCCTATGTCTTCCCTAATCTGCTTTTGGAAGTTTTGCTGCAATTGGTGCCATCAGACGGATGGGATGCTAGGCTTGTGAAACCTGTATCGTGAATTCACTGGGTGGCCCTGGGAAGTCTTTGCTTCAACGTCCATTTCCCCTTTTCTGTGTCATGACAGAACCATAAAGGCAAAGTTGTCTGTCCTGACAGATGGCCACAGCGTATCAGCTGCAGGAGCTGAATCCAAAAATGTCATGTATACAGAAGGTAACTTCTGCTTCTACAGCAGTTAACACAACCAAGGATGTGCAACTGTTTGTGGAACATGCTTGGCTGCTATTCTTCTTCCACTCCTGGTTCTTTGGATCTTACTCCAGGTTCTGCAGAAACAGAGAGCAATAGGGCTTTTTTTCTGGGAAAAGAGGTGGTGGAACTCAGTGGGTTGCCCTCAAAGAAAATGGTCACATGGCTGGGGGGCCCCGCCCCCTGATCTCCAGACAGAGGGGAGTTGAGATTGCCCTCCGCACCCCTCCAGCGATGTGGAGGGCAATCTCAACTCCCCTTTGTCTGGAGATCAAGGGGCGGGGCCCCCCAGCCATGTGACCATTTTCAAGAGGTTCTAGAACTCCATTCCACCGCATTCCAGCTGAAAAAAAGCCCTGGATAGCAATAATATAATTAAAGGGTTATCGTTTAACATCATTTTTATGGTCTACTTTTAGCCTGAGAACTGTTTGAGACTCATTTTAAACTACTCAGTGTGTTTGTTTTTGTGTTCTGGCTGGGTTTTTAATGTTGGGTGTGAACAACTTTTATGGTTTGGGGATGTTTTTATTTTATAAGATACCGCGGGCAGGCTCTCTGATGCTTTATATAAGTGAGCCATGCTTCATGCTACAGGGGAAGAGTTAAAAATCTCTGGTCAATATAGAGAGCCAGCGTGGTGTGCTGGTTAGAGAGTATACTCTATTTTATCCTCACAACAACCCTGTGTGTGAGGGTAGGCTGAGAATGTGTGACTGGCCCACCCAGCAAGCTTCCATGGCACAGCAGGGATTCAGACCTGGTTTTACCCAGATCTTAGTCTGACGCTCTAACCACTGTACGGCACTGCTTTCATTATCGGATGACATCTTAAATGTGTGATTTGTTTTTACACAGAAGCAGTTGCGTGGTGGAATCTGCACACACAACTGCTCAGCTCACACTTTGACATGGTTTAGAGCCTTCTGTGCTGAACTGGTTGGGTCAGGGCATGGCATTCCTATTGCTAAACCAGATGTTCAGAGAAGAAGACAAGAGCGCAGATTGCCAAATAACAAAGAAAACCAAACAGGGGCAAAAACGAAAAGGTCAAGGTGCTCTCTCTCCCTCATCTACCTTACCTCTGTAAAACCGCCAAAGCGTTCTCTTTGTAATAAGCCACGAAAGAGTATTTTTTCACAAGTAGGGTTGATGAGAGTGGTGAGTCATTTGTTACTCTAATTACTGGAGGACATTGTGTGTGGTTTACTAGAATATATTTTGGATTAGTACATTTTCAATTGCTTTTTGCGGGAGCCAATCGCGCTTCATAGAGCAGCTGCAAAAACCTCTGACTAATTGGCTTCACAAAAGGCTACCCGCTGCGAGCATCTGCCGGGACTTACTTTCTCCCAGAAATCCTTCATCTCTTGAGTTACATGCTACACATTTGATTACTGGCCTCGCAAACAAGAAACTCGTTTTTGACATCTGTTAAAAATGGAGATTTAATATTCCGTCCGAAATCTGAAGAGGGTCGTTTTGGTTTGGGGGTGGGGGGTGGAGTGGCTAATCTATCAAATCTGAATATTTTAAAAGGTTAGGCTTTTAAGGTATATGCACAGCTATGTGCCTGGAAATTTTTGAACGATGCAGTCTTTCACATAGCACAGGTAAGGTTGCCAGCCTTCAGGTGGAGCTGGGCAATCTCCCAGAATTACAGGTGATCTGCAGACAACTGAGATCAATTCTGGAGAAACTGATTGCTTTGGAGATCTTTCCCCTCCCCAAACTCTTCCCCACCCAGGCCAGGCTCACCCCCAAATCTCCAACAATTTCCCAACCCAAAACTGGCATCCCGAAATGCAGTTGGTTGCACCATGTGGTGTTAAAACTTCTAATTATCTATCTCTTTGAAGTGTTGTATCTCAATGTGAGCGACTGTCTAGCAAGAGAAAACCTGCTTCTGGAATAATTCACCTTTCGGGTTTCTTGTTCTTAGGGTTGCGCTTTTAATTAGCTATAGTTAAACGTACAGTCATTAACTGGGTTACTCCAGAAGCTGAATTTTATGCTGAGTAACTAGGCTTTCAAGTTTCTAGTCCTTATGGCTGCAATTTTTATCTTTAGCTAATTAAGAGTGCATCCCATAAAAGCTACAATCTTGAAAGCTGAGTTTATCAAGAAATTGGATTTTGTACTTTTTCTTGCCAATTTTCTTATTGCTAATGACATTAATTACTTTTCTTATAGCTAATTAAAAGAGATCAGGTTATCGCAATGAAAGTACATAATCAGCTGGAAGGGGCTGCAGCCGCTGGTGTGAAAACACTTTGTTGAAGGCTGCGGACATTTGGTATTCTGCAAACGCAGAAAAAACAGGGTGCTGATTTCATCTTTTAAGAAGGCACCAGCTACGTGCCTGAGGCAGGCTGCCAAGCTACTTCAAAGAGAATGATAGTGACCCACAACATAGTCTTGCTTTGGGATGATGTGGGGAATAGCTTTCATAAGTTACCAGAGCCTGCTTGGTTGCCAGATTTAAGACCCAAAGGTTATTTTGATCCAGAATTCTTTGGCTAGTAAGCCTGGAAAGAAGCGTCTGGCTTCCCCCCAGCTTATGGCTTGGCTTGTTTATTTGAGTACTCTATAGTTTATTTAGAGAAGGCAGCATAATATTGCCGGATCTCGTCAGATGTCGGAAGCTAAGCAGGGTCAGTCCTTGGATGGGTGACTACCAAGACAGACTCTGCAGAGGGAGGCAATGGCAAACCACTGCTGCTTCTCTCTTGCCTTGACAGCCCTTTGCTGGGGTCGCCATAAGTCAATTATGACTTATGGCGGCCTGAAAAAAGGGATGTATAAATCTTAACCCTCCCTGTGAAGGCTGTCCACCATCCTGTTTTAAATGTGTAGTTTTTAATGTACATGAATTTTTAAAATTGTATTTTAATATGTTGTTATCCGCCCTGAGCCCGCTCACGGGGAGGGCGGAATAGAAATCTGAAATAAATAAATAAATAAAAATTGTGACATGACTGCACACAAAACCACGGAGAGAGTTTATTTATTTATATCCTGCTTTTCTCCCCATTGGGGGACTCATCATTTCCTCTCCTTTGCTGTAGCCTTACCCTCACTCCTTTGAGGGAGGTTAGGCTGAGAGCCAAGCTACAAGTGATGCCTGACACAGGTTGGACACTTGTCAGCTTACCTCAAGTTTTGATGGGAAATGTAGGCGTCCTGGTCTTGCAGCTGTAATGGAGAGCCAAGCTGTAAAACCAGGACGCCTACATTTCCCATCAAAACTTGAGGGAAGCTGACAAGTGTCCAACCTGTGTCAGGCGTCACTTGTAGCTTGGCTCTGAGAGAAAGAGTGACTGGCCCCAAGGTCAGCCAGCAAGCTTCCATGGCAGAGTACGGATTCGGTCTCCTGGATCCTAGTCCAGCACTGTAACCACTGCACAATTCTGCCCTAAAACCCAGAGAACAGAGTGAACTGTAGAGTCCTGTGTCATTTTCATCCTGCTAGGGCAACCTTTGCCCTTCTGCATCACTGATGCAGCTTATTGGCAGAATGCTTTGTTAGAACAATAGGCAATAAAAGAAATTACATGCAACAATATCTGGATTTATACACAGGAGACACGGTTCAGAAATTCTGTTTACTAGTAGTGTGACTCCGTACAGGAAACTGAGAGTGGCAACGTCCCCCTGACATTCCACAGCTCAATGAAAACCAGAATCAAGTTGTATCTTAACCTTAATGTGACCCTTGGGAAATTACTGGAACTGGGAACCATCCATGTTCCTGCCCTGTCTTGGCAAAAATCCACATTTAGCTTGCAACAGTAACTCTGAATGCTGTCCTTTATAGAGCATCTACTCCCTGGCTGGGATCCAAGGCTCTTTTGGTGTGTATTTTATTTATAAGTGAACTTTGAGTCTGTGTAGAACACCTATATCCAGGGCACTTCGCAGAAGAGAAGAGATGCAGGCATGTTTAACTCGCCGCTCTAAATTGGCAGCTGTCCTCGTGTTGGCCATCCTCTCAGTTGCTTCTGCAATTAGTAACTTGTCTCTTTGTTGAGCTTTGTCAGAATTAAGTGGCAAGACACAACAGGTAGAACACTCGGGATCCTGGCAAGCTGGGAATACTCCAGGGGGAACATAAAGGCTACTTATTGTTCACTGGGCAGAAGGGATCCTTTGATGGCATTGAAAATGGCATATATATTTTCTATCTCTTGGCTCTATTACAAACTACCTGTTCCCCCACACCCAGATGTTTAAAAGTCAGTATACTGGGATATGCATTTGGTATTCTTAGGCTAGATATGTTTTATCCTCCAAGGAAAGGTGGTGCAATCCACACTCCATTAGAACTTTGAGTTTTGATACTGTGGAGTTGGCACCTCATTAAAGACAAATGTGTCTGCGAGAAACATTGCATCATGCTGACATGCCCTTTGAATCAGCAATGGTGCTTACTCATGAATAGACCCATTCAGGGTTGGGCATCCCAGCTTGCTGTTTCAGACACCTTCCTCTAAGTTAATCTAGTTGGCAATAAGACTTTAACCCCAAGAAAGGTTAAACCTGTAGTAGAAAGTGCACATAAATTAGGGGATTGGACTGCCCAGGTTTCCTGCTATAATAGTAAAATCATAGAGATTTGGGAGATTGCTATAGTGTTTTGGCAATGCTGCGATGTCACTTCTGGCAACATGACTGGAAGTGATGTCGCAGTGTCCCTTGTTGCATGATGACCTTGGTAGGGATGTTGCCTGATGAATGAATTGAGAGCTGGGATAGCATAGTATCTGAATTTTGGATTTTGCCTGTACTGTGAGAGTCAGTGTGGTGTAGTGGGTAGAGCCAGTGGTGTAAAGTGTAGAGTAATGGGCTAGAATCTGGGAGACCCAGGTTCAATTCCCTGCTTTGCCATGGAAGTTTGCTGGCAGGGCCATATTATTCATAAGACTGACTAGGCTGAAGCCCAGGGGACCAGGGGACCATCAGTTTTTTTTGCTGAGGCACACTCCCAGATCATCACAATGTTTTCTTGGCAGACTTTTTACTGGGTGGTTTGCCATTGCCTTCCCCAGTCATCTACACTTTACCCCCAGGAAACTGGGTACTCATTTTACCGACCTTGGAAGGACGGAAGGCTGAGAGCAGAACCACAAGTGACGCCTGACACAGGTTGGACACTTGTCAGCTTCCCTCAAGTTTTGATGGGAAATGTAGGCAGCTTGGCGGAATGTTGGACAAGTGACAGTTGAGAAGTCCATTGGACAGCGGTCGGAGAGCCAAGCTGTAAACCCAGAACGCCTACATTTCCCATCAAAACTTGAGGGAAGCTGACAAGTGTCCAACCTGTGCCTTTTGTCACTTGTAGTTCCACTCTGAGTCAACCTTGAGCCGGCTACCTGAACCCAGCTTCTGCCAGGATCGAACTCAGGTCGTGAGCAGAGCTTGGGCTGCAGTACTGCAGCTTACTGATCTGTGTCACGTGGAAGTGATATGACATCCCCCCATGGGTCAGTAATGACTTGGTGCTTGCACAGGGGACTACCTTTACCTTACCTTTACCCCCACATAAATTACAATTAATTGATTCTCTTATATAACCTCTTTTAATAAGATAATTAACTGTTTCCTTATTGAAGTGAAACAAATTGTCTCTTATATTAAAACAATTATCCATAAATTACATATTTTAATGAATAATAAAAAATTTATTACTTCAAAATATTACAGTATTGAACAATTATACCCCCCCCAAATGTGCTTTCATGAAAAGTTCTACTCATGCAATAAAAATATTTTTAAAATTGTGAATAGAATTCTTCAGGAGAGCCTCAAAATGGATATAGGGCCGTGTACTGCTGCCTAATACCTACCGTACCAGGGTCAGGCTGTCAGTTGTAGTGGGGTGAAAGATTGAAGTGCTGGAGCAGGCCTGGAATACCTGAAAGCCTAGGGGGCCACCCATGGGTTAATACGGCCCTGTTTGCTGGGTGACCTTGGGCCAGTCTCTCTCACAGCCTAACCTACCTCACAGAATTGTTTTTGTGAGGCTATAATTGAGGAAGGAATAATGAGGTAATCCACTATGGGTTCCCATGGAACAAAAAAACACCTGAGAATAAATATCTAAATAAATAAACCCTGCGATTCTGAATGTACACTCTCAAGTGTTGCTTCCATGTACCAAGTGTGCATTTGTTCATTTTGAACTTGTGCGTGCCACATAATTTCTGGTGGGCCAAAAGTGGGAATAGAAATCATTAAAAATAATAAGTAGCTCTGATTATCGAGGGCCTATATCACAGGAAACTACCATTTTACATTCAAATGATAATCTGTATCATTCCTTAAAAAGCACGGCTAGAAAAGGTGTGGCCCTGCAAAAAAGTGGACGTCTTTTGGATCGGATGATTATAGGGTTGATATACCAAGCAGCCTGTTCGAGTTCCAGACATTGGCAGATTTTGAGGATCACAAAAGCAGTTAATACCAGGTTGTACCGTGATGCCGAATCCTCGGGGCGGGGGCGGGGGGGGAGGCCTCTGAATCACCATACGAATACTCTTCATCTAGAGAAGTGATTCAGTGATTTGTAGGAAAGTTGTAGGAGGGTGGAGGAGGAAATGTAAAGGTGGAAAGGCGAATATGTCTGCAAGCATTTAGTCTGAGCAGTTGTATAATTTGTATAACACAGCGCTGACCTTTTTGTTTCAGCCGCAAGTATACATTGTAATTGCCTTGCTTTGAGGCGTGCCTCTACTTACAGTCTCTGGTTTTTGTTTTGTTTTTAAATTTTCAACAGCCTCAACAGAGAGTTCTCCGTAAAACGTCACCAGCCTCTAAAGCTGCTGCCCTGCCAGATGATATGAAAGCGAACTTTGCCTTCACGAAAAACAAAGCATAAGCTACGGCGCTGCCAGAATAATGCGACGGACACAAAATGGAGAAGTAGCCGAAACCTTCAACCGCATTCTCACTCAGAGAAGCCCTGAGAAGTCTTGGTTTGCTTGCGGAATTAAGTCACGGTGTAACCCGTGCTCACTTTTCCCAGCTAGTCATTGGTGGACCCTTTTCGCTGCAAAACGACTTCCGGTTGTCATCACTGTGCATAAAACTTTACATTCCCAATAGGGGGACTCTCCGTGTTCCTCACTAAAAGTTATTTTAAAAGCATGGTAACAACTGAATTATCTTATTGTATGCAGATGGCATGATGTTGGGGGGGGGGAGGGAAACACCAGCTCTGCACACTCAGTGGCAATGTTCACACATATCCTTACACACTGATAGGAATGTAAACATGTCCCATATGTGGTTAGTTATGCAGCCGAATGGTATCCCGTCGTACTGTGATGACGTTCCGTTTGTGATTTCCACAGACGTGTTCTTGCCGATTTGGTAGCGGTTATGAGAAAGTCTTTGAGAAGATATTTGTAAAGTTTCAGGGGCCTGCACCGGGATTGTAACGTAAGCGTAGCCCACAATGTGTGTGTCTTCACCAGTTTTTGCAAGGTTGGTTGGGTAACTTGCGTGGCTGTTTTGGCACATGATTTATAGAGGTAGTCCGATAGGAGCATGTAAGCATTATTACTGGACTCACCCTTGAAAATGCTAAGAGGACCATACTTCAGTTGTATTGCCGCATGTTAAATAATAGAGGAAAAGAAAATAATTGAAAAAAAATGTTCTTTTTGTTGCAAGAATCTGTTTGCTTTTACAGTGAAGGAAGATGTAGCATTTTCAGAACAGCAGAGCTGGGTTTGAAGGGTCACCACTGCATTTGGTACAAATCTACCTATCCTGGAGCTAGCGGTGAAAAGCCAGTTCTGCACGTCCACTGCAAAAGCCGACTTTGGGAGGTGCAGATTGGCTAGTGCCAGGGATGTCATTAATACACTTTCTCTCCATCCCCTGAACAGTTTTACAATTATTTTTAAATGCTTGAGAAGCTTTGGGTACTTTATTGTTTGTTTGTTTTAAAAAAGAGAAAGACAAGGATTATATAGATATATATGCGGTATTTAAAAAACAATTGTGGGCAGCAACCCCACCGGAAGCACGACTGGCAGTTGATTCAGTATTTGACTTGCCGGCTGTATTTGTTACCAAGATAAGTTTCAAAGGTGGGATCAACACTGCAAAGTGAGGAGCCTGCTGTGGCCACCATTTAAAAGTTTTACCTGTCTCCAACCTTAGAGGCTTTTTGTATCTGTTGATACGAGTAAGACTTGAAAAAATAATGGTCTTCCTTTCCCCACCCGCTCCCTCCCTTGTTTTGTTCCAATGTAGATGAAGGAATTTTATGGATGCTTCTGCTACAGCTTCAGGACTACCAAGGTGAACAGCTGCCAAGACCTTTATAGTGTCTTTGAAGGATTGAGGTTTCTATTAAATCAGTGGATACCCAAATATCGCTGAGAAGCTCCACTGAATGCCAGTTTGGCATCCAGTGACCCATTCCTTCAGGCCCATGTGCCAGTTGTCCCCAGATTCTGCTCAGCTGGCGGCTCATTGCTAGTAGGGTACAAGTAGATCTTTTAAGCCAGACTTCTTAAGCAAAGGATGCTTTAGAGTTCATGCATCTTCAATAGGGCGTTAAGGAATCTACAGGACATCTCTTGGGTTCCACGAAGCTCTTGGGTTTCAAATCACTTCTGATGACCCAGTTTTGCACAAAATCTGTTTGCCTTGCTCTCACAGACCTAAGCAGGAACTGAGCTCAAGCAACACGGTTCCCTTCCAATGTTAACTCTAACCGGCTTAAGACTGTTGCCTCCCATGTGAGCATTGCTCTTCCCTGTTCACTTTTTAGGTTGCCAAGATGCTGCTGGTTGAGGCTTGGTTTTCATCCATGACGCTGCCAAGGGAGTGTTGTCAGACCATCTTCTTGCTTTTAGATCTTGGAAACAAAGCCCTTATGTAGCAAAAGATAATGGCAGCATCTGTAAGAAGCCCAGGGGGTTGATCCCGGTAGTCCCAAAACTAGGCATTTTGGGAATCTACAGTCTTTCTCTCCAGCCTGACACTGTACTGCTAACAAGGAGCTTTGCATAGTGTACAACATGCCTTCACATCCTGTATCTTCAGCTTCTCAGTGCTACAAATTGCACCTGAAGCTGGAATAAGAAACCAGCTATTCACTGTGTTCACATGTGGATCTTGATTCACAAATCTCTTTTCTGTCTTATCAATCATGTGCCATTCACACTGCTGCTTGCATTGCAGTTTATGGAATAGGTAGAGCACAAGAAATTCAGTATCTGCACCTTTACTAAATCACAAATCAAGTTATCGATGCATGTTTAAGGGGGTGGCATAAAATTCTATAGCTGATCTGGTTTGAAAGAGGAAACGAAACCTGTCCAAACAGCCAACTTTGTTATGACCTGTGGTCAAGACATTAAATTGTTTATTGATAATAGACAGTTTTCTTATTTGGTTGTGAGGTGCTATGAAGCTTAGCCATATTTTTGTTTATTTTATTCAGCCTTCTTCATTTGAGATCTTCTTTCTAAGATTTCTAAGACTGAGAGCCAGTTTGGTGTAGTGGTTAAGAGCGCGGGACTCTAATCTGGAGAGCCGGGTTTGATTCCCCACTCCTCCACTTGAAACCAGCTGGGTGACCTTGGGCCAGTCACAGCTCTCTCAGAGCCCTCTCAGCCCCACCCACCTCACAGGATGTTTTGTTGTGGGGATAATAATGACATACTTTGTAAACCACTCTGAGTGGGCATTAAGTTGTCCTGAAGGGCTGTATATAAATTGGATGTTATTATTATTATTATTTAGTACACTGCATTACATGTGAGAGTGAGTCTTTTAAAAATAATTTTTAAAAACCTGTGACCCAGTACATCATTAAATGTGAGGACTCGGAGCATCATTCTGAAGTAGTGGGACAGCCCACAACAGCTGCCAGATTGGCAGTAGGAAGATCATTGCAATGCTCTGTGGAGAAAGAGCCAGATGTTTGCAGGGGAATGGAAGAAAGGGGCCGTTTCCACACGGCTTAACTTCTTCCAGAAAACAGCGAAATCTCGCACGAAATCTCACGAGAAGATGCTGTAATCGTGCGAGAAGACGCGATAACAGCGTCTTCACGCGAGATTTCGCTGTTTTCCAGAACAAGGTAAGCAGTGTGGAAACGGCCATTGAGTGAGATAATACGACTAGCACCACAGAAGGAAGTGATTCCATTAGTGTTACACAAGTGTAGATGACTGGGGAAGGCAATGGCAAACCACCCCGTAAAAAGTCTGCCAAGAAAACGTCGTGATGTGACATCCCCCGATGGGTCAGTAATGACTCGGTGCTTGCACAAGATAACAGCTGACTTTTAGACCTATAGATGAGCCGGTCTACAACTAGTGCCTCGGATTATTACCAGTAGTGATAATCTTACATCTGTGTGCCTAGTAGAATTTCTCATTCCTTTTACTCTCCTCCTGTATTTTTTTTTTGTCACCAGCAGCAATTGGTTCTGCATAAGGTCTCATCCAGATAGTTTCAGGTGGATAGCCATGTTAGTCTGTAGTAACAGAACAAAATCCAAGGCCAGGAGCACCTTAATTTTGTTGGTCTTTAAGATGCTACTGCACTCTAATTCTGTAGAATTAGCCGTCTCCCTTGGTAATCTCTTTGCAGACTCTTAATGAGAAATTAAGAAGAGTTCCACCAAGACCAGCAGGTTCACCAAGGTGGACCAGCAGCCCATTTTCCACTGTGGCCAAACAGATGCCTCTGAAGTTTACAAATATGATGCGAAGGCAATAGGCCTTCCGTAATTTCCTCGTGGCATCTGGAATCCAATACTTGACAATCCTGACTTTTACTCCTACTTTCCCAGCTTCTGAAACTTGTGTCAAAGAATGATGTGACGGCAAAGAAGGACATCTCTCGGGCTCAGTCACAAAGTTCATGCTTTGCATGTATAAGCTCCCAGCTTTAGCCCCTGTTATCTCAGGCAGCACGGAAGGATCGCTGCCTGCGCCCTCAAGAAAGCTGCCACCAATTGCACTAATTAGTACTGCTCTATACAGACTAATGATCTGGCTCAGTATATGTTTCCTATGTCCAGACACTGATGCCAAAGGTGAAGCATAGCTGTGCGCCTGCTGCAGATTGAGCTGGCTGTGGACTTTCCAGTGTAATTTGTCAAAACCCAGCCGATACAGCTCGAGCAGTTGTTCTTCCTCTACTTTATAAGATATTCCAGTATTTGAATATTGTCCTGCCTCACCTCCCACTTAATTTTCCCAAGGCCAAATTCCTTCGGCCTTTCTTCATAAGATTTGTTGTTGGTGTAGCTATCCTCTGAATTCCTTCCATTTTGTCGGTGTTTTAATAACCGGACATAATTCTCCAGACATGACTTCATTTTCAAACTTTGTACCTTGGGGAACTGTTTCTGTGTTGACTTGTCTGCTACAAGGGTGCCAATAAAACCTTGAATGTGTCGGCAGAGGATTCTAGACCAGCGGGCTTCAACCTTTCCAGGACCCAATGAGCTGCAAGCTTGTAACGTCAGAGTCAAATAACAGGAAACATTATAATCTGACTGGTGTCAAGACCAAGACCGTAGGTAGTGGATCCAGAGTGCTTGGGACAGATTAAGAGTGCTTGGAACAGGATATACAAGCTGAGCTCCAGGAGGTGTGCCATAATGAGGAACGAGCTAAGAGTCAAAGCCATGGAGAACGTCTCTCCATTGTTGAGTGACTTTCCCTTGCCATTCAGCATGCACCCAAAGAAAAGCAGCAGTAGTAGCATCCTACACACATGCACAATAGCAGGAGGTCCTTCTACAAGGCAGGTCTCCCGTCCCAACAGGTGGGGCTCCATAGCCCACCTGAGGATCCCAAATCATGGAAGACTACAATTCTTGAGGTGTGTATTCAGTTCATGTGGGACACTTGCCTGGTCAAGTGAGCCACATTGTTGCCCCATATGTTCTAAGATAAAGCATTCCCCAGTAACTGAGCATACCAAGCCATAAGTGATCTTTCGGGAACATCTTTCTGCCTCTGTTTATCGTGTTGAAGAACCCCAGGGTTCCAGAGAACACTCTTTGAAGGTATACTTGTTTAGTGGTGGGGGTTAAGCAGTCTCTTCTGTGTTATGGTGGGGGTTTTTACCTTCCTTCTCTTTGCTCTCGGCCTCCTAAAGGACCTGTGTTCCATTTGGTGTCAGAGAGACCCTCAAATCGACTATTGGTAGCCATGTTTTCAGTCAGATGGCTTCCATTATTTGCTTCTTCCCAGCTCTCCAAGGGTGCAGTCTCTTAGTAGCCACACCCTGAGCCCGAGAAATCATTTTTCTGCCTCCATACCCTCCTTTTTAAAAATAATCCAGCCTGATGAAGAGTTCTGGAGAACTTGAAAGCTTGCACGCTGTGTATCTTAGTTGGAACATCAAGGAGTGTCCTCATCAGCTACTCCACTGGTGCAAAGGCATAATTTACAATTGTGAAGCTGCAGCGGATCCTTTTCAGTGTCTGGACACAGTAAGGTATCAGCTGTTGATATCCTGCATCCCATCAGTCCACTCTTCACCCTTCACCCTTGTTCAGCGCTGACAGCAAGGGTCAAGATGGGTACCAGGCTACCCCTGGGCTCTGTCCTCAGCATCGCCAAGGCTGCCTGAGAAGCCTCTTGGCAAAGCAGTGTGTCTTCCACCATTCTGCACAGCCCCATCATATATGCAAGGGATTTCGTGTTGGATGTACCATTCAGTATCCTGAGCATTTTAGCTCATAGCTGCAAATAGATAGACTTTGAAATGTTTGCACAGTGCCTGCTTGAAATCTCAGAAGATGGAAAGAGATGTTGAACGGAATTTGGGGGGAGGGCACGTGATTTAATGCTTTGTGTAGTAGAGACAGACTAAATTATGCAAATAGAACAGAGAGATGCCCGTTTGCTCATTGGGCATAATTGAAACAGGCTGCAGAATTCTGCTTTGATGGAGAGCTTTCGTTCCAGGGCTGCTGTGTTTATTTTTGTCTGGCCAGAATCCTGTCGCTGCATTTCCATGCCTATGATAAAAGCATCATTTATTCTTGAATTTCTACCTAGCATGAAGCTTCAGAAGAACATAGGAGTTTTGCCATAAAAGAAGGTGGGGACTTGGTTGCATTATTGTGGGTTGGTTTAAGCAGGGACCTGAACATGACGACCAAGTTTTGCTAAATCTGGTCTATAATTTCATTAACACTGGGCCCCCCTGGTCACCGTTGCCTGGGTCCCTACAATCAATTGCTCAATGTG
This sequence comes from Eublepharis macularius, assembly GCF_028583425.1. Lineage (NCBI taxonomy): Eukaryota > Metazoa > Chordata > Lepidosauria > Squamata > Eublepharidae > Eublepharis > Eublepharis macularius. The sequence goes on along the minus strand of NC_072796.1, from coordinate 122,930,087 downwards.
TTCCTGGTGATCTAACTTTACAACCTTCCGTAAAGATAGTTTCAGGTAGGTAGCCATGTAGGTCTGAAGTAAAACAGAAGGATATGAGACGCCTTAGAGACAACAAGATTTTCAGGGTGTAAGTTTTCAAAAAGTCCAAGCTCCCTTTTTCAGATACAGGGAGGAGTGGAGATCCCTGAGCCTTTATATCCCAGTCAGGAGCAGGGGGGTGAAACAAAGAAGGGAGTCAAGATGTAAAGGCACAGTATTATGATGCAGCTTGATTAAAGCAGAAATTAGCATCTGTAGTGAGATAATAGTAAAGAGTCCGGTAGCACCTTTAAGACTAACCAACTTATTTGTAGTATAAGCTTTCGAGAACCGCAGCTCTCTTTGTCAGATACATGGAGGGTATGAAGAAACTGGCCAGAGATATATAGGTGGTGAGGGGAGCGGGGAGAGGGTGCAGGGAATGAGGGTCATGTAAATGTAAATCAGTTACAAGAAGTCATGAAAAAAGTGGAGTGCACAATCCAGGCTGGGTGTGACCCCTCCCCTCCATTGCTGAATCTGAACAGAGTGCCTGAAGGCAGTTACTTCTGGTAATGAGATAACTATTCGTAGTTGAATAATTGCATATGCATCTGACGAAGAGAGCTGTGGTTCTCAAAAACTTATGTTACAAATAAGTTGGTTAGTCTTAAAGGTGCTACCAAACTCTTTACTATTTTGCAACTACAGACTAGTACGGTTAACTCCTCTGGTAGTGAGATAAGACTCCTATGTCTGTATTTTGCCCTGGGGTTCCGTTGTTCTGAACTTGTGAATGAGCTTGTGAATTTGCGAATGAGCTTGAGAATTTGTGAAAATACTTGTGAATGTGAATCATCAGCTTAAACACCAATGCCTGTGGCATTGCCTGCTCACACACCTCCCTCCAGTCCTTAGATCCTGTATAAGGTTTCCCTTTTCTCAAAGCTGTATCGCTTTGCATATGCTCTGTAAACAGTGGAGAAAGTTTGTGAATATTCCATGCCGAAGGCAGAGTTTCGCAGGCAAAGCTACTTGGAGCCTCCAATTCCATTGAGCAGTTTATTTCCTGAACTTTCTGCCATCTTAACCACACTATATAATAGTTCAAAATATCTAAAAGGCAAAGGACTGATGAGGAAATATATGCTTTTTTATAATGTATTGCTTTTCCTCCGCTCATGGGTGGATTGCTCTAATACTCTCCTTGCACGAAACTGTCATGTAATTGATTTTGTTAAGAGAGATAAAGTCACACAGGGGAGAAGCTAAAAAAAAAAACCCTCCATTTTTACAGCTCTTTGGTTTCCTTCTGCATCCCAGTGCATTAGTCGTTCCAGTCTTTGCACTGTTGCTGCTCTCTGTTCCACAGAGTAATTTTGTTACTTGACAACTCGACTTAAAGCACCTGCTGACTAAACCTTTGAAAATGATGGGTTTGGATTGTGTAAAAGAATGCGGGCCAGATCCTTAGATGGTGAAAAAGCATCTCCACGGGAAGACAAATGGCTGCTTAAAGGCTTATATCCACCACCACCCCCTTTCCTCTCCTGAATTTAGCAAGGTCTCCGTTATTTAGAATGCAACAAGAAATATAATTCACTTTCTCCTTTTCCTTCTTCAAACAAATGTTATCTTTGGAACTTCCATCCCTTAAAAAAGTCTCTGTAGAGATACAGCTGTGGGAGAAATAGCTCTCTCCTCAAAGTTATAATTTATTTAAAGGGGGGAAAACAGAACAAGCAAGCTAGCGTGGCAGTGGTCAGAATGTGTACTGGAAGCCATTTGGCCTTTGGCTGGAATTTGCAGACTTAGTGGGAATAAAGAGACAGACACAGGCTTGGAACTAAATGGCCGTTTATTAAATAACATAACATGAACAACGGCAAGGGCAAACTAAGCGGTACAGGTCAAGCCACGGGGTCCACTCTGGACCTCCGCCTTGACCTGCCTGGGCGAGCCCCACAGCCCCAGGATTAGGCCATCCAGGGAATGGCTGCCTCCCGGCCAGCTAGGCTACTGGATCCCCCCATCAAGCTCCTAACGCCCCAGCCGTACAGCATGAGGGAAGGACTTGTGCCTGGGGATCCCCGCAGGCGTCTGCCTGTGCAATGGTAGCCGTCACAAGCATACCACACTGTTGGCAGACCCTGTTTCCCCTATGGGGAAATGCCTCTGGGTGCTCACCGGCCCGCTCCCTATTACCCAAAACTCCTGCCAGGGGCAACCCCAACAGCCCACCCCGGCCAAAGCCTCATACCACTGCCAACAGTGCAAGGTAGGCGAAAAAACCCCCCGCACAATTGCCAATTCCGGCAGGGGGCAAAAAATTCCTACCTGGCTCCGGAAACGGCAGCCGGCTAATCCTGCCCTGCTACAGGGTGAGGCGGGTGGGCCGAGAAAAGATCGCGACTGCTGGCCGGGACGGCAGAGCAGCCTCTAAGGCGTCTGGCTCCGCCCCCGGCCAGAATGCCCGGATGAGGGAGGGGGTCTGTCTCCCTCCCACAAGCCTGCAAATTACGGCCCCAGGCTGAACGCAGCGAGGCTGCTGCCTGGAGTGCCGGATTGCAGACTTAGTGGGAATAAAGAGACAGACACAGGCTTGGAACTAAATGGCCGTTTATTAAATAACATAACATGAACAACGGCAAGGGCAAACTAAGCGGTACAGGTCAAGCCACGGGGTCCACTCTGGACCTCCGCCTTGACCTGCCTGGGCGAGCCCCACAGCCCCAGGATTAGGCCATCCAGGGAATGGCTGCCTCCCGGCCAGCTAGGCTACTGGATCCCCCCATCAAGCTCCTAACGCCCCAGCCGTACAGCATGAGGGAAGGACTTGTGCCTGGGGATCCCCGCAGGCGTCTGCCTGTGCAATGGTAGCCGTCACAAGCATACCACACTGTTGGCAGACCCTGTTTCCCCTATGGGGAAATGCCTCTGGGTGCTCACCGGCCCGCTCCCTATTACCCAAAACTCCTGCCACTGCAAGGGTCAAGCCTCTGCTTAGACCCTCGCACCCCACAGGTGGCTTAAGGCCAACCTAAGCCCTTGCCGGAAGTCATCTAAGAAAATTTCATTGCCTTCAGGAGACAAATGAACTCCATCATCTCGGTAAAGATGGGCAAATTCGGCCTTAATTCGAGGATGGGGCAAATAAATTCCCAAGCCAGTCCCCAGAGGCTTCTTCATAGCCCTATTCGCCTTGCGACGCGCTCCCTCGATGGCCCGGGGGTCTAAAGCTTCCCTCCAGACCCGACGTTGAAGAATTTCAGACCAAAAAATCAGGACCCCAGGCCAACGGCTAGCTATCAGCCGGAGGTCATCGGTCGCCTGCAGGGACAGGGCCTTCCCCTGTACTAACCCCAGGTCGTTTCCACCGAGGTGGACTACCAAAATATCCGGAGGAGGACCCGTCCTGCCCCCAAACAACAGTGGTAGTAGGCCAGGCCAACGAAGGCCGCGCCGACCCTGCCACTCAACAACGGCCACAGCACTGAGCCCCAGCTGAGATCCGATTTCAGTTCTCCTGGCTTGATGGGCAGCCCAGAAAATCATGCTGTGCCCGCATATCAGGATCCTGCGCTTTCCAGTGCCCGGTGCCGCACCTACGGAAAGAACAGTTAGTAACCAGTTAAAATTGCATGAGGGGCCGAATATAACTCTTAAAAGCCCTGGACCGCCACCTGCCAACCCTACGAATAGCACCTGAGGAGTAACCCATCGCAGCTGCCGTAGAGGCCGCCCCAATTCTAAACGAATGGGTTCCGAATTTGACCCCAGAAAGCCCTATCTTTCCGAGGGCCCGCTCCGTGACAGCCCAAAATTGATACCGCGTCAAAGGGGACTGATCAGCATGCCGAAAAAGAAAACCCTCACATGTGCCGCGTATGCAAAGATAGTCCCTGAGTGCCTGGACCGGGCAAAGGTCAGAATCAGCACAAGGACCCAACGACAGTGAAGTCCCCTTCTGCCGCTGATCAGTCTTAGACCTCCGAATCCTGATGGACACTTTATCCCCAACAAAAGCAATGTCAGATGCCAACAATGCCCTACCGGACAAGTCCTTACGCGATTGGGCTACCAACTCGCTGACCCTCAGGGCCCCGAAGAAAGCCACCAGTGCAGCAGCATGGAAAAGCAGCCGCTCATAATCGGAGGAGCACACTGTCTCCCAAGCTGCCCCAAGCCCCTTCAGCACCGATGGGGAGATGGGCTGGCGCAGGTCCCTAGGCCCACTGGTCTCCCTCGACCAACCTTCTAACATTTTGCGTATGCGGAAATCACCAGTGACTTCCGGCAAACCACGGGCCTTGCAGATGAATGCCAACGCCGACAGCTGACCCCTAATGGACTTAACGGAAAGCCCCCTGCCCCGCTGCACCACGCAAAAGTGCATCAAATGCTCCACGGGAACAGGCCAGAGCTCCTGCAGACCAGCTGACTGCCGAAAATCAGTAAACTGCCCTACCGCACGTTGATAAGCCCGCCGAGTGCTAGGGGCGATGGCTAGCTGGATCGCCCGTTCCGCTTCCGCCTTCCAAGCTCCCAGAGCTCCTTGGGCATCTGCACAGGACACCGATCCGCTTCCGGAGCGAGGAGCCAGAAACGCCCCATCTGTTGGCGAGACAGAGCGTCTGCCACCCCATTCAAAATTCCAGGAACATGCTTAGCCCGAAATAAGATATTCAACTGCAAGCATTTCAAGGTGAAGGGGCGCACCAGCCCCATGACCCTTGGAGACCTCGATGACAAGGAGTTTACCACATGTACCACCGCCTGGTTGTCACACCAGAAGTGGACCGTGTGGTTTGCTAACTCCTTACCCCAGATCCACACTGCCACCAATAAAGGAAAAAACTCCAGAAATGTTAAGTCCTTAGACAAACCTTGATCTAACCAGTCAGCCGGCCATTGTTCCGCGCACCAATGTCCGCGAAAATATACACCAAAGCCCAAGGTTCCAGCAGCATCCGAGGCAATCTGAAGTTCTGCTTCCAACAAGAGGTCTTCCCTCCAAAAGGACACTCCATTAAAGGAGGCCAAAAACGCCTGCCATACCTCAAGGTCATCGCGTAAGCCCTTACTGACCCTCATTTTGTGATGGGGTAACCGCAAGGAACCCATAGCATCACACAGGCGACGCAAAAACGCCCTACCGGGGGCAACTGCCTTGCAGGCAAAGTTCAAGTGTCCCAGCAACTGCTGCAACTCAAGAAGGGAAACCTTGCTCTTCCCCCGAAAGTCCGCAAGCCTGCGTCGCAAATCTTCAACCTTAGCCATGGGGAGCCTTAGAGATTGCTGGACGGTATCCAACTCAATGCCCAAAAATGTCAACACCTGTGAAGGGCCCTCAGTTTTCTCATGTGCCAGGGGAACGCCCAGCTCCCCTGCCAGAGAAACAAAACCCTCTAACAGCTGGGCGCACTGCCCGGTGCCCGCAGGCCCAACGAATAAAAAATCATCTAAATAATGACAGGTGTTTGGGCAAGAGAATCGGCGCCGTAACTCCCATTCCAAAAAGGAACTGAAGCGCTCAAATGCCGCACAGGAAATCGAGCATCCCATGGGGAGGGCCCTGTCCATATAGTACTTGCCCTCAAAAGAAAACCCCAGAAGCTCGAAGTCTTCAGGGTGAACAGGGAGCAACCGGAATGCCGATTTAATATCGCACTTCGCAAGCTCCGCCCCAACGCCGCACCGTCGAACCACCTTGACCGCCTGGTCAAAGGACGTATAATGCACGGTACAAAGTCCCTCAGGGATGGCATCATTCACCGATCCACCCCTGGGGAATGACAAATGATGAATAAGGCGAAACTCACCAGCCGCCTTTTTGGGAACAACACCTAATGGCGAGACTCTCAAACATGGAACAGGGGGAGAATCAAATGGCCCAAGGACCCGTCCCTCCGCGCACTCTTTGGCAATCTTAACACGGACCACCTCTTCCATGCCCGCCACAGAACGTAAGTTGGCAGACATGAAAGGTGCCCGTTGGCCCTGAAAGGGAATACGGAAACCAAAACGGAAACCAGAAACCAAAAATTCGGCGTCCTGACGCCTGGGGTAGAGCCGCAACAAGCGCTCAAGAACTTTCAGGTTTACCGGGCTGGGGCCCTTTTCCAACAGTATGCTGGGCGTTGCCTCCCCCAAAGCGCTTACCACCGCCCCCTTGCCTAGCCTTAGGACAGGCTGCGTATGAATGAGGTCCCCCGCAGGCGGGGCACTCATGCCTGTACTTGCAGGCCTTCCTACTGCACACACCCTTAGAAGTGAAATCCCAGCAGAGCAGCCGGAATTGAACCTGCTGCCCCGCGGAACCGCGGGTGCTGGGCGTAGCCTGGGGGCGCTGAATCAAATGGCCGCTATCAGAACGGTCCCCAGCATTAGGCTTAGCAGGGGACATGACTTGCAGCCAGAGCTGCTGCTGAATTTGGTCCCACGGCAAACTGGGGTTCAATGCGGCCCGCATTCTAAATTCCTCATCGTATTGGAGCCAAGCTGGCCCCACAAAGTCCGTGTACCCGCGATAAATAATATTCAGGTATTGGAACAGTGGTGCTGCCCTCCAAGGGTGCGCCCTGGCCAACACGCCCGCGTATATGAGGAATCCAGGCAACCAATTAGACCAACACCTATCAACGCGCCTACGCCTGATCTTTTCTTTATCCCGTTCGTCTAAGTCTTCCTTGTCCTTTTTCTCCAGTTCCCTGAAGAGAAGGGTGAAGACATCGACATACTCCCCTTTTATAATCTTATCCCGAGTGGCCTGTGTCAGGTGATCACCCAAGGGGAGAGCGGTGTCACCAAATGGCAAGGCTCTATACGGGACAAAGCCGTAAGGAGAGGAGCCATAGGGGGGGGAAACCCACTGTTGGCCGTGCCCATAAGGCCACCCTGCAGCCTGAATGCTCCCAAATGGATCAGCCACAGGGGGCTGCTGCTGACTGGTTGAAGGACTAGCATAGCCTTGCCAACTGGCCGCGACAGGAGGAACCCAGACCTGTGGTGTATGCAGAGCCGGTGTAGGTGTAGAGCCGGGAGGTCCGGAGGCAGCCAACTGACCCCAGGGCCCCCAAGGCCAGGTGCACCCTTGCGAAGGCAAGGCAGACTTACCCTCCTGGGTGTTAGGGTCCACAGCAATGGCAACCGGCCCAGGTTCAACTGCTTCGCCCTCTTCTTCTGGGGGAACCTCCTCGGATGCCCTGGGCTCTGCGGGAGCACCGCTAGGCACGCCTTCTTCCAGAACAGCCCTGGACTCAAGAGCAGAAAGACGCATCATAACTTCCCTCTGGAAGGCGGCAGCGGATGCCTTCTCGGTAGGCCGCCGAGCCCTGGCCCCTGATCCCCCAGCCGGCGCACCACCCCGTGCTCCTTCAAGAGCCGCCAGCCTGTCCAAAATCTCTTGCCGGCTAGGCCCACCATCCTCATCCTCAGAAGACAGAGCCGGGGGATGAGGCCGTTTGGGGGCTGCCCGCTTAGCAGGCTGCTTGCCCTTGGATGGGCCACTTCCTTTCTTGGGCGGCATTCCCAACCAACCTGCTGCCAACAAAAGGAAATATGTTATTATTCTCCCCACAACAAGACCCCGCAATAAATGCTTTGCAACTGCTGCCCTCTGAAATCTTTACCGGGAGATACCCAGGATTAAGCCAAAGACCGTCTGCACCCAAGGCAGGCACTATACCAAAGAGCTATAGGCTCTTTTACCTTGAATGGGGGCAAAAAGACCCCCACGGCCCTGCAAAGGACCCCTTATGCCAAGGCCAGCCGCAGCCAATGAGCCTAGGCCCGAGGGCACTGGCCGCCCTGTACAGGCACAAAATGGCCGCCCAACCACCCAATCAAAATGGCCGCCAAATGGCCACCGCCCTCAGTCCAAGCGGAGCAGCCAAAGCCACCGAGGGGCCAGTAGCCCAAGGCAGGCAGCAACCCCTTAACCGGCCCAACTGGCTGACTCAGCCGAGGCCAGGGGGGGGGGCAGAAGAAGGAAAAAGGCCCAGGAAAGCCGTAAGGCGAGCCCAACCAACCGCGCCGCTCCAAACAACCGCCCAAAGTGGCTGCCCTATGCAGCGCGGCAGTCGCCCCAACCCCCGACCCAGGGACTCAACCCGCAGCCAGAAGCCTCTGGCTGCAACGCTGCCGCCGCCGCGCACTCGCTGGCGGCCGCCGACGCCGTGCCGCTTCTCCTCGGCCGGACGGGCCCCACGCGGCGCGAGCGCACGCCCGCACAGCCGCTTCTTGCCGCCGCCGCGCCAGCCGCCCTCCGTCCACGCTCGGAAGGCAGGCCCGATGGCCCTGCTCAGGGAAAGCGCGATGCTTCCCCCTCCGAGAAAAGATCGCGACTGCTGGCCGGGACGGCAGAGCAGCCTCTAAGGCGTCTGGCTCCGCCCCCGGCCAGAATGCCCGGATGAGGGAGGGGGTCTGTCTCCCTCCCACAAGCCTGCAAATTACGGCCCCAGGCTGAACGCAGCGAGGCTGCTGCCTGGAGTGCCGGATTAATGTAATAAGAGAGCTGAAGAAGCTGCTGCAGAGACTGGCCATGCTGGGCATCTCCGCTTCCTCTCCATTGTTATGTAATACAGAACAGGTAACAGAGGCTTGGCATCCCTGCCCTCCTTTCCTGGTAAGTCTGCCACTTGCCAGAGGAGGGAAATCAGAGCCCAGTGACATCATGTCACATGTTTTGTATTGATTGATGTTACTGGAGAGATGAAGAGAAGACACGGCGCTGCCTGTTTTGATGGAAGCCATGAGCTTTCTATCAGAACTTGCAGCACCCTTGGAGAAGTAACCAGGGAAGCCGTGTGGACACACACTACCAAAGCACCCCATGAACTCATTCTGAAGGCACCGTGTTAAATCGGATGGGGCACCAAGTTTTAAACACTCTCTTGGTTGAGTTACTTCCTTTCAAGTTGAAAGCCTGTTATCTAGTAACAGCTTTTGGACTCATGAAAGGGGTTGGTTTTTTTAAATGGTAGGTAGAGAAACCAGAGAGAAGACCCTCCCTGGCCTCTGCCAAAGGTTCTTATTCCATCAGGGCAGGCTGTTCTCTATTCTGCATGAAATAAAGGATGCCATAGTTGTCCTGAGAATCGCTTTAGGCATGTTGCCTAATTCTGATTCCTGGACCTTAGGAATCAGGCCCTGTTGGCTCAACATGTTTAATGCCAGCTCTTGAAAGAGGCTTGCCCTGAACTGACCATTAATATATAAAATGCGGCAAGATCATTGATAAAGTTAAGATACACGCTCAAAAAGGATTGGTCAGACCATCATGAGTCTCATGGCCAGGCTACAAGTGACAAATGACACAGGTTGGACACTTGTCAGCTTCCCTCAAGTTTTGATGGGAAATGTAGGCAGCTTGGTGGAATGTTGGACAAGTGACAGCTGAAAAGTTCATTGGACAGCAGTCAGAGCGTCAAGCTGTAAACCCAGAACGCCTACATTTCCCATCAAAACTTGAGGGAAGCTGACTAGTGTCCAAACTGTGTCAGGCGTCACTTGTAGCCAGGCCCTCAGGCAGTGAGAGGGTTTGTGGCACGTAGCATCACCTGCTACCAAAAATGTGTTGGTTGGAGAGCCTTAGAAGTGGACCGAGAACCATCTGCACAAACAAAGCCAGGAGCTCTGCCGCTGAATTACAGCCCTCTTGGCAGGCTCCCTGAGTTCGGCAGCAGGAGTGAAGAGGCAGCTCCTCAGAGATGTTCCTATAGGAAGTCTCCTAGTAAGAAACCAGCATCACATAAAGGTCTTCCTCAGATATCTGCTGATTCCCTACCCAAGGAATTTTCCAGTGCTAGCTTGTTGCAGCAAAAAACAAAAAGGAGGTCTCAGATCTTCGGTCTCATCCTAAGCAGAGTTGCACCCTTTCTAAGTCCATTGAAGTCACTGTATTCTCCTGACTTCCAAATGAACGCTTTCTCTTTCTTTTTTCTTCTTCTCCATCACCCCTACTGCTCAGTCAGAAGTGTCTCGAGTAGACACACAGTGCCGTTCTAAGCAGAAGTACACCCGTCAAAGTCCATCGACATCAGTGGATTTAGAAAGTTATAACTGCTTAGGATAGCCTTGCCACTGTGTCAAATAACATGTGGCGTTAGAAAGTGTATTTTGAGCCATTTTTAAAAGCTGGGAAGTTTTATACTGAAGTAGACAGTGTATTAGTAGAGCCCCACAGAAAGCTGGGCAAATTAGTACAGAAAGTCTTAGACAAAAATAGAGATTCCCCCCCCCCCCCTCAGTTCTTGCTGAAATCCAGCCCTAAATCCTTAGGAAATGAGTATGGACTAGATTTAATCCCTGCAGAAAAGCTAGCTGAGCAAGCCACAAGGGAAAAAAATGAATGAAAAAGCACAGCAGCTCCTATTTCAGCTCTTTCTAGTGCCAGCTCTCTATTCTGCACCACCTCATTGCCTTTGAGTTGCTGCTAAAATGTCCTCTTTTAAGTCGTGCTGTGGACAAAGGAGGAAGTTGATATCGCGGATGGTTTTGTAATACTGTTGCTCCAGTGGTGCCAAAGTGAAATATTATTATAAATGGTCTGGGATGAACTTGAGAGCGAAATCTTTTCTGCGTTTCTTTTTTCGCAGTTAACAATCCGTACCCAATGTATAAATGGTGAGATCCTCCTATTGCTACAATTGCATCCTTTTAATCACATTATTTCTACCAAGCACCTTGTAGTCAAGTCAGCTATTTAGCATCATCAGCTACCAAATTAAATAACTGTCCCAATATATTTTTTTTTAGAAAAATGAAATCAATACTGTAGCAAAACTGCATATGAGCAATAAAAAGTAACCACTGTGTAGTAAATAATATTGATCCACCTAGTTAAATGCTGAAGTGGGTGCCTGTGTGCTATTCTGCTTTATTTATTAGGTGTCTGCATTTGTGTAACTTGGTTCTTCTTTATTAAATCTCAGATCATTTATTTTAGCAAAGCAGAGGCCTACAGTTCTTCCACGACCTATTCTCTGGGCCTCTGCTTCCAGAAGCCGTCTTTTTTGCATCTTTCCTCTGGGATGAGATGAATCTAAATACCCTCCGCTCCAGATGAGTGCTGTTCCATAAGTAGATGATCTTCCAACCAATGCTTTAAAAAAATCCATCTACAAGAGGAGTACTTTTGTCGCTTTCCCCCCTCAATCTGACCTGCTGGCTTTGAGCTCCACTATCCCAGATAAGAGAATGTCTCATGTTAGACGGTGGCAAGCAAAATGTTTCTCAAATGATATGAGATGTGGAAAAGGCATTTCAAGACAAGAGCTGGGTTCCCTTGGTAGTCCTCACTAAGGAAGTGCGCGTCGGGTTTCCGATTCAGATTTTTAACCCAAATTGGGCCCAATTTGGAAAGATTCGGAATTTCTGAATCAGCCCCTGCATTGCTAAGCTGATTTAGGAGTCCCGAAGCAAAGCTTTCCAAAGCGATTCATATCGCTTCGGGAAGCTTCAAGAAAACTGGCAGCAGCCGCACCCGTAATACTTTTCTTGCTGTTTGCCTTGTTTTCTTGCAAACATCAAGAATAGGGCAGCTTGCTTTCAAACTTTCCAACCCACTGCTTTTTTCCCCGATGGGAGGGGGAGGAAGGAACCCCTCCCATCAAGTGAAGAAAGTGGCGGGGTGTTTGAAACTTAAAGCCACCCTTTTTATGCCGCTTGCAAGTGGTAAGAAAAGGGCTGCTTTGAGCTTCAGTGTGCTCCATAAAGATTCCCGAATCTTTTTAGAGAATACTGAAGCAATTTAAACACCCGAAGCAGCTTGCCGCTTCAGGATTCGGGTTATTCCAAATTGTTTTCCTGCTTCGGGTAAACCCGAAGTGGGAAACCCAAATCTTTGTCGGGTGCACACCCCTAGTCCTCACAGTAAGACTGTAAATCTTACTGCTATCTGATAGTTGCATGTTAGAAGCACATAGAAAAGGAACAGAAAGCTAGGAAGCTATGGGGTGCAATCCTAGATAGGTCTCCTCAAAAGCGAGTCCTGCTTAATTCAATTGGACTTACTCCCAGAAAAGTGTCCTAAAGATTGCAGTTGTAGTTTGGCAAGATTCGTCAGTTTGCAAAGGCAACCTCTGTGTAGCTGAATGGGAATAGTTTTAATCCTAACATCTTTAGGATTGAACTGAATATATTATTTTACAGGATGCAGAATTCGGCTTCTTAAGAACGGCATGTAAAAATAGCAGGGAAATTATGCAAAATAGGGTAAATGTTGAATTTGCATAATTTACACAGGTTTCAGAATTCAGGATTTCTTGGCACAGAATTCTAATTCTTTTTTAGTGCATAACTGTGCCCTTTGCAAAACAGTAGCTCTGGCTCTGTTCCATTGGTAGGTTGATAACTGTAAACCCTAGCGAGCTAACAGGCAAACCTGCTTCATAAATTATTTTTAAGTGTAGAAAGAGAACCTTTGGTTATTTAGGGTGCGGGGAGGGAGCTTGCCATGAAAGGGTTGCAAAAGTATAAGATTCTCAGAGTGATCCCTGATTGGTTAGAGAACTCATATGACCAGGTATCATTGCTCTAAATGTACTTAATGTGTCCTTTGTGATGTCAACACAGAGCCATATCTGATTGGCCGCAGGGCATCATGATCCCACATTTCCAGTACATGATCCCTGATTGGCTGGGATCACTTGTAGACGAATAAAACAAAAAAGTGGCGGGGGGGGGAGATTGTGGCTACTAACACTTGTGAACATTCACGAAAACAGATTAAGGAGTTGGGAGCTGCCTAATTTCCAAAATTGACTGAATCGAGAGAACATTCAGCTTATCCTTAACACAGGTGATTGGGGAAGCCTGGATGTCAAGAGGAAGAAAGCATATTTGCTCCACCATAGTCTCTTCACTTAATCTTCCACAAATCAGTGAAATGGGAAAGTTGACTTGTATCACAAAAAGCCTCTATTCTTAGGTAAAGTGATTGTAACATTCTTCAGCATGCTGGAGAAAGGTAGCACACACAATTTTAAAAAAGCTGGATTGGAAGGAAAAACAAGATGTTCTTCAAATGGTAAGCCCAACAAAAAAGAATAGCCAACCTGAACCCAACAATTGGCATAAGATGGGCGTCACAGGGTGAGTTCACTTCATGGGAAGGAATGTTTGCTCTCTCCATTTGCTTAGTAAACTGAGCCACATCCTTGTGGCCTTCTGCAATGACCTTCCACTGTGCCGAGTCTTCCAAATCATCATCTCAGATCTGTGTTGTTATAGTCTTTGGGAACTAAGCAACACTTCCAGCATCTTTTCTTCTTTCAGTCCTCCTTCCATTCTTTGCAAGTACCAGAAATTCTCATAGCTTCTGCAGTGGCTCTAGTTTGATCAGTTACATACTTAGAATTCATAATTTTCTCCGGTGCTCTAAATGGTCAGTAGTTTTGGAAACGACTGTGTTCTTCAGGCATGAAACAGGAGACAAGAGCGATCTGATCCATCAAAGATGGTCATGTTCTATATTGAGGCTGTCGTAAGTGAGGCTGTAGTGGTATGGCCCACATGTCTTCACATATATGATTGCAGAGAGTTAAGAAACAAAAGATCCTCCCAAGGGATACAAATATGATTAGGTCAATGTGAAATATTCATGCAGGTGTGTCACTTCTTTTTTTTACAAGTTGAGTCACCACTTGCATAACATTTGGCAGGGCCCCCAGGGCTTCAGGGCCAAATCTGGCTCCTTGGTGCTAGTCACCCAACCCGGCTTTTTCCTGTTGTTCCCCTTGTCTGTCATTTTCCTGGGAATTCCCTTGGTTTTCCTTCCAAAATTGATGTTCAGTTGTTCTTTGTGTCAAGTTCACATGTAACTTCTCGGTCTTCTGGTTGTATTAGAGAATGGCAGTGTTGCGGGTTTGGTAGACACTTTGGAAAAAGAAGAATGCTGTCCATGAAGTGGTTTTCTGCTCTTTTAAATATAATTGTATGATTTCTATAAACCCAAACTAGCATGCAATACTGAGAAAACTCAATAAGCTTATAATGCAGAGATTCCATTTACCATTGAAATAGTAGGAGGTTTCCCCACCCCCACCCCAGTTCTCAGGTTTGTTCTGTAATTTACATTTATGTGTCTTGTGTTCAATAGGAGTGCATTATATTTTCAAGTAAATGTTAAAACATAACTCCCTGACCAGACTTCCAAATCATACAGGCTGAACACTGATTTTACAAAGTAGCTTCTGAAATGGATATTTGTGTTGCTTATAAAAATAGCTTTAAGAAAGTGAGAGTTTCTGGATATGAGACGCTGGGGCACGTGTCTGTCAAGTGTCAGGAGATGCAGTGTTAGCCAGGAACAGGAGCAGCGGCAGGGTTTTTGGCGCCTGTGGCAGGCCGGCGGCTCAGGCGCACGTGCGCACCAGCCTGCATGATGATGTCATCATGGGTGCGCACGCGAGCCGGTCCAATTGCTGCAGCGGGCGGCTGGGATGGTGCATGGGTGGCTTCCCAGTTCTCCTGCGTCACTCCAGATGCCTGCCCGTGGCTGCTGCGCCCGGCCAGGGGCATGTGCTGGCGGCAGCGCGGGGCGGGAGGGCTGGGAGGCTGCAGCTCCGTGGCGCGCGCTCCTGCCCCCAGCGCCTCCTCTGGTGCCCCCTCTGGCACCCCGCGCCCTGAGGCAACTGCCTACCTGGCCTCAATGGGTGCACCAGCCCTGGCCGGGAAGCGTAGTTTTGAAAGACAGAGCTGGCAGATGGGATGGATTCTCTCAGCTCTCCGCCACCTCTAGAGGGCCAGACTGCCTCCCATTCTGGAGCGTTTACCCTGCTGCCCTCGCTGCTTAAAACTTTGAATTAACCAAGCCTCAGCAGGGTTAATTGGGTCCAGAAGGGAAGATACCAGAGGCAGTGGTGAGCTGTGAGAGAATCCGTCCCTTCCTGAGCGATCTCCGCTGGCTCTATACTTCAAAACTACCCTTCCCAGCTAACAATATGTCTCCTGACACATGAAGAACACATGTCAAAAGTATTGTGTAGAGAGACTCTTAGAGATGGAGCACAGGCGGCAATACTAAGCTGAGCTACGATAATGGGATATCTAGATTACAAATTTTAACTAGCCTCAACACATTTTGGGAATTGTAGCTTAGTGATGTTCTGAGATCCCTAGCTCTTCCCCCTAACCTGTAAATCCCAAGAGGAATGGCTGTTAATCCAGTTTAAGCTCTAAGACGTAAAAGGTGGAGTAATTGAGATGAATGAGATACTCAAAGCATCTGGGATACTGCAAATTCAAAACCCAAAGAGAAATAATTGATTTGCTAGAGCCGGGCTGAGCAAGGAAGGCTGCAGTCCATAGCAGGAAATTGGCCATGGTGCACCGAAATGGCCATTACTTCCAAGCATTCCTGTGCTCGGGAAATCTTTCCAAAGTTCAAGAAGCTATCACAGAATCATAGAATCCTAGGGTTGGAAGGGACCTCCAGGGTCATCTAGTCCAGCCTCCAGGGTCATCTAGTCTGTGAAGATTGTAGGGTCCCATATCTGTCAAAATGAGCTTTTACTAGGATTTCACTAAGTTACTCCAATGCCTACCTGAGTTCCATGCTGACAATTGCCGTTAAAAAACCTCACCCCACATTTCAGCATGCATCAAAAGGGCACTTCTCATGTTGCTGGACTCAGTCCCAGACCATGGGCTCCCCTGCAGACGCACCTGTTCCTTGCTCATGGCAAAGCAGCTCTGCCTCCCCACCTGCCTTGAGGTTCCCCCCGTGGCTGCTGCGTACCTGCTCTGCTTTAGACTGAAAAACATGGATTGGAGGTCCACATTTGGATCCTGGTATACCTTTTTCATCACTCCTGAGATGGTGAAAAGGGAGAACCCACCTGGTGGACACCTATAAGTTACTTAAGGCATAATTTTAAAAAAACAGATGGCTGTTGCCATGGGAAATGCCGCAAGCTGTTCCTGTTGTCATATTTGGGGCTTCTAAAGGCAGAATCCAAATGGAAATCGCATAACATTCGAGTGCCTTTTTGATGGACATAAACTGTATACTACACCCCTCCCCAGCATTAAAGGGGTTTATTTGTACCGCCACGTTTCCCACCTTCGATACAGAGGATACTGTGGCATTCCGTGCTTGAAATGGATGTCTGAGTTCTGCTTATTGTTTTTATGTTTGATTCTGTCTGTTTTTGAAGGATCTGCTATCTATTGGAGGAGTGGAGATGGGGAGAAGAGAGGGATAGGAAGCCTCTTTTTAGTGACAATTAATTTAAAGTAATCTTTTCAGCCCCTTTCAGCATGATTTCGGGAAGATTTGGAAATCTGCGTTGTCATTTTGTACATTTGACAATTTTGTACTCTGCAGTGTCAGACCCCATTTGTGCATGGCAGTGTATTAAAATACAGATTTTTTTATGAAGAGCCTTGTGTTTCAGCCTTGTGTTTTCTTTTTAAAATAAATCTCAGGTGGCTGCACTGGTGGGGGAAATCCAACTGGGGAGGGAGTAGCAAAACCACAGCCCATTGATTTTAGCAGCCTTAGACTGGAGTAACTCTGCGTAAGATTGAGCTGTTAGTGCTGTACAGATTGACAAAAACATTCAAACCCAACCACCTATTGGGACAAATGTACCATGACCGTATGTTGGTCTGGTGCCAAAGTTTGAAGCCCTGAAGTGTCATTTGGGGTCAGGAAAGCAGTGTTGTGAGGAAGACTCCACTTCTCTTTCCCTGTACTGTGAGCTGGATCTAAATCAGCATCCCCTGCACCAGCTATTGAAAAGCGGGAAAGGGTTTTAGGAACTCCCCATTCAAAACTCCCCATTTCTCATTTGGTTTGGCCCTCATTTGATCTGGAGATGACATTTCTAATGCTGATAGATCACAGCAAGCTAGAGTGATGCTGTTCTTTGGTCCAAGGGTGGTCTTATCCAGCAGACAACAGGAGCAGCTGTCCCCCCATGCTATGGGGGCTGACCACCCACCCCCATACCCCAATAGAGTCAGGAGAAGGCAAAAAAGAACAGGCTCCCACCACTGCTATTGGCACTTGACCTATGTGGGTCTTGGGCTGCCCACTCTCAACAGCGGACTTTCGTGCCCATCCTGCCTGGGAATCAGTCAGCCAGCTCGGCAGTAGCGACTTGTACCTGCTCCATTCAGGCTGAGGCAGCTTGCCTCCAGAGATGGCTCTCATGTGCGTTCCATACGACAAGAATTGCCCCTTGTTTGGCCCCAGCAGGGGGGTCTGGGAAGGGGGGCGGTGAGGGGCGACAGTGTTTCTGGGGCCCCACTAAAGGTGCCTTTGCTTTGGTCGTCATCTTTGCTTTGCAGGAGGAAAATGGAAAGAAACTATGCCCTTGAACTCGTTGATTGGATTCTTAATGGTCTTGTGTTTGATACCTGCTTATGGATTAACAGTGCATTAATTTCAATGGGTTTAGACTGGAGTAACTCTGTTTAGGATTGTGCTGTAAGAGGAAAGGGAACAGACACGGGCCTCTCCTTCTGTCACTGCTTTTTCAGGTTTGGGGACACAGCTTCTCAACCAAAGCCACAAAGCCAAGCTACAAGTGATGCCTGACACAGGTTGGACACTTGTCAGCTTCCCTCAAGTTTTGATGGGAAATGTAGGCATCCTAGTCTTGAAGCTTGGCTCTCCATTACAGCTGCAAGACCAGGATGCCTACATTTCCCATCAAAACTTGAGGGAAGCTGACAAGTGTCCAGCCTGTGTCAGGCATCATTTGTAGCTTGGCTCTGAGTTTTAGAAATAGTGTCAAACTAGACTATCATGTGACGAAATGGTCTGAGCAGTTTCTTAGCCCAACATTACCTTCGCAGCATGGGAACAGCTGTAGTGTGTCCTTTCTGGTGTTGTTAGAAACTCTGGGGTAGGTAGGAGGAGACACCCACACAAGCTGCTTCTCAAGTCAGTATCACCCTTTCCTTTATTATTATTTTATTATTATTAACATGAAAAAACAAAAAAGGGGGAAATAAAAAGATTGTTACAAAGTTTCAAAAAATACCAAAGGAGAAAAAACCACCATTAACCTTCCCTTTCCTTGACATTATAAACAAAGCCCATCTTTCCACAAACTTATCAACTGTTACATCATTCAATTGTTGCCTGGAACCCCCTCCCAGAACCTGGACAAGGACTTTATATGAACTGTGCACAACTTGGCACTGAGGCCAATCCTTTGCATGGAAAGGGAACTTCGTGGGGCTGGCAGGGCACCCCCCAGCCAGTGCCACAAGCAACCCTCCCTGGGACCACTCTGGAGTAGCCACTCAGCACCCAGATCCTGTTTGCTGAGTTGCCAACCACTGCTGAGATCCCTACAGGAACCGGGACCAGTAGTGGGCCAAGGAGAAGCCATGTTCCAGAAACAGTTTAAAAAGGAAAACAAAAGGACAACTATTTTCCTGTGGGAGCCACGACACACCAGCGCTCCCGTCACACACCACTTTCCAGGTGTGCCTCCTGGTATGTAGACGTCATTGTCCAGCCAAAAACAAAGACGTGAAGCAAGACGCTTCTGGACTCTGTTAATCGCACATCAAGATAATCACTCCCACCCATCAAGCCATGGACTATCAGGAAATCTAATCATTCCCCACCTGTCCTTCCTCCTCGCCCTTTTGTCCCTTTGGAGGTGTCACAAAAGCAAACATTAGATTCTAAAGTGTCCACCCTGGATTTCTTATGTCCCACTAATGCAGCACATTAACTACTTTTGTTAAATTGCCTGAGAACCACTCACAGGGCGGGAAACCCACCCTGAGTCTTGCCTCAGGTCAGAAATTGGCTATTTAAGACAGCCTTTTCTGGTCACTAGTTAGATGCTCGGACCCTTCGAGATCTCACTCCCACTCCGTCCCACCTCGTGTAGTGCTGGTCACTCCACTAGGCATTCTGCTCCTCGCTGCCAAATGCTTCTCGACGGACAGGTAATGTATCACCCACCAATGATCTTTCCTGCTAATGCAACTGTCTCTATACCCTCTCCACTCTTTGATTTCCTAGTTCTGTATTGAATGTGTGTGTGATTCTTAGACCCTGTAAGCCCAAAGGTTCTTAAGTAAAAGCCGTTACTCATTTTAAAGTACTAGTCTCCTTCTTCATTGTGCGTGCTCTGGAAACTCCAGTCCTGGTATACACAGGTTATGATCCCATAATATATGCCCATTGCCTATTAATTCCCTATTTTTTTTATTTTTTTTAATAAGATTTTTATTGGAATTAGAATCATTTAATTTCACATTACAATCAATTCCCATTTCCCAATTTCTAACCCCCTCCCTTTCCCCCCTTTTTTGTAGACTTCCAACAGTTTTCCAACCCTTTGTCCCTTTTCCCTTACTCATTTTAAATTCATCTATCTAACAGATATATACTTTCCCTTTAATCTAAGCAATAATTCTTTAACTATTTTTAACACTCTATACCCTATCCTTAAGTCCCTTCTTCCGTATTAGACAAACAATTTGTCCCTTTTTTCATAATTTCCTGGTTTCAAATATTTCTATAAACCATATACCATATAAACCGTATAATCCATTCATTCATATAAGTCAACCAATTTAACTTATATTCTGTATATTATTTTTTCTACATATCTTATCTTCATTCTACTTTAGTTATATTTAATTATATTATTAATTTCCTCTTTCTTTAATTATACATCTATATAACTATCGTCAAAAGTTATCAATCAATTTGATCCATATATTTCTTCAGATAGACTTATTCAGTTTAACATGTTACACGTTTTTACCAGAAACAATATTAATTAATCGGTCCTTATAGTTAGTTATTTTCTATCCATATTCTGTATATTTTTCTATATATAACAAGATAGCTGCTTAGACATTTTCATTTCTCTCTCTACCCTCCGGTAAAGTCACCCCCCCTCTACATTTTGTCATGTTTCAATAGTTCTCAAACTGCCACAGTTCTCCTCCCACCTCCCATTTCTTCAACACGTATTGCTTCAGCTTCTCCCAGTCTGTGTTGAACTGTCCTGGGTCCAGATTTCTCAATTTTCTTGTCATTTTGTCCATTTCGGCCATATACAGCAATTTGTAAGTCCAGTCCTCAATGGTTGGCACTTCTTGTACTTTCCATTTTTGCGCATACAAAAGTCTGGCCGCTGCTGTCATGTAAAATAGCAATGTTCTATATTGGGCTGGAATATTCTCCATTCCCAAGTTCAGTAGCAGGAGTTCTGGGTTCTTATTGATTTGAAATTGTAGAATCTCACTTATTACTTTTATTATTTCTCCCCAGTACTGCCTAGCTACCTCACACGTCCACCACATATGGTACAGAGAGCCCTCATGTTTTTTACATTTCCAGCATTTATTAGAAGTGTTCGAATTCCCTAGCGCAATCTTCTTTGGTGTCATGTACCAACGATAGATCATTTTGTAAATGTTCTCTTTAATTCCCTATCTTTGAGGCAATCCGGCTAACACTATTTTGATATGTCAGTTTAATTTAGACATGAGAGCAATTTTTCAAACCACATGGGACTTCCAACAGATTTTTTATTGGTACCTAACAAAGTGAGCTTTGACTCATGAAAGCTTACATCCGGGAAATGTTGTTAATCTTTAAGAGCTACTTTAGCATAGTGCAGGGGTCCTCAAACTACGGCCCGCGGGCCACATGCGGCCCGCCGAGGCCATCTATCCGGCCCGCCGGGTGTTTTTGCCAGGTGCGCAGAGAAGCCTCCTGGACTACAAAACCCACAATGCTTTTCGGCAAGGCGCCCGCCGGCCGGGCCAAGGGAGCACTGCGCGACCTGTTGGGAGTCGTAGTCTGGTGTCAGGTTCCCTAACAGTTCGTCCAGCTGCTTCGCTGGCGGTGGGCTCGTTGGCGGCGGCTGCACGTTCCCGCTCTGCCTCAGCCGGGCTGCGCTTCCCTCTCCGCCTTCCCGCCCGCCCTTCCCTCCACCAGTCCGCGAGAGCGCAGGCAGGAGCCCAGGCGGAGGGCCACGCAGGTGGGAGCCCTTTGGGGTGGGGGGCGCCGCGGACCCGCCGTGGGGAGGGGTGGATTGTTATAGTTTGAGGACCCCTGCTCTATAGTATCCATTGTACTGAATGTATATGTATTGGTACTTTGTATAATTCTTTATATTTTTATACCATTGACCATGTTTGCAAACACATGCCATCCATTGGTTATTTTCCTATTCTAAATCAATTTTTTCAGTAAATGTCTTCATACACTTTTCCCTTCTAGATGCATTTGTTCATAGTTTTTTTTTTAAACTATAGTCCGGCCCTCCAACGGTCTGAGGGACAGTGAACTGGCCCCCTGTTTAAAAAGTTTGAGGACCCCTGGCATAGTGGTTAAGTCGCTGGGCTGCAGATCAGCACTCTTCTAGTTCGACTCCCACTACTGCCATGAACTTTGTAGGTGGCCTTGTGTAACTTGCTCTTCTCAGCCCCAACTCCCCAGCTGCATCGTGGGGATAATTACAATACTGACTTTGTTCACTGCTCTGGGTGTGGCATTAATCTGCCCAGAAGGGCACAATGTTGTTATTGTTAAGGTCCTACTGGACATTCAGCACTGTCTTGTAGGAGAGGTGTCCTTTCTGAGAGTAAGAGCAGTGCAAAAGAAGCTGTTGTGTTGACTCCTCTCACAGACCTTGAACTTCCAATAGAACTGAAAACTTAGAGCAGCGGTCCCCCAACCTTTTTGAGAATACCTTTGGAATTCTAACACAGAGTGGTGGGTGCAGGCACAAAATGGCTGCCACAGGAGGCAGAGCCACACAGAAGAAACCCAAGTGCAGGGGAGAAAGGGGATAATTTTTTTAAAAAAATACTGGGAAAGAGAAGCAAGAGAGGAGCTGTGGTGGCAGCTGTGATTGAAACATTATTTTAATTTGCAAAGCCAATCAGAAGGCCTTCTGGGCAAGAGGCTCACCGGGCCCTGCCTGCTTTCTGAATACACTTGGCAGGCCCTAGAAAAGTGTGTGGCAGGCTGGGTGGTGCCCACCAGTGCCACACTGGAGACCCCTGACTTAGAGGCAAGGGGACACACTGCAGTGGCTCCCATCATACTAAAGGTAATATCTGTATGTAATATGCACTGCCCTGATCTTCTTAACAGAAGCATAGACCAGGAAGAAACCTAAAGCTATCTGATCCAGTTTCTGTAGAACCATCCACTCACCCATTGACCCAAACCCAAATGGACATCTACCAACCCACAAAATCCAGGCAACAACGTGCTCCATTCTGAGAATCCATGCGTGAAACTGAATGAGAGGGTGGAAACGTGTAAAACTTTATGGGCTCAGAATCTAGGAGATAATATCGATTCATCACAATGGAATAAGATAAGGAGAGTGAATGTAAAAATAACTATATCTGTCACATTTAAAGAGAATTTATACAAGATGTTTTACAGATGGTATCTAACTCTGGATATATTGGTTAAAATGTATAAGAATATGCAGGGCTTTTTTTCAGCTAGAACGTGGTGGAACGGAGTTCCGGAACCTCTTGAAAATGGTCATGTGGCTGGTGGTTCCACCCCCTGATCTCCAGACAGAAGGGAGTTTAGATTGCCCTCTGTGCCACTGGCGCAGAGGGCAATCTAAACTCCCCTCTGTCTGGAGATCAGAGGGCGAGGCCACCAGCCATGTGACCATTTTTGCCAAGGGTGAAACTTTTAAAAGCTCCCCCCTTGTTCCAGCTGACCCAAAGTGACGTCATTGGCCCTGGGAGCATGCGTGCACTTTGCGCACACACATGTGGTACCAGGGGCACCACCTCCTGCCAAGAGTTGCCCCCTGTAGCTGGCAACTCACTGAGTTCCACCACCTCTTTTCCCAGAAAAAAAGCCCTGAGAATATGCCAAATAAGTGATGGAAATGTGGGAAACATACAGGGACATTTTTTTCATATGTGGTGGTCCGGTAAAGAGGTACATAGATTTTGGATAATGGTACATACTTTAATACAAACTATTTTACAGATTTCAATTCCTTTTAAACCAGAGATGTTTTTGTTAAATTGTATGCCAGATATGAGTAAAGAACAGATGTACTTTACAACTCGTGGTAACTGCAGCTAGAATATTATTTGCATCATATTGGAAACGACAAACAATACCGTAGCAAGAAGAATTAGCAGTGAAGATAATGGAAACTGCAGAAATGGACAAATTAACTTCTTTAATGAAAGGACAAATGGAAGAAGACTTCGCTACACCTTGGACACCCTTCTACAAATGGATAAAGAACAAATATAGAGACTAAAATCTAATAATAAGGCAATACTGTATGAAATATTAGGATTCACAGTTAAAGTTGAATTAGGATAAAATATAAACCTGGAAAACTAGAATGAGGATATAAGCAAGCTTAATGAACTGTGCAAAATTGCTTTGTTTCTTTTTCTACTCTTTTACCTATCTCTTGTCTCTTTCTTACTTTCTAAAAATAATTTAATTTAAAAAAAGAGAGAGAGAGAGAGAATCCATGTGCTACAAGGGTTAGGGTTATGGGGTGCATGTCTGTCCCAGGGCTGCATGCGCCCAAAAAGGGCCTTTCTGCAGGGGACCTAAAAGACTCTGGAAAGACAAGAAGCTTTTGAAGGGGCCTCGCTTGCTGGTGGTGTTGGCTTTGCCCAAATGCCTGATGGGCAGGAAGCTCTGTTTAGGGGTGTGCACAAAAAACGGGGAGTGAATCCAGATCCTGGTTTCAGGGATCCAAAACAACAACAACTATGCCTGAAATCTAGGTAAGATTCTCTAATCCTGTTAGAGAATCCTGAATTTATCTGGCCATTATTGCCTATGAGGAAAACTATTTGGGGGCATTTTTGAGCAAACTCTACAAAATTTGCTGGGAACCCACTCCTGATTGTTCACTAAAGACCCCCCCTTCCAAATTTCAGGAAGATTGGACCCTGGGGTCTAATCCAATGGGCCCCGGAACAAGGTGCCCTCAGCCACTCTTTATTGTTTCCTATGGAGAAAACATTTCCAAGAGTTTCCAGCCAAAAGGAAACTTCAAGCAAAGGCAACCCCTGGCTAAAAACCAGTCCCAAATCCAAGTCCCACTCCCAATGCAAGCTGAACCAACAAAGCCCAACAGAACCAAACTACAGCGAGGGAACCAGAGAACCCCAATGTCAAACCAGAGAATCCCAGACTGAAGCACGGGGCGGTAAGGCTTATTGAAGCCACGGAGTTTAAAAGGTGGCCAGCAGAGGCTTGTAAGGTGCTTTGGGGCTCAGGCAAGAGTGGGGGGTGGGTGGGAAGGGAAGGGAATCCACTCTGCATGCTTTCTCCTCTCCCCCGCAGGCCTCGTGCCCCTCTCCTGCCACAGCACAGAGCTCTCCTCCACATAGTGTCACTGTCCTCTCACTCGCTGCTGCTCTGCCTCTGCTGTGGCTGCCTGTAGCAGAATAATCCAGCCCATCACAGTCCAGCTTCCCAGATCCAATCCCGGATTCTCCAATGTGATCAGGCATTGCTGGATTTATGCTAGATTGGCATCAATCTATTGAGCCGGTTCACAAATTCCAGATTGCATATCCCTAGCTCTATTGCAAGTTTTAAAATATACCTCCTTATGCTTGTGCCTTGGCACTGTAGTCA
Source organism: Eublepharis macularius (assembly GCF_028583425.1). Lineage (NCBI taxonomy): Eukaryota > Metazoa > Chordata > Lepidosauria > Squamata > Eublepharidae > Eublepharis > Eublepharis macularius. The sequence goes on along the minus strand of NC_072796.1, from coordinate 122,905,483 downwards.
CCTATAATGATAGTAAAGAGTCCAGTAGCATCTTTAAGACTAACCTATTGTAGCATAAGCTTTCGAGAACCACAGCTCTCTTCATCAGATGCAAAAGCTGTGACGAAGAGAGCTTATGCTACAATAAAGTTGGTCAGTCTTAAAGGTGCTACTGGACTCTTCACTGTTTTGCTACTACAGACTAACACAGCTAACGCCTCTGGATCCATGACCCCTACAATGAGGTGCCTTCCCAGCTATCAGAGATGGCCAGCCCCGATGCTGCCAGCTGAAGTTTGGGGCCTTTCCTCCATCCTCTGCAGAGACTTTTCTTCTGCTCTCTCTCTCCCCTCCAACTCTCTCTCCAGCCATAAAGTACAGGCAGGTTTTAACCCCCTTCCTCTTCCTGGATCTGTCCTCTGCTCTCTTTGCCTCCTGGGGGCTTGTGGCAGAAAGTTTATCATTGTCACCCTTATCCATCACCACAGTCTCTGGTCAACCTAGTCTTGTAGTACTTCAAGCTTAGAAAAACGGAAACAACCTAAGCACTGCTCCAATAGACAGCCATGAATACCTGGTGGATAGGATTTATGACTTATAATACCCGCCTCCACGATTAAAGAGTATTTTTTGATGTAGACATTTTTATTTCACTAATAGAGTTAAAATCCCAGTAAAAAGGGCAAAGAAATAAAAGGAAGAAATAATGAAAACATACAAAAAAGAAAAAGAAAGACAGAAATTAGAAATAGGAGAAAACAGTAATACATGTTTCATTTGCCATTTTTCTCTACAACACCTGTCTAATTTTAACAAACATCATACTTTAAATTTTAATCTCTCCCAAACTTCCGTTTCCAATACTGCCCCCCTTCTATTTATTTTTTCCCAAATTTATCTTCTTAAAAATCAAAACCACAAATCATCAAATAATTTTTCCTTGTTTCTCTGGATAAAGAAGGACCGTAAGTTCATCCACTTGGGTTCCATTTGATAGCTCTGCTGAAGGTCTTACTGCCCAGATTTGCTCTGGGTAGTGGCTGGAAATTTGAGGCCCGATTAATGAATGTTTTAAATAACCATTTTAAAGGTTTTTTTTAAAAAAACCCTTTATTATATATCCACATTAATGTAGGTCTTCAATAAAGGTGGGAGGGTTTCTCTGTGTCTGAAATTAACTAGACCAGAAATTGCTTTGCCAGCTGGTCTGGTCAATTTCATATCTTCTTTTAATGGAAGAGCAGCTGGGAAAAAGAGAACAGAGCAAAAGATCCCATCGTATTATTAATTTTATTTTTCGATTGTATTTATATACTGATTTTCTTCCATCCTGGAACACTATAGCCCTATTCAGTCGTTAGAGTTTTAACAATCCAACCATGTGTAGGGGGAGATTGTGTTATACATTATTCTTTTGATATGCATGGGCATCATTTTGTGTGACTGGTGAGGGGGGAAGAGGACATGCATTTTTCAGCTTCAATATGCATAATCAGAAACCGAGATCATTTGTTTTATAGCAATGCATTTGCTGGGAACCAGTGCTGGAAAAAATGTGCATTGCTCCATTCATACAAAATGGCGATGATGGAGGATTGCGAGTAGCACGTTCTCCCATTATACAAAGGTGGAACACAATAACTGCTGAATAAGACTCAGGTACTATACATTCAAAAAGAGTCCAGTAGCACCTTTAAGACTAACCAATTTTATTGTAGCATAAGCTTTCGAGAATCAAGTTCTCTTCGTCAGATGCCTTGATTCTCGAAAGCTTATGCTACAATAAAATTGGTTAGTCTTAAAGGTGCTACTGGACTCTTTTTGATTTTACTACCACAGACTAACACGGCTAACTCCTCTGTACTATACATTGGGATCCTACGTTTCCCCCTATCTCGGCCACAGCAATTCCTGCTTCCCTAAGGTCAGCCAGGTTGTTGCATTATGTAACATTATATCATTCCCTGCTCTTCATGCTAGTTTTTATTCTTGCGGAGGAAGACCTTCTTCTACTTTTTTCATTATCTCAAGCTAGCAGTGCCGCACCATGTTACTCAACAGCCTGCTACTAGGCACAGTCCCAAAGGAACTCAGGGGGAGGGGGAACGGAATTACTCAATGAAGTGGGCATGACCGTTCTTGTTCCTAGTGGGCCATACCTTTAGGCGTAACAGTAGCAATAATCAAATATCCTCCATAAATCTCGCTCGCTCGCTTGCTCACTTGCTCTCGACTTCAGTGAAACTCTTTCCTCCCACGTTGATTCCTGGGAGATAATCCAGAAATTTTCGCCTCTAATTTTCATTCAAAACCTTCTTCCGGTGATTTTACTTTTGGCCTCCATCTTGGGCATGCAACCAAGAACTTCAAGGGTTAGCATGCTTTGAGACAGATCACGCTGCTCGCTTGAGTCTGTGGCTTTAATATATGTACATTTTTAGCGGTGGATGTGCCAGACTGAAAAGTGCAGCAGGGAAGTGGTTTCGTGATGAAAAATACCCTTTCTGCAGATGGTTTGGCAAGTGACGGCAAGCCTGCATTCCAATGTCGAAAGGAGAACAAAGGGTTATTTCTGCCTCCCTGTTTGGGTGCTGATCCCTGAGTGAAATTTGCCCTTCTCATGTAAAATGAGTCCTGTGTAGCTTGTCTGTTGTTCTGGCAATCCCAGGGCAACTCAAACCTTGTCAAAAACTCAAGCAATTGTAAAAGCTCTTGGCTTCCCAATTTATAATTCCACCTGGTGATAACAGCTGTTCGCTTTTTACTGCCTCCGTGGAATGAAAATGTAACGTATATATTCCGTGCTGGCAATGTGAGCTGCATTTGGACTCCTCCCAATTAAGCTATGTAAAACATGTTCATTTAGCTATAAAGATGTGGCTCCTCCTCGAAATCTTAGACCGCCTGCTGATCCAACACAGACTTTGGTCCGAGTGTATCCCTGAAGCATAAACACATTTCCTCTCAGCTGTTTTACATAATCTTTAACATTCTAGCTCGATCCAGTCCAGTGGGATGGAGTTGTCAGGTCACAACCTGAAGACTGCACCTATACCTTCAGCAACAGAGCTGGTTCAATTTTTTGTGGCTTTAAGCAATGGTCAGCCATTACCTGGGCCGCTTCCACATAGCTGGTCATTCCCACCCTTTGCCCACTTTTTGTGTATGTTGTGCTGAGTCACTCTGAAAACTCATCCTCCACACACACTCCCCAAAAGAGCTTATCTTGCACATTGAGGTTGCAGGAGAGCCTCCACAGTTCTTAGAAGAAGCGGTTTGGGAGGGGAGGTCGGGCACTTTCACAATCGTCGCTGGCCTCCCCTTTCAAATGTGTTTTTGGTGTTGTTGTTGTTTTGCTCTGCACATGTGCAATTGCATGCTGAAAGCTTCAGAGGAGGACCTGGGCTGTGAACAGACGATTCCTCAGAGTGCTTTAACCATCCATATGCCCCAGAATGCAGAAGAAGCGCTCCATCAGCCTGCTGCAGAAGAAAAGACCGGGGTCAATAAAAGCTATTGGGGTATGCCAAAGAAAACAAAGAAGTCTTCCCTCGCTGGCAGAAGACAGTGATAAAAGGAGAGAGATCTCACAGGATGAAATACATTTTAGTCAGTGGAAAAACATTTTAGTCAATTGATCTTGAGTTCTTGTTGAATGATTAACTGATACAATTTTAATTCAAAGAAAAGGCATACTTTCTTTACTTATGGGTGAGTGATACCGTTTCAGAAGAGGTGGTCCATGCCCTTGTTCAGCCAGGAAGGAACATGCTACAGAAGGCATCCTCTTAGAACGCCTGCAACTCCTGGTGGTCCCCGGCTAAGCAATGCCCCGGCCAAGAATGCCAAGCAACTCCTGGTGGTCCTCGGCCCAAAGGACATCCATCTGGCCTCAACCAGGGCCAGGGCTTTTTCTGCCCTGGCCCCAGCCTGGTGGAACGCTCTTCCGCTGGGGATCCGGGCCCTGCAGGACCTGTTACAGTTCCGCAGGGCCTGTAAAATGGAGATGTTCTGCCGGGCCTTCGGTTGAGTGCCAGTGGGTATCATCTTTCTTCCATCTAAGACCACCACTTCTTCTGGGGCTGCCCTCGGCCATCCACTATGCCCGTATACGGACTCCCAATATTTGTTTAAATCTCCTGCACCTGGACTATTTTAATGATTTTTAAAAAAATATTATTGATTTTGTTTTTGTGATTTTAATGGATTTTTTAATGTTGTTAGCCACCCTGAGCCCATCTGTGGGAAGGGCGGGGTATAAATCAAATCAAATAAATAAATAATAATAAATAATAGAAGAGGCATTCCTTCCTGGGTGACCGATGTGGAACACCTCTTCTAAAATAGCATCACTCACGTCATATTTTTTGTAAGAATGTTTACAATAATAATTTGTTTTTTAAAATCTACTGACTACTTAATAGGGATGCCTTTTAACCTGATTGAGAAGGTTTGTAATTGAATAACCAGTTAATTGATTAAATGCCCCTCATGTGAGATTTATCCCGATATACACACACCAGAAATCTCCTGTTGATAAAAATGGCTGAATTTTCAGCGTTAATCACCTTCATCTTCATCACAACCTGGGAGACTGGGTTTTGCTCTATTTTTCAGATAGGCAAATCCAGAATTCAACACTGGTTATGGTAGCTCTCACGTGCAGAGAGGGTGTTCTGGAGTATGTATTTTTTAAACTCGGCATAAAATATATATTCTTTAAAATTTAATAAAGCAAGACCCTTCCTGGTCACCTTTGATCAGCCTTTGGCATATCCTTCTACCATTTGCCCCTTTTTGGTTACAAGGCAGAATTCTCAATTTTGCCAGAGTTGTGCCTTGCAATAAGAGCTTTTTTCTTCATTCCAGATTCTGCTAGGAATAGCTTCTCTCTTCTTAACTTCACAGGATATTTATTGCACAAAATGATAGATGGGAAGCCATTGCTTAGCAACTGGAACATTCCCTCTTGTGGTCTAGTTACTTACAGTGATTGAATATTGCTAATCTCATTGCTTGGTGGGAGACAATGAAATTAAATGCATTGTTTTCTAGACAAGCTTCCTAGACATCCGCGAGCTCACACACATTCACAGTCCACTCCCTGCTGCTTTGTTTGCTGGACTCAAATAGCTTCTCTCTCCTGTATTCTCACATAGCCTCCATCCAGGAAAGCCTGTGAGGTAAATAACAAAATTGGCCAGTCCTCCAAGCTGCTGAGTCAAAAGCAACCACCCCTGTTGCCACAAATCTGGAAGCTCCACTTAGTGCATGTTTTTAAAATATCGCTTTGCTGAAAGTTGCACTTTTTTTACAACTTCCCAGAAATGATTGTGTATACAAGTAGCAGTCAGGGGAAAGTATTTTAACTGTGTTTTTGACTGTTTTTAGCTGGTGTTTTTTGATATAGTTTGTTGTTAGTAGCCACCTTGAGCACCTTTGGAGGAAAGGTGGCAGATAAGTGTTTTAAAAAATGAAATAAAATATAATCAACTCCCTGTTACTGGCCTAAAAATGGCTCATTTGGGTACGTGTTAGGAAAGGTTGTGCAATGGAATCTAAAATTAATTCCATGCCAGTTCCAATGCAGCTTCATGTTAGATTTTTTTTTTTAAGCATGACAGTTATTAGTACTCAATAGCACAATGGATATTAGTACTTTTTAGCTTACTTATCAGCAGGGCTTTTTTTCTGGGAAAAGAGGTGGTGGAACTCAGTGGGTTGCCCTCGGAGATAATGGTCACGTGGCTGGTGGCCCCGCCCCCTGATCTCCAGACAGAGAGGAGTTTAGATTGCGGCGCAGAGGGCAATCTAAACTCCCCTCTGTCTGGAGATCAGGGGGCGGGGCCACCAGCCATGTGACCATTTTCAAGAGGTTCCGGAACTCCGTTCCACCGTGTTCTAGCTGAAAAAAAGCCCTGCTTATCAGAAAGAAATTCCTGTTTTCTCCAGGAAGGAACTTCAGCTTCCCTCGGTCAAGAACCATGGAAGCCACATACTCTGACAAATGAAATGCGTCTAAGAGCCAAGCTACACGTGACAGTAGTTGGACACTTGTCAGCTTCCCTCAAGTTTTGATGGGAAATGTAGGCATCCTGGTCTTGCAGCTGTAATGGAGAGCCAAGCTGTAAAACCAGGACGCCTACATTTCCCATCAAAACTTGAGGGAAGCTGACAAGTGTCCAACCTGTGTAAGGCATCACTTGTAGCTTGGCTCTGAGGGCTGCATTTTGCACAAAGATGCGACTGCATCTCTGTAACCTTGTAACCAAAAGGGGGTGAATAATAGAAGAAGGCTAATCAAAGGGATGACTTCTGCACAGAGATGGGCTCACATTCTAGCTGTATCTGAAGAAGTGAGCTGTGATTCACGAAGGCTCATACCCTACCACAAATTATGTTAGTTTTATAGGTGCTGCTGGACTCTTGCTCTTTTCTACTGTTACAGACGAACACGGCTACCCATCTTGATCTTGCACAGAGATGATTACATTACTCCCAGGTTCCTCCTGTACGATAGTGCATGCGTGCAAAAACACAGCGGTATTACCAGAGGTGGCTATTTTGCTGAGTGCCTCCTTCTGTTTGGGAAGCTCCTGCAACTGCCCCCGTTTCAGGCCAGGATGTAACCAAACAGCCTGTCTCTAATTGGCTGATGATTTTGTCCTGGCAGTGGAAGAGGTCAAGGTTTTTATCTGATCCTGTTTGATGTTGCAACTGACTTGGGATGTTGGCTCAGGACAGTTATTGACACAGTGAGGAGCATTAGCGACCCAGGCCTGTCCTTTGTTCTCAGAGGGAGAAGGAAGACCTGGCTCAGCAATTATAACTCCTGCTTCAGCCCTTTTTGGATTTCAGTCCCTTTTGATGTGTCATATCTGACGATTCTCGAGTCTGACTGGCTCACTTGCTCATGGGAACCTCAAAAATTGTTAGGATGCTTTCATAACAAAGAGCTTTGGTGTAGGCATTGTCTACAGTTGCCAGCTCCAGGTCAGGGCATTCCTGGAGATTTGGGAGGTGGAGCCTGGAGAGGGCAGAGTTTGGGGAGGGACCTCGGCAGGGTACAATGTCATCCTGTCCGCCCTCCAAAGCAGTCATTTCCTCCAGGGGAACTGATCTCTATGGTTTGGAGATCAGTTGGAATTCCAGGAGATCCCCAGCCAACACCAGGAGGTTGACAGCCCTAAATGTTATCCCAGTTTAAATTACTAGAAACATGACATTTTTGCACTGAGCAACTGAACAGCTATAAAAACACCCAAGGTAACTTGATCAGACTGAGGTCTGTCCAGATCAATTACATTTCAAACAAGAGCCAGATGATGTTCTAGAAGCCCTCAAAAAGTTTACAGCCACCTCCCCCAGCTTTAGGCATTCAATTTGCTGTTGCAGGCATAAATAGGCAATTTCTACTGATTCCCCCTTCCTGCTGCAGACGTCTCCCCATGTCATTCCTCAGGGTCCCCCATCACACCAGAGCAGCATTTCATGGGGAGCAGTGGGAGGGGAGGAGACAAGGAAGTACCATCCTGCCTCTGGAAAATTTAGTCTGGATCCAACCCCTAAGGCATTAAATGCCTCTTTATTGTGTTTTGTGGATAGAGCAAGATCCTTGCAGAGTTTGAATGGGTGGGTTGGGTTAAGCTCAAAGAAGTAAAGTTGTGCATTATATAATGAAGAAAAGCATTCAGACCCGATGGTGTTCCTAGCTTCACAAGCACGGCATGATGGGGCCAAGTAACCAGGTTGGATGCTGTATGGCCCCTATGTAGTAACTTGGTATCAGTTGACCACTTCGATTGAGATGGGCTAATGTTGCAATTGTACGCTGAGCTGCTGTGGTCTGTTCCTGTTGAAGCCACTGAGGGGTTTGGCACCAGGTCATTAAAGACTTCTAAGAGCCAAGCTACAAGTGACGCCTGACACAGGTTGGACACTTGTCAGCTTCCCTCAAGTTTTGATGGGAAATGTAGGCGTCCTGGTTTTACAGCTTGGCTCTCCATTACAGCTGCAAGACCAGGATGCCTACGTTTCCCATCAAAACTTGAGGGAAGCTGACAAGTGTCCAACCTGTGTCAGGCGTCGCTTGTAGCTTGGCTCTCAGTCCTGCCTAGAAAGAGTTCCAGCCAACAAGAGCCATTCTAAGACCACCAATCAAATTACATTTCAGGCAGAGCAGCAGGAGGCTAATGGATTGGAAACTGGGTGAGAAAGAAAAAAAGATAATATTGTCTTTTTAAAATGTTGTAAGGCACTTCAAGAACCATATAGACGAGAGGGCTATAAATTTCCTTGGTAATGAGACAGTGGCAATGGCACTCTATGATTAGAGGACTGTGCACATTTTTGTAGTGACAATTTGTTTCCCCAGGGAAGATACACGTATTCTTTGTCAGGAAGGAGACCCCTCTCTCCAGGGCTGCTTGGGAAGCCATTTTTTAAAATAGCAGACCCAATTTTTCTTTGAAGAAGGGTTGTTCTTTAGAGTTGTTTGTCTGCCTGAAAATGCAGCAGAAATGGAAATCCCTCAGGCTAGCGGAATGGTTAAAAAACAAATGGAATGCTATTTTTTGAAAAAAATCTGGTTTCAAGAATTCAAGGCACAATTCTGGGAAGTTCAGATTCTCTGGTGTGAGCGGAGGCAACAGGCCAAGGATACCTAACAAGCCAGGAAGATACACACCAGCAAGATACAGCACTTGGTGGTTTGGAGGGGGGGGGTTATTTATTTATTTTATTTTATTTATACCCCGCCCTCCCCACAAATGGGCTCAGGGCAGCTAACAACATTCACAAAACACAGCAAATCAATCACAAAACCATAAAATCAATAATAATCTTAAAAGAGTCATTCAAATAGTCCAGGCACAGGCTATTTAAATAAATATTTGGGAGTCTGTATATGGGCATAACACATGGCCAGGGGCAGTGCCAGAAAAGGTGGTGGTCTTAGGTGGAAGAAGAGGGACACCCGCTGGCACTCAGCCAAAGGCCCAGTGGAACGTTTCCATTTTACAGGTTCTGTGGAACTGTAACAGGTCCCACAGGACCTGGATCTCCAGTGAGAGAGCATTCCACCAGGTCGGGGCCAGGGCAGAAAAAGCCCTGGCCCTGGTTGAGGCCAGACAGATGTCCTTCAGGCTGGGGACCACCAGGAGTTGCTTGTCTACAGAGCACAATGCCCTGCAGGGGACGTAATGGAGGAGGCGGTCCCGCAGGTATGCAAGTCCCAGTCCATGAAGGGCTTTAAATACCAAGGTTAACACCTTGAACTGGATCTGGAACTCCACTGGGAGCCAGTGCAGCTGGCACAGCACAGGATGAATGTGCGCTCGGATTGACGTTCCAGTAAGGATGCGTGCCGCTGCGTTCTGGACCAGCTGTAACTTCTGGGTCAGGCCCAAGGGCAGCCCAGCATAGAGTGAGTTGCAATAGTCTAGCCTGGAGGTGACTGTTGCGTGGATTACTGTGGCCAGGTCTTGGGGCGAAAGATAGGATGCCAGTTGCCTGGTCTGTCAAAGATGAAAAAAGGCAGACCTGGCAACGGTCGTGACCTGGGCCTCCATTGAAAGTGTGGCATCCAAGGTCACACCCAGGCTCCTCTCCGTTGGCAAAGGTTTCAATTGTACCCTGTCGGGGGCTGGGAGCCGGGTACTCAGCTTGATCGCCCCATGACCCAGACACAGAACCTCCGTCTTCAGAGGATTAAATTTCAGGCGACTCTGATGTAACCATGCTGTCACAGCCTTAAGATCCTTGGCCAAGGAATCCGGAGCGAGATCAGACTAGCCGTCCATCAGCAGATAGAGCAGGGTGTCATCCGCATACTGGTGACAACCCAACCCAAAGCTGCGAGCTAACTGGGTGAGGGGGCACATATAGATGTTAAATAGCATCGGGGAAAGAATCGCCCCCTGAGGGATGCCGCATACCAAAGAATGGTGAGCGGACATCTGTTCCCCGAGTGCCACTGTCATGGCCCAGTCTGAGATTGAGGTCTCCTCTGGAGGAGAGGAGCCTCGTGTAGCCAGCCAGGACTCCTCAGGAGAAGAGGAGCCCTGTGTAGCCAGCCCTAGCCCTGATTCAGCAGAAGCCAGCAATCAGGAGCAACAGCTGCTGGCTGATCAGAGCTTACAGCCAGCAGCTGAGGCACCAGCACCCTCTAGCTCCAATACCACAGGGGAAGCTCAGCCAGGGACTTCTACAGGTGCAGCGCAGCCAAGAGCCTCCACCCCCCCACAGGTTCACCCACGCCCAAGGAACGCCGCAGGCAGCGCCAGAGACTGGAACTGCAGGAGAGATGGCACAGTGCTCGCCTCTTGAGCCAATGCCAGCTGCTGGAGAGTGACGATGAGTAGCGTCAGGATGGAGCCCCAGCAGCTGGCTGAAAACCACGCCTGGCTATAAGAGCCAGTCTGGAGGAACTGCTGGGTGTGGAAGCAATGTGTCTACTGCCTGCAACTGCTCTGTGAACCTTGCCTGTGCCTGCTTTTGGACCTGACGCTATTGGTGACTGACCTTGGACTGTGCCTGACCTTGCTCTTGGACTCTGGACTCACTCCTGGCTTTATCTTGTGCTCTGACCACCAGTTTGACTTGGCTTTCGCTCTTGGAACTCCCCTTTGACTTTGGCCTTAAGGTTTGGACTTGAACCACCCTGCTTGGGCTAGCCCAGCCTGTGACAGCCACCCTCTGTCCCCAATTGCAAAGGAAGGAGTTCAGCCTTTGCAGGACTGTCCCACAAATCCCCACATCGGCAAGGTGGTGGGTCAGAAGATTATGATCGACTGTGTTGAACGCTGCTGTAAGATCTAAAAGTATCAGCAGTGCTGACTCTCCATGATCCAGGTGTCACCGCAGATCATCTGTGAGGGCGACCAGAGCCGTCTCCATACCATGGCTGGGCCTGAAGCTGGACTGGACTGGATCTAGGATAGAGGCACTATCCAGGTATACCTGATGCTGTTCCGCTACCACCCTCTCAATTACCTTACCCAGGAACGGAAGATTTGAAACTGGGTGGTAATTGGACATTGAGCCAGATATCCCATGCTTGTCATTAACACAGATTTTAAAACAATGTGGTGGCCAGCATCCACAGTGACGGCATGTTATAAAACTGGTCTGTTAAGAAATGTGTACAGAGCACATTATCTTGGCAGCAAATTGAGCGGGGTTTATTATGAATCACAACTCCCCCCCCCCCATCCTGCTGGGGATTCATTTCACTTTGTGTGCAAACAAACCTATTGTGCTCACAGTGGAGCCCGACTAAGGCTAAACACACTAATCTTTAATGTTCAAGGAAATTCAAATTAAACAAGAGAGAAGAGCCCGAAAGAGCAGAACTGAGCACTTCTCTGAGGAATGCCGGAACACAGGAGAGGAATTTACATGTGTCCTTCACTTCCTATTCACCGGCTTCTACCGCGGCCCTGTGATCCTCTTTCTCCTTCACTCTGAAGGACTTCAGAAAACTATTTAACATCTCTCAACAGCACCACCTAAGCCCTGTGGCTCAGGGGATAGATGGAGTGCCGCTGATATGTACGCTGCTGAGGCCTAATAAAGATTGCTCTGTGAAACTGGAAATCGGAATCAGCTCACGCAAGGCCGCTTGCTATTTATGTGCCAGAGCTGTAAGCCTGAAAGAGAAGCAAGGTGGCCAACTGGCCAGAAGAAAAATGACCTGCCCTGTTCTTATGCCTTCCACGGCAGCTTCATAAAGCAGAGCCTGTTATAAGACTTGCAGCCAGACTTTATATTTAGCAGGAACAGCTTTGCCTGCTACATGTGGGTATCAAGATAGAGGGTGTGCAAAATGGTGTGATGTGACTGACATCTAGGCAAGACAGTGTGTGGCCATGCAACATACACGGGTGGCCAGGCTTTCTGACACATGCATGTACAGCTTACACGTGTGGTGGATCGTCTCCTCTGACACTATAGTCCTCAATGTATCCGGTAGGGATGCACTGAATTTTTGGTCAAACGTGTTCGACAGTTGAATTTACCATGTTCAAGTGTGATGATCAATGGGGAACGGTCATTGGGTCTGTTTGGTTGGCAATGACTGACTCAAATGCCTGCTGAATAAGTTTGCTTTGGGTTTTTCCAAACTGTGTGGGGAGCGTGAAGTGTGCTGTCAAGTCACAGCTGACTTATGGTGACCTCTGGTGGGGTTTGCATGGCAAGAGACTAACAGAGGTGGTTTGCCATTGTCTGCAGCAACTCTGGTCTTTCTTGGTCTCCCATCCAAGTACTCACCAAGGCCGACCCTGCTTAGCTTCTGAGATTTGAGAGATCAGGCTCACCTGGGCCATCCTAGTCAGGGCTTCCAAACTGCACGTGTGCATATACGTTCCTGATACAAACAGAATAGCATCCATTAACTGCTCCAAAGACAAATCAACAAAAGGTGGGATTTTTTAAACACACCATTTATTTATGATTGATTTATATGATTTATGGCTGATATAACGGTCTGTTTAGAAAACTGACTGCCTCCAAGTGGAGCAGCAACACAGCAACAGCGGGTGATAGAAATCAACTAGTGTTTCTATGAAACGTGGTAAAATATCCAGCCCCTTGTTGGGCTGGGGGCTTGTGGATGTGCTTGCCCCCTTCAAACGTGGTCCAAGCTGAAAAAGAAAATAACAGAGTTATTATTCTCATATTAAATGAAGATCCATGAATAATGACTTACCTTTGTTTGATTGTCATTCAATTGAGTTCTTTACAACACACCTGGAACAAAATAAGAGATTATCTTCTTCGTTGTTTATAAATACTATCAACTGTACACATGGGTGTTGTTTTCTGGACATAGAACGTGGAATATGTTTGAATTTGTTTACATATGATTGCATACGGTTACTAATGTTTATATTGGAATGTTGTTAGATTGTATATGGATTTTAGGAGTATTTATTGATATTTCTATAAGCACTATGCACTTTTGACTATTTATAAATCCATATTTGGACAGTTAGTTGTTGAGTTTCTTTGAGCAGGTTTGTTAGCCCTAGTTCTCTGGTTGTGGCTTGTCACAGCCTTTCCCTTTTTTGATTGTCTGACCCAAGGCCCAAACAGTGTACTCCATAATGTGTGAATTGGTTCCAGCCCACCTCACTCTTTCCCTAAGCTAGAGCTCTATGCCAGCGGTAATACTGAAAATGCAACAGAGTCCAAGGTGTTATAAAAATAGGAGTGGAGGGCTGGTGGCTAAAATTCAAGATGGTTTTGGTGTGCAAGAGTCAAAACCCTGCAAGAACTGGGGACTAATTCTGTTAGAACTCAGGGCCAAACTACAAGTGACGCCTGACACAGTTTGGACACTTGTCAGCTTCCCTCAAGTTTTGATAGGGAATGTAGGCAGCTTGGCGGAATGTTGGACAAGTGACAGTTGAAAAGTCCATTGGACAGCAGTCAGAGAGCCAAGCTGCAAGACCAGGACGCCTACATTTTCCATCAAAACTTGAGGGAAGCTGACAAGTGTCCAACCTGTGTCATTTGTCACTTGTAGCTTGGCCCTCAGTTTAAAGAAAACAGAGAGAAATCTGGTATTGTTGTTAACTACATTCAGTAGTCTGAGTAAAGGTTGTTTGCATATGTGTAGATGACGGAAAAAGTAAGAGGTAAAAGTAAGTCATATATGAGTCATCATAGGCTAATCTGATTGCCATCAATCATTACACCCAAGAAGAGACATTGTATGCATGTATTGCCTAGAGAGATGTGAATCACAAAGTCCCCTTCCTTCAATCCGGACATCTCCAACCATTAAGCGTGCCCTGAGGGTATTTGATGCCCTCTAACCTGTCCCCTGCCTCACTCTACAATTTTAAGATGCACTTCAAAGCCTCTACGTTTTATAGGTGGGGAGAGAGAAAATGAATCCAGGGTGCTGATTTTTAAAATGCTAGCTGGTTTTTAATCACCTTAAACATATGTATTAGCTCAGGATGGAACGGCTCAGAAGAATCAAAGGAATTCTAATCCTTAAGAGGTTTGGAAAGAATTGACATTAAGGGTTGGATGCTAATTAATGAAACTGACAGAAGAGGCAGAAAGGGGGATTTTGCCCCAGTCCCCCGCCCCACTGCATGGCTATTAATCCATGCATGTCCAACAACCTGTCAGTCTATGGAAGACAGGATATGTTGAAGCTGACTCTAACCCCTTGCAGCAAGAAATCCAGGCTCTTGAGTAAATGGGTTTTATTGATATCTTGGCTTCGCCATACATATGTCCATAGGATACACAGAAGCAATTAAAGGGGACTGGCTGTACACAGGTTCCTTGTTAAGAATGACACATTGAGTACATGATACACTATAACTACCCCTCTACATGTCCCCCGCCTGCTTAGCCCATCAAGCAGGAACGTAATCAGTTAGCAGGATGGGAGTATCAGGATGGAGCTGCCCCAAGGCTGCTGGGGCGAGCCATCCAAGATAAGGTCTCCGCCATACTGGAATCTGGAAAGCAACAGGGGAACAGGTGCACGAGGCTATTGCAACATCCTAGCTAGACTGTGTGACAGTATGGAGGGACTGTGGGCAACAGACCTGACACGACCCCAGAAATCTACTTTCTAGGTGTTGGAAGGAACTTCAGGAGTAGAGTCTGCTAATGATCTGTGTCCTCTCTGCAAGATTTCAAACAGAGGGCCAAGCTACAAGTGACAAATGACACTTGAACGGCAAGTGTATTTCTCTCTGTTCACTTGCCCTCCACTCAATCCACTTGCCATTCAAGTGTCATTCATCACTTGTAGCTTGGCCCAGATTCCACTCAGTTTGCAATGGACCTAGTTTAGATTTATTTATTTGTTTTGCAACAGTTGCCAGCTTTTCAACTGGGCTCTGTAGCTGTGTCCATAACTGCTTGTGGTATGTTGTAGTGGTTACAGTATTGGGCTACAACCATAAAGACTAAGGTTCCAATCCCCATTCTGCCTTACAGCTCCCTGCGTGACTTTGGGCCCAATCACTCTCTTCCCAGCCTAGCCTACCCCACAGGGTTGTTGTGAAGAGGGGCGAACCATGTACGCTGTCCTGAGCTTCCTACAGGAAAAGTGGGGTACAATTGCAGTCAGCAGCAACTTGGGTCCCCAAAGTCAACGCTACCACCTCCTAACGTCTGCAGATTATATTTCTGCAAAAGTTACAGAAAGCAAGCAGTCTGTCGGCAATGCTGTTTGAACAATGAAGCCGCTGGAACTGGTGTTGCAAGCAATACTGGAACTCTGGAAGCTGGGCGATCATGGCTGGGCTGGGCTGGGCTGGGAGCAGACAATTCAAGTCAGGACAAACACAGGCCGTAGTGTTAAGGGATTTTACATAGCGATATAGTTTTAGCTATAACTGTCTTTTGAGTCTGGTTCTTTTGAAGGGCATAATGAGAATGAGACTCAGCTGCCTCCATCCCATTTGCCTATTCGCCTACTTCTATTTCACGGGGTCACTCAAGAAATTGCAATGTAGGAAAAGATACGTAAAACAAAAGAGTGTTTTGAATTTACAACAGGACTTGGCTCTGACAACGCTTGGTTTCTTTCGCCATCCTACGCATTGAACCCCTCCAGTTTCCCAACATATAACAAGAGGTGCCAAAGAGGTGTTAAATGAATTCCCTTGTAGTTTATATGACCTGCGAACTCTGAGAAATTACTAACTTAAGCTTGTTTGTCTTTGGTAAGCTAGCCTGCTATTATAAACCATTTTGTTTGTACAACGGTATAAAAATGGGTGCCTGCTTTGCAAGGATGCCTTGACCTCTGTTAGAATTGTCAGAAGTGCATCAGTTTACTGGAGTTTTCTCCAATAAACTTTTATTTGCCAAAATGTCCTGCCTCGGTTTGATTGAGTTCCAGAGTTCTGATTAGGGGTCTCCCTCTATCGGGATTCTGGTGAGAAGCCCCTCACCCATGGACAGTGTGTCTCATCAGTAGCACTTACCAGCTTTATCTGCCATGACAGTTTTCTGAAACTTGAAGGCGGAATGATCTATCATTCCGTGATCTATCACATGATGCTTCCGTGATCTATCACATGATGCTTCCTCACACTGAGCCAGACTCTTGGTTTATCAAGGGCAGTATTGTCTACTCTGACCGGCAGCCGCTCTCCAGGATCCCCGGTAGAGGGCTTTCTCATCACCTGCTACCTCATCTTTTTAACTGGCGATACGGATGACTGAACCTTCTGCACACAAAGCAGATACTCCACCAATGAGCCCTTACCCTTCCCAAACCATTGCTGCTTGTGGTATATACATTCAGTCCCCCCTTTTAAAACTGAACAGGTTCCTCTGCCTTTGACTACAGCATGAGCCACAACAACCAAACAAGCAAATCTTTTTCCTTGCTTCTCTCCATGCTGTTAAAAGGTTTCTCTGATGAAGTCTGGTGTGCTGGGCTGCCGTTAAAGACACAGGAGCAAAGCCAGGGGGGAGGGCGGAAATGGTAAACTTAGTCTCACTGTACTCAAACATTGCACCCCCAACAAGAGACACCATCCAGTACTGTCATTTGACAGAAGTGCCACCAAGGAAATAAGGCAAACAGGTAAGTTTCCAACACATTTGTATGAGTGAAGAATATCTGACTCAGGCTTTGCCGCCACATGCATCTGACAGGGTCTCATACTGTCTGGCTGTTTATTGCTTGGTTAATAATAGTGCTGAATAGATGGAAACAATTTTCAGCTCAATGAGTGCCTGATAAATGACTGTGTGGCCATGGTGGTGAAGGTTGTCCTTCTGCACTGAGTGCAGGAGGCCTCCACTGAGAGCCAGCATGGAGCGGCGGTCAGTCAGACTGGTATCTGGGAGACCCAGGTTTGAATCCCCAGGTGCCATGAAAGCTCACTGGGTAACTATAGGCCCCTCACACTCTCTCAGCCTAACTTACCTCACAAGGTTGTTGTAGCCAAGATAAAATGGAGGCTGGGTAGCATTGCCAATTGCCTAGAGGAAAAGAAATCCTGTCCTTTTAACAGAGGCTTATGGGGACGTTGTTTACCTGTGATATTATTGATCTCCATGCCAAAAAAGGCCTCAGCTGCCCATTTCCTCACGTTAAGCCTCTGTTCAAGGGGGAGGACATTTTTTTTCTCCAAGTAAACATAAGAAGGGAAGATTGATGCGATAAGCTGCTTTGGGGCCCCATTAGGAAGAAAAACAAAATATAAATAACAACAATATTAAAATATGCCTATACCTGGAAGGGCTCAGTTCGGATTGATCTGTGGTATAAGGAATGATAGGAAGCTTTTGGAGCCAGCCTGAGGCCCCTGTTCTATCGTTTCTCTCAGAATATAAAATGATGGTGATGGTGATTTTTGCTGCCATGTCACAGCTGATTTATGGTGACTCTACGGGGTTTTCAAGGCAAGAGACAAAAGAGGTGGTGTGCCATTGCCTGTCTCTGCGCAGCAACCCTGGACATGATCGGTGATCTCCCATCTGAGTACTCACCAGGGATGGTCATCCTTAGCTTCTGGAGATCTGAAGAGATGGGTGATCAAGGTCAGGGGACGTAAGATTAAGGATACTGTAAGACTAAGGATACTGTGGGATGGTGGAACTTTTCTTCGTTTATATGATGTCCAACTTTTAAAAACTGATTGATGATCAGAGTTTAGCAGGTGCAGCTTTTCCTGAAAAGCACATGCCTAGATGGGAGGGCCCCCCCCCCGGTTTCACCTGTTAAATTGCTGCTTGATGGGCACAGTAACTCTGCCAGAAAGCAAAATATGGCAACCAGATTGAATTAGGCATTATTCTTAGCTTGCCTGCAAGCTCAGTCTAAGATAGGAAAAGCAGTGACAGAGCGTGAGGTTTGGCTGATGCTCCCGACCCAAGTGAAAGCAGTGGCGTTTTTGGAGCCCTGAGCTTTCAAAGGCATCTGTTTCCATTCTGACTCCTGTTCTGGAGAATCATTTACGTTCGGCTCTGATTGCAACTGCAGATGAATCCAGCAGGGACCGTATTTGTATGCCCCCTTGAATGCTCGGGGCTGCATCATAATTTCCCTACAACAAAATCAATTTCTTGGCACAAAATTTTGTATCATGTTACTCTGAGCCAAGAGAAAAGGGCAGGTATAAATATTTTAATAAATACAACTGCACAAGAGTATTTGGTTACATGTACCCAAGGTATCTCCATAGTGGAAAATAAAGCTGGTTTAACATGGTGGTTGACAGTTTAAGCCAGAGAGAGCAATCCAAAGCAGGTCTACTCAGAACCCTTCTCAGCTCTATTCAGTGGGGCCTCCTCTCAGGTAAATGTTCTTAGGGTTGCACTGAAAGTCTCCTGTTTAACTCTCACATTGGCCACAAGCTCCTGGTCTAGGGTTGCCAGCCTCTAGGTAGTGGCTGGAGATCTCCCGGAAATACAACTTGTCTCCAGGCCACAGAGATCAGTTCACCTGGAGAAAATGGCTACTTTGGGGGGTGGACTCTAGGGAATTATGCCATGCCAAGGTCCTTTCCCTCTCCAAAGCCCACTTTCTCCAGGTTTCTCCAGGTTTCACCCTCCAGATCTCCAGGAATTTCCCAAATGGGAGCTGGCAACCCTATCCTGGACTAGTTGTCGGCTGGAACCTCTCTGTAATATGATGATATAGACTGGCTTACCCTTCAGAGCTGTTGCATGTCTAGAAAAAAATATATATACATAATGAATGAAGTTGACCTACAATCACTATGAATTGGTTAAGTGTTTGGTCAACATCCTGTAAAGCCTCCGAGTACAGTCTTTAGTTGCTACAGAAAAATTATAAATGTCAGGTGACCTTCTATCAGACTACCATGCGACTAGCTCTGATTATGTTAGTGGGGGGGGGGAAGCCTCTCCCTTTAACAGAGACTTAACAAAATGTTATTCACCAGGAGGTGTTTCTTACCTCCATCAGCCATCCATTTCCACACCTTAAGCCTCTATAAAGGGACAGTACATTTTTTTCTCCAGGCCTGTTGACAACTCTAGGTATCATAGAAGATATCTTGCCTTTGAAATGCAACCTGATCCTTTGCATATATTTCTCTTGGAAGGAGGTTTACTCCTAGGTGGTTTACTCCTAGGCAAGTGCACATAGAATTGCAGTCTGAGAGCAGAACCACAAGTGACAAAAGGCACAGATTGGACACTTGTCAGCTTCCCTCAAGTTTTGATGGGAAATGTAGGCATCCTGGTCTCGCAGCTTCGCTCTCTGACTGCTGTCCAATGGACTTTTCAACTGTCACTTGTCCAACATTCCGCCAAGCTGCCTACATTTCCCATCAAAACTTGAGGGAAGCAGACAAGTCTCCAACCTATGCCTTTTGTCACTTGTGGTTCTGCTCTGAGTAAATCAGGCTTCGTTTGCCTCCAAAGCTTCCGATGAAGAGATACATTCTTTCTTTCTTGAATGAGCAGGAGATACTTCCGAGAAATCCCAACTTCTACGGTTTAATTTTTTTCTAGGAAGAGGTGGGAGGTGAAAGAGGGAGTGGTAGGGTTATTAGACCATCTTTGCTGGTCTTTCCTGTTTTTATTATAATTTTTATTGTTTATTGTAAATGTTTTTTATTGTAATTTGTTGTAAGGTAGTTTAAATGACTGATATGGGGGTCTTTTGTTGGATTGTTTGGGTAATGCTTGTCATTTTTTTATTCCTTTTGTGATTTTGTATACTTTTGTATAATAAATTTTGTGATTTTTTTTTTTAAAAAAAGAGAGATACATTCTTTCCCATTCACCAAGTAAAGGTAGTAGGATAAAGGTGGGCCTATATGTTACCAGCCATTGCACGCCCCATTTCAAGGCATAAGATTTTCCTACAGAAGTTCAGCCAGGATCATCCATTTACTTTGGGGAGTGGAGAGAAAATATTACATTCCCATGTAATCAGCTCATACTAAAGAAGTCTGGCTGTATTATTAATTTGTACAGTGAATTGACCACTTTAATTTGCTTCAAGCCACAGGGAAAAAATAAGCATTTTCATTCCATAAATTCATATATGAAAGTATGCCTTTGTCTGTCTTTCTGTCTCTTTTTCTTTTTTAATATGGTTAGCAATAACAGCTAAAGGCAAATGCTATTTTGGGGAGGTGGTGGTGGAGGAATCCTACAAAACTGAGTGCTTCACAAGGCAGCCTTAAATCTTTTCATATAGTTTTGCACTTTAGAAGTGATCCACAAAAATTTAAACCCTGAAATCTTTGACATCACCTTCGTGCCGCTTGGGAGCAAAGTAAATACCATGTGAGAGCAGTTGACAGGTCTTGCAAGAATCTCAGGTGCTGATCCGGCAAATAAGTTCACAATTAAACTTCACTACTATGAGTAGACCAGGCTAGGCTGGTAATTAAAAACAAACTCGTGCCATAAGGATCTGAATTCTGTGTTAAATTTGGATTGCAATAACAAATCACCTTTTGTGTGACTCAATTGCTTATTTAATGATCTCGTTGAGGCTGTTTCTAGAACCACCAGAAGATGTGTTCTCGATGGCTTTTGATGACAAGAAGATGACTTTGAACGAGTATGGATGATTGGGTGCTATTAATTATATAGCACACCTTGCTTGCTTGGGCCGTAGCTACCTGGATCAAAACATTTGTAAGTCGGAGTGTGGCCAGAAAAAGGGGACAGAAGGCTGAATTTCACAATTGGCTGAAAGCTGTAGCCTTGGAGAGCTCTAAGTGAATACTGTTTACATGGGGGGGGGCGCAATGGTTGCTTTACAGTCCAATCATGTTTGTTCTGCTCCCATGTTCAACATGTGCAAATAGATCTTGCAAGAACACCTTCCTTGGTTACTCAGTTCTCCCGGGAAAATGCCTTGTATTTATATGGTGCTTCTTGTTTGATATTTTATTTCAGTAATCCTTACAAACAACCCTGTAAGGAAGGTCCATATTATCATCTGCAGATGGAGATTGGAGACCAAGAAGGCCACTTACTGGCTTAATGCAAGAAGTAAGATTTGGTCCATCACCTGGTTGAGAGCTCAGCCCTTTAAACAGCACCAATCTCTGTGCTTTTTATGTGCTCCCTGATGTCTAATCTTAATTTCTCATACAGTGACAGTGTGGCACTGCTTGCTAACCGTAGGGCACCAAGTAGCTTATATTGGTGTATGGTTTTGACACATCATCACCTGGCCTTATCACAGGATCCATGAGGCTACGGTGAACAACCATCTAAGTCTTGCGCAGGCAGAAGAAATTTCCATCAACGTCTCCGGTAGAAGAGGACCGTACTCGAATCACATACTGAAAATGGTAACTGCCTGGGTATAATTTGTTGCACTTATTTTCTCCTTCATAAACTGCACTATGGCTTGGATGTTTATGAGTAATTCTTCAGCTGGGTTATGGTACTTCATAATGCCATTTTACCTGGCAACCATCACAGAATTTTATTCCTGGACTTTCTGATTGCTTATTCCTAAAATCTTGATACTGTCCTTGGCAGAAATGTTAAAGACAATTCGAGCATTCAAACCATGTTTTAAATTTTAGGTACAATCCTGACATCACTTGCTTACGCATTATCCTTTTAAATCTCATTTTTCATGACTGTGGCCTCAGATGGACCATAGAACTGAGGGGCATGTGATACCCCTTTTTCTTGTACTCAGTGGGTGGCATAAAGACATCACAGCAGGATGAGTGGGGGCAAGTCTTTGTGATTTTACCCAATTTACATGTTATATGGGAGATGTATAACTAGCTGTCCCGAAAATGTCATTTTTACTTTAATGTGTGGGTGGGTGGTATTAATTTGATGATTGCAGTGGTACCAGGGGAGATAGTTTGCACTCTTTTCCTGACCACTGAAACTGTTGTTAGCCTTACAGCAAAGGCCCCCAAACATTCTGAACCTGTGGTTACCTTTGGAGTTCTGACACATGGTGGTGGTACAATAGGGTTGCCACACGCACACAGTTTCCCAGTGTGTGTGTGTGTGTGTAGGGGGGGCTGGCACTTTGTACTCTGTGGATGTCTCTTTACATGCAAGCGTGAAACACAGGATCGCTCCCGGAGCTTGCGTAATGACATCACTTCAAGGAAGTGACATCATCATGGTGGCCACGGGCATGCTCTTGTGCTTCACGTGGGGCAAATTTAGCCCATCTGGGGACAAAATTGGACACAGCGAAGCAGGGGAGCAGGAAGTGACGCTGTCATGCCCCACCAGGAGTGTGCCCAGTGTGCGCTTTACTGGGTTGCCTGCCCCTGGGAGATCACTCGTCACTGGTAGGCAACTGGGAAGCCTAGGTACAACTACAAAATGGCTGCCTCTGGAGGTGAAGCCAACTAAAAAATGGCTGCTTCCAGAGGCAGAGCAATCTACCAAATGCCGAAAAGTGAGGTTATGTATTACTCTAATAGTAACTCTTCAACCTTTCAGGCAGAAGCTCTGTTTAAAAGGATGCTTTAAAAAAGGAACATATTGTTTAAAAATATTCTTACACACACGGTAACGCAATGAAGATCCTTGTGCTGCGGTAGCAGCTGTTGCTGAAACAATTTTTTAAAAAATCTGCACAGCCAGTCAGACCTCCAATGGCCAATCAGATCCCTGCTGATTACAAAAACACTCGGCAGGTGCCAGGAAAGCTGTTGCCAGGCACCGTGGCACCCCCTGGCAGCATATTGGAGACCCCAGCGCTATAGACTACAACAACAAACAAACAAATCTTGTGAGGAGAATTTATAGCTGGAAAAGTGTACGAGGAAAGGGTTAAATGGCCCTTCCCTAGCGCTGGTGCTGTGGTCCGATTTAGAGCTCCAGGAGGCTGCTTTATTTAATTTAAATATTTCTGCCTTTTCCCCCCATAGGGAACCCAAAGCGGGTTCTCCACTCTTGTGTTTTATCTTCACAGCAACAACTCTATGAAGTAAGTTAGGCTGAAAGGAATTGTCCCAAGGTCACCCAGCAAGCTTCCACGGCAGAACCGAGATTGATACCCGAGTCTCCCAAATTAGTGGTATTACTGGCTTGTTTTGTTAGCCCAGTATCTTTATGAGCAGTCCAAACGGACCTTTTCGGAGGATCTTTCTGCAGTCGTATTAGGATTGTAGATGTTGGTGTTTGAATAGAAGCTGGAAAAGATGTTGGCCTTTTACAGTTTTATCACTGTGATTATGGGGAGAATTTATTTCCCCCTTTTAAGAGTTTTAAACAAGTGAAATAATACTAATAATACTAATACTAATACTAATAATAAACCCTCAACAAAACCCTCTATTTTTCCGACCACTTTTCTCTAAGTCAAAAATTCACATTGGCAGTCTCCATGCCAAATGATTATTGTAAGGAGTAGGCCCAGCTTTTAAAAAATGGAAGGAGGTAACCTTACAAATCAAAAGCATGAGGATTTCCTTCTGCTGCTTTTCAGAGGAACAGGTGCTGATATCTGATAAAGGCAGCAAAAGTGTTCTTTCTCCCTCTCAAACACCTTCTGTATTTTTTCCCATGTACAGATTTGGACAGATATGCCTAGAATGTTGCTTGACAGTAACTGTTACTTAATTTGAGCTAAAGGTTGCAGGATCTTTGGCTAAGAACCTTGCCCTCTGGTGCCAATGCATACCGGCAATAAACACTATTTCCTTTCCTCCCCCAGGATCTGTTTTTCTTTCTTATTGCTCACTGTAGTTTATTGTTTGAGTGCAGGTCAACAGAACCATATTTCTACATCAGAACTTCCCTACTGTCCGTCATTTCCAGGGGCTGATTGTAACCCAGTTCAGGATAGTGTTCAGCATAAGACATGCAAAGTGTTGACTTCCTTGAACAAGTAAAGTGAGGCCTTTGGCTGGACTCCACTGCCCAGCAGTTTGTTTGTAATACGATAACTCTGACGAATGTTTTTGCTTCAGAAGGAAATTTAATACACACATTTGTGACCCAGTTCTATGTTTTGGATTCAAATTATCAGCTTGATTGGTCACACCTGTTTTCAAATGCAAAGCACGCTGCATGGCAGGACATCCCTTGAAGACTATGGGCTGGTCTACACGTGAAGCAGAATGAGGAGGCAAAATGGAGCCATACCATTTCAAGGATAGCGGGTGGGATCCAACCAACTGTTCTCTAGGTGAAAAGGGGAGGGAGGATGCTCCTTTGATAGCACTGCCAACAATCCGGATGGAAAAAAACCCACAAAGCCTTGTTCCTTTAATAGAGGTTTAATGGACTGGAGATGTTTTTCATGGTATGGAAGTTAATAACATCCCAGGCAACGGCAAACTACCTCTGTTAATCTCTTGCCATGAAAACCCCACCAGGGGTTACTGTAAGTCAACTCTGGCTTGAGGGCACTCTCCACCACCACCACGTCTCTAATAAAGGGGAAGGGGTTGTTTTTTTCTCCTAGCCTTTGGCACCCCTGTCTTTTGACTGCCCCAAAGGCCATGCTGTGGATTATGCGACCAGCATGGACAAAAGCCATGTGGAATGGGGGGGGGGGTCTACTAAATTGGGAAATTGGGCAAGACTGAATGAAAAAGCTGGCCAGCCCCAACCCTATTTTCTTTCCAATTCCCCAGTGTTAATCATTCTAAGTGGAAAGCCTCTCGCAGCATGCAAAGAGCTAGGCTGGAACCTCTTTTTTATATATATGTTATTTGCAGGGGATGTTTATGCGGAGGAATATAAAACTGGTGACCCCTCCGCCTACACTCTGAGGAAGCACGGCCCATTTTGCTGCAAATCTAAGCTGCTGGTGACATAGTGAGTTGGTGGATTTCATCTGTTAATTATACACTTTTAGAAAGCACAGCCTTTTTTTTTTGCATGTTTTGAACCTACTACCAGTCAATTACATCGGGCAAGCTCCATTTACTTGACGGAATGTCTCACTGAACTCCCTGGGACTTTTTTTTCCGGGGTAAACAACTGCTTGCTTTACAGTTCTTACATTTTCCTGGAAACCTTTTATTAACATTTGCATGGTATTCACCAGGATTTCTTCTATTCAAATGAGAGTTGACAAGGGCACCTCTGGAACAATCAGTTTTGGGGAAGCAAAGATATTGTGTATCGTAACAGGCACAGAAATTGGTGTTGTTTGATGGCTGAAGGAGGATAATAGCTTAGGTTCAAATGTCACTTGTGCCATGTTCTTATGTAATAAAGCTTCTCTCTGATACATCTAATTCTTTTACCGTATAGTATAATGTACAGGCTAGTTGAGGGGCAATACTAGAAGAGGATTCTTTCTTCCTTACTCATTTTCCCCAAATGCCATCTGTTTCAGAGAGATATATATATCTAGCATATGTATATATATATGTGTATATGTATATGTATACAGGGGTCATTTCATAGAAAAAGAACTGGAGGAACTCATTAGCATAACTGATTAGCACAACTCATTAGCATATGCCACACCCCTTGCCATCACCGGAAGTGTGTCATGAGCATAACTGATTTGCATATGCCACACCCTCTGACATCACCTATCCTGGCTGTTTTGGACCCAATCCTGGCCATTCAGGATTGGGCTGCTGCTGAGTGGGAGAGTGATCCACCACCCATCAGAGGCCCGATCCGGGCTGTTTCAGCCCCAATCCAGGCCGAAACGGGCCCAAAATGGCCGAGAGTCCGATGGGCAGGGCCACCTGACATGAGACCTCTTTGGGGAACTGCTGGAACTGTGTTCCTGTGTGTTCCCCCTTAAAATGAGCCCTGCATGTATATATATGCATATGTGTACATATACATATAGAGTCTTTTTACAGTCTAAATTGCAGTGCTAGAGTCTTTTTTACAGACTGTCTTGTTCTTGGCTTAGACCTTACCTTTGAGCCTAGCTCTCCCAAGCTAATTTCTTCTTCCCAACTCAGACCAAGGAGGCAAGCTCAAATCTACAAGGAGAAATCATTTCCAGGTGGTGGTGGTGAGGGCATGCCATGTGCAATCCCCGCACATAGACAGACTCATTCAATCCTATTCTCGGCTCAGCAGAGGAAGCAAGGAGGTTGGCTTAACTGGACCAGGAAGGCTTGGTGTTGGGTGGGGATGAGGCACGAGAGCCAGCTTGGTGTAGGGGTTAAGAGCAGTGGGACTCTAATCTGGAGAACTGGGTTTGATTCCCCACTCCTCCACTCGAAGCCCGCTGGGTGACCTTGGGTGGGTCAGTCACAGCTCTCTCAGCCCCACCCCCCTCACAGGGTGATTTTCATGAGGATAATAACTCACTTAGTAAACCGCTCTGAGTGGGCATTAAGTTGTCCTGATGAATGGTATATAAATTGAATATTATTATTACGATTATTATTATTAAGAGGGAAATTCTTTAACCTCTTCCACGGTTTCTCAAAATTTACTCCATATGGGACCCGTGCTAGAAAGCAGAGGAGCAAAATGAGATCCTGAGAAATATCGGAACAGGGTAGTAGCGTTTGTTACCCCTGGGAGTTGTGCGATAACCAGGAATGAATCTGAGGGCCAAACTACAAGTGACGAATGACACAGGTTGGACACTTGTCAGCTTCCCTCAAGTTTTGATGGGAAATGTAGGCAGCTTGGCAGAATGTTGGACAAGTAACAGTTGAGAAGTCCATTGGACAGCAGTCGGAGAGCCAAGCTGCAAGACCAGGATGCCTACATTTCCCATCAAAACTTAAGGGAAGCTGACAAGTGTCCAATCTGTGCCTTTTGTCACTTGTAGCTTGGCCCTGAGTGAAGCATCGACCTCTCTCACACATACAAAAGTTCCTTGCAGCTCAATGTTTTGATTACATTACAAAAATCTGGGAGGACCGAGGTTCAAATCTCTCCTGTGCCGTGGAAGCTTGCTGGGTGACCATGGGCCACTCTCACACTCTGAGAGTGGAACTACAAGTGACAAAAGGCACAGATTGGACACTTGTCAGCTTCCCTCAAGTTTTGATGGGAAATGTAGGCGTCCTGGTCTTGCAGCTTGACTCTCTGACTGCTGTCCAATGGACTTTTCAACTGTCACTTGTCCAACATTCCGCCAAGCTGCCTACATTTCCCATCAAAACTTGAGGGAAGCTGACAAGTGTCCCACCTCTGCTCTCAGTTTAACGAACAGGGCTGTTGTGAGAGTAAAATGGAGAAGAGAACTTTGGGTCTCTGCTGGGGAGAAAGGTGTGCCTCGGTTCCTGGAAAATGCAGACCTACCATGTGGTGATGTAATATTCCAACCAGTAGAGGGCGCTGGCACAAGCCTGTGGCCTGGGAAAGAGGAAATTGCAATTTGTTCCCATCTCACCAGTTTTCCAGAAAGAAAGTTCGCATCAGTTACTCTTCTCTCTTAGTATTCCCTCCTAACACTTTTGGCATTAAGATGCAGGCCTGGGCTCCGCAGGTCTGGCTCTCTTCTTTTAACAGGAGGTGATTCATTACTTGTCTTTCCCAGTAAACCAGTTTGGACAGCAGGATTTGAGGCTGGTGGCACCTTAGAGACCAACAAGATTTTCAGGGTATAAACTTTGAAGAGTCAAAGCTCACTTCCTTCAGAGAGCTTGAATTTTGGACTGTGCAGTTACTGGGAAAGGGGGGCAAGGGGGCGGGGCTGTTTGAACTGCATGGATTTATTTTCTCTTCCTCTGGTTTGCAATCTTTGGCAATAGCAACTAAGGGGTAGAGGGGCAGCATCACTTCATATTGATCACATCTGTAAAACACTCCCCCCCCCGCCTGTTTACGGTTACTCAGTTGTAAATTTCACCGGGTTTAACGGCTCTCACTCCCGCATTCCTATACTTAAACCGCGAATTGAGGTTTTCAAAATCGACTTGGGGGGAAAAGCCTCGTTGGACCCCATGAAACATTAGCCGCCGAGGAGGACCGGGCTACTTACAGGGAAACCCTCCCGTCCAAAAAGACCAAATCGCACTCGCGTGGCCTGATCCTACGCGAGGTTCTTTGGCTGCCTCAACGTGGGCTGCTCCCGCGCAAGCTCCGGCACCGGCTGAGCCGAGCCAGAATCCCTTCCTTCCCTCGACGGGGCAGGGACGAAAAGGAACGTCCGGGCGCCGTCCTTTCCCCGACGCGCCAGCAGCGCCTGCTCCAGCCTTTCCCCGCCGGGATCCCGAAGGCAAACCGGGGAGCGTCTTTCCCTCTTCCCGGACACTCCCACCGCCAACCCTCCTCGCACGCCACGCGGCCGCTGCCCGAGGCGACCCGGCTCCGGGGCCTGCCTGATACGCCGCGGGGGTGGGGGAAGGACGGCGAGGGGACGGCCCGCGAAGCGTTTCCTCGGCTGGGGGTCGGTTCCAAGGGGGAGACCCGCCTGTGCCCCCCATCAAAAGCAGCAGAACGGGGGCCAAAGGGGAGAGGACAGGCGCGTTTTAAAAGCCCCCCCCCCCGGCAAAATTCCCTGCAAATAAACATGAGCTCATTTAAGGAAAAGTTCTAGCCTAGGTCAATGTCCGCCGGGCTACTTTTCCATTTACAGGGAATCAGCAATGGAGGGGAAACATTTATTTATTTATTTATTTAAAGTAACCTCCGCCAGCAGTCTGGAGATGCACAGTCTATGCCTGCCGCCTCAGCTCCCTGCCGCCTTATTTCTCCGCACGTGTGAACCAGGCCGGAGTCTGTGGTTAAAGGGGGGCTACGTGTGTCGCCTTTGATGTTGCACTGATATGAAGAGTCCTTCACGCATGCATGCGTTCATACGTGCAGATGTACAGCAGACAGGATGTTCTATATATATGGGGGAAGAGAGGGATGGTTCTTTTCTGCACTGCATGCATGTTTATACAAGATATTCTAGAAGTGTGCGAGTTTCTAATCTGCATTGACATATACATATATATGGAGGGAGGGAGGGTGTGGGTGTGGAGCGAGAGAAACAGAAGGGTATCTGTCCAGTGCAGAATAAAGGCGAACGCGCTCTTCACGCATGCATGCATACATACGTGCATATGTACAGATAGGATATTCTATATACACATCTGGGGAAGAGAGAGGGTTTTTTTCGCTGCATGTACGCGCATAACATACAAGATATTCTACGAGTGTGCGTGTTCCTGTCCTGCGTTGATATATTTGATACTGATGTAGGGGTGTGTTTGTATTATATATGAAACAGAAGTGTATGGGTAAATATATCAGTGCAGAATAAAGCCAAGCCTCTCCCCCACCCCCCCGCCCCCATGCACGTATGAATGAATTTTTATACAGGCATTTCGGACCCTCGCCCGCCCCCTTCCAATAAGCGCCCCGCGTGCGCACCTTGACGGGGTTCCATTTAATCTACCGCAAAGCTGTCTCCTCCGGCCGGGGGGTTATGAATGGGTGCAGCGGAAGCACCGCCCCCTCCGGACGTGACGCCCAGCCAATCCGCGCGCCGGCTGCGTGGATGGATGAGGTCAGCGCGGCCGTGTCGGGGAATGGAATGTGTAAGTGCAACATTCGGAACCGGGTAACGTTCGGCGATCGAACGCTGCCGTCGGCAACGTTCGGAGAGGGGCCCAGGCAGCCCCCGCCGCCTTCCGCGCCCCGCCGCCGGCTGGCCTGAATGGCTGAGAGGGGCGGGGGCTAAGAGGAAGAGGAGGCGGTGGCGGAGGAGGAGGAAGGAGGAGGGGAAGGCGACGGCGGGGAGGAGGAGGAGGCTCTCTGGCTGCCTCCATCCCGGGGGCCATCCAGCGAGAGCGCCGAGAGGCAGCCCGGAGCCGCTGCAGGAGGGGAAGCCGGGAAGAGAAATGCAGGGATTCGTGAGGTTACGGCGCTCGGGCTGGAAGATGTGATCCCGGCGGTGCCGTCGGCGTGAAGCGGAGCCGGCTGTTGCTGCTGCTGCTGCTCGCCCCTGCGCCTCCGGAGCCTCGTCCTCGCCGGTCCCTGGATGCGGGCGCGCCGTGCCTGAGTGGGAAGTTGCCGCCGCGACACCTGGAGCCTCCGCCAGCGCCGGTGGTGCGCCTGGCCGTGCGTGTGCGGGGTGTGTGTGTGCGTGCATGAGGAAGGGAGAGGGCGGGACGAACCTGGCTCAGCCTCGCCACGGCGGATTGGAGGGCGACGGGGGGAGCCGGGCTCGGGGCTGCTTTCGCTTGGCCGAGCTGGTGGCTCGTTTGAGAGGGTCCCCGGGCCTGTGTGCCAAGCCGCCCGGGGGGCGCGATCCCCCACCTGCCCTCTCCGCCTTCCCCTCCGCACCTCCCTCCCCTCCATTGTGCGAGCCAAAGATGAAAGACCGGAGGGGAGAAAGTTAAAGAAATCGCCCACATGCGCTGCATCAGTCCAAGGCTTTGGGAAAGGAATAAAGAGAAGGTGGGAGAAGAGAGTTTCAAGTCTTGGCAGGCGGGAAGATGGCGGACTCGAGCTGAAAGTGGCGATTGGCAAACTTGGGCCATCTTTGTGTTTATTTCCAATCCTCTTGAGCCAGATAGGACACATGCAGGCCAAAAAACGCTATTTCATCCTGCTCTCGGCTGGCACCTTTGTTGTCTTTCTCTTTTACTTGGGAGGCTTGCAGTTCAAAGCGTCCAGAAACCAAAGCAGGCGAGAGCTTCACAGTAGCAGGAATGGCTTGCAGCACCCCGGCCCCGAGCACTACTGGCCCCGATTCCCAGACGTGCTGCGCCCCTTCGTTCCTTGGGATCAGCTGGAGAACGAGGACTACAACGTGCACACTTCCCCTCGGCAGAAGCGAGACGCCAACGCCAGCATCTACAAAGGCAAGAAGTGCCGGATGGAGTCTTGCTTCGATTTTGCCCTTTGCAAGAAGAACGGCTTCAAGGTCTACGTCTACCCACAGCAGAAAGGGGAGAAGATCGCCGAAAGTTACCAAAACATCCTTGCTGCCATCGAAGGCTCTCGGTTTTATACTTCGGATCCCAGCCAGGCATGTCTGTTTGTCCTTAGCTTGGATACTTTAGACAGAGACCAGCTTTCCCCACAGTACGTACACAACCTGAGGTCCAAAGTGCAGAGTCTCCACTTGTGGAACAATGGTAGGAATCATTTAGTTTTTAATTTATATTCTGGCACCTGGCCCGACTACACTGAAGATGTGGGGTTCGACATCGGCCAGGCCATGTTAGCCAAAGCTAGCATCAGTACTGAAAACTTCCGGCCCAAGTTTGACATTTCTATTCCACTCTTTTCTAAGGATCACCCAAGGACAGGAGGGGAGAAGGGTTTCCTGAGGTTTAACACCATTCCTCCTCTCAGGAAGTATATGCTGGTATTCAAGGGGAAGAGGTACCTGACTGGGATAGGGTCAGACACCAGGAATGCCTTATATCATGTTCATAACGGAGAGGACGTTCTTCTCTTGACCACCTGCAAGCATGGTAAAGACTGGCAAAAGCACAAAGATTCACGGTGCGATAGAGACAACGCCGAGTATGAAAAGTAAGTAAACCTTGGTGGCCTCTCTCTCTCTCTTGCACAGGTATTGAAGGTAACGGCTTTATGTGTACCCTAAACTCTGTATCTGTCTTAAAAAATTCAGCTCAATCACAGACATGATAATCCCAGTATTCTTTCATTTCTTCTGCTAAACTTTCCAGTAAATCATAAATGCAGGTGTGAAGGAGAAATATCAGTCAGTGTAGTGGGTATTTGATATCGGATGTGGCCCATCAGTTACTCACTCCAGGTTAGGCTTTGTCACAAACGTCAGATCAGGACTGAAAATAAACTTGGGAAACTTAATATATATACGTCAGTGCTAAAGCTACTAATCAGAAACGAGGATGGAAACCTGTGCTTTCTTAAGCCAAAGTCCCCTTGAACCTAGTGGCATTTAGTTCTGATTGGGTAGGCTCAGAGTCCCATTGATTTCACAGGGATTTCTTTCCTGGGCAAAGCACTCTAAATCACAGCATACTTTTGAAAGTTTTCTTGATCTGCAGTGTAGCAGAGGCTAGGAACCTGTAATACACTTTTCTTTACGCATGACCCTTCACAGGTAGAAATTAGCCAGCTGTCCTGTAGCGCCTCTCTCTTCCCACCAAATGTTCGCATTTTAAATTTCATCATGGATGAGGAGTGCATACCTCCTTAACCCTGCTGTATATTGCCTAGAACAAAGTTCAGTGAAATCTGATGACTTGCACAAGGAGGTGTGCGTGTGTAGTGATTCTGTTTCAATCACTATTCACCTAGATTTTCTTATCTGAGGTTCCGCACCCAGTAACTGTGCTGAATCATTCTGTGTAACAGATTGTTTAGCCCTCTGATTTATCTTTCCTGTGTGAAACAGCTGTAAAATCAGAGAATGAGAGATGTGGATTGTTCCACTTCCCATTTGGACGTGTTTTTTCCATGTTGACAGCTCTTTCTAGTGGTACAAACATTTCCTGTGGTTTTCCCCCTTCTGTCTTGTCTATTTTTCCCCCTCTTCCCCTTTTTGATATGTTTAATATTAACCCTTTAGACAACTTGCCACATTAATTCAATAAGAAATATTGGATGCAAAATGCTTCAGAGCGGAGTTTGTCACTCCGTTTGTTGATAGAGCACAACAGCTATCTTCTGAGTTGCACAGAAGTCTTCAGATCTGATGAGACGTTCTGTGCGGTTTGCAAGATTGCTTACACTACTTTGCCCGCACAGGTGGTCCAGTAATAGGTATTATCCTAAACCTTGCCTGCCCACCCTTGCTTGTCTTTGATATAGCACAAATACAGCATCATTTGGCTATTTAACTGGTCCTTCTTCAATACTGCTTGCAGTTGTGTATGTGATTTTCTTTTTTTCTTTTTTTTTACATGTAGCTGCTGAAACAACAGTTTTTCAGAAGTGGCCTCTGTAGGGCTGCAGCGATAATGAGAGTGTTTGAAACTCATTAGTTAACTTTAAATGCTGACCACAGCTTGTGTTTGCAGAGTAGTGATTCCCTGGTGAAGAATAGCCTGCTTCCGCCTGAGAAGTATCGCCTCAGGTAGGCAGGCTGATCCAAATACTGTGTGGGTCCAGCATTGAGGG
This sequence comes from Eublepharis macularius, assembly GCF_028583425.1. Classification (NCBI taxonomy): domain Eukaryota; kingdom Metazoa; phylum Chordata; class Lepidosauria; order Squamata; family Eublepharidae; genus Eublepharis; species Eublepharis macularius. The sequence continues at coordinate 122,872,591 of NC_072796.1, read as the reverse complement.
GGTCGGCTCGGGAATGGCTCTGGAAGAGTGTGGTCACTGAAACTGCAGAAATGGTTTAAAGCTAACCTGCCTCCACGTCTAATGGGCTGTCGTGTTTGGGAGATCGTTTAGCTGAACATGCAAATAACAAAAATAAACTTCATTCCTGCCTGCAAGAGCTTTCGAAGAAGAAACATGCATGCTTGCTAAACATTTAATTCTTCCTCAGGGAGCCGATTACGATGGCTATGTAGATGCATAAAGGTCATGGGAACGTCACGCTGGTGGTGTTTAAATATTATGACTTATGCGGTTTGCATATGATTCAGAATCTCCTGTCCCCCTTCACAAATGTGTACGTATACACACAAGCAAATGTTTATCTGCTTTGGGGTGTTTGTGAATGACTCTTAAATACTAGTAGCCTTTCAGGAATTCCTTTGTTTGGAATATGATCTGGAAGTCTGAGGTCGTGGTTGATCGCGTACATTCCAGAGGTACTAGTGCAACCTCAAGCGTCTTTAGGTTCTTTTCATTTTGGGGCGGTGTGCTGTGCCAGAGGTTTCAACAGGGGCTTCATCTTGCACTTATCTGGGTTCCTCAAAGAATTCAGAGCGCTCTGGTTCTAACGAAGAGCAATAAGAGTCTAAAGTCTCAGTTGCTGTTCATTCCTGGGAAATGGGCAAAGATTGCATTTCCTCTCCTAACCACAAAAAATGTATTGTGTCTGGGGCAAAGAAGAATGTTCTACACTTTGGGGTATAGGTTTTTCAAGGCAAACTAATCTATGTCCGTGCGTGGTAGCTGGGAGGAAAAGGCAAATTAAATTACTTTTATAAAATGCCAGAAACAGGGCAATTTTTTATTATCTGGAAGCATATATTCAAACACCTAGAAATCACATAGAGGCACGCGCTCCACATGGATATATAGATAAATCTGCCGCCTATAGTGCAGTACGTTTCCTTTCTTTTTCCCCTTTCATGTCCCGGTCATGCTGGGTTCTGCATTCAGTTTATGAAATCTGACAAGGTCACGTCCCTAGGGAAACATGACATATAGAGAATCCTAGCAAGTATCTCTTTATAAGCACATTACATTTATTCTGATGCATGTGATGGTGGAAGGGAGATTGTTAACTTTATCTCGAGGGGGTGGAAGGAAAACTGTTCCTTTTTTTTATTTAAAAAAGGACGTGGCTGTCCTAGAAAGATTTCAGAAATGTTAAAATGTCCCGGTTTATGCTTGGTTTGATTGTGAAAGGATGTTCGAAGAACAAGCAGAACGTTAGACCTTTAGCCACTGATGAATCTCTGAGTGTTTGTTCTTGGAACTTTCATGTGCAGTGACACTATACCAGCCTTGCCTCCACGTTTTAGGGGTGGGTTGCTAGCTGGCTTGGAGTAAAACGTCCTGTCCCTTTAATAGGGACTTACTATGTTGGAAATGGATATGTGCAGCTTTTCATGACATCTGGTAAAGAATATCTCATTATGCCTCTATTAAATGCACAGGATGTTTTACTCCAGACCAGTTGGCACCCCTGTTCTGGAGTTGAACAATATCTGGTGGCTGCTGCATTTATGACCTGCAATCCATGGAGATCTAGCTAGCAAAAGACCCAGCGTGGGGTAGTGGTTAGGGTCTGAGACACCCAGGCTTGAATCCTCACTCTGCCATAGAAGTTTGCTGGGGAACCTCTGGCCATTCATACACTCTCGCTCTCACTTACCTCGCAGGGTTCTTGTGAGAATAACGTGCAAGGAAGAGAATGATGTTTTGGGTCCCAATTGGGGCAAGAGCTGGGGTATAAATGAAGTGCATAAATAAATAGACCAGGTGGACCCTTAGTGTGATTTTGCAAGACAGTTTTTATTTTCTCATGAGACGTGTTTTGTAAATCAGGTTTAGGATTTTTGTTTAAAAGGGTCTGCTGTCCACAGTTTAGGATCGGAGCAGCTTCCTTATGTACAGTTGAGGAAATCCAGTATTCTACAGGCTCCCAATTCCCTCTGACACTTGATCTTTAATGCACGGAGGAATTTATGCTACCTTGTTTTCTGTGATGGACAGGGCTACAGATGCTCTGCAAATGGTCTATTGATCTTGGCAGAGGCTAGCAGCGAATGGCTAGCTAAGGGGAGAACCTTTTGGAAAGCAGTATAAACTACATAATCAGAGTCTCTTTCTGTCTCTCAAAAAAGAGGTTGTGTGAAAGCAGAACAGGCCTGCACTCCTAGTCACAATTAACCTGGGATTCAGTCTCAATGAAATCTGCAAGAATTGCTGTGGAACAAACCTGGATATCATCAAGCTATGCAGTGATGATGTTTTTGCCCAGTATGTCTGCCAAGAGTGGTACAATGAAGAATTAAGATGGATACATCACTTCTCCGGAACAAAACGCCAATAGACACAGATATTGACATCCTCTTCCAAATGCTATCTAGAGAAAACTAGAAAGTGCCCCCATTTTTTTACTGGTCTGATTTTTTTTTTAAAAAAATATACTCAACTGATAAGCTCTTTACCTGCTGTGATATGCCAGTGAGTGTTTGACACATTTAGCTCGGTCGTTCCAGGTTCTATTAAGAAATCCATCTGTAGGAGCAAACTAATTAATTTTCATCAGAGTTACACATCTCTGCAGATAAAGCTTATGCTGACTGAAATGAATTGCATTACCTTGATTAGAATACTTGCAAATAGGATTTAAGGAGTTTGTGTGTGTTAGTTGTAAGGTGTGTGTATGTGTGCACGTGTGGTCTAATACAGCAGTAGAAAAGAGCAAGAGTCCAGTAGCATGTATAAGACTAACAAAATTTGTGGTAGGGTATGAGCTTTCATGAGTCTTATAGGTGCTACTGGACTCTTGCTCTTTTCTAGTGCTTCAGACAGGCTAACACAGCTACCCATCTTAGTCTAATATAGATTATAGTCATATGTCTGTGCCTCTGAATCTCTCTCTTGGGCTTGCTTTAGAACTATTCATTGTGAACCACTTGAATGCTTCTTGCAATATAGTTTGAAGAGTGTTGCTTTTTATGTTTCTTTTGGTGGGGGGTATTTGTATGGAAGGAAATAGTTACATGAGCAAATCTAAGGAAAGGCAGCCAATGTGTTTAACTCACACATTTATGAATACTGAAAAAGGTGCTTCAGAAAAAGGACTCTGAGTTTGTAAATCAAATCTAATTTCACATTTATGATCTGGAAAACACAAAATTAACTAATGCTGCCATGTTACTGTCAGGAGGCGAAGTGGGAACATGAAAGTTTGTCCAAAGAAAAAAAGGAAGAATTCCATGTTCCTATCCAAAACCTGGACCTCACCCTTGGCAATTGTATCCGGATAATGGAAATTCCATGGAGCTTGTAAAGTCTTGAAATGATTGCCTGTAGCTATCTTCCAAACACAGATAAATATTTTGGCTGAACATCTTCTAGAAACATTGTAAAACCAAAAGATAGCTGGTGATAAGTTGTTGGGGGCGGGGCTTCTGAGACCTGCACATTAGAGTGAAGCCAGATGCAATATTTTTACAGCAGCGGGGAGGATTTGGAAGTATTCTCGTTGCACATAAATCAAACATGCGTTTCCTTTCCAGGGTTGAGCTTGCGGTGGGGGGAACCCCCCACTATCTCTGCATTTCACAGGAGCCAGAGATGACTAGTGCAGATTGGCCCAGCATCTGTGACATCACGAACCCTTCACCTCTTTCATTCCTCATCCATCCCTTTAGCAGTTTTATACCTATTTTAAAATGAATTGTGGGCTTTTAAAAATAAAGCAATGTACAAAAGCTTGCTGCATGCATGACTACAGTTAGACTGAAGAACGAGATAGGAGAGGCAAGACTGTTGACTGAACTTGTGAGGGATTTGCTGGTATGCATGTATGTTGTTTCACACGAGAAGCCATAGATGCTCTGCAGCTCTCAGGTTTTTCTGTGCATTAGAACCTGTCCACTCCGGAATGCCTGAGTCGGAGTGGGTTATCAAAAAGAGTCCAGTAGCACCTTTAAGACTAACCAATTTTATTGTAGCATAAGCTTTCGAGAATCACGTTCTCTTCATCAGATGCATGGAGGGCAGAAGGAAACTGGTCAAATATAGAGGAGGAGAGGGGGGGAAGGGTCTGCATCTCCATATCAAAGGAGTTGTTTACATCCCCCCTATCCTCCTCCCCCCTCCCCCCTCTCCTTCTCTATATTTGACCAGTTTCCTTCTGCCCTCCATGCATCTGACGAAGAGAACGTGATTCTCGAAAGCTTATGCTACAATAAAATTGGTTAGTCTTAAAGGTGCTACTGGACTCTTTTTGATTTTGCTACTACAGACTAAGACGGCTAACTCCTCTGGAATGGGTTATAAATCCAAAGAGCCAGTGTGGTGTAGTGGTTAGAGTACTAGATGAGAATCTGGGAAAGCCAGGTTGAAATCCTCATTGTGCCACGTAGTTTGCTGAATGACCTTGGGCCAGCCACTCTTTCTCAATCTCTTGCACAGGGTGGTGGATGCGATGATAAAATGGATCAGGGGCAAAGATGTTCACTGCCCTGAGTTCCTTGGAGCTAAAATAATATAGGGATGAAATCGATATCTACCCATGATAACTTTATCCTGGACTGGATATCCGATATTAACAAAAGGGTGTGGCACCATATGGAAAACCATTGTGCCTAGCTGTGGGTTGGGTAGGAGCAGGTTTCCATCATTGGTACCCTACTTTTGTAGAATAATTTGTTGTGGGTAGAGCCCAACAATAAATGGGGTTTGTAATGACACCTTTTGCTTCTCCCAAACATCAGTGTGGACTGAGAGATGCATGTGTAGTAGACATGATAGCTCCTCAAGAGGAAATCTCGCAGCAGAAAACTGGCTGCTGGCTGAAGGAGAGCAAATAGAGAGAGAATATGGCTCATTAGGTGTACCTTCTGGCTCTCATCTCTGGAGCCCGATTCCCCCACCTAAGGTACTTTCAAGTTGCAAGGAGATTGCCCCTTTGCCCCTTAAAAGATCAGAGAGAACTGGGAGGGGAATGGTCTAGAGTGCTTCTTCTAATTCTTCTCTGCTTTCATTTCGCGGGTTCTATCGTGTAATGATTGCAAACGTCCCATTCTGGCATTTACGTTCTCTAATCCTGTGAGGGGGGCCACTGATTTTTTGGTTTTATGGATCAAGGACTGGGGCAAGGAGAGACTTGTGTACTCGAGACTGTGGGATGAGTCTATAAGCTGGGCTGGGGTTTTAATCAAGATAGCTGATGTTCTCACAGGGGCCTTCAACCTTGGCCCGTGGAAGTTCCACCTGTGACACCCTCTTTGAACTGTTATTTTTGTTCCTTTGGAAAGGACCTGCAGTGAGTATGCTTCCATGGCTCCTTCTTGTGTTTATGCATGGTGGGACCAGAGAAGGTCATTCAGCACCATAGAGAATATATCTTTGGCCAGAGAAGGTCATTCAGCACCATAGAGAATATCTCTTTGGCACCTCCTGGATCTGAGTTTGTGTTTCCTGTGTCTAGCTGACTTGTTCAGCTGCCCACGGTTTGGGCTTTGACAGTAGTGAGGTCATAACGTTGCCCCACTTCCAGTCATGCAGCTCTGATGTTGTGTGCACATAGCTTAATGGCTTGTGTGTCTGGGAAGGTTGAAGAGCAGTGTTCTAGAACCACAGTTCTGTGCAAGAAATTTCTGCTGATTCCTCCAGCCTCTTCCCTCCACTCCTTCATATCTCTCTGTTTATATTCTTGTTTATACATCACTGGGTGTGCAGAACTTGCCCTGCCATAGTTAACCTTGCCCATCACCTGTGTATTGAGACTTTCTACATGTTTGACAGCCACCTTCTTTTTGGAATCCCAGGAAGGCTGTAAAACTCGGTGCCTGATTTAGCCGATTCAGACTGTGAGGAGCCCTAGGTGTCCATTTACATGCCTTCCTTGGTTTTAGTGTGTGCTTTGCAACCAGTATGCATGCCCTAAAGCACCACCTTGAGGGTGAGGAGATAAGGCAACGTAGAAATGTTTAAGTAAATAAAGCTGTTTAAATTCTGGGTTTCCTCTCCTGGTCATAAAGGGCAGAAACAGCCCTCTTTTCACTAGGTTGGGATCACAGCAAAGGAAATCCCTTATTTGGCTTTCTTCTTCATATAATACACTGACCTGGATAGCCCAGGAGAGCCTGAACTTGTCAGATCTCAGAAGCTAAGCAGGGTTGGCCTTGGTTAGTAATTAGATGGGAGACCTCCATTAAAGATCTGGGTTGCAGAGGCAGGCAATGGCAAACCACCTCTCTTAGTCTCTTGCCATGAAAACCCCAACAGGGGTAGCCATAAGTCAGCTATGACTTGAGGGCGCTCTCCACCACTCCTCTTCATATAATATCTTAGTACTTACCTCTGTGTGTGTATGAAGTGTTGTCAAATCACAGTTGAGTTATGGCAACTTCGTAGGGTTTTTTAAGGCAAGGGACAGAGAAGGTTAGTTATTAGCTGCCTCTGTGTAGTGACCCTGGACTTCCTTGGTGGTCTCCCGTCCTACTCGTCATCTAGTTGGGTCAATACAGTTCCCCAAACTCTGATCTCTGGTGGTTGGGAAGAGACCTATGGGAAGTAGTGTGGTTATACCCAACAAGACAGTTGTGAATTTTGGCCCTAGACGGTACTCTTAAATGTCCAAGCCCTCCTTCTTTCCCCCAAAGGTGGTCACTTTATTGATAACTAGATAGTAGAAGGTCTTTAAGATGCCATCTTCCACCCTTCAGGGACATGTGATCTGTATTTTCCCTTAGCTGACTCCTTGGGACTCACTTAAACACATGAGTTTTGAGTAGTAGATGATAAAATTTCTTTTTTTAAAGCGAACGTTTTGAAAAAAAACTTGCTTGTACGCGGGTATTCCCATTCTAGGATATCTTGCAATGAAGTGTTTTGGTCCCTGAAGTCTTTTCAGTGATGAAATTTTTGGGGTGTGGATGCGGGGGGGGGGGGGGATGTCAGGCTCTTGATCAGTAAATCACAGAATTGTTGATGTGTGTTTGTGTGTGTGTGTGTGTGTGTGTGTGTGTGTGTGTGGGTAGACACTTAGACTGCATTGTGTGGGTTGCTGAGTCACAGGTATTACCTCTGCAGACTTTCAGCATAGCCATGCCCTTTTCTGCCCAGCAGTTCCACCTGAGGAGCCTCAATCTATTTTGATGTAAAATATCATTATAAGATAAATTGTTTCAAGTGTTTTCTTAATGTAACGGATGGGTGTTTGATGGCTCGATAAAATCCAATTTCCGGAGGTTTTCTGTATTTGCTATCCACCTAGATTCTCTTACCAGGAATACCTGTGGTGTTTTCTGTGGATGTAGATAGCCATTTCCATAGCAAGTGGTAAATTAATTGCTACAAGCTTCTGTTACTAAGTGGCATCCTCTCTCTATTGTTAAATAGTCTGTTGTGTGTGTTTTTTTTAATCCATAGGCTGTAACTGTTTCCAGGGGTGGTAATGCAATATGTATCAGTTGCATCAGCTGCTTGTACATCGGAGCGGAAGAATTAATGAGCATAAGTTATGTATTGTATTACTGCTTTGGATAATATTTAAGGATGTGCCATGTGTTGTGGAGAGAGAGAAGAGAAATTCTGTATTTTAGTGTTTGTTTGAAAAACAGCCATCCTTTTAGGCATCTGTGTTAGGATACTGGTGATACAAAAGCAGAAATGATACTTAAGTTGTATTTAGGAACATGTAACCTTTGGGTTTCACATGTCTGTGCCTGATGAAGAACTTTGTGGACTCTCAAAAGCTTGCATAATATTATACCAACTGAAATTCATTTTGGGTTTTGTTTCATCATTTTGTTTGCATCGCCTGTTTTTTGGGGGGGTGGGGGCACTTCCATCAGTTGCTGCCTTAGAATGTATTAAACGACACCTTCCTCTTTTATTGCAAACAAATTACTTTTTATGAAACTGTATAGTTTTACATAACATTCTGCAGTCCTTCTGACCCAAGACAGAGAACTCTGACACGGACTCACAAAAGCAAACTGTGCTTGACAGAGGAATTTAAGGAATAGGAGGCTGCTGGCTGAGCAAGAATCGACATGTTTCGCACAAAGGAGAAGCAGAAAACTACGTGGGAAGGAATTCTAGCTTTACAAAGAGGCCTTGATCCAGTAAAAGACGATACCTGGCTATGGGTAATAAGAGCCACATAAATTACACCCTGTATAAATGTTTGTAGCCAGGGGACCTGTTTTGCTCCTGAAGCAGTGAAGGAGGGACACCTTCTCCTCATCCTCCTTCAGAACAAACAATAAACCACACACATGTCTTATACATATGAAAAAGAGAATGGGGATGCAGTCGCTTTCACTTATAGCATTTCTTCTTGCACAGGGATACACCCCAATAACCTTTTCTTAATCTATTGGGATACTAACTCTAATGTTTTTAAGTTTTTTTTTTAGATTAAAGCCTCATTTGTTCTGTTGGTGTAGCAATTCCCATCCTTCCTTAATTTCCTCCTTGGGTTTGTATATGAAGCCAGACCTAGGAGGGTTCCCTCCTCCCCAACCTAAGCCCCGCTATTGGCTTTTGTATCCTGCCTACCTTCTATCATGAAATTCAAGGTAGATTATGTGAAGATTCCAGGAGGTTTTCAATTCAGATGCTGACCGGTCCACTAAGCTCAGCATGGTGGCTGTATTGGGCACCATCTGGTCATGACTTGAGACCAAGCTGTCCATTGCTGAAAGTAGAACTTAGTGTTTGTACAGGCCAACAATACTGCTCTTTTGGCCAGGCATGGGCAGAAGCTGAGGCTCCTGGTATTTATCCTAGACCTAGCCAGTCCTGAGGCTTCATACTTCTGCTAGTTACAGAGTTGATCTTCACATCCTATTCTCTGAAGTCTGAGCATGCATAGTTCTACTTAGCTCTCCCAGCTTCGGCCCATAGAGTCCCTGGTTTTCTCTTGATGCTGGCGTAGTTATGCTGGATGCTACTTTCTCTTATATACTGTAGATTGCAGGGTTTGGTGGGATATAGAGAAAGGTAGGCTTTAACGGGCATCGTTCCAAGTTCCACCCAGCATCTTGTGTTTAAGTGAGGTGTGTATGATGTAGCATGCATTAGGGGTTTCCCCCAAAGCTTCTCTTTGTGGAACAGTGTACTACCCTGCCAATTTTTGGTCTCTGGAGTCAAGAACTGTATTCTTGGTGTTTTTGTTGGCAATGCTAAATCATTTTGGATGGGCCAAAGCTGACATTTTTGCACATGGTTTATCTAATACACTTTTGTCCCTGCCCTTCCTCTAAGGAGCTCAGAGCTCATTCCGTCTTCCAGCTTTTTGATCCTTACAATAACCCAGTGAGGTAGGTTAGGTTGAAAGAAGTGACTGGCTCATAAGAGAGTGGGGATTTGAACCTGGGTCTCCTAGATCCTAGTCCAGCACCCTAACCACTAAACTGTACTGGGTCTCGTGAATTATATCACAGGCTTCGGACTAAAGCATTGACCTTTTTCCCCCGTTGTTGCAGGCATCGCTGTAAATAGCCAAATAATATTTCTTGTAAGGCAATAAACTATTCTGGGCTGAATTAGCTTGTTCAATTAGGTTCTTCCGAGTATCTGTAATATGTAAAAGCTTCGACTGTTAATTTGCTCTTTACTTGTTTGTATATTTTATACTTTTCTGTGCAATTGCATGGAACAGAATGAGTCCTAATTTGGGAGCTTGTCTTTGAAACAAAGGGATCGAGCATTTAGAACAGTGATTTTTTTTTAGAAAAAGTTCTTTCCTCATTCTCCAGTCCCTTCAAGGCCACATAATTACAATTTTATTCTTGAATTTGTGTCTTATTTTTTACACTGAGTTCGCTGTTGGCCGTGGTCAGGTAAAGGGTTTTGCATGTATTCCATTAAATTCCCCTTGAGCTTCCCAAACATAGGAATGTGTGTAACTTGAGTTGGCCATTGATAGCCATCTCTTCAAGCCCTTCCTCTTTAGCTACCTGATAGGTTCTGTTTCTTTTAGAATGAGTTTTCAGTTCTTCTCGAAACCCCTACAGTTAAGGTGCTACTGGCATCAGAGTTTTGTTGCCAATCAATGGCCCTGCTATCTGGAAGAACCGTAAACGAAAGGAAGTGAATGTACTAATTCCTTAATGAAAGACATGTTTTGGATTAAGAAGGTTTTGTTGTTGTTGACTCTGGCTCTCTTGGGGTGGAACTTATCCAGTGTGTGCATGGAGACTGAGAAAACACATGGATTGAGACTTATCCAGTGTGTGTGTTCTGGAAAATAAGTTGTACTGAGTTGACTGTGGGCTTACTCAGCGTCAGGCGTGAATAGGATTGCTGTCTTAATTGTCATGTTGAGCTGCAATCCTAGATGCATGTGCTTGGTAGCGAATCCCTAGTGCAGTCGGTTGGGGAACTTCCCGGTAAACATGGCAAGGGTGAGGCTGACAATGAAGATGGTACATAAGAGGTTGCATCTCTCCAGCATGTGCAATTTAACATGATACACATATTGTTTTGAGGCTTCATGTTTGCCAGGCATATAGCACTTATTCTGTTTTTTTTTTTTAATGATGTGCAACTTCAGCACCAAGAAAAGCTGTAACCTGTATAAATTAAGCAAATAGGCACAAATTGGCATATTTTGCATGCAAGGCCCTGAAACATAAATCGCCCAGGTATAGATGTCTGATCTGTAAAGAGATGCAATGGAAGAATCTAAAGGCGTTTGTTAGGTTTTTTTTGTTTTTTAAAAAAAGAACTGCTCCTCTTTGGAAATTCCAGCCCTCCCCACCCACACACCGGCAGATAGCTGCAGAAACGTTTGATAACAGTATCTGATTTACAGGTGCCACTAGGGAGTTTGATGTTTAACTGTAGTAAAGTGTGCCATCAAAATTGCACCCGCTATCTTCTGCAGGTGCCAAATCGGAGGCTGCCTCTGCAAATCAAACTCATTATTTGCCGATGAAGGGGAGAACAATTCTGGGCTTACAGCACGGGAGATTACACTCTGGAAGGCAAAAAAACCAACAACCCCACAACGTTTTAGGTTTCTTTGCTTGTAGATGAGATATATGTGGTTCTCTGTCTCTGTTGGTTTGCCATTTGCTGTTTGTGCAGGGTACAGACAGATGAATTTTTTTTAAAAAAATGTTTTTTTCTAATCCAAATGGCAAAACATAACTATAACATTGATTTTTTTGTAGTGTTGTCTTCTGATTTCCTTTAAAGGGGCGGGGGGCAGAGTATTTGAGGGTGGAGTGTATAATTGAATTTTTAAAATTTTTAAATACAGAGGCTTGATAACATTTTCTGCAGCAAGAAATCCATAAAGCTAAACCATTAATAAGCATAGAGCTCATAATGAAATATACTAGATTCGTTTGGTCTTTAAAGAAATCTGTTTAAAACTTATTGTCAAATCGTGTTGTCTTCCATGGCAGGAAACGTTTCCATCCCCTGTAGAAATAAGTAAAGCCCTCAATGCACCCTGTTATGAATACTGAACCGTGTTAACGGGGAAGCAAGCTGATCAGAGGGAAAGAATTGTGCTTTTGGACGATTTCGCTTAGTAGAAAAGTGACTGAAAGCTGATTCGGATACATCTACGTTGCTTTGGATGTCTTTCTGCTGTGTTATCATGTGAACTAACTTCTTGGCAAAGTGTTGAGTTAGTGATGCTGTTCATGATAATCGGAAAGATGATCATAGAGTTTGTCCTGTGGTCTTTGTTGATTGAGTCTTGGGCCACGTTTGTTTCTGCATGTCACTATCTGGGATGGTGGCGTTGCTTTGTGACCTTCACGTGATACGGGAGTGGGTGTGGCCATTACTTCTGATCTTCCACGTACAGAGCTTGATACATGGCCTGGCTCTCTGGGTAAGGGGTCCTCTCCACATGCTGTGTTCATGCGTGTGCCGGCTAGGAGAGCATCACGTCTACACTTCGACAGCTACATAACAAAAGTATACAAAATAGACATTCATGTTCTGTCTTAGACCCCATATTCCTTCTCCCTCTTCTTCCACCCTTGAGTTGAGAGTGAAGGGAGGCTGAGATTCCCTAAATGGGCTCAGAGATGGGGCAGATCTCTCCCCTAATGGGGACTTCCCTATCCCTCTCAAGGGGGAATTGGCAGAGAGAATTTCCTTTGCAATTTATGCAGGGTGGGAATCCTGCGGGGCGGGGGGGGGGAATCGATTTGCCCTTTTGCCGTATGTTGCTTTTGGTATCCTTCATGAGTTCAGCAACTTGTGAATTGAATAATGTATAACTTAATTTAAAATGTTTCCAGCACACACAAAAGAAAGTGTCATCTCAATTAGTATCCATTCCACGTCGTGGTGGTGTTAACATGAATCTGGAATCCTGATGTAAAGCACTCCAAGGTTTCTAGAAGGGATCTAAATATAATGAAATAAAAGGTGGAAAAATTGGAAAGCATGACTGGTAAAATTATGTAACAGCCCAGGTTCATTCCCTTGATGATGAGTCATGGACCCTTACCGTTCACCGTGAGATAACTGTGACCAATTCGCAGAGTTCAACAGTTTGCATATCTATAAACAATTACTGGCCTGTGTGATCCATAGCAACAGAGTGCAATTCTGTGAGCTCTGTTCTCATAGCAAGGCAACCATTTTCAGACTAGATATGGTGATATTATAATAATAATGATGATAACATTCAATTTATATACCGGCCTTCAGGACAACTTAACACCCACTCAGAGCGGTTTACAAAGTATGTTGTTATTATCCTCACGACAATCACCCTGTGAGGTGGGTGAGGCTGAGAGAGCGCCAAGAAGCTGTGACTGGTCCAAGGTCACCCAGCTGGCTTCAAGTGGAGGAGTGGGGAATCAAGCCCGGTTCTCCAGATTAGAGTCCCGTCACTCTTAACCACTTCACCAAACTAGCTTTCAGTAGCTGGTTTGGTGAATACTAGATGAAAGCAGTAGCAGTGGCAAAGGCGCAAGCCATAATTTAACCAGCATCATCATGGCAGAAGTTTTTTTTCCCCCAGGCATTCCTGTACACCTTTCTTTTCTAGTTTCTAGTCCATATGAAGATAGGGTTCAAAATGTGTAGCCAGGGCTTTCTGAATCTCAGAAGCCGGGGAAGTAGCTGAAAATAAGACAGGGCTTCAGAGCTGTTCCTCGCCTCCTACATTACTTTATTTATTTATTGACTTAGTTTATTTCCTGCCTTTCTCTCCAGTGGGAATACAAAGCGGCTTACATCATTCTCCTCTTCCACTTTATCCTCACAACAAGCCTTTGAGGGAGGTTAAGCTGAGGGTGCGTGATGGCCCAAGGGCACCTAGCAACCTTTCATGACAGAGTGAAGGCTCAAATCTGGGTCTTCCAGATCCTAATCTGACTCTCTGACCACAATACCATACTGCACAGTTTATTTAACAAACCAAGAATAATTCCAGTCATGCATTTTCCAGGCACATCTGTATGGAGTGGAGTTGCAAGATAACCTTCTGTCCAAGTAGGGTGTTTTTCATTTTAACTGGAATGCTGTTTGTGTCCTTTCTGCCCCTAGATATTATACATTTAATCTGCTACTTTTAAGATTTTGCCCTCCAAATCCTTTCCCGATCAAGTTGAAATTTTGAGAAATTTTGAGAATTCAGTTTATCTTTTCTTTCCACATTTTTTTTTACCTGATGCTGTTCCAGGATTTAAAAGATGGGTGGCCATGTTGGTCTGTAATAGAAAAGCAAGATTCAGGTCTCGTTGCACCTTAAAGATCAACTAAATTTCTAGGGGATGAGCTTTCGAGAGTCAAAGCTCCATTCCTCAGATGGATGGTTACATAGACATGAAGAGCAGCCATGTTTTAAAGCTTATTTGCTGCTTCATTTACCCCGAGGATAGTTGTTGGGTTTCAGTATTTCCTTATCTAATAATCTTATTATCACAAAACCCCCATGAGGTAAGGTTTTTTGGATGGGGGAAGGAGAGAAGGCGTACATGACGCCAGCTGTCTTTTGGTTTTACAGTGCTTCTAGAAGATGTTCAGCCAAAACATTGATCTGTGTTTGGAAGATAGCTACAGGCAATCATTTCAAGACTTTACAAGCTCCATGGAATTTCCATTATCCAGATACAATTACCAAGGGTGAGGTCCAGGTTTTGGATAGGAACATGGAATTCTTCCTTTTTTCTTTGGACAAACTTTCATGTTCCCACTTCACTTCCCGACAGTAACATGGCAGCGTTAGTCAATTCTGTCCTGATCCTGGTTCTACACCATGTAAATCGGCAGTTCATTTCATTGGAGTCGGTAGAGAGGAGTAAAAGACTGGCATTTATCATTGTGGAGTAGGATCTTGCCACTCCACTGAGAAATCACGTTTGGAACTGCCTTCCAACTTCAATGGCTGTTCCGTTGGAGGAAGAACCACTTTTTTGGAGAGAAGTTTTTAGGCTGGAGGAAAACTCAGAGGATGGTTTGATCCACCTTTGTAATATAAAGCATTGAATTTACGTAGCTGTTCGTACACCGAGTCAGGCGATTGATCCGTCTAGATCAGCATTTGGTATTCTGGCAAGTTGTGGCTGTCTAGGGTCTTGGGTAGAGAAGGAAATACCAACGTATCCTTAATGACATCCAGGGCTCATTTTGAGGGGGAATGCACAGGAACGCAGTTCCGGTAGTTCCCCATAGAGGTCACATGTCAGGTGGCCCCGCCCACCTGACTCTCGGCCATTTTGGGCCCGTTTTGGCCTGGATTGGGGCCAGAATGGCCCGGATTGGGCCTCTGACGGGTGGTGGATCACTCTCCCACTCAGCAGTGGCCCGATCCTGACCATTTTGGGGCCTCTTTTCAGCCATTTTCAGCCCCTTTTTGCCATTTTGGACCCAATTTTGGCCCTGAATGGCCAGGATTAGGTCGAAAACAGCCAGGATAGGTGATGTCAGGGGGTGTGGCATATGCAAATCAGTTATGCTAATGACACACTTCCAGTGATGTCAAGGGGCGTGGCATATGCTAATGAGTTATGCTAATGAGTTCCTCCAGCTCTTTTTCTACGAAATGACCCCTGATGACATCCTTCAGCTGGAGAGGCCAGGAACTGAGCCTGGGGTCATCTGCGTGCAAAGCAAATGCTCTCTTGCGGAGTCATCAACCCTCCCTTACTTTACAACTTACTCTTAAAAAGGCTTATCCGGCTTGCATGCTTGCACTGCTAGTGGCCTGTAATGATTTGGGTTTTCTGGGAAAGTATGAATCAGAAATTTCTCCGATGCCCTGAATAAAGCATGGTCTGATTTAGCCTGTTTATTTTGACCTGCTTTATTTATGTATTTATTTATTTACATTATTTAAAGTTTGCCTTTCTCACTGAGACTCAAGGCGGATCACACAGTAGGAGTAAATTTCAACCTATATTTAGTAGACGGGCTTTTAAAAGTAATTCAGGAAAATTTTGTGTCCCAGTAGCAACAGATGTGGTTGTCCACTCATCGAGTTCAACAGAATTCATCTAATCCTCAGAGGTTGCTGGGGTAATGCAGTTTTATTGGCACTCTCTCTGCTGTCATGTACACTGCTTGTTAACTCTGTATCAGATCGGTGATTCTAATATTCCTTCCACCAGGTGAAAAAGGAGACATGTAGATAAAAATTCTAGCGTTGGTTTTGATTTGACCTGCACGGCCAATCAGGTGAATTTATCACTTGGAGTGGTGGAGAGTGCCATCAAGTCATAGCTGACTTATGGCGACCCCTGGTGGAGTTTTCATGGCAGGAGAGTAACAGAGGTGGTTTGCCATCGCCTGCCTCTGCAACCCTGCTCTGCGTTGGAGGTCTCCCATCCAATTACTAGTCAAGGCCGACCCTGCTTAGCTTCTGTGATCTAACGAGATCAAGCTCACCTGGGCTATCCGGATGAGGATGAATTTATCACTTAATTTTTTAAAAAAGTTTGGAGTAATATACCTCTGTGGTTTGGTTCTCCATTTTCCTTTTACCAGTTAGTAAAAACATACGTGTCCTGACTCATACAATTCCTAGGAATGATCATCTCCAACAAACAAACATTAATTACGCATCGGAACTGCCAAGCTTGCCTAATAATTGGCAATGATATCCATTTGTTGTTATTAATTTTATGAAACAATGACTCTTTAGAAATGGGGGGAAAAATTGCGGGGGGGAAAATAAATCACTGAAAAAATTTCCAGAGCCTTTCCAGTTTGGAAAATATTATGTCCTACGTCTCTGGTGGATGGTAATAGATTGATTAATTAAGCAACAGGCAGAACAGTGCTAAGCCACATTATTGTGTTCTAAGGCTGTTGACTTCCATGGGCTTCGAAGGGTGTTGACTCTACTTAGGATTTCAATATGAGGCTCTTGTCGAGCACGAAGTACACTCTGGCCTGTGATGCCTCCTGCTGTGTCTCTGCATGATTAAGTGGTCTTGTTTCCTTTCAGTCTGCTTTTCCTATGTGCGGACCATTCTGTTGTGCCTCTTTGTTGAGCTAGATCAGATAGCATCTGGAGCAGTTGCACAATAAACCGAGCAAAATTACTGGCCCCCAGAGAAGGCTCACCCTGACACATTCGTGGGCTTTGTACGCCCACGAATTTGTACGCACACAAAACCTGAAGGTTTTTAGACCGAAGACTTAATTTATCAAGAAGTGTGCACCAACTATGAGAAGTTTGTTGTAATGGTAGCTTTAATGTAAGCCAAATCCTGACCTCTTTGTTGTATAGACATACATCCTTGAATCCAAAGGTGTGCAAGCAGAAACATAAATGGACTCAGTGCAGTTCTGCTTGTGCAGAATCTTGTCCAACATCCAGTTCTTTCCTCCCTGTATGTTATAGTGCCCAGAAACTGGTTTCACAAAACCTTGAATACACAGAAATGCTAGTGGGGCTACCATAAGCATGACTTAGCAGAAGTGGCTACTGTGGCCATGTTTTGTTTCTTCCTGCACAAGAGCTCTTGCGCAAGTGGAAATCTTATCTTGGATCCAACCCACCGACTTTGGCAAGGACGCATTTCCAGTATGCTACAGTGTTGGCAGCTCTGCGGCATGCGTGTAGGGAGCCTTTAGGTCAATATGCCACATCCATGTTGCTGCAAATAGTTGGTGGGTCAACTTTGGTTGACTTTGGGGACCACATGAGAAACTTACCGGGAGACTGTTCTCCACATCTGATCTGTGGTATGGCGGAGTGGACAGAGTGCCTAACTAAGATCTGGAAGAATCCACGCTGACATGGAAGCTTGCTGTGTGACTTATGAACTAGTCAACATTGGGTATACATAAGAATCGTGATGTTGTGGTGAATTGGCAAATCAGAGCTTTGTCAACATGCTGCATGTATTCCAAGTCTGTTTGGAAATGGTGAAACAGAAGTGATGTGCACATGATTAAAAAAGGAGATGGTGTGAAAGACCCCTTCCTGAGGTCCTGGAGAGCTGCTGCCAGTTTGACTAGACAATACTGACTTTGATGGATCAAGGGTCTGTGTAAAGCAGCCTAATGTGAGTTCAAAGCCTGAGCCCCATTTACGCTTCGTTTCAGCTGGGCATGAGGTCCAAGCATGTTTATTTGTGTTGCTCGGATTCATCCCATATTGGCCATTGGTGCTTCTGTCTTTTGGTTTGCTTCCCATGCCTCCAGTTTAAGTGAAGGTTGCAAACTCTATGATTTAGAACCCATTTTTCCATTTACACGGGAAGGCCTCTTGCACACAGGCAGCACAGTATAAACTATAAGTAACCTCTCTTTAATTTTGTCAGCTTTCAAAATTTTCATGTGCTATGACGCTAGGAAAATTGGAACATGAAAGCAGCACTTATTTCTGTTATTTTTTCCTCCAAATGTATATTCTCCCAACTGTAACAGCTAGAAAGATGTCCTTTTTTTAAAAAAAAAAATGGAAGTTGGGTGTGTCAAGAATTTTGAGAACTGGCCACACATTTGTGCCACAGGCAATGGATTTTTTGCCCAGCCCAGCTGAGGATAGAGGAGGCAGCACTGTTATGAAGCAACCTTTCTTATTTAAAACACACTTGTTTATGCGTGCTGTTTTATTGAGCCAATTTTCATTTTTTTTTTAAAAAAGATGAATTTAAGATTATAATTGCAAAAGAACAACTTGCACGGTATGGTAGGCAGGTAATCCAAAAAGAAAACGGATGCTGTTCAGCTCTGCACTCAGCCGGTTGTATTGACCGTAATGAAAATTCCTTGGCTCCTGTCAAAAGAATACCTAGGTCTGATTGAAACGTGACACGGGAGGTATCTGGTGATCTGAGGCTTGAGTCCCTGGGCTGCTCCTAATGTATGAGTGCCAAGTTGGTATGCCAGTGCAAATCTCTGCCAGGGCTACAGATCTTTGGCATGGGTGTTCAATAAACTAGGAAGGGTCTGAGAACTGGACTGGATCTAGTAAATCTGTCCTGCTTTAACCGTGTGGCCTATTCCAGACAGGATGCTGGAGCCAACGAAACTGTAGCAGCCAGGTTGTTCCAGCAAAAGCTGAAGGTGAACTGAGGCCTTTAAATACTCTTTCAAGGAGGTGGAGCTACAGGCACCTCCCACCCAGGAGCAGGTTGCCAGTACTTAAAGGGGCTGTACCCAATTATGGCAGTGAGTACAGTGATGGGTCTGAGGTGGCATCATGGCTTGGAGAGGCTTGAGAGATGGGTTCAGGGGAGCAGGATGGATTCGCCACATCCACCCCTTTGAGAGTCTTGTAATGGGCCCATGAATTCCTGATGTATTGCAAGTAGGATTTGACCTTCATCAGATTCATGGTCCCATTTGTGTTAGCTTTGAGCCAGTGCGGTGTAGTGGCTAGAGTGATGGACCAGAATCGGAGAGACTCAGGGCCAAGCTACAAGTGACGAATGGCACTTGAACAGCAAGTGGATTGAGTGGAGGGCAAGTGAACAGGGAGAAATACACTTGCTGTTCAAGTGTCATTCGTCACTTGTAGCTTGGCCCTCAGCTTCGATTCCCCTCTCTGCTATGGAAGCTCGCTGGGTGACCTTGGGCCAGTCACACACTCTCAGCTTAACCTACCTCACAGGATTGTTGTGAGGGGAAGAAATGGAGGGGAGGAGAACGATGTCAGCTGCTTTGGGCTCTCCTGGGGAGAAAGGTAGGATATAAGTGAAGTGAAGTAAAATAACAATATCTTTGCAAGGATAAGGATTGGTGAGGCAAAACTGTCATTTTAAAATCTTCAGCAGGTCTTTGGCTTGATCCTTAACATCAGCAAGCAGAATTCACCTTTTGCTTAAGTGAGCCTCATGGAAATCATCGGTGCAACCCTGTTGAAATGGGGGCAACCGAGATGCAGTCCTTTTTGGATCTGACCAGTTGCACTTCTAAAATGCTTGAACTGCCCATGTGCCAGGCCTTGAGCCCATGGTCGATCTTGAACCCAGGGCCTCACAATGACAGTTCATCCTGTGTGCAGCTCTCCATCTCTGGCCAAAGAAAGGAATCTCTGCATGAGGCAAAAGTGGAGCCTGGCACAGCCCCTGACCTCTAGAAGAGCTTCCAGGGCAGCCTGCCTCATTAGACCGACCACTCCAGATTTTATTGCTGTATTCTTTGCTGCCCTTTTATTATGCTTATCCCCGCCGTCCACTTTATAGGAAGTCATTCTGATGCTCTCTTTTTGAGAAAACAAACGCCGTGGTAAAACAATCCAAAAATATTTTAACAAAGAAGTATGTAAATGACCTTGTCCAAGAGCATTGGCTCGGTTTGTTCCAACGCAACAGTAATAGGCTTGCAAATGCTGTCTCCTGGCATTGCCTTAGAGGAGAGGGAATATTCTGCAGTTACAGTTGGATACATTTACTTCCTACCTGCTGCTTTCAAGCAGCGCTCATTTTTATGCGCTCGTCACGTATAGTGTTTAATTAAAAGCAGAGCTGCTTGCAACAGAGAGCTTCTAGAGAGATTCCTCTCCCCTTCCCCCCACCACCCCTCTTCCACTGAATAAACCAAATAGGCATCTGGTATTTGTTTTGTTCTAACACAATCCTTGTAAAATGCAGGCTAGTAAAACATAATTTTCTGTAAAAGCTGGCGTGTGTTTGTTTCACATTCTCCCCGTACAATAAAAGGTCCTTCTTATTATGTTATTTTTCCCCCCTTCTTTCTTTTAAGAAGCAAAACGCCTTTCCCCTAATCACCACAAAAGTCAAGGATGAGAATGTTTTTATAGAAATCCTGTGACATGTTGGTAAGTGAATGTGAGAGAATTATACCTGTTTGAGGGGTGTGTGTGTGTTTTCAGGCAGCAGCAATATTTAGCGTTTATATCACGCCTTTTATTGCACACCTCATTTCAGTAATTCTTCTAATCCCCTTTCTTGTATGGGTATCTGTTGTTATTTCTACCTAGTCTCTTTGTAGCAAAGGAACTCATGCCAGAGCCAAGATGGCACACCAGTTCTTCAGGTGGGATCCCAAATTAGCTTCACCTCAGTCAGGTGTGACATTGAGAGAGGAGCTAAACTTTGACTGAAATAGTCCAACTGAAATAAATAATACAAGAACTTATATACAAAAAAAGAGAGAGAGAACACAAAAACTTCTTTCTATAAAAGATGAAGCTAACAGTAATAAGCTAACCAGTCACAAAATTAAATACATTCCAAAGCTTCCTTTTAAATTTTATCCAATAAGTTATATAAATTTCAACGTTTTATAGAATGAGCTGAGATGATAATAATAACAACAACAATAACAACAACATTTGATTTATATACCGCCCTTCAGAGCAACTTAACACCCACTCAGAGCGGTTTACAAAGTGTGTTATTATTATGCCACAACAATCCCCCTGTGAGGTGGGTGGGGCTGAGAGAGCTCCAAGAAGCTGAGAGTGGTCCAAGGTTACCCAGCTGGCTTCAAGCAGAGGACTGGGGAATCAAACCTGGCTCTCCAGATCAGATACCTGCTGCTTCTAACCACTACACTAGTCAGTCTACTCTGAAATAACTCCTATCTAACTTAGTGGGGCTTGCTCCCAGGAAAGAGTCCTTAGGGTTGCATCCACAGCTTAGTTGCAAGATGTTATCATTTTGTTTTGAAAAAACAGCTCCGAGCAAATGAGAACATTACAGGTCCTGCTTTAGATACGGCAGTCCCAATTTAAAGCATCCTTCTTGCATGTACTGTAGCTTTCTAGAGGCTATATCTGGAGCCTTTAAGAGCTGGGAAGTTTAAATGCTGATGTGGGGTAACGAAATCCTTTCCCATCCCCAAAATGTAATTAATTATTTTTTTTATATTGTGCGTTCTGCCTCTTCTGAGACCTGCTGGAGGCAACTGACAACAACAAAATACAATGAAGTAATTTTTTAAAGCATGAAATGGTCATTTATGAACAGCCATAGGAACATAAAACAAGCCAGAGGGTTAGGGAGCATAGTTGTGAATTTCTTGCGTTGTGCAGGGGGTTGGACTAGAACACCCTAGATGGTCCCTTCCAACCCTATGATTCAATGAAACGGCCTTAAAAGAATATCCATAAAACAGTCCCGAGCCTAGAAACAGACCATAAAAAAGGCACCCCTCATTCAAATCCTGGGTAAAAAGAACTGATTACTTATCGCAGCTTTGGAAACAAGTCCCGGAAAACGGGCAGGTAAACATATGTTTAACTGATGGCTAGAGAAATCATATTTCCCCCCTCTGCTTTTGCTTTCCCCTCTCTGCGAAGAGGTTTACGTTAGATCAGACACAGACAAAACACTCGGTTGGCTGCCGGGGCTGGAAGGCACATTTGCGAGCAGATACATTCTTAATGCCTAGCTTGGAAATCTGTTGCAGTTTTCACCAGTGGCCTAATTTGCCTCAGCTCCGTCTAGAATAATCCACTTGAAAGGAAATTTTCTTTCCCCTTCTTGCGCTTGTGAGAAATGTCTTGAAGGTAGCTATTTTTAATAGGCAGCGCCACTGGCGTGGCTGGCTGCGGAAGGTCTTTTTTTCTGCCTTTAAGCCAGATGATGAAGGTATGTACCTTGTCTCCTCATGTGAACTGTGTTTTTTCCCATGGCTGGGAGCCTTTGATGTGTTCACTTAAGGGGAAAATCTCCCTTCTCCCCCCTACTCCCAGTGAAGTGCTGGGGGTTGGATGGCAGGCAATTCACAGCCTTTGAAAAGGCCTGACTCCTTGCAGTAAAGCCCCTTGGTTAGACACCCTTCACACTGCCAAATATCTATATATTTTTTTTCCTTTGAAATGGCTGGATTTGCTGTTCAAGTTCTCTAGTCACCTGTGCTTCATTCGTTTGTTCCAGTGGCTTTTGGGATCAACCAAAAAAGGTTCAGGGGTGGATAAATAACCAGATGCCACACAAATGGGTACAACATAGGGTGAAAGCTAGAACGCCAAAAGTGCCATCCTAAGCCCCCTAAGAAAGGCGTAACTCTGCTTAGGATTACACTGACAGTTTGGTTCAGGGCAATGGTTTAAGGGGATCATCATCATCATCATCATCATCATCATCATCATCATACTTCATTTATAACCTGCATTTTCCCCAAAGGGGCTTACATCCTCCTCCTCTCTTCCATTTTATCTCCACAGTAGGTAAGGCTGAGTGTGTGACTGGTCTATGGTCATTCCATGATCTTCCATCGCTGAGTGAAGATTTGAACCTGGGTCTCCCAGCTTTCACTCTGACCACTATGCAGCATTGTCTCTTAGTACCAGATATCTGCCTGGAAACCTTTTTGAGGAATGCTGTTTCTCCAAAGAGGACAAAATAGTCCCTGCAAAGCCGATCCATGCTTGTATCTGTCTGGTCTACTCAGCGAAACTGGAAACCTTCCTCTGATAGAAGTGGCTTTTCCTTTGGTAGAAGAACTGCTGTATTGGTGGGAGTCTTCTTAGGCTGGGAGAAGGTGTCCAGTTTTGGTGAGAAGACTGGTAGGATGCAAGCTTTTGTGCTTCCCCCCCTTTCTCTGTACTGTTAAGCGCCACTGGTTTCTCCAGGCTATTGCTTTGGTTCTGTTCCCTCTCTCTCCACACTGATTTCTCCTTCCTTGACCTCAGCCAGTTGGTGAGTATGGTAACGCCACATGAGAGCAAGCATAGCAGAGTGAAAGGAAGGGTGATGTTTCCAGGACTTATCATCTACCTGATCCTGACTAATCAGGAACATAATTGGTGTTCCAGCAGGGGCGAATTGGCTATTAAGGCCGCTGGGGAATGTCCTGGGGGGGCTGCCTATGGAGTCACCCCAATGCTGGCCAGTCCTGCACAAAGGGGATGGGAGGTACATGCACTGTGAGCTGGCGTGGGAGCTGCCACAGCCGCAAGCTGGTAGCCCATGCAATGCAAGCGGGTGTCTTCCTCCACTCCCGTTGGGGACAGCACACTGTAGATTGATGTTTTGGCCTCTCAAGTTTGTCCCTGCTCTTCTGCAAGCTGGCAAAAGAGAGGCGGCCCCTTGCTGCCCACCAGCTTTCTACCTCTTGTCACCTCTCTGATGCTTCTATCTTGGCTTCTTTTCTCATGTGTACTTTGGAAGTCTTTCGTAGAAATCCTTGAAAAACGCCCAAAGCTATGGGGGGTTGCATTTTATAAAAATGTTAAGAGAACTCCCTTTTCATCCAGAAATTATAAATACATGGGCACAATTCGGTGCAGAGTAAAGTACGCATTGCACCCATAACAGTTTTATTGATATCATTTTAGACTACTCTGTTTTATGTTGCTTTTATGCCCTGGCATGTTTTGAATTGGCTTGACTGTTTTGAATTGGCTTGACCTGTGTTTATTTACTTATTGGTACAGTTTGTTGTTATCTGCCACAAAGTTCTGGAGGGGTTGTGTGCAAATTATCTAAATAAATGCTCTCCAGTTTAGATAATGTGCGTTCAACAAAACCAGACTTGTGCATGCTTACTGTACTTTCTTTTTAAGAAAGCTGTTTAAACTGCTCTAAAATTTTAAGTTTTGCGTTTTCTCAACATTTATTTGTGTCTTTACCAGGCTGTCCTCTGTGTAAATTCACAGTATTGTATCTGTATGGATTTACGGACGGGATTTCTTAAAGACATAAGGCTTATGTCTCTATCTTTAAAAGCATATAACTGCACATTTCCTGCTGACTTTTCACTCTCTGCCAAATGTCTGTGTTTAACTTACAGCTATCAAGCATAGTAGCTTGTTATATGTACTATTAAAATCTTGCATCTTCCTTAATTACCTACCACTTCCCTACCTAACCAGAGAGTGATTTTTTCTTTCTTTCTGACATATCTGTCCTAGCCTGGTGTCGGATGTTTAAAGCTGTAATCTAAAACTTCCCTTAATAACTTTGAGCCAGCCAAAATGCTCAGGTGTGGAGAACAATCTAAGTCTTTGTTAGATTGGCGGCAAGAGGGAAAAATGTGTGTGTATGCACGTGTATGCATGCACACTGTGAACCTCCTCCCTTTCCAACTCTTACTGCAGCATAAAAAGATGAAATTGTAAATATTGTATTAAGACTCTAAACTTTATATCAGTTATTGTGATGAAAAGTTTTCAGTTGGTTTCTGCTATAAGTTTAGTCCAACATGCTAACCTGTACCCAGAAATCCATTCTGCTGTGCAAGTATTAGCGTGCGTCATTATTGCGATCAATCTTGTCTGACCTCTGTCATTAACTTGCTGATGGGGTTGAATTTACAAATAGCCAAAAAACAATTAGTTTCCCTGGTTCTGTGAGGTCATGGAAACAATTGTACATTGGCAGTCCATTTTGCTAATTGCATCCTTTGTGGGGGAAGACTCTCTGCTCTGGAGCAAACGTCCTATTTAGGCTTCCCCAGCGTATCAGTTTAATACTAGTATTGGCTCACTGATTTCGGTAGAATTGGGCTCCATTTAACACTGTAACATAGGTCAGGAATGCACTTTTATGAAAGGAATCAAGACCTTGGTAACCGCCGCTCATTAAGATAGGTATTATCTATTTCTTGTGTGGGCTCTCGTACTCTTACTAGATTGTTTTTTACTTTGTAATTCCACATTCTGCTTTAATTGACATATCATGTCTGATATTTTTTGCCTTGTTTCTAATTTCGTAATCCTAGTCCTGTTGCATTGCTTATTAGATAGCTCCTTCTGTTTAAATACATTGCATTACTCTATCTAAATAACATCTTCAGCCCCAGTGACTGAACAAAGTAAACAAATTTTAAAAAATTAAAAGTGTGTTTTAGTAGATTGCAAAGGTGACAGTGTGAAGTAGTGGTTAGTGTGTTGAACTAAGGTCTAGATCCAGGTTCTAATCCGCATCCTGCTCTGGAAGTTTGCTTTGGGCTAGTTGTGCACTTGTAGCTTTGGGCTAGTTGCTCACTTGCAACCTAAACTACCTCACAGGGTGGTTGGCAGGATAAAATGGGAGAACAATTGGTTCCCCTTTGGGGAGAAAGCTGGGGTATTAATTAAAATAAGAGTAATTTTGCTTGGGCATGGGGTCAATCAAGTATTGGCCCATTGATTAGCCGAATATAGCTTGTGGGGTTCAACTTGCTTCTCTTCCAAAGATCTCAAGAGCGATTGGACTCATTCAAGCATTTTGCAGGGCCAGACTCTATTAATTTCAATGTAAACCATTTCATATTGGTTGTCTGTAACAAATGTTAGTCATGTATGATTAACTATTGTATTATAACATTTATGACAAACTGTGTGCTGTGTCTTCCAATTGGACAACCTTTAGAAATGTTGAACTGATGACCAAGGTTGGCTAGGATGCAGAGAACAGGTCCACTGTAGAGGTTGAAAATTAGGTAGTCCCGGATTTAAATCCGGTCTCTGTTATATGAATTTATTAGCTGACTTCAGGCAAGTCATAATTCCTTAAGTGGTTGCCACTCTCCACCCCCCTCTACAGTATGGGGGTAATACTTTGGGTCCTTTACAAGGCTGTTGTAAAGATTATGACAATTAGTATCAAGGCTGATCTGGATAGCCCGGGAGAACCTGATCTCGTCGAATCTTGGAAGCTAAGCAGGGTCAGCCTTGGTTAGTAATTGGATGAGAGGCCTCCATCGAAGACCAGGTTGCAGAGGCAGGCTATGGCAAACCATCTCTGTTAGGCTCTTGCCATGGAAACTCTACCCATGGCGGGGCGGGGGGGAGATCACCATCACTCAACTATGACTTGAGGGCAGGATTTCATTTTTCATCAAGGCCAGTATTGTCTCCCTGAACGGAAGTGTAACTACAGGTTCTTGGGTAGAGATCTTTCACATCACCTGCCTCCCGATCCTTATAATCAAATGACCACCTCCTTGACCCCCCCCCCTCCCCTAATGGACCACAACCTGCTTCTGAAATTCCTTCAGTTTCCAAAACAGTTTGCCCTGCTGCCCTGGGCTGTTAAGAGCAACAGAGAAAACCCAAAGTTTCCTTTAGCAACCAGCTATAGTTTCATCTTTTTTTTTTTTTGAGCTTGGTCAATGCTGCTTTGGACCCTAAAAGAAATGAGGGTGGCTTCATTACACATTTGTTTCCTTCAGTGTGTAATTGGGGCCGTGCCAGCGTTTGGCCATTCTTTCGGTGTTTAAGGATGAAATGACTGTTTGGGTATAACTTACCCACATCCACCACGAGGGAATCTGAGCTTTTCTGGTTACTCCGTGTTTTGTTATGCATGTGAACGGTGTCTGAAGTGTAGCATTTCTGCACTGCAGCAGAGACTGGACATGACGCATTGGCAGAGCACATAGGTGAATTCAGCAGATGAGGATCTTGCTCGGAGCATTACTCTCCAAAGACTTTACTGAACCTTGATCGGAAAAGCTTAGTTCTCTTTTATATTTATTACTTATTTACTGTATTTACAGCCCGCCTTTCTCACCGAGACTGAAGGGGGATTACACGGTGTAAAACAATGCAAGCAAATAACCCATAAACCATGCAATGGGACTATGATTTCAAATATTAGAAGCAGTACCAAAGAAGTATCAGATGTGTTATGTCAAACAGTGGGGACGGGGACAAATTACAAGCAAGGCTGGGCATTTGCCCACAAGTGTACCCTTCGGTGCCATGCTGGATCATTTTCCTTACCATGTGGAGCTGTTCTCCATCCAAGGAATTGTGGAATTCACTGCTAGTTGACCTAGTAATGGCCTCTAGTTTAGATGGTTTATGTTGGCTAAAGGGAACTTCCACATCCAGAGGCAGTAAACCTCTGAATGCCGGTGGTGGTGGAGTGTGCCCTCAAGTCATAGCTGACCTGTGGTGACCCCTAGTGGAGTTTTCATGGCAAGAAACTAACAGAGGCGGTTTGCCATTGCCTGCATCTTTCATTGTAGGTCTCCCATCCAATTGCTAACCAAGGCCAACCCTGCTTAGCTACTGAGATCTGACAAGGCTTGCCTGGGCTATCCAGGTCAGGGTCTGAATACCAGTACTAGGCGGCAATATCAGTGGAAGCCCTTTGCCTTTGTATCCTGTTTGTTGGTCCTTTGGGGCAGCTGGCTGGCTACTGTGTGAAATGGTGCTAGACTGGGTGGACCGCCGGTTTGATATAGCAAGGCTCTTCTGAATTGTTAAGAAAACCAGAAGAACCGCGAGAACTCTTGAGTGGTGCCACTGGGGCTCCACTTGTTCCCAGTATTTTGTATGCTGCTGCTCTGCAAAGTTTCAGGCCTCCAGCTTAAATAAGAACTTCATCCAGTGAAATAGCCAACTGAAGTTGGAGGAATGATGGTTCGGTAGTCGGCTGGCTTCAGACTTTGCTGAGTGGAATGGTAAAGGCTGATGTGACGTTCTTGTTTCCTTCCTGTTCTTTGGTTTGCCATCATTTCCCCATCTAGGTGGTGGAACGGGCCACATCTGCACTTGGGCAAAAAGGTTGATGATCTCTGAACTAAAGAAATGCTGGGTTTATATCCCATTTAGCGGTAGAAGGCACTCTCATCTAAATGCATTATATTTCATTGAAAACAAAGAGATTTGCTTATGGGACTAGAGTTTATGGGAAGTTCTGGACCCTTGCCTAAAGGAGTTTAAGCGAGCATGCAGCCTGAGCGCTCCCGGAAGACCAACCTAACTGCTCAGGAAGCTGCTTGGAATATTGGTTAAGTCATAAATTTATTTATTTATTTATTTCAGATTACAATTAAATACAATTTAAAAAATTCATGTACATTAAAAACAACACATTTAAAACAGGATGGCGGACAGCCTTCACAGGGAGGGTTAAGATTTATACACCCCTTTTTCCAGGCCGGTGGAGGCCCAGCCTCAGCCATATGCCTGGCGGATAGGTCAGTACCAGAACCTTGAATCTGATCCGGTACTCCAGTGGCAACCAACCAACTGTCTTCAGTGGGCTTAAAAGCATGAAACTCTGCTTAGATTTGTACCCTAAATCAGACCTGAGAATGAAGACACTCAGCTTCTTTCCTTACCTTTGCTGAGCCAGATTATCGTTCCAAGGCAGGCCGATGGGGATGCTGCGTTCTGAATTAGGAAACTATTCTCAGTAACTGAAAGCAAAACGTTTGATGAATCCCAGAGTTGGATTGTCATACTTGACCTTGCGCTTCCTTTTAGAAAGCTCAAGGTGGCTTTCTTGGGGGTTCCCAGAGGACTTGGCCCTGATCTAAGGCACATGCGTTCCACTTCCCCGGTGCTGCTGCAGCGGGTGTTTTGCCAGATGTACATATGGCCCAAGTTTCCAGTCACCACCAACACAAAGAGCCACCTTTACTTCCATCTTTGGCGTGAGGCCTACAACTCAGGGAGGCTCGCTGGTTGCCCACCTTCTTGAAACACGGGCCAAGTGATGAACATTGCTCAGAAGAGCCACAGGTGGTGTGTCCAAGAGCTGCAGGTGGTTCCTGAGCCACTGAGTGAGTATCGCTGGTTTAAGGGGCAGTACAAGATGGGTTTTTGTATGCCTTGCAGAAAGGAGGGGAACGAACGGCTTCTGTGTCAACATTTGGAAAAGCTAGGTTAGGCTTTTTTCCTGTCTTCCAGGCTTAAGTATTGCTTCGTCCCAGTGGCACAAGGAAGGAAGGGAAAGACGAAAAGCAGGAAAGCAAAGCTCTGACCCATCAGCTGGTGATTAATGGCAGGCTCGCCAGTAATGAGAGCACTGTTAGTTAGCATCTTGGCACCGTGTTATTTCTTTATTTGAACTCATGTCTGTGGTGGTGCATGAAAGCTGTGATGGATATTGACTACACTAAACTTGACTGTACGCTTAATCACAGTGCACAGTGAGGCGAGGGGATAGTGTTTCGGAGAACGGCGGGGGGTGGGGATGAGTACAGCGACACGGGTAAACCGAGCCGGAGCAATTCTTTGGGGACGCAGAAAAGGATTTTTATTGCATTAGTGTGGGAGGAGCTGCCAAGGAAACACTGCTGTACAATTAAATGGGGCTGTTAACAGCATGACTGAGTCAATTCATTAATGACAATGGATTACTCTGGTTCCTGCTTTCCGCAGACAGCTCCTCCTCTGGGTGAGGATGAGTGAAGAAGACAGAGGAAGGGGAAGGAGTCGAGGGAAGGTGTTGGGAGAAATTCAGGATGAGCCGTACGCAGGGCCTAAACACCAGTTGTGGGTATTGGTGGTACATCCACTCTTGTGGATAGCAGAGGGCTGTGCGCCGTGTTGCCTGCTAAACCAAACAGGGATCATGTGTTATATCAGGTGCTTGATGACTCCACTGCAGGCTTAACCAGGCCGGTTTACTGAGCACTGTCAGGCGACTATCTTTCTGTCATATGCAGTCCGTCTCCAAAGAGCCGAGAACAAGATACCCTTTTCATTTTAATTGTTTTCAATTTTAATTACTGCCCCAGCGGGGACCCCAAGCAGCTTACAACATCGTTTTCTACTTCTTCATTTTGTCCTCACAACAACAACTTTGTGAGGTAGGGTAGGCTGAAAGTGTGTGATTGGCCCAGGGTCACTCAGCAGGTCTCCATGGCAGAGTGGAGCTTCGAACCTGCCTCTCCCAGATCCTAGTCTGACACTCCAACCTCTCCACCATTCTGGCTTTCATTTTCAAATGCTAGCCTTTTAATTTGTTTTTTAAATAGCTAAATTGTTAAAATAAAAGGAGATGAATCTCTTGGATCCATTCTGCTCATAGTGGTGCTTTCCGCCGGTACAGAGAGCCTTCTTCTGATGCCAGCGATGTTGGAATGTCCTCTTATGGCAGTGGAAGACTCCGTATGCTGGGGAAAGTGCTGTTGTTAGCAGAACAGATGCTTTTCATTTAGCTGCACGGTCCAGCCCAAAATGTATGCCCTTAAATGTTTATACCCTATGCTTGGTCAGCATTGTTATTGAGAACCACTGCAAATTGCGCTAAAAGTCAACACTCAAAATATCATTACAAACCAACAAAAGACACGAGAACAGCATAAAAATCCAAACAATAAAAATCAGCACGAACTATTGCTATGGCATGGTGCATTTGGCTTGGTGGGTTGCGAGTTGCATAGGCCTGTTGATGCCAGTTCCATAGGCTCATGAGTATATGAAACAGCCTTATACCAAATCAGACCTTTAACCCATTAAGATCAGTGTTGTCGACTCAGGCTGGGAGCAGCTCTTCAGGGTCTTTCATGTCACATAACCCTGTTAACCAGAGATTCCGGGGATTGAACCTGGGACCTTCTGCATGCAAGGCAGATGCTCTGTCACTGAGCCACGGCCTCTCCTAAGGCATAAATGTGATGGTCGCTTTCTGCTTGGCAACTATAATTGAACAGTTCTTAGTGTTATGGTTGTTTAACGTTTGTTTAGGGACAGCCGTATGCTTGGTGGCACATAACACAGACAGGAGCTTGGTGCCATGTGGAATGTGGGATTTCTCTGGGTTTAACTGGCATATCTGTGCTGAGTGGAGCAGACATGGTTGGGAGGAGAGGTTTAGCCTTGACCATTCAGAAGAGAATCAGTTGGCGGCAGAAGAACATGTGACATGATTCAACCAAAGAAACCAAAGTTCCCAGTAGGGTGGTACTTAAAGCGAAACCAAAGAAAATACAGCTGCAGTTCACATGTGTTGTAAACGGAAAGGAGGGGAAGGGGAAAAAATTAAGTTCCACAAGGTTTATGATTAGTCCCCGGTGTGTTTCAGGTTTATAATACTCTCTTCGGGATCCTGGCAGGGAACAGGTGTAGGTTTACTTTCCATAAAGGGCAAATGAGGAAGCAAGCCTATTTCTCAGCTGTGCCATTGCAGCAGGGGCTTGTAGGATGGAGCAGTAAGTGACTGAAATAAGGGAGAGAAAACTAGCTTTTGTGTGTGTGAAGAAGTACTAACTAGTTCAGTTTGGTGTAGTGGATAAGAGTGCTGGGACTTTAATATGGGCAACTGGGTTTGATTCCCCACTCCTCCGCTTGAAGCCAGCTGGGTGACCTTGGGTCAGTCTCATCTCTCTCAGAGCTCTCTCAGCGCCACCCACCTCACAGGGTGGTTGTTGTGGGGATAATAATAACATACTTTGTAAACCGCTCTCAGTGGGTGTTAAATTGTCCTGAAGGGCAGTATATAAATCGAATGTTCCTCAAATATGTGGGGAGAGAATTCATCTACTTTTTTCTTTCATTTGTGTGCTCTCTCTCCCTGGAAATCTAGTTGGTCTCTATGGTGCTACTGGACCTGAATCTTGCTCTTCTTCTACAGACCAGCACAGCTGTTCACCTGAATCTTTGCAGCCAGTGGTGGAAAAGGTGCACTGCACTTACCCTTGCTGTCTCTCTTTTTCCAAAGAAAAGAAAGAGGCTGCTCCTGTTCAAAACTGTATATAAAGAGAGAAAAGACTCACAGGAGCCACTATTCAAAACCCATTTGAATATATGATCACAATCAAATGTCTCTCTTTTTCCAAGCTGAAGGATTCCCTTTCCAATTTCCTCACCTGGAAAGTTGGAGTAGTATAGTGTCTAGCAGGGCTTTTTTTCTGGGAAAAGTGGTGGTGGAACTCAGTGAGTTGCCCTCGGAGAAAATGGTCACATGGCTGGTGGCCCCACCCCCTGATCTCCAGACAGAGGGGAGTTTAGATTGCCCTCTGTGCTGCTCAGCCGCTGAGTGGCGTGGAGGGCACTCTAAACTCCCCTCTGTCTGGAGATCAGGGGGCGGGGCCACCAGCCATGTGACCATTTTCAAGAGGTTCCGGAACTCCGTTCCACTGCGTTCCAGCTGAAAAAAAAGCCCTGGTGGCTGGAGTGTCAGACTAGACCTGGGTTCAAAAACCCATTGCTGTAAAGTGTGCTTGAGCTAGACACTTACTGTATCTGAGTTTAAACTGCCTCACAGCATTGCTGTAAGGATCAAATGGATCTTGAGTATCTTGGAGGAAGGGTGGAATAAACATTTGAGGGAAAAGATCTGCCAGGGTCTAGAAATAGCAGGAGACAGATGGGCTCGGAGAAGTGAATGAAAAACTACTGAGGCTGGTAGGTTAAGCACAGGTAGCCAGATGGTTTCATGGATTATTAAATGGTTGTATCCTGGTTAGCGTTCGAAGGATGGTGTGCAAATCCTACAGTAGGATGGCTCATGTGTGCTGCACGTTTGTTGTGTTTTCCTGTTGATTTTCTAATGCAGGTATGTACCGTTTCTTTCTTTACCATTTTATTTAAAACATTTGTATGCCTCCAATTAGAGCCCTGAAGGTGGTGGACAATTAAAAAGACATTAACAAAAATAAATGTTTTAAGACAGCACCTAAGTCTAAAACTAAGAATTAAAAACAAATAAAGAGGAGCATCAGTAAGGATACGCCAGAGAAAACAGAAAAAAGTATTCACTTGCTAGCAGAAGACAAGCTTTCGAGAATCACAGTTCTCTTCGTCAGATGCATGGAGGGCAAGAAGAAGCTGGTCAGATATATAGGTGGAGAGGGGAGGGAGGAGTAGATGCAAACAGCAGCTTCTGATATGGAGATCAGTTTGCTTCTGTTAAGGAAGATGGTTGTTGTGTATTTTCCAGGCTGTATAGCCGTGGTCTTGGCATTGTAGTTCCTGACGTTTCGCCAGCAGCTGTGGCTGGCATCTTCAGAGGTGTAGCACCAAAAGACAGAGATCTCTCAGTGTCACAGAGATCTCTCAGTGTCACAGAGATCTCTGTCTTTTGGTGCTACACCTCTGAAGATGCCAGCCACAGCTGCTGGCGAAACGTCAGGAACTACAATGCCAAGACCACGGCTATACAGCCTGGAAAATCCACAACAACCATCGTTCTCCGGCCGTGAAAGCCTTCAACAATATCTGTTAAGGAAGTCGGTTATTTCTGATAATGAGATAACCATTCATAGTCTCTATTCAATCCCATCTTGACTGAGTCAAATTTATATTAGAATAGGGATTGAATAGAGACTATAAATGGTTATCTCATTATCAGAAGTAACCAACTTCCTTAACAGAAGCAAACTGATCTCCATATCAGAAGCTACTGTTTGCATCTACTCCTCCCTCCCCTCTCCACCTATGTATCTGACCAGTTTCTTCTTGCCCTCCATGCATCTGACGAAGAGAACTGTGATTCTCGAAAGCTTATGCCACAATAAAGTTGGTTAGTCTTAAAGGTGCTACTGGACTCTATTATTTTGCTACTACAGACTAACACGGCTAACTCCTCTGGATCTATAGCAGAAGACAGAGATTGAGGGGGATAGACAAATTTCCTTCCAAAGGGAATGCCATAATTTTGGTGCCACGAGCAAGAAGGCTCTTTCTCTGGTTGCCACATGGGAAGATGCTGGGGGCACCAAAGCAGGGCCTTAGAAGATGATCGTAACGGGATCCGCCAGGCTGAACAGAGCCAAGCACCATATCCATTAACTCACTAGAGGCTTGAGGCCTCTTGCCTCTTGGGAGAATAGTGGTTAAGGGTTGGGTCCAAATTACCTGAGCTTAATTTGCAGGCTTTTGCTCTCTCCCTGCATCCCTGAAACAACGCCTCCTGGGTTTACGGGCCTCCCAGGCGCAATGCTGGTTGAGAAATGTGGTGGGTTCTGCGATAGGAGGATGGAATCATAAACCATACTCCTGGTAGTGGGAAACCAGGGCTATATCCAATTGTCAGGGATTTTGCAAAACACCTTCAGCCATCTTAGTCGGTTGGGAGGTCAGCAGTTGTATGCAACTATTTCCCTTTGGTTTGGTTCTTGAGAGATGGTAGGGAGCAGAGGGGCTTTACTCTGCCATTCTATCAAGAATGTGGCGCAAAGGGCCGCTGAAGCTTACATACACACAGAGTCTCATTGTCTTTTTAATTTGCTTCTTGGCGCTCCAGGCTGTTTAGTTAGTAGGGAGAAATCATAAACATGACATAAATAAGGCCAATTTTCGAACTGCAAAATTCCATAGCCAGTAGTCCTTTAATTATTACTGCTAATAGCCACCATGAAAACAGTAGTAAATTGCATCAAAGGTTTATTGAGGATATTAAAATGAGTAAACAAAAAAAGCGTGCCTCAGAGGCTTTTGCAGAGCCGAGGCTGAAGCAGAGTTCAACCTGATGTGCAGTATTTCAAAAAAGGTATTAATTGCAAGGTTTCCTGGGAGGCAAATCTGTTTCCCAACAAAAGCCAAGCTTTTTTAGATAGAGGTCATATTGCATATGTTGAAAGAGTTTACCTAGTTATATTCAGTTTTCTCTCTCTCTTTTTTAAAAGGGAAAATGGCAATTTGGGAAGAGTCTTAGTCTTTGAAGCAGTAGCCTGTGGAATTCAAATTAGGACCCAATCCACATGACTTTGAAAGGATGCTTCACCTTTTGTTTTTAGGGGACACACTCCGTAGCAACCCCATGGTGTAGAGTGGTAAGCTGCAGTACTACAGCCCAAGCTCTGCTTACGACCTGAGTTCGATTCTGGCAGAAGCCGGGTTCAGGTAGCCGGCTCAAGGTTGACTCAGCCTTTCATCCTTCTGAGGTTGGTGAAATGAGTACCCAGTTTCCTGGGGGTAAAGTGTAGATGACTGGGGAAGGCAATGGCAAACCACCCCATAATGAAACGTTGTGATGCGACGTCCCCCCATGGATCAGTAATGACTCGGTGCTTGCACAGGGGACTACCTTTACCTTTACTCCATGGTTATTTGAAAAAGTACTCCTATGTCAAATACAGGTTTTCTGCGCTCCGTATAATGGAGGGTCCATGTACAAAATAGCTAGGCCTGGTCATGTCTCTTTAACACAAATACACAGTAACAAAAAAGCATGATGTAGCAGATACTTAGCATTTTTATTGGTGTGTATCCAGCCATCTGTGCACAGATGTTTTCCTGTGTTCCTCACCATTTCTGAAGACCCTTTTGGAACCCTGGAAGTATCTTTCCTGGGGTTACAGGATCTGCGTGGAGGAACAGCTGGCACAGGTTAGCGGGCTGGGGGGAGGAGGGCCAAGGGAATGAAATTGCCCCCTTTCTTCAGCAGAGTTTCATTTGCAGAAGAGGAAGGAAGTGCAACTTTACCCCTATGCCCTTCCACTAATCTCCCCCCCCTTCCACCTGCATGGTTCCTACATCCCTAGGCATTACCTTTCTGGCCGCCAAGGGGGCTGCAGAGGGGACTGCAAGAGACCTTTATCTCCCATGCTCAGAGTGATTGGGTACATGTCGTTGTGTTTCAGAAATTTTTTTCTTGTTCAAAGCCCATTGCCTGTTTTATTTTGATAATCTTTACACAGCCCTGCAAACGATAAGCAAACGTTATCCATCCTTGTATGACACTTGGCATGTTGAGGTTGTGAAGGTAGCTTGTTTAAGACAATTTGTTGAGTTTTGAATCATGCGCTTGACTCAGAGCTTGTACCCTGAGCCATGCTACTGCCTTGTTCTCGGGGCCTTAGAATTCCAGGCACCGAAGTAACACTTGTCATTCCGTTAGGAAGCTTCAGGTGGTAAACTTTTGGGTACGGTTAAAGAATGGCTGGTTGTGTTGTTTCACATTAGCTGAGATTTACTATTCTGTATGGCTCTTGGGGAAGTGCCTTTGAGAACACATGTATGCTTTTCTTTCTTCATCTCCCAGCTTTGTATATCTGAGATTATAAAATAGCCTTCCAAAACCGAGTCCAGGGTCTGGTACCAATTCAGAATACAGCCAAGGGTGTTGCATATTTTGAACACTGTCCTGTGTAAAACACACACACCACACAAGCCCTCTCCCTTATGCTACAATAAAGTTGGTTAGGCTTAAAGGTGCTGCTGGACTCTCTATTATTTTGCTACTACAGACTAACACGGCTAACTCCTCTGGATTAAAGTCTTGCAAAAACCTATGCTGGAATAAATTTTCTTAGGAGATCTTTCTTCATCAGAATAGTTTATAACATTTTGTCTTTTTTTTTATACGATAGGGGAAAAATATCTAAAGAATCCGTGTTTGATTGCTGCTAGTGGCTGAGCACATGCTTTTCATACCAGAAAATCTGGATTCAGTCCCTGGTCCCACTGCTTAAAAGGCCTTCAGGTAGCAGGAAAGATGCCTGAGGCATTAGAGGCATTCTGCCACTCAGCATCGGCTGCCCTAGGTGAGATGGGTCAGTGGTCGTACAGATCATTCATATGTGCTGCTTTGGAAGGCTGAGAACAAAGGCAGCCACTTTTCTCCCTATCTTTTTGTATTTCCCCTTACAGCTTATGCCCTGAGAAGGGAGGATGGAAGGAAACCAGATACCTCTTTTCTTTTTTACAACAGAGTAATTTTGCTTTCACTGTTTCTCCCTTGGTGGAGCACTTATCCATATGTGTCGAACGTGTAAGGTTAAACTCTTTTGCTCACTGCCCCCCCCCCCAATCCCATTTATTGTCTTCCTAGCTACTCCTATGCAGATTTTTATATTACGCCTCTTAACTGTACTGCAGTTCTAACCCCCCCCCCCCCCCCGCAATCCCCAACAAACTTGCTGCAGGTCAATCTAGGAACAGGTTTTGCAATAACTGTTTTTAGTACTGCACAAAACGTGAATTCAGTGGAATATATCCTACGAGAGAATGCAGCGCCATTTTCTTTTTTGTTGAAAATGTGAAGTGCCCAGGGGGGATTTTTTGAGTTTTATGAGGAGAAAGCTCAAACAATGGAAGTTGTTTCCTTTGGGTGATGAGGTGGCTTTTGTTGAAGGGTGTGAATGAATCCTTAAAGATGGTACTAAACGTTGCTGTGTTGAGCAATTAATGGCAGTTAAAACGTCACCATAAAAATGATGCCTTCCACTGAGAAGCGGATAGAAATGAAGTACTTCCGCTTGCCTCTTTGTACCAACCAGCAAATTATGGGATACCAGGACCTTTGAACTGTTCTGTATTTAAAACATCAAAAGATTTTAAAAAATGTTGTTTGAAGTGCAGTTTGTCCCAAGAATCTGCATGGCCAGAGATGCACAGTGGATTGTGAACACTTTTATTTTGCTCTGTTCAACTGTGCATACTTAGAGAAAGAGCTATATAAATACTAAGCGTTGTTAATTTTTATTATTAGCCAAGGGAAGTCTTCGTTACCTCCTGTGATGCAACACACACAGACAGATTCGTAGCGCTGTCCGTGGATCTCAGCACTGGAGTTGAATCAATTGAATGGTTGAAAGTCACTTGAATAGTGAATTGGCTAGCCCTACGTGGGATGTTGAAAGCCACACAGTGGGGCCACCCACAGGGAAGGCAAGGGTCTTAAAATGCTCAACATGCTCCCAGAAAAATATAGCTGGGAAAAATATAACATCATGTGTGGGGAGGTCGTGGTTCAGTGGTTAGAATCTCAGCTTTTGGATGCAAAAGTTTCCAAGGTTGATCACCGGCATGTGAAAGACATCTGTAAAGACCCTGGAGAGTCATTTCTTGGGAATTTCAAAATTGTTCCTTCCCTCCCATCCTTAGTTGTGCTCCCCTACCATGTATGGTCATATTTCCTAAACATTGCAGGACCTGAACATTGCAAGTTACATTTGCATTGGAATTCAATTATTTCTCAGTAGTGTGTGAACTGTGTATGCATGAAGTAAGTGAGAGCCAGTTCGGTGTAATGGTTAAGAGCGGCAGGACTCTAATCTGGAGAACCACTCCACTCCACTGCTTGAAGCCAGCTGGTGACCTTGGGTCAGTCACAGCTTCTCAGAGCTCTCTCAGCCCCACCCACCTCACAGGGTGATTGTCATGAGGATAATTATGACACTCTTTGTAAACTGCTCTGAGTGGGCACTAAGTTGTCCTGAAGGGCGGTATATAAATCAAATGTGTGATATGTTAAGAAGACTCGGACCCCCCACATATCAAGCAAAAATGTATATTGCCAAATGGTTTCGTACCATATTATTGGAACAGAGACCCTTCAAGAATTGATGTATCAGATTCTGCAATAATTATTCATGTAAAATATCACTAGCATTCTTCACCACTGATTGGGGAATAAATAATTCATAATATTGATACAGCCCTGACCTGGATGGCCCAGGCTAGCCTGATTTTGATGGGTCTCAAAAGCTAAGCAGGATTGGCTCTGATTTGTTTTTGGATGGGAGACCATCAAGGGAGCTGAGGGTCACTACGCAGATACGGGCAAAGGCAAAACCCTTCTGTTGGTCTCTTACTTTGAAAACACTACGGGGTCGCCTTAAGTGGGATGCGACTTGATGGCACTTTACACACAATAAAGATGCAATATTACTGTATTTGAACACTTGTGTATAATGACAGAAATGTGAACCCAGGAAAGTCTACTGTGTTCTTAGACAGTGTTAGGTAAGCCACTGCTACTTGTCCTCATTTTCAGTATGAGATAGATGATAGAGCCAGTTTGGTGTACTGGATAGAGTGTCAGTTAGGCTTTGGGAGACCCAGGTTCAAATTCCTGCTATGCCATGAAAACTTGATGGGTGTCCTTGGGTCAGTCATGTGCTCTGTCAGCCTAGTCTACCTCACAGAGTGATTGTCATGAGGATGAAATGAAGGAGGGGAGAATGATGTTGTAAAACACTTTGCGTTCCCATTGGGAAGAAATGCAAGATATAAATATCTAAATCAATACCCTCTCTTATTCAGTGACTCCTCTTATTCTGAAAAGTTTTGCCAGATGTTGCTTGCACAAACCTGTCTTCACGACAGCAAGGCATAGGGTTTGTGTGTGATTGTACATGTGTGAGTGTGGTTATTGTTTGTTAGAAATTGAAATTTCATACTACTTACCTAGAAAAGGACCTAGACCTCAGGACTCATTTAAAAAATAAAAACAGAAGACTGCATGCAGCTGGCTATTGATCTATTTGCTAAGTAACGGTTGGCTGAGCTGCCGAAATATTGCATGGTGCTAGCATTAACATGGCTTTGGTTGGCAGCATCAGTTTTGTTTTCAGGGATGGAAAAATATTTTAAGTTTCTAATAACCAGCATCACATTTTTAGCTGCCTGGGAAACCAAGCATCTGAGATTTTTCAAACCACTTCTTGCATGGGCTTAGATTCCTGTCCATTTGCCCCATGTTGTTAGGGTGAGCTAGAGGAACGGGTCCTCTGCTATTATTAAATCTTCTGCATTGCGCCTGTGGGGCAGGTGGAGGCTGCTGGCTCACTCTTCAGATCATTGGGTGGGGGGTGCACACTCTTTGCCAGTTTTGTGATCTTGATGCGCTCCTGAGCTCTGGTTTGCTTCACAGGGAGGAAGTCTATACAGGAACATTTGATTCACAAGATCCCCAGAGTAATATGTAATGCTGAACTTCTTTTTTTGAGACTGCCCCAATATGTAGAACAAAAAATGTTGGTACAACATAGTACTTGCAGTGATAGGATGGGGAGACCCAGGGGCCTCCTCCCCCACTGCCCTCTTCAAAGCAAAATTCAAGTGTAGAAGGTCAAGCAAACCAGTTAAAGTTAATTCTACAATTAGAATTCATCAGATTCTCTCCCCGCACCCCAGCCAGGTGCAGATTTTGGTTTCTAATTATAGACAGGCTCCATATCCTATAAAAAGGCTATAATAGAACTCACTTTTTTTTAACCTGTCTTGGGTCTCACACTGCTGCTGTGAACAGACCATGGTAGACCTTCAAGAATACTCGGCAATGGTGTCTAGCAGGGTGGATTTGATCAAACTGATTTAAATCACGATTTAAATCACAATTTAAATCACTAGTCATTAAGGCTTGATTTAAATCATAGTTTTCTACATAAAGAT
This sequence comes from Eublepharis macularius, assembly GCF_028583425.1. Classification (NCBI taxonomy): domain Eukaryota; kingdom Metazoa; phylum Chordata; class Lepidosauria; order Squamata; family Eublepharidae; genus Eublepharis; species Eublepharis macularius. Next base: position 122,832,426 of record NC_072796.1, on the reverse strand, counting down.
TAATTCTTGCTGGTATAATTTTAATATGCAAGTGGATGCCTGCCTTACCGATAGGTAAAGGAACTTCATTAAAGTATTCCCAAACTGGGTCTCTTTTACGGCCTGCTGCCATTATAGGTTTTTTCCTCCAAGGAAAGAATGTGATAAACCTCAGGTCATACACACAAAAGATCCAAAGACTTGTGCAGTATCGTGCTCAAAAAGTTTCACTTTCATTTTGTACTGCTTGCCCCTCCCTCCTCACACTTACTTTCTTCTTGTGCAGATCTATTCCACTCCAAACAATCAGAAAAATATTGTTTCTATTCACTGAACTTCTTGAAACTTAGCACTGGAGGAGTTGATTCTGTCTTCATAGGTTTGTAGAACAATAGGATTAAGGTCTTTTTCTCAACTCTGTTCATGTTATAACATTTTTGCTGTGAAGAAGAGGCATGTGATCTCTGCTGAGCTGACACAAATTCAGTTTTGAGAACTGCAAAACCAAGCATCTGATATCTTGTAGGCAGAGAAACTGCCCAATAATCTTACAAAAACCTCTGGAAGAGCATGACATTGTGAATGGATTAATGGGATTTATTTACCAAAAAAATTAAACATATACAGCCTTATTCTACATAATTAAAAACTAATCTTTATTTCATGATGGAATAACCTTTGGATGGTAATATATTTTCCTCAAAAAGCATTTTATTTAAAAAAAATCCGATTTAAATCAAAAACGATTTAAATCAAAAAAATCCGATTTTTTTAATTTTTTTTTTAAAAAATCATTGGTTTTTATCCACCCTGGTGTCTAGCCTTGAAAAGATTCTTGGCTGCATTTATAGAAGTGTTGTCCCTGTACATAAACAGTACAAGAGGGTGAAAATGCAGAAGGTTATTAGTGCTCCAGGTGAAAATGCACCGCTGACCTTATCTGTATAAAATGAGATTGAGGAAGGCTACGCATGTTAGTTTAAAAGGCTTTTGTAGATCCCCTCTGAACAACTGTTAGAGCTTAGTTTTGCATAAAACATTTTTTTTAAAGAGAGAACTCTTTTTTTTCTCCTCTGCATTACTTAATTTTGCTGTATCATGCAAACTCCTGAAAAATTCCTCCTCTCTCCATTTGTTCAGGACATGTGAAACTTTAGCTGTTCGGAAACTGCTCATCACTTGGTGGGAGCATTGTGTTAAAAGAATATTATGCACACACACCCCTGTTAAAAAAAAAAAGTGTTGGCAAGTGGTGATTTTCTGAGCCCAGTATAAGTGTTGCTACTTACCTTTTCTAAAGCTTAAAGAGAGCCAGTGTAGTATAGCAGTTAGTGTTGGACTAGTGTTGGTGGCTTTCTTGGTGACCTTGGGCTAGTCAGCCTAACTTACCGCACAGGGGGGTTGCGAGGATAAAATAGAAACGGAGAGAATGCTGTAAGCCACTTTGGGTCCCCATTGAGGAGAAGAGAGGGGTATAAATGAAGGAAACAAATGAATGGTCCTGCATACTTAAGGTGAAGTATATGGGTGTTCCCTTATTCTTTTAATGTTGGCTGAAGAAGTCCTGCTTTAAGTACTGCCTTGTAGGGCTTCACGTTATGTTTTCCCTGATGATTTCCTGAGAATGAGCAGAGGGGTGTTCTGAACTTCCATATTTCCTAGTCGCGTAGAAGCATGGCGACCGGGGGGTTTAGATCTCCTCTTGATTTTTTTCAACCTGCCACAGCCCTTTGGGGGGGGTGCTATTTGCCTTGCTGTGGAAATGTAACATGTAGCTCACCAAAACATGTGCAGCCCCGATAGGGGAATAGTTCCCACCAGGCCTGTTTCAGGTCAGTAAAATAGTACAGCAGGGAAGCTCTAGGTCTTAATCTCCTCTTTCCACACAGTCCAAATTGGGCTCCAGTGGCCCTGGAAAGTGCAGAATTTCAGAACACACCTCTCCACCCAGCCTGCAGATGTCCTCAGGGACAGCATAGTACGTAGTTAGACCCTTGGTCAGATAGAGCTGGAGATTGAGGAACAGCGCCTTCTCTCCTGTGGCATCCATTTTATGGGACATAATCTTGAAGACACCCCACCTGGCCACCTCTTTGAGTAACTTCTGCTGGGAGGAGAAGGCCTACTTCTAGAAGGGCCTCCCCGTAATCCTAATACCGTTAGCTGATGTGATATTTTATTTGTGATTTCCTGGGGTTTTAAAAAAATGGAACCAGATTACATTTTACACTGATAACATTTTGATCATGTATTTAAAAATTGTGTTGTACACTGCTTTGGTGTGTCTTTAAGTATGTAAGGGGCTAAGATAAACACAAATAATACATCTGTGGCTGAAAGTCCCCCTTGTGCCAGAGTGTTCCCATGCCAAAATCCACATGGGAAACTATAGAACGGTACCATGTAAGTGAATTAAGAGATTGGCTGTGGCTGGTGCTTCGTTTTAATGTTAAATGGGTGAACAACTGTATATGGCTTCTTAAACAGGCTTTTCTGGAAGCTTCCTGATGCGATTTTCCGCACTTCTGTCTCCTCTTACTTTGTAGAGTAATATAATTGGGCGGCATGATCTTGAATTTCCAGAGTAAGTTAATTGGCTTCGGCGTTTGGTCTGTGCAGTCAAATCCGACGTTCTGTCTTGAAGAGTTGAACACGGATTTATTTATTTTTTTAAACTTTCACGCCCAGGGGGGGAAAGAAGCATAACCAAGACAGCAGCTTTTAAACTCTCAAGCCTGTATCCCATGTCTTAAAGGACGTTAAGCATGCCTATCAGTGTGATGCTGGAGACTACAGCAAGTGATTAGTTATTGACCTTGTGTGCACAATAGGTACCTTTTTAAACTCCGGGCTTGCTATGGTGGTCAGAATTCAATAGAGGCATACTGTGGCTTTTAATTGCTTTTGAGTGGTGGCGATACTTTGTCATCCTGATGATTATTAGTTATTTTTAATGCAGTCGGCTGCAGACCTCGGGGGGTTCACGTTAGAATTGAGACCCCTTTTGTGCTGAAGATGAGATTCTTATTCTTAAGGAATGAGGTGGTCAGAGGTAATAAGGAAAAGAATTCAGCTGGGCCCTCCGAGGGCGAGGAGAGAAAGCATCCATCTTTCAAAAAATGTATGAAGCCACTGTGAATGGAGTCTAATTCGGGTGTAGATTTTTTGGAATGATGTTATCCATGTGATTAGAGAGAGAAATGGAGGGCTGATTATCTCCAAATGATAATTTTGCTGGGGCACTTTACTTCAGTCATCTAATCGGGATCCTGTATGAGAACTTTTGTGTTGGCTGCAATTGATGGCTATGCTTAGAGTGATTCCGCACACGTTGGATAATGCACTTCCAATCCTCTTTATAGATCATTTGGAACGGATTTTGTTGTGTGCGGAACAAAAAAATCCACCTCAAACGATTGATAAAGTGCATTGAAAGTGCATTATCCAACGTGTGCGGAATCATAGTCTGGGTCAGAAGACAACATTAAACTCATAGGAGAAAGTGCTGAATGATCATGTTTCTTATTTTCCGAGGTCGGCCGACAGCATATTGCAGATGGCATTGAAGCTGACAAAAAAATGGCTTCCCTAAGGCTGTCACTTCCGGAGAGGGTCTAGGTGGGGCTTTTTCAGTGGTGGCACCTCACTTGTGGAATGACCTTCTTGAGTTTCTCCTGGCATCTACTCTGCTTTGTTTCTACCCTGAGGCACCAGGCCGAAACATTCCTTTTTACATAGGCTTTTAATGAAGGGATTGATCTTTTAAAATCACTGTGCTTCGAGTTTGAGAACTGTCTTTATGAGACTCTCTTAAAACTGTTTTATAGTCTTGCTGGGTTTTTAATAGTTTATTAATATTTAAGGACTTTTATGATGATTTATGTTTTGCTTCATACTCCGCCTTGAGCAGGTTCTCTGTAGAGGCAGCATAAAGATTTTCTAAACAAATAATAGAGGTCTGGGTGGAAGAACTCCTTTCTTGCTCAGCTGTTTTTTGCCTCTCTACATTCCCATTTAGGGAGTCTATAGTTCAGGGGAAGTTGGAACTGGGGACTTCTGGCTCACACCCCTAGCTATGATGCTCTACGGTTTACTATGGCAGCACTAAAGAGAGGGAGGGATGCCTCAGGAGACTCTAACATCGAACACAGACTCCAAAGGCATTGGTATTCAGGTCGGGATCCATAGATATGGCTGCATCCACATCTGATTGGATATGGCACTCTTGTTGTGCCATGGCAGCTATTCATCACCTGGGTTGGCTTGTCCACCCAATGAGGAAAACCTTTTTGTGAATGATTGCTGTAGTGCAAAATGCAATGATGTCACAAACTCAGTTGAAATACATTGTGCCAGTGGAAAGGTAAGTAAAGGTAGTCCCCTGTGCAAGCACTGAGTCATTACTGACCCATGGGGGGACATCGTATCATGACATTTTCTTGGCAGACTTTTTATTATGGGGTGGTTTGCCATTGCCTTCCCCTGTCATCTACACTTTACCCCCAGGCAACTGGGTGCTCATTTTACAGACCTCGGAAGGATGGAAGGCTGAGCCAGCTACCTGAACCCGGCTTCCACCAGGATCAAACTCGGGTTCTGAGCAGAGCTTGGGCTGCAGTACTGCAGCTTACCACTCTGCACCAGGGGCTATTAAAATATGCTGCATGTTTGGGCTAAAGGTGAGTCGTAAGATTTGCTAGAGCCAGCGGCAGTGCATGTGAGGCAGCACATTTGCAGGTGCTTTGGGGGGAAGAGGAAGGGGGAGCAGATGGCAGCCACCAGCATCCAGTTGTCTTTCCCTATATTAGGCTCTGCCAAGTAAGGCTTTAGCCCCAACTAATCTTTCACGCCAGCCCCTAATGATTTCCATTTATCTGAATGCAGATTAAAGCTCATTTTATTTTATTTACTATTAGAACATTTTAAAGTGAGGATAAGGTGGGGATAAGGGCATCTTAAGTCATTCTCCCCACCTCCATTTTATCCTCACAACAAACCTGCAAGGTAGGTTAAGCTGAGAAAGAGTAATGGGCTCCAGGCAACCACATGAGCTTCACAGAATTCAGTGTGGATTCCAGTATAGACTTCCCGCAGTGCAGTGTGTGGACACGTATTAAAATACTTTTCAAAACAGGCTCCCAAACGGTTTTAGTGAGCATCAGGCGACTTTCCCTGAAGCGTGTTGTTTTTAAGGGTTTTAAAAACACATTTCACATTAGGCTACTATAGCTGCTGGTATGAATATTTGATTCAACATGGCACTCTCTTCAGTTGTATTTTACTTCACTCTGCCCTACCCTCATTTTGGAGAAGGCTAAAGGTTGGTCTGGTCTGAAACTTGTTGAAATAGACCCTTTCACCTTACAAGGCCTTAAACAGCAACAGTAAACTTGCCTTGGCTGTCCATGTGACCCTTTTAGGCGTCCCGGTATCCCCCCCCCCTTCCTTCCCTCTCCTTTTTCAGCCTTATCTGTGAGAAAGTTTGCCTTAATACCATTGTGGCCCTGCTCTTTCTTTTCATCTCTGGCTTGGCAAAGGCCTCAACTTTCTCCCACCGCCCCCATCCCTTCCTTTGCAAGCCCCTTCGCTACCAAGGAACCAATGAGCGGCACCCTTTCTGACAGGATTTGCGTTTGAACTTCACTTGAGCACAATAGATTCCCTGCAACTTTGCCTGAGCTCTCTTTAAATGAATTCCTGACACTTTATGGGTCGCTGGCCCCTTTTTATCCACCACAGAGGGAAAAAAAGTGGAATGTCTGGAAGACAGAATGACTTTTGAGTGCACTAGAAAGACTACCATGTCTAGGGTAACCCCTGAACTTCTTAATTTTTTTTTTAAAAAAAATGGCTGTAGAAAATGTACTTTGTTTCCTGTTTGTGGCAATAACAATATATTTGTAAAATCATTTTTTTCACTTAGTGTCTTGCAGTAGTTAAGATAGTCAATTCCAGACCACTCCAGTAATATAAATATTAAAATACCCATTCACTTCAGTCATCTTCAGAGATCCGGCTTTGGTTGCCCTCACCATTTGAGACTAGATGGGTAACAACCTGAGAAAATGGTAATAGTAATAAAGATAAATAACTGTGCTTATGTACTGCTCTCCTAGACAGATTAGTGCTCCACGGAGAGCAGTGAACAAAGTCAGTGTTATTATTATCCCCACAATAGAGCTGGGGAGCTGGGGCTGAGAAGAGTGGCTTACCCAAGGTCACCTGCAGAGGTCATGGCGGTAGTGGGATTTGAACCCTTAGAGTTCGAACCAGCAGTCCAACCACCCTACAGGATCTTCTTAGTCATGGCACTAAAACTTTAGAATCCTCAGGGGTTTTTATCTGTCTCCCTTTATCTGTCTTCTGCCAGCGGGTAAAGACTTTTGTTTTGTTTGGCATACATCCCCAATAATCTACTGGCCTTCCTCCCCATTCTTTGTGTTCCGTGTTTGTGTGTGTGTTTTTACTGAATTGTTTTAATACTTTTAATAATTTTGTTTTAAATTTTTAATGCTTGCCACCTTTGGGACCCTATTTGGGTTGAAAGGAGACATTTTATAATAAATAATTTTTTTTAAAAAAGCACATAACTTATTTCTTAAGGTGACTTACAATGCAGTCCTAAGGGAAATTACAACTTTCTGAGTTGATTGAAATCCTCTGTTTATGATTGCTCTGTTGTTTAAATAAGAATAGGCATGTCGTTTGCCTGCTTGTGGCTGGTAAACTCTTTTCCATGGCCCCAATCCTCTACCCTTGAGAAAGTTGAGAAAATATGGCTGGAAAGTGGCTTCAATGGGAATGCTGTAGGAATTTCCCCATGTCTCTATGGTCTTTACCAAAGAGATTAGGGGAAACTCCTAGGATGTCACATGGAACTGATGAAACATCCTCCCCAAACTGTACCCTCCCCAGCTACCTCCCTCAAAATCTCTCAGCATTTGCCGAGGCAGTGCTGGAAACCCTAGGTCAGGATAACAGAAACACGAGGATGATTCATCTGGTTATGTGATCATTTCCATTGGAACTAGTAGAAGCTTCTGTTCTAGGAGCAGCAGCACAGACCAGTTTTGTCTCCTTAGCTTACAACATGGAAGGGTAAAGAAGGAAGGGATAATTCCTTCTTAAACCTGGACTTCTTACTTGTGTGTTGTGAACTCTTGGATTAAGTAGGGCAGCCCTTGAAGATGACTTGAAAGCTTCAACTGGTGAAGAGCCTGCCTCCAGGTAGACATAAGGCAGGTGAGATGGGTTTAATGTGACCTTGCTGCTGCTACACTTGTTTTATATGCCCTTCCACCAATTAAGATAATCTGGTGGTTTTGTTTCATGGGACATGTGTATGAGAACAGTCAGGCCAACCTCTGGAGAAGCAGGACTTTTTTGTGTGTGGGTGCCCTTGTTAATGGAAGCGTCTCTCACAGGAAGCACATTCTGAGCTCTTAGACATACCTCTTAGGGATGACATATGGGTGCTGATGTTCAGGAGACTTGTATAGAATCTCCCTTATTTGGAAATTTGGTTGTGGTCTATGTTTGGGGATGCATTCTGTTTCTGTTTAATGCCAGACTTCTTGAGAGCCAGAGGGGTGAGATGCAAACATTTTAAGTAAATCTTGACCTTCCTTCAGTTACATGGATACTCACCAACGTCCATTTTGTGACTGTTTTTCCTTCATGACTTCCTAGTAGAGATGGGCATGAACCGGAAAAAAAACGAACCATGCGGTTTGTGGTTCGTCAAATTCCATGAACTTTCACGAACCTGCCCCTGGTTCGTGAACCAGTTCATTTGGTTCATGAAAACGTCACACCCGGGTCAGAAAATCATCATTTCCGTGTCTGCAGAAGGTCACTTCCGGATCAGCAGAAGGTCTGCAGGAAGTCCATCCCCTGTTGCCTAGGAAACTGATTGATTGGCACCAGGCTGCCTGCAGTCATGAACCAAAAAGAGAACCAAATGAACCAGCCTAAAGTTCATGGTGGCTCATTAGAAATGGGATCTAACTAACCGTGGTTCGCGAACCACGAACCAGCCTTGTTCATGCTTAATTTTGGTTCGTGCCCATCTCTACTTCCTAGAAGTTAGAAGAGACATAATATTTACAGATACTGCAAAGCCAGAAGGGTTTTTTCTCCTTTCCATAGTGATGAAAGGAAAAGATTCTGTCTTAAGAGGCAGTTGTGAAGAACTGGTATGTTTAGTGCTCCTTGATACGTAGCATATAGTAATAAAGGATCTTCTTTAGACAAAGAGGCAGAGGATTTTAGCCAGGATTTTTATTTGGCCAGGATTTTTATCTGGCTTTCGGGATCTGGGGTAGGCTTGGTGAAGGAAGCCTATTTTTAGGTGATAAATAAGCACCATGGTAAAAAGCTAGAAGTACTGATTCTACCTGGGCAGTTTCTGAGAATCAAAGGTGAAAGGAGTAAACTTGCACCTTTGAGATAACCTGTCAAATTTCCCCTCAGTGTTTGTGTATGTTAATGGCTCAGTTTTAACATGTTGATTCTTATTAGGAAAACTTAAGATCTTTGAGGAGTGAAGTGAGTGGTAGTTGTACATTCTATACTGAAGTATTCCACATAAAACCTTGACATGCCTTGTTTTCTATAAATAAACCTTGTTTGTTGTATGTGTCTTGTCTGTCCAGTCAAAATAGCTATGAAAAGGGGTTTATACTTATCTCACAGTTAAGTACATTATTCTAGTAGGGTCCTAAACAAGAGCCTTTTAGGGAGCACAGAGTTACAGGTTGCCAACCAATTACTCAAAACTTGTGTCCCCCTTTTTTAAAGTTTGTGGGTGGCTGTGTTTTAAATAAAAGGTGGAACCAGAGAATATGGGATTGGATCGCCTTAAATCCAGAGGCAGTTATCTTGGAAGCCTCTTTTCTCTCATTCCTCCCTCCGCATTGTTAGCCAGTTGTTACCTCCCTCCCCATTGTTAGCTAGTAAAATATTTTGTAAGGCTAATGACTTTTTTTGTGGATTTGCACTTGTGATTTTTGAGAAATGAATGAGATTTTTGTGGAATTTTTTTAGAGGGGGGAGGTATTTGGACTAGAGGACCCTAGAAGTCCCTTCCAACCCTTGTGATTCTATGATTTGGTTACTAACTTGATTGACATGTATAATTGAGATGAAAAAAAATGGCATGTCTCATCAGGCCAACAAACATTTTAGAATGTTCTCAGAACATAAGATGTAAAAGGCAGATTCCCAAAATGTCCTGTAATTGCTAGTGCTTTCAGTTTAATTTGTAATGTTTTATATTCCATAGGTTCCAAAGCCTGACCACGGCCATTGCTACTTGCCATCTTCCATGCTATTTTTGGAATGTGTTTGCTCAGGCCAGATGCACAAGATAAAAGACTCTCTCTGGAGATCCTGTGCAGAGCCGACACCCGTAGGCCAGTCTGCACAGGATGCTTGGAAATGCAGGGATGGATGCTCACGAGGTTTGGAAGCAGTCCATGATTTCGCAGGGAGCTAAAGGGGAGGGGGAAGGGAGGGGAGGGGCAGCAGACTTGGACTTGGGGATAGAGCACATGCTTTGCATATAGAAAGTCTCACATTCAGTCTCTGGCTTTTCCAATTAAAGGATGTCAGGTGGTAAATACTGGCAAACACCTCTCCCACCCGTAGGGAGTCACTGGACAGAACTGGTCTAGATAGATTATTGATCTGACTTGCAGTAAAGCAGCTCTGTGTGCTCAAAGTGACTTAAAGAAACATTATTCCCGTTCTTTCCCTCCCCATGGGCTCTTCTTTGTCTCAGCAGCATGAATGAAATTCTGTGGGGGTGGGGAGATTACCCTTCAAGCTGTTTGCTGCCACGTGAGAAAAGTCTGCCTGGATTCATAGATGCAGCTGGGATAAACAACCAATGCTGGCTCCCTGGCGCATCTTCTTTTACATTTCAAATCATAATTTTGCTTCACTTGCGGTACGCTTCCAAAGAAGAGTTACACCTTTCTAAGCCCATTGATTTAGCAGGGTATAACTCTGCTTTGGAGTGCACTGATAGTTTGCCTTTATGCCCCCAATAGTAGCATCTTTTTAATTTTAATTTTTAATACTATTTTCCTTTCAAATACAGCAAAAACTACCATCGACGTAAATATTTCTTGTTTGATCCTGTACATGTTTACTTTGTAAGGAGGGTTGCCAAATCTGGGTGGCAAAATTCCTGGAGATTTGGCAGTGGAGCCTGGAGCAGGAAGGGTTGGGGGAGGACTTCAGCAGGGTATAATGTCAAAGATTTCACTCTTGAAATAATTTTTTACATTACGTTCATAGATGGTGTAAAAGATGTATTTAGTTGCAAACCAATATACTTTAATTGGATTGGCCTCCAGTCAGTATGCATACTTGTTCAGAATAGTTCGATGAGTAGCCATGTTGGTCTGCAATAGAACAGCAGGATTTGAGAGTACCTAGAGACTAACAAGGTTTTCAGAGTGTAAACTTTTGAGAGTCAGAGCTCCCTTCTCCAGATAGGAGCGCTTGCTCAGGAAATGCATGAATTTCAAATTGAGGAACTTGATTTTAAAATCAAAATGGGTCCATCCAGTACCACATCATTTGAAAACCTAGTGAGGGACGACATGTCGTGTCTGTCAGGGAGCAAAACAAAGAAGCGTGTAATTTTACCTCACATTAATGTGAACTGTCGCAGATGGTACTATCGTTAGGGAGCAATCTATAAGAAAAGACCCATGAGACAGGACCCTGGCACAATTATTTCTCAGTTATTAGCCCTTTAGGATATGGAATCTTGACTGTCCTTCCAACTTTGCAAACCCTGACTGACTGAATTTTCAGACACGACGAATGTGAAACTCCAAGAAAACCCTAACATTTATTCCTCTACTCCAAAATTTCTTCTTCTTTTTTTTTTTAGGAGGGAGCTCTAATTCTACCTCACCACCACCACAGACTGCATTTCTGTTGCATTTTTGCTTGTTTGTTTGCTCTGATATGTTTGAAAACACTCCACTCCTTTGAAAAAGTGCAGGTTCAAATCCTAACAGAGATAATGCCAGCCTTCTGATTTCCAAGGTAGAATAATTGGACCAAATGTTGTTCTCTCTTTATGTTCCTTGTCAATCTGTAAAAAGCTTCCGCCATCTTACTGGACTAATGCTCTTGCAAATGAGCTAAAAATTAAGCCCACCAAGTCGTGTGCTGGGCAAAGTGTATGAGAAAGATCGGGGAGGGGGGGAGGGGTATGCGATGCTTTAAATTTTGCTTTAGCTGAAAGGCCTAAATCAGAGATTAGCTCTGTGGGTCAGGGAATTTTAAGACTTGTTAAAATTGGGAATGGTAGTTGGATTCAAGGTACTGGTGCATACTTAGCTCAGATGTAATAGAAAACCATGGTTTAATTAAACTAATTAGGGTTAATTTGATAGTCTGTGCATAGGACACTCCAATAACTGACGTAGATATTTATTCCTTGCTTTTCTTCCCAATGGGGACCCAAAACAGTGTGTAACATTGCTGCCCCCTCCTCCACTTTATCTTCCCGATAAGAGTTCTGTGAAATGGGCTAGAAGAGAGAGAGTGACTCACCCAAGGTCACCCAGTGAGCTTCCACGGCGGAGTAGGAGTTTGAAGTTGGATCTCCCAGATCCTAGTTGATCCTCTAGCCACACTGGCTCTCCTGTCTACCTAACCTGGATAAGGAACCAAGATCTGGTTGAAGTTGGTTTCTTCACTACATTTATTCTTAACTATGGTCTAGCTCTGATACTTTTGAAAACTCTAAGCTGCAGTACTGCAGCCCAAGCTCTGCTCACGACCTGAGTTCGATCCTGGCGGAAGCCGGGTTCAGGTAGCCGTCTCAAGGTTGACTCAGCCTTCCAACCTTCCAAGGTCGGTAAAATGAGTACCCAGTTTCCTGGGGGTAAAGTGTAGATGACTGGGGAAGACAATGACAAACCACCTCGTAACAAAAGTCTGCCAAGAAAACATCGTGGTGTGACGTCCCCCCCATGGGTCAGTAATGACTCGGTGCTTGCACAGGGGACTACCTTTACCTTTATGGTCTAGCCCAGGTAAGCTCGATCTCATCAGATCTCAGAAGTTAAGCAGTAGCAGCCTTGGATACTAATTGGATGGGAGACCTCCAAAGAAGACCAGGGCTGCTATGCAGAGGCAGGCAATGGCAAACCACCCCTGTTAGTCTCTTGCCTTGAAAACCCCAGCAGAGGTCACTAAAAATCAGCTATGACTTGATGGTATTTTCCATCACATGGATTCACATGATATACAAACGTAGACATCCCGGGCTTAATCCTGTTTTGTTCCCTGGCTCCACCTTTGCTTCTTTGCAGCCTGAGCGCTTTTTGTTTGCAAAGTTAGCACATTGCTTGTTAAGAGGAAATCTTTCACTATGGTAGCTCTCAGGCTGTGAAATCAAGAGAGGCACATGGTTGTACTTTCCTTTAGAAACTAGTGCAAGAACTATTTGTTTGTAAGCATTTTGTTTAGTGTATGTACGAAAAGACCCAATGGACCAATCCACGGGCTCAACTAGTATTGCTTCCCAACAGTGGCCAGTGAGATGACCCTGGAAAGGGTGCAAGTGGGGCATAAAGGGTGCTAACCCCTTCTCCTTTTGTTCACCCACAGGCAACTGGTATTCATAGGCCTCTGAATACGGAGATTCCCAGTAGCTGTGTGGCTAATAGCCCTTGGTTCATCCATTATCCATGAAAAGAGTTAGGACTTTAGTATAATGGGAATAGCTCAGGAGGTCACTCTTAATAAGGAAATAGGATTGTAGTCTTTTGCAGCGTCAATGGTACGTATCACCGTGCTTTTACTGCATTGTCTTCTACCTTTGCAGTCCACTTTCTGCATTCTAGTATGCCACGCCTTAGACAGTTTTGTTTGTTTTCAGTGTTTTCCAGTTCATCCACGGTCTTCCTGTGCAGTCCCACATGGGACTGCGCACGCGCAGGCCTGCCGATACCGGAGATTTTTATAGCTCAAAGCCACCAGGGGGCGCTCTCGCCTTCCACCGCGCATGCGCGGCCATTTTCCCGCCTAAATGGACTATAGAAGGCGGAGCGCCCCACACATACCCTCAGTTTCCTTTTCGCCGCCGATAGATGAGGTTTTTAGCTCTTCTACTCGTTCGCGATGTCGGATACTGCTTTGTTCAAACGATGCGTCTCCTGTAATCGAAAGATGACCAGGTCAGACGGCCATTCTAATTGCCTTTATTGCCTCGGGGAAACCCATAATACCCAGGCCTGTAAACATTGCCGTGCCTTTACTTCGAAGGCCAGGGCGGAGAGGGCGGACCGTTTGCACGCCTCGCTGTGGCAACGTGCTATGTCTGTTGTGGACCCTCCGGCGAAGGCACCTCCATCTGCTGCGCCCGGATCCACTCCTCGGCCGGCCGAAACCGTGAGCTCGAGGACCCCTCGCGCCTTACCTTCCCCGAGTCATTCGGAGTCGAGACCGAGAGATCGCTCGTCCTCCTCGGTTCGGAGCGCGTCGGAACCAGCACCATCGGTTCCGAAGCCTCCTCGGAGCCGACCGCCCTCGACTTCATCTGCTGCACCGGCCTTGGATCGAGCTGCGTCTCGGAGCCGGACACCTTCGGTGTCAAGACCGACGCCTCCACCGTCTCAGGGTGCAGTCGCTTCGGAGACAGCGGGAGAACCACCCGCTCCGTCCGACTCTGACAAAAAGAAGAAGAAGAGAAAGCATTCTTCCAAAAGGGACAAGGCGGTTCTGGAGCAGTTACTCTCCTCTCCGATGCCGACCCCTTCGGGTGCGCTCGGTTCCGACCCACCGGAAAAGAGGCGCAAGGATCCGGACCCGGTTCCTGTCTTGACCTCTTCCCAGGAAGACCCGGTTCCGGTAGAGAAACCCCCGACCCCTACGGGACGCCCGCGATCGACCTCCCATGAATCCGGGTCCATCAGATCGGGTCGGAGTTATCGGAGTGGATCGGGCCGTAGATACAGCCCGTACCCGACTCGGAGCCGATCGAGGGAGCGATACAGCAGTGAGGGCCGTGCGGCCTCATACTACATGGGGGATAGTCCGCTCCGATCGGACCGCTCTTTTCGAAGGGACTCGATGTCTCCTTCCTTTCGGATCCGATCCTATGGCGACTCGCATGGAACACCGCACCTTTCTGAGGTTGATTACCGTCGGGACCGACCAAGGGGTTATGAGTCCCCTCCTTCGGATTCACCTGATGCTGAACTTGGCCCAGCGGAAGAACCTTCGCCGACGGACGACTTCAGAGCCTATAATGAATTGCTTCAGCGAATGGCTAAAGCACTGGATTTGGAAACGACCTCTACGGAGTCGAAATTTACTGATAAGATCTACCAGCATATCTACTGGGGTTCCACTCCTTCCGTAGCCTTTCCGCTGATCGATGGTTTTGTTGAGCTGTGGAAGAAGCTCAATGTTAAGCCTGCTTCTATCCCCGCCACTAACCGAAAAGTGGAAGGCCTTTATCGTACAAAGGACGAAAACCACCCGTTCTTGGCTGTCCATCCACCTCCTTCCTCCTTAGTCACTGAGGAGATGCAGGCAAGGGGCAAACAAGGTTCCATGTCGGCTCCTACTGACAAGGACAGCAGAAAGATTGATACTCTAGGGAGGAAAATGTACACCTCTGCTGCTTTTGCCATCAAAGTGGCTAACTATGCGGCTATGATGTCGGCTTACCAGCTCTTCCTGTGGAAGAAAGTGGCTGCTTTCCTTCCCAAACTCCCTGAGGACCAGCGGACCCTCCTGCGTGTCATCCAGGAGGAGGCCACCCGCCTCTCGAGGCACCAGATTAATACGAGTAGGAGTTTGTCCGATACGTCTGCGCGTTCCTTGCTCTCTGCAGTGGTTTTGCGGCGATTTGCGTGGCTCCGCACGACTGCTCTCCCGCCTGAGACGAGGAACAAAGTAGAGGACTTACCTTTTGAAGGGACGCTCCTTTTTTCTGAGAAGACAGATGAATACCTGTCGAAAAAGAGGACGGATCGTCTCACAGCACGGTCCTATGGTGTTCTGCACCAGGCTCCTCAGCATCCCGCCAGACCTTACTTCAGATCTTCTCAGCGGGGCAGATCATATCGGTACCAGCCTTATCAGGGGTATTCGTATCAGTCTCAGAGGAGTTACCAGAGCCCTCAACAATCCTTTTCCAGGCGCAGACAAGGTCACCGTCCCAAGCCTGGTTCTCAGCATCAACAGGCTAAGGACGCCCCCCACGCCCAGAAGCAATTCTGACAATTACAGGGACCTGAGCCTATGTTTGGGTTCAGGCTACATGCTTACTGGAGGGAGTGGCTGTCCATCGGTTCCGATGTTTGGGTTTCTGATATTGTTCAGTATGGTTATAAAGTTGAGTTTGTGAGTTTACCTTACCTGAGTCTCCCTGTCTTTTCTTCCGGACCTCCTCATACGGAGATCTTAACTGAATTGGCCACCCTGATTCAGAAGGGTGCAATTGAAGAGGTGCCCTGTGATCCTGCCCCCTTCGGTTTTTACTCTAACCTGTTTCTGGTGGGAAAGAAAGATGGTGGTCTTCGACCCATTTTAGACCTCCGGGCCCTTAATAAACTGATAAAAATTCGAAAATTTAAAATGGTCACTTTGCAAATGGTTTTGACCCTTTTACCTAGACACTCCTGGTTTGCTGTCCTTGATTTGAAGGACGCTTATTTCCATATCTCCATTTTTCCCGAACACAAGAAGTATTTACGTTTTACTTATGATGGTAAAATTTACCAGTACCGGGTTTTACCCTTTGGTTTAGCTACTGCTCCTAGGGTCTTTACGAAGTGTATAGCTGTGGTGGTGGCCCATCTGAGGTTACAGGGCTGTCGGATCTTCCCGTACCTGGATGATTGGCTCCTGGTTGGAAGTTCTGCTGATGACGTGTTTACCCAAGTATCCCTGACTTTAGATTTACGTCTTAGGTTGGGTCTTTTCGTTAATCAGAAAAAGTCAAAATTGACCCCAGTACGGTCTGTACAATTTATAGGAGTAGTCTTGGATGGGATCAAGAATGCTGGCTTCCTGCCCTCAGACAGGGCGGCCAGGATTAAGGGCATGGTCCTTCGGCTGCAGCGCTGCCGTTTTCAATCAGCTCATTTTATCCAGACTCTCTTGGGTTGTTTGGCCTCTACTACGGCTGTGGTTCCGTTCGCCAGGCTGTTCATGCGACCACTACAAATGTGGTTTAATGCCAGTTTTTCTCCCAACTCTGATTCCCAGAACAAACGTTTATCGGTCCCTCGACGGGTGGTGGCCTCGTTAGAATGGTGGTTGGCAGATGCGAATCTATTTAAGGGTGTGGAGTTTGGCTATCGTCAAACTCACTTGTCCATAACCACTGATGCTTCCCTGTTGGGTTGGGGAGCTCACTGTGAGGGTGCTTATGCTCACGGCACATGGTCACAGGCCGAACGCTCGGAACATATTAATCTCCTTGAGCTTAGGGCTATTTCAAATGCACTGATCTCCTTTTCAGATACCGTGCGCAACAAATCAGTGCAAGTGTTGACGGACAACACGACTGCAATGTTTTATATCAACAAACAGGGTGGCACGGCATCGGCGACCCTTTGTACCGAGGCGATGAAGCTGTGGACTTGGGCCATACAGAACTCGGTTTGGCTGAGAGCGGTACACATCCCGGGGGTGGAGAATCTCCAAGCAGATCAGCTGAGCAGACTACACCGGGATGTTCACGAATGGTCTCTTCGGGACAAGTACCTCGTTCCGATCTTCTCGATGTGGGGTTTCCCGGAATTGGACCTCTTTGCCACACTGGACAATCGCAAGGCCCATCGCTATTGCTCCAGGGGGGGTCTAGGCCCCGGGTCCGATGGGGATGCATTTCAAGTCGAGTGGTCGGGTCCTCTGTGTTATGCATTTCCCCCATTCCCCCTGTTAGCCAGGGTTCTGAGCAAAATCCAAGGGGAGGGGGCGACGGTCATATTGATAGCCCCTTTTTGGCCGAGACAACCTTGGTTTCACACTCTCCTTCGATTGCAGTCGCAGTCGATCAGATTGCCACTCGTTCCAGACCTTCTGTCCTGGCACGGGGTTTTGCATCACGACATTCAACGACTCAAACTGACGGCGTGGCTGATAATTCACAGTCGGGGTTTTCTGAAGCTGTAGCTCATGTTTTATTGAATGCTAGACGCCTTTCCACGAGACAGTCCTATGCGTTCAAATGGGAACGCTTTTCTGGGTGGTGCCGCAGCCGGAATTTGGACCCTTTCTCTTCCTCTTTGCCTGAGATTTTGGAATTCCTTTGGGAGGTTAAATTAGGGGGTTTAGCCAATAGTTCTGTTAAAGTATATTTGGCAGCAATTTCGGCATTCCATCCTCCTATAGATAGGAAATCAGTCTTCTCACACTACACTTCGAAATTGTTTCTCCGAGGACTGAATAATTTGTACCCCCCTGTTCGGGCTATTGTCCCTCAGTGGTCTTTACCGCTAGTCTTGACTAGATTGATGTCTAAACCTTTTGAACCTCTAGCTACCTGTCCTTTACGCTACCTTACTTTGAAGGTGGCTTTCTTGGTGGCGATCACTTCAGCCAGAAGGGTGGGGGAATTGGCTGCGCTTTCGTCAGAACCCCCCTATTTGAAGTTTCATGCGGACAAGGTGGTCTTACGGACTAAAGTTGACTTTTTACCTAAAGTGGTGTCTCAGTTTCATTTGTCTCAGGACATTGCCTTACCTGTTTTTTTCCCGATGCAGTCTTCTGATGCAGAGAGGGCCCTCCATTCGTTGGACGTGCGCAGGGCTCTTCTCTTTTACTTGGATCGTACCAAGCCTTTTCGTTTGGATTCTAATTTGTTTGTCTGTTTTGCAGGACAAAAGAGGGGAAAGAAAGCGACATCTCAGTCTATTGCGAGATGGGTTGTTCAAACAGTTTTAACATGTTATGATTCTGCTCATTTACCTTGTCCTTTGGAGGTGCATGCCCATTCCACTAGGTCCTTGGCGTCATCTGCGGCTCTGCTGAGAGGTGTTCCTCTGCATGACATCTGTAGAGCGGCGACGTGGGCTTCAGCGGATACCTTTATCAAGCATTATGCGCTGGATGTCCTGGACCGGAAGGAGACTGCAGTGGGCACCGCAGTGTTGCATTCTATTTTTGAGTGACTTTCCTGTGGCACCTCCACCCAGGTATTAAGCTTTATAATCTCCCATGTGGGACTGCACAGGAAGACCGTGGATGAAAAACAGGTTTCGCTTACCGTAACTGTTGTTCATCTAGGTCTTCCGTGCAGGCACACATGCCCTCCCTCCTTCCCCGCTGTATGGTAAAATTGAGGGTAGTACGGCGGCGAAAGGGGAACTGAGGGTATGTGTGGGGCGCTCCGCCTTCTATAGTCCATTTAGGCGGGAAAATGGCCGCGCATGCGCGGTGGAAGGCGAGAGCGCCCCCTGGTGGCTTTGAGCTATAAAAATCTCCGGTATCGGCAGGCCTGCGCGTGCGCAGTCCCATGTGTGCCTGCACGGAAGACCTAGATGAACAACAGTTACGGTAAGCGAAACCTGTTTTTATGTAGTCAGTCTTATAGGATATCTTATGCTGTCTGATTGAATTTTTTTTCTATATAGTATAATCTGCCTTGAGCTCTAGAGAGAAAGGTGATCTATAAACCAAGTAAGTAAATAGTTAAATTTGTATAATACCAGCTTAAAGAGGAACATGTATAGGTACTAGCATATTTCTCTTTAAACATTTTTTTAATAACCAGTTGTGATTCTGGTTTGATGTTGATCTAAATTGGCAAGTCTTGGAGTGTGGAAGTGATAGTTCGTTTGCCAGAATAACTAAGCCCCCCTTCCCCCCCGGCCCTGTGACATATATATTTAATAAATGGTCTGTAACTGACAATGCAGAAATCCCTAATTACATTAATTCTTGGTTTCTGAAGTTTTTAGCCAGCGATTAGTTAGTTCAGTTCCTCCAGAATTAAGATCTCCTGACAGTTCACTTCATAATTTGGTAATCTTTTTTTTCTCCCTAATTTGCAACTGATTTTTAAAGGAGACAGAGTTGAATATATAATCAGCAGCTCTTCTCAGTGTGAAAGAAAGCAAATGTAGTTCACGTATGATTCTCTTTAATCTTGGCTAACTCAAGATGTCTTTGGGGACTGAAGACCCACCTTTTGCCACCTTTTCATGAGGCTTCTGTTTATATTTTGCAGCTAATATCCATTTCTGCAGTCTGCTTCAGCTGTACCAGCCTTCGGGGCTGCTCGTTGCATCATGCTGGTTCGAGCCTGTGCTGACATGTCTCATGCACGTGGGAACAACAGCTGGTCCCAGATCCTGGGCACACCTGTCCAGTGTATGCATTTCTAAACCATACGTTTGGTTCATTTGTTTTATCGGTATGCCTTAAAAAGTGGCATCTTTTAATTCTTCTCTTTCCCTCCCTTGAACGTCACACAACTAGCACCTGTTTATTAAAACCTCTCATTATCTGAAAGACCACATGGCGGTGTAGGTAGATATTGTATTAGTCTTTCCATGCTGAACAAGGTACTTACTTACCCATCCCTTTGTTTTCTGACAGCTCAGCCTCAATTTATACACGCAGGCATATCTATTTTTATGTCTTTCTTCCAAGGAAAACCTGCTAGCTCATCAGATTGGAGGGGGAGGAAAAGGTGTAACCGTACCATTTCCGTCTATCTCTGGTGTATCTAAAGAAGTGAACTCTTGATTCATGAAAAGCTTGGGCTGGAAGAATAAATTTTGTTAGTCTTTATGGACTCGTGTTTTATTTAATTGTGGTGAAATCCACATGGTTCCCAACACTTTGGTGCTAATTTCCAACTTAGAAGTTGTAGTTGCAATTGCAGAGACTTTCTCCTGAAGCCCCCCCCCTTAAATTGGAGGTGAGCCCATGTGTGGATAGTTGATATCTGACGCCTTTCCGTGAAATTGTGATTGCTACGGTTGCTTCTTTCACTTTGTTGATGCCATTTAGCCGTTACTGAATCTGCTTTTGTATATCCTCTTCAGTGAAGCGGCGGGGGGTGGGATTTTCCCAGTGCAGAATTTGTGGTGGTGATAGAGGAGAAAGGTCTGTAGCTTAAAGCTGCCTGTCTGTAACCACAAGGGTATGTGCACACACATGCATGTCCGCGTATGTGGCATATATAAACGCATAGCCTTTCTGCTTTACGACAGGTCAGTAAGACTTCTGCATCTGACTGACATTAAAGGACTTCATGGTGGAGCTTGCAAATCTCCACTGACACTCTTGCATTCGTGCGGCCATCAGGCTTAATGGTGGGAGAGAATGCTGGCGTGTCAGCACTAATTTTCAGCCTTAACTGTGAATTTCCTGGCTTTTGTGCATAACTAAGTCCGGCTCTTATCTTACCAGTGCTACTATCCCTTCCCCTCCCCCCCCACCAGACACCAGGAGTGCTACTAGACAATGGAGGGGGAATTAACTCCTATCAGACTACCACAGGGTGCAAGGCGCTGACATAGTCTGGGAGGAAAAAAAGGTGAGCAAGCACTTTAGAGCTGACATAACATGCTGCGTAGATGTTCTTCTGGTGTGGGCCAGTCTGGTAAACAGTGAGACTTTTGCTCTGGAGACTTGCAGATCAGTGGCTGGGGATAAGGAGCTTCCAGGGTTGCAATATCTGTGTGCCGGGCAGACAGGGCTCAGCTTCTATCAGTGTGACGAAGTCCCCTGGTCGGCTCCCTGTTGAAAATTATTCTGGACAATTTCTCTGCAGTTTTTTTTTTGGTGGTGGTGAATGGGAAATGAGAGAGTGAGCCATGTCCCCTTTGGTGCTGAACACTTAGCATGTTTGGTGCGCATGGAGGCTGGCATTTTCTCATCGCTGCGTTGCAAAGCCTTGGCCATCTTCTTCCTCCCCCTAAAATATCCCCTCTTTACTCCTAAACAAATCCAGTAGAGTGTCCTTAATAGAGTGGTGCATGCGTGCTTCTCCAGGAACTGGAGAAAGTCCGCGTTGTACTATTAAGGTTCTGTCCGCTTGTACCACTAGTGTTCTGAAAGCTACTTCCTGGTGATGTTTTTCCCATGAGGAATTAAGCAAAGAAGATCGCATTTGCATCTGTGAGAAGGACGGTTGAAGAAATCCTTTCCTCGCAGTTGCTTCTCAGCTTGGAATGAGGATGACATGGGCAGAAATCAAAGAATTGACTCGGCCGTATTTAGAGGCTGTTCGCAGACTTTCCCGGCATTCTGTGCCAATAGGACCTGAGAGCAAATCGCCATAGACGCAAGAGTGATGGGTTGATTTAGTTGATCCCTCCCATAGCCTCCCTCCTCCCTCCAAGCATGGTTATATTATCTAGTTTTTGACACCAGCGTTGAAACCCAGAGATAAGCGTGGCAGTAACACGGATTAATTTGTTGCCTTGTACTTTGTAACAGGCTTAAAATCTGAATATGACTTTTCGGAGAATGTGAAATCTAATTGTAAGAAATGCCTTCTTTTATGTGACATAGGAAGAATTGCGAGTTTAAATGGGAAGTGAGGGGGAAGCCAGGGGAAGTAATATTTACTATTTGTCTGATGTATGGCCACTGAAGGGGTGTTGTAATCTTAACATTTTCTATTTGGAAGCAATTTCCTCATTTCGATTGCATTACGTTCTCTGTATTGGCTTCTGCTTCTGCCATCTTCAGTAAACTCAGAATGTCTGTGCAAAAATGAGCTTATCTTTCCCATTGCCACTATCAGCTTTCCTTAGGGCTGCATTTTGGTCCCGTTGCTTTTTCCTTCAGAGGCTTTCTCATCGTTCCATCCAGGTTTTTTCCCATCTGCCCCACATCTCTCCGTATTCCCATTCTCGAAATATCCCATCTGCACAATCTTGCTTCATACAGCGCCTTCTGACATTGTCTTTGAGCATTCTTCCATTCTGCCTCCTTGTATTCAGCACACCTTCAATTCACTTGGAAACCAGATATGGAAATAACATCTCCTGGAGAAGTGCCAGAGGGAGAAGAGGGTGGCCTGGACGAGACAAGGTGCTCTCTTTCTCTAGTTTTTGCTGTGCTCTCTTTCTGTAGCTCTGCAACACACCATAGACACCTCTTTGCCTGTGGCTTCAGCAAAGGAGTGTTCATGAATTCAAGTCAGTAGTGGGAGGTAGGAGCAGCCTACAGGAGGCAAGGTGCATAGCCAAGAGGGAAAAGTCTGAGCAAGTTAAGATGGTCCATCGATGGCTGTTCAGAGGCAACGAAGCCTCTGCGTGGCAGTGTGGTGGCAGCGGAAGGGGGGGGCTTTGCCCTGGTACGCTACTTGTGGGCTTTCCCGGGGTATCCAGCTCTGCTCTGATGCTAGCCTAGAAGGATCACTGGTGCGATCCAGCAGGAATGCTCTTCATTTCTTAAGAGATAGTAAAGGTGAGCTGCTTGCAGGGGTCTAATGGCAAGGGTGCGAGGAAGGAAAGAACAGAATGTGCGAACTGCAAAAGGTCTGAGACAATGTTCTAGAAGTATTTGTACCAAGTTAGGAGCCCAAGAACCTGTCCTGGAGGCTGGAACAAGCAGGAACGTGGCTACATCAGACCCCGTTGCCGATTGAGCCCGTGGCGAAGTGGAACAAAGTCAAAGTCAAAAGAGTTTATTGTCTATAGCCATAGGCCGTCACAATTCACCAAACATTGACTAATAAACAATTAAATCCCTTATCACAGTTTGTATAGGTTCCTAAAATTAATTAAAAACACTACAGTATGCCAAACTATCCCAGGAGTGGAACAATGGAATTCTCAGCATGATAATACTGGTGGCAAGTTCTTGGTCCAAGTTTTGATGTCTCTGATTGTTGGTGTTATCAGAACCTCTCTGTTCTCTAGCCTCATCAATTCTCTCACGATAGCAGGTTCAAGGATCTTCTGTGGGTCTCCCACTTCTCTGGTTTGTGAACAGGATGCTAAACAGATGTGTCCCCTCCCAGATTCTTCTCCTGGATGTAATCCCACTTTAATGTTCTTTGTCACTCTTCTACCAAGTCTCTAAAGAAGCAGCATATTTAAATTTCCATTTAAAACATTTATTATATTTTGCTGCACTCGTTTTTCTAAAGTGTGAGTCTCTTTGTAATATTTCCTCTGTCATTTTTGAAAAGCAGGAGTGCCTTTTTTTTAAAAAAAAGTTGCTTGTCTATGAATAAAGAACATTATGCTTTTGAGCATGTCCATTTATCCTTCATCTGACCTCTCTCTTGCACAAACATATGTTCAGCTGTGTGTCTTTTTCTCTGCTCTGCTATTGGGAAATGGAGGGTTTTCCCTGTGTGCACATGCTCTGATTGGAGAAGCTCAGGTTCTCTCCATGTAACAGCTATCCAGATGTTGAAAGATCAAAGGAGTAACCACTGGACCCATATAACTGCATTCTTCTTTTCTGTTGCTTGTGGTGTTCAATTTGTTTAAAGCCTCTTTGACTTATGGAGCACAGAAAGTGCTATAAACCATTAACACCTTAAGTGGGAAAAAGGAAAGGAAATAGCTAAATGGATTTCCCACCACCACATTTTTTTAAAAGGACAACTATAAACAGTATTTTGGGGGTGGGGGATTGGTTGTTTTCAATTGCACTGGAGATATCACCACTATAAAGGTCTAGAAATTCCTGTATTTTTGCTTACACAAAAGAAAATTCTTGTGGAAACCTCAGATCCTTCTTGGATAATTTTAGCATAAATTGATCCATGAGGAAGTTCTATCTTTCCCCCACTCCTCTTTGATTCTGTTTCCCTTGTGAATAACAGTGCCTCTGAAACTGAGTTTATTTGCTTGGATTTCTATTTTCAGCTGGTTCATTTTCCGATTTCCAGCTGCTGTTCTTTGTGACAAATGAATGTTCAGCAGAAGCGTGTCTTAATAAGAGCAATTGCAACAAATCTGTTCTAAAAAGAAGCAACCATTTTTGCAGGTTCTTAATATATTGCCTTGAGTGGTTTTGAGTATTGGTTTTTAAAAAGTATGTGTGCGTACTTAAGTTGTATTTAGACTGTGGGGTTGGATCCAAAGGTGACCCATTGGTCCCTTGCAAGGATTCCTTCCAGGAACAAAAGGCTCCTTCTGTGAGTGGAAGAAAGCAACCTACTGTAATTTTGCTTTGGGAGTCACTGCTGAATTAAAGGATGTGGGGACATTTCACTGGTCTATATACTGCCCCCCCATCATCAGTCCAGCAAATCTCTCTCTCTCTCTCTCTCTCTCTCTCTCTTCACCCGATGGTACGGGTTCTCTCCTCCCACTCCTATCGGGGGCAGGGGCGTGGCGGGGTGGGAAGTTTAAAAGCAAGCAGCACTTTTCTTGCTATTTGCAATGCAAACAGCTAGAAAAGGGCTGCGGGTGTGGCTGCTGCCACTTTGCTCAAAGCATTCCGAAGCAACACGAATCGCTTTGGAAAGCTTTGCTTTGGGATTCCTGAATTGGCTCAGCAATGCAGGGGCTGATTCAGGAATCCCAAATCTTTCCAAATTGGGCCCAATTCGGGTTAAAAACCCGAATTGGAAACCCGAAGCACACTTCCCTAGTAGCTACCATATTTTGAACTATGTGGGTGGGGGGAGATGAAAATCTCCCCAGTCCATATACCATAACAGAAGGCTTTTCTAGAATTATTCTGCCTATTTTGTTTTGTTTTTTTAATTCATAAAACAACACTAATTTGGCTATAGTTTGTTGCTGGTGTGCATTATGTTAACTTACATCAGAAGTAATTAGATCTTTTCTTGTCCTCTGTCTCAGCTAGGTCATCCATAAGTCAACTTTGATAGGTTGAAATGTTGTCTTTAGATTGGGAGAGGGGCTATGACTTAATTGTAAAGCATCTGCTCAGTATACAGAAGGTCCCAGGTTCAATACCCAGCATTTCCAGTTAAAAGGACCAGGTCATAGGTGACGTGAAAGACCTCAGCCTGAGACCCTGGAGAGCTGTTTCCAGTTTGAAAGACAATGCTGACCTTGATGGACCAGTGCCCCAGCTCATTTTAAGGCAACTTCGTGTGTTCATGTGTCAGGGTGAGCCAGGATCTTCCCTGATAATATGAACAATACAAGTTGCAGAGATTGTTTTGTCTTACAGAAGCAGGCACCCAGAGTAGCCCTGCAGCAGCTGCAGAGCTGAGCCTGCCAAACAGCTGAGAGGCGGCGGCGAGGAAGGGGGGAGCAACGAAGGAAGGAAGGAAGGAAGGAAGGAAGGAAGGAAGGAAGGAGACATGGAAAGAGGGAGACAGGGAAAGAAAGAAGAAAGCAAGGAGAGAAGAAAAGATAGAGAAAGGGAAGGAGAGAGGAAGGAAGGGAAGAGGCTAGGGAAGCAGGCGGCCTGGGTGAATCCCCGCTGCTGCTGCCCTGAGCCTGCCAAACAGCTGAGCTGCGGCAGACCCTGGCACTCTTCCCAATCATGCAGGAGGCAACCAGGCCGAGCCCAGGCTACACCCAAGGTGGAAGTTCCACCCGGAGGCAGCGGAGGGGTCTTTGGGCGCTGGGAGCAAGGTCACCAGTTACGTGGCCACTTGCCAGAGGTGCCGGAACACCCCCTCAAAAAAAGCCCTGGTCTTACTTATTTCAGGGACCTACAAGAAAAGAAAGACAGGTCTGCTCAGAATCCTACTCAAGACTGTTCAATGGGGCTTAATCCCAGGGAAGTAGTTTTTAGGATTGCACTGTGAATCTGCTGGAAATTAGAAGTATTTACTCTCATTTATGCTGTTGCATAAAATAAGATCTTGATGTGAAATGTTGGCTGTGTGAATGTAATTGCTCGGGAGCCATTTTAAAAACCTTTCCTTCTTCCCATTGCTTAACTATTGCAGTTCACATGATTACTACTACTTAACTCTTTCGTCAAGCGGCTGTGTAGGGATCAATCTGATTTTTAATGCTGATGAAGACCTACTATATGGAATCTTCAAAGGTTTCCCCACTGCAAACCCCACTGCTGAAAGATAGGTTTTCCGTTCCTCTGGCACAACATGGCAAAGTTATAATTTCCTTTTTGTGCTACTTTTGAAAGAATGCTGTTAATGGATTTTTTTTGATAATGTAGTATTTGAGCAGCCTGTTGCTCAGAATATATGTGATGGTAAACAGTACGCCATTGCATTCATGCCAGCAAAAGTCCTTTCTCCCCTCTGTTCCAGTGTATTGTGATATGATCTGGTTTTAAACTTTTTGCAAGTCACATTGGATCCCTATTTGGACGAAAGCACGATAAAGGCTTTTAAATATGACCTCACACACCCTACAACACTAAATCCTTTCTTGGTTACTCTGCCTTGCCTATGACATCTTTATCTCATTCGCTATTGTTGGCAGCTGTTTTGGAGAATACGGAATATGTAACTTCCAAGCAGAAAGGCACTGAATGGGAGTGACTGTCTCACCCCCTTCCCCAAAGTTGTTGCCCAATAAAAGAAGGCCAGAGTCTTCATAACTTCCTTGGACACACTATGGAGGCAGGAAAAGAATGGTGCACCACTCCGGAAGGCGACAAAGATTGCAACAGCTTCCTGCCTCCAAAAGGATTATGGGAAAGGTGCTACCCAATATTCTAAATGTTGCTGTCTGGTTCCAGATAGAAAAATTCCTTCCAGGGTTCCATTCCATGTAGGCAGGCATTGGATGGGTGTTAATCCCTCCCCTTCTTCAAAGTTATTGCCTGCTTTCTGATCCAGAAAGAAATTTGGGGAAAACATATCCAAGTACTTGTGTGCTCATTTCATGAAATTGGCCATGCATAGGATTATCCTAGCAGCCCTGGTGCAGGAGGGAGCATGTCTGTTCATGAGAGGGACATGTTCAGGACCAGACAAAGTCCCAGATGAACTGATTGTTGTGAAGGCCGATCAGATCCGGGTCTGTCCTTGCCGCTATGCTTTTGGATGAGGGAATTTTATGGTGTCTATTCGTCCTGAGATAAAAGGGTCATGCGCCAGATAAAAAAAGACTGTTTCAATCCTCTTTATGAGGAGATTCTAATTCTTTTAATTCTGTGGTGTTGTGCTAAAAGGGATTTTCTGGCAATGCAACACTTGAAAGGATTATTTTAGAGGATGTGCATGTGTATAATATATGTACATATAAATATAGTCTGGGTATGCCTTTTGAGAAATGATTGATATAATAGGGAAAGGGTAAAAAAAAAAGTTAAACGTTTTGACTTCTTTCTTCCTCATTAACACGGTTGGATTTCAGACCAGTCACTGGGAACAGAGGTGGCAGCAAACCAAAAAAAAGCAGAGGATAGCAAGAATTCTCAGGAAGGAGACATTTATGAGTACAAGAGAAGTTTTAAACAGAACATATTTAAACATTTTTTCTGTGATCTTCCAAGTTAAGGCCATGGAGTGTTGTCTGTTGGTCCTTTACTGGCCGATGGTTGGTTGGCTTTTCTATGGAAAATTTTCCAAGTCTGAAAGTTTGTGGTCTGATTTTTTTAAAACGTTACAATTTTGGGGGGCGGGGGGGTGAAGCTGTCTGTTAATTTAGGCTTATGGATATTCTGTGATTTCTGATACTCAGCCCATTATCCCTCTTCCTTAGAAATGCCTGCAGCGTAGAGTCTCTCTACACAAGACACCTCTGTGCCTGTTCGTCAAGCGTTAATTGGAAAGCAAAGTTTAAAAAGACAGAGCCGCAGAAGTGGCTCCTCGGAGGGTTTGTTCATTTCATCTTTGCCTTCTGGAAGGCTCTGTCAATTTCACCTCTCCCATCTAAAACTGTGTGAGATCGCAAAGAGAAGAGAGGAATGGAAATGGGCTGGAGCTGCCTTCCAGAGCTGGACTTGGACCTGGAGAGGTTATAATGGGCTGAAGTTTTCCTTCTGGCATTTCACAGCCCCTTCACACACCTCCAGTGTATATCAAAGCCTTCGCCCTGCCACCAGCTCTGTCTTTTTAAACTACCCTTCCCAGCTAACATTGGATCTCCTGACATGTGTTCTTCATGTGTCGGATGTCTTGTGTAGAGAGACTTATAGACTTCATTAAAAGCCCTAGCAAATAAAATAGTCTTGCAGTGCCTCCTGATGTCTTCTAGGAACAGTGCCCTCCCTCACCTGCTCAGGGATTCCCATTTCAAAAGATGGGAGCTGCTTCTAAAAAGGACTGGGCTCTAGTAGATGCAAAGCAGGCAACTTTAAAGGAAAAAAAACAGGTGGCGGCAACCAGAGGACTGTAATTAGGGAGCACACGATCCTTCAGATGTGTTCATCCTAGGTAGGGCTGCCAGCCTCCAGGTGGTAGCTGGAGATCTCCCAGAATTACAACAGATCTCCAGGCCACAGAGATCAGTTGCTCTGGAGAAAATGGCTGCTTTAAAGGGTAAACTGAGGCTGTCCCCTCCCCCAACCCCGCCCTTTTCAGGCCTCCCCCCCCCAGAATCTCCAGGAATTTCCCATCCTGGACCTGGCAACCCTAGTCTTAGGTCATGAAGTACATTAAAGATTGTATTCAGTGCCTTGAATTGAATATGGAAACAAACTGGCAGGGCACTTAAGTTCTGCTTGTAATCTTTTTTTCCCCCTAGGATAAATTCTACTGGAAATATAAGCCCTCTGTAAACTGTGTAGTATGATTAGTGTGCACAGTTTCTCTCTCCAGTGCTTTACTTCTGAATTTCTGGGGTCTCTGGTGTAGCTAAGGCTGATGTGCCATCCTAGAACTTCAGTAGAAGTGGCCAAAACCATGAGTCATAGGTGGTTCTAAAAGCCACAGTAGTGGCTGTGGTCTCTTGGTCACTCATTCTGAATGCTTTCTAAGTTATTAAAAAAAAACCTGTGGAAAGAAGCAGCCACCACCAGAAAGTAAGTATATATCATGTGATCTCCTTTGGCTACCAGAGTATCCCGCTGTCATGTTCTCTGCTCCAGCCAGTAAGGAGGTCAGCTAGAGTTAGAAGTCCTGGAACGCCACTTGTAAAAATTTATAGCAGAAAATAGCAGGTCGGCCATGTGGAGAAATAGAAGCAGAAAAGAGAGTATATTTTCAGTAGTAATTTAGTGCATGATTGATCTTGATGCTGTTAGTGGAGTGTTCATAGCTCAGCGAACTCACCAGCAGTGACTTGTTTGTACTGTGTGTTTGGGGTGTTGGTGGTGATGGGAAACTGCAAGAAAAATGAAGTGAGGGCTTTAAAAAAAAAGCAGTAAAATGTCTTTATGCATTACAAAGGCAACCTGTTGGACTTCATGTGAATGCATTTTTAAGATAATTTTTTAAGCAATTAGATTTTTTTTTGTCTCTGCTTTTGTTATACTGCTTTTATGGATACAAAGATAATTTTGCCACATTCTTTGCCTGCCACTTATACTTTTAGGCCCACGCATGCTGTGTTTTGAGGTGCATGAAACCATGAGTGATTCCGCACACATTGGATAATGCACTTCCAATCCTCTTTATTGATCATTTGGAACGGATTTTTTGGGTGCGGAACAAAAAAATCCACCTCAAACGATTGATAATGTGCATTGAAAGTGCATTATTCAACGTGTGCGGAATCAGTCCATGTTTGTTGTTGATGCCTTTTCCCCATTTTTTAAGTCACATTGAGTTTAGACTCTTAACTCAAGGGTTTTCATATTGTTTATTATTTTTACTCGACTTCTCCAGATAGTTGTTCAAAGTGGCCCAGAATATAGCAGAATTTTCACATTTCCCCCTATCCCTTTGCAATTCCAAATCTTGTATATTATCCTGAACTAATTTACAATATCTCAAAACCATGGTCCATTTCCAAAGAAGAAAAAACAAGTGCGCTGCCTCATCTTCAGGAGGTGTTTGGCCCTACTGAAAATATTTTGTTTGACCTAGATGGCATACAATACCAACTACATACGGTCTTTTCCTTTTAAAATTCGTATCATATTAGGGTTGCCAGGTCCCTATACCCTCTCGTGGGGAGGGAGTGGGCTGGAACTTACTTGGTGTTCTTTTCTCGCTTGCCTGTGAAGTGTGCTCCCAGCGTCGATACTATGATGTCACTTCCTGGCCCCTGCGCAGGGCCAGTTCAGCCTATTGGGAGCCATAATTGGCCCCTGCAAAGCACGGGAGCATGCCCACTGTTGGGCACGGTGACATCACTTGCGGAAATGACATGGTTACGTTCGCTGGGGAGCATGCCTGCTGCACACTTGCCCGAGGATTCCTTGCCTCCCAGCCCTGTTCCCCATGCCTTTCCCCCTGCCGGCCAGGTAAGCAGTGACAGGGTGCAGAGGCTGGGAGTGGGGAATCTCCCGCCTCCACCAGGGGACTTGCAATCCTATATCAAATGTTAATTTCAGTATATATTGCAATAACTATGCCGAGGTTTCTGTTGGGTGATTTGTCCGCAAGTCTTTTTCTCATTCCGTCTGGCAAATGCTAAATGCCTGCAGTATTTCATTGAATTTGCTTAGCATATTATTTGAATTGTTCTGAGTGACTAAATATCTCAAAATCTGCCCTTTTCTTCAAAGGACTATACCTTCTTAGCAATCTGTTAATAAAAGAGCATAGCTGTGAATATTGGAATGCAGGTGATCTGTAATTGCATATAGATTTCCCATGTGACTTCAGTATTAAAGTC
The DNA here is from genome assembly GCF_028583425.1 of Eublepharis macularius. NCBI lineage: Eukaryota > Metazoa > Chordata > Lepidosauria > Squamata > Eublepharidae > Eublepharis > Eublepharis macularius. The sequence goes on along the minus strand of NC_072796.1, from coordinate 122,801,851 downwards.
ATTAATTCAGCTAAATCGTGGCTTCAATCCAATGGTGCACTTCCGTGGATGGAACAGTTTCTGCCCATGGAGGGTGACTGTCTTGCATGCTCCTCCCACCACAACTCGGGTTCCTCGGGGTGCTGCTCTGGGTGGACAGGAGAACCCGAGGAACCACTTTGGGGGTATTTGGGAATCATTAGGAAGCAGGAGTTGAGAACGTCTCACCCTGTGAGTGAGAATTTATTTCTGCAGATGTAGTTAGCTTGATCCAAGTCCGTATTTGTCCTGAACTTGAAGATCTCCTGATGCTTACTTATCTTCTGCGCCTTCATTTTAGCATAATGCAACTGATAAACCAGGACTAATTTTATGCATACAGTGTAGCCCAGGGAGATACATTACCTTTAGTATTTTGCCTTAATTCCTGCTGTGTTTTTTTGCAATACAGCACACAGCATGTTTCAAAGATGGAGACAATCAGCCACAAATTAAATAATTGATTGACAGCCCAAGAAAATTAAATAATTAGCCATTGTCAAAGTCTCCGGAATAAGGCTGAAACATTCTGTCCCCTCCACGTATTTAACACTCTTTCTTTCTTAACCCTTTCTTCTTCTTTTTTTGGCTAGGATATTTTTGTGACTTTCCTTTCCCCCCTAGCAGTTTAAAGCCACATTCTTTGGAGCGCAAGTGAGGATTGCCCAATTTTCAAACAGACTGCTGTCAGGAGATCGTTGCTTTTTAAGTAGTCCAAAAGGGAAATGTGGAAAACAAATCATTCAGCTAATGTAGCACAAAACTCTTTTCCATGGAAGTTATTAGTTCTTGGAAACTTTCTGTAATCATGTCCAACTCTAGTTTCTTAAATCATTTGGGGCTGCTAAAGGATTTGGGGGGGGGGGCGGTGAGTGAGAGGGAAAATCTTGGCACTGGCTTTTAAAACCTCCTGCCTTGCCTTTGGCATGAATAAGAGGGCTGGCGGGGAAGGGGAGATGTTTTTGTCAGAGGAGAGGGTTTTAGAATCCATCAAGCTCGAGCTTTGTTCGTTGAGAAGGAATATCTATTGAAATAAAGGCTTGGCTTTGTTGTAAAACTTGCTTGTGCCCAAGCTCCTTTTACTTCTCGGATTTGTTGTATATACAGATAATATTGCCATCCTAAACAGCTCTACTGAAATCTTCTAAATGGGGCTTATTTCTAGGAAAGTTTTCTTAGGTTTGCGCTAGAAGTTGCTCAGCTTAACAGTGCAGTCCTAGCCAGGTCTACTTGGCATCTTACTCAGATTCATTCAGTGGATCTTACTCCCAGGAATTGCTCTGTGAATGTCCAGTTCCCAAGATAACAACCCTGTTAGGCCCAGTTTAACCCTGAGTAAAGGCTCCCCATGTGTTGTGTGTGGGCTCAGCATTTTGTTTATATAGTGCTACATCCTGCACAATATACCCATGTGTGCTTGCTTCTGCAAGGGTTACAAATATCTGCCATACAAACTTTCAGGGCTTTTTTTCTGGGAAAAGAGGTGGTGGAACTCAGTGGTGGAATTCAAGATCGCACAGTGACATCACTTTGGGTCAGCTGGAACGGGGGGGGGGTTAAAGTTTAAATTGCCCTTGGCGAAAAATGGTTACACAGCCGGTGGCCCCGCCCCCTGATCTCCAGACAGAGGGGAGTTTAGATTGCCCTCCGCACCGCTTGGCATTGCGGAGGGCAATCTAAACTCCCCTCTGTCTGGAGATCGGGGGCGGAGCCACCAGCCATGTGATCATTTTTAAGAGGTGCTGGAACTCCGTTCCACCGCGTTCCAGCTGAAAAAAAGCCCTGCAAACTTTAAGTACGCATACCTTGCACAGGTTGCAGCAGAGCTTAAACATGACCCTGAGCCCGTGCAGAGTCTCCATTTTTCTCACCAGCATCACATTTATATCAGGCCATAGATCGGGCTGGCAGGTTGTGCCTGAAAATAAACAAACAGAAGGCATTTGGCAGCTGATCTGTCCTTTCGTGCATTCCTTCTCTTGCTTGGCCCACTGGGATAGCATGGGAGCACGCTGGATGAGTCTTGGTATCCCTCCCGACCCCCTTTGGGAAACTAATGTCTTAGCAGTCTGGTTGCACAGTAGTTGCCGGGCAGCATTATAGATGCTTCGGCTAGCTAAGAAAAAAAATCTAATTATTTGTAGTTTTTGAGCCAGAGTGCTTTTTATGATGTCTGCAGCATGTTTCGAAGTGTGTCTGCAGTTCTCCTGGCGACCAGTGAACAGATCGCTTCGCCGGAGTGGAGGTGACTCCCCCCTCCTTTGGTGGTTTGAGTGGCCTGCTAATTAGGTCTCTTGGTTTGCTCAACATGTTATGGTGATTTGTGTGAGAGAAAAAGTGGATTTAGAAAAAATGTCTTGTCGGTATCTCACAGTGACAGGGCTTCAGAAGTCAGATATTCTCTGTGTCCTACCTGCATGCAGGCTTCTCAGGTCTTTCCTTTCACCTTGTTCATCACAAATCGTAAAGTATTTTCAGCTTGATTTTTCCCAAGCAGGCTTTAGGAACCAGCTTCTGGTACAAGAATTGTCTTTAATCTGCTACCCCGGGAAGGGCATCCATTTGTCCTTTGATTCTGTAGGCTGCATTCAAATGGTACAAACAAGCCTAGCACATTCATCTCCCCCCCCCCCCCCCGGCCTTGTGTTCAGGATGCAGATTGAAGAGTTGTTTGATACAAATCACAATTAGTCGAGATGTCTGAATTTGGGCTAGAGTAGTTTCCCTGGAGAAAATGACAGAAAGTGAACTTTTATGGCATTATACCCCGCTGGGCTCTCTCCCCTCCTTTACCAAGCTCTGTCTCCAGGTCTCGAAGAACCTCCCAATTCAGAGTTGACAAACCCAGTCTAAATTGTGCAAAATGATAAACTGTGTGTGTATGTCCCCTTGCCTACCAACCAGGATTCTAAATTTCAGTCTTTTTAAAGAGTTTTTGGCATTCATTTTGAATATTCTTTGTGTGCATCTAAAAAAGGTGATGTAACAAATACGGGTTTGCAAAGAGGTGTATAGGACCAGTGCAACGGCCTGGAGCTGGGGTTGTATACAGCTTTCTGTAAGTACACCCTTGACAGAAGGCTCAGCTTTGCCATAGTGTTCAGTTCTCATAATTACACTAGAGTAGTGTCCCCTCTCTCACTTCACAATGGCAGGTGGAGAGATTTAAAGCAACAAGGCAGTGATTGTTCATACCTCAAGAGCAATATTGGTTCCTGATTGCATATAACATGACCCCAAATCCCACAGACCAAAAGCACTAATTTTTTTAAGTGACACGGCCTTGGATCATATGAGTAAGTCCTTCATTTGCTAGCTAGTCTTTGCCACAGAATGCTTTCCCTCTTCTGCTGACGTTTTTGTTTGCGCAAGATCAGTGGTGCACCCATAAGCAAATGGTAACAGAAGAGAAAGGCAGAGACTATCCAGCACACATGGAACTTGTTCACAGGATCAAAATCTTGTTTTGTATCCTTCTGAATATAGTAGTTTCATCTACAAATTTTGGATTTTTAAATATATTTTGCAATAATTAATTTAAGGGTATGCGTTCCTAATATGCCTTGACGTTGTGTAATTTACTTCCAAACATTTGTGGCAATGGTGTGGAAAAAGCAGATGGTCTTTGTAAAAAATCCACTGTGCTGAGCATTAGCGCAATTATTCATCTTACACGCATTTATGAACTGGTGCAGTGCCTTGCTAACTAGGACTGGGGGAATCTGCCTATTGCTTTAACTGTTGCAACCATGCTGTCATTCTTGCATCGAAAAACGTATTTCGCTTATTCCAGACTAGAAGCAAATAATGCCTAACTTGGTATTTTGAAATAGTTTTTTCCCCAGTACTGCATGGATCGATGGATATTCAATGCATATTGTATATGGTTTTTCCATGGGCTAAAGTAATTACAAAGGGATGTTCTCTTTGAGCGCGCTTGTTGAATGTGGCCTACTCCAAGGTGAGCTCAATGGCTGGGTCCAGCATCAGCGGTGCTGTGTACAACCATTGTCTTCTTTGTTTACCCTTTGCGCTTTTTAGCAATAAATTGGGTGGCACAGGAAATTTCCAGGAAATCAAACCTTAATAGCAGCTGTTTTTGCCATATGCCTCTTTTAGAAGAGAGAGGGGATGCAGTCTTAAGCACATTTACTTGGAAGTAAATGCCATTAAAAATCTTACGGAGCATTCAAATAAATGTATTTTGGAACGCTGGATGTAAAGGAGATTGCATAAATGCGTCAGGTAAGAGATGCCAGATGTTGCAACAAACAGCTGTATAAAACCATGCTTGCCTCTGTGTTTTTGCTTGTGTGGATATAAATGTAGAAGGAGCCCAGTGTCGCAGAGTGGTTGGCGGCAGTACTGCAGCCCAAGCTCTGCTTATGACCTGAGTTCCATCCTGGCAGAAGCTGGGTTCAGGTAGCCAGCTCAAGGTTGACTCAGCCTTCCATCCTTCCAAGGTCGGTAAAATGAGTACCCAGCTTCCTGGGGGTAAAGTGTAGATGACTGGGGAAGGCAATGGCAAACTACCCCATAAAAAAGTCTGCCAAGAAAACGTCATGATGTGACATCCCCCTATGGGTCAGTAATGAGTCTGTATTTGCACCTTTACCTTTTTTTTCAGATGTAAATGTACATAGGTAATGAATATCATGCACCAAGGATTGATTGCAGTGGTAAAACACTTCAGGAAACATGGAGAAGAAAACACTATACAAAGCTGACCACTAAATCCACAAAAGTGGATGGGCCACATTTTGTTTTTACTGGCCTGCTTGCTGCACATACTTATATTATTGACTAATAGTCAATATGGCCATTAGGCAACCCAAAAGAGAAAGGGGGACTATCATTTTCTAGTTTATAAATGCTTCTCTGCCTGGTCTCCTGGTGGTGATCCTTTAATTTTGTCCTAGGCGACCCAATGAAGGGTTCTTTAGAAGGCTGTTTTAAGAGGAGTTACCTTAAGGCACCTACAGTTTTTTCATAGAATAAAGAAGAGATGCAACTTTTTAAAATTTAAAAACTTAAAAAAAAACTTTTTTAAAGAAAAAAAACCCTTGTCTATTGTAAGTAACAGATGCTGATTTTATTTTGACCAATCCTTCAATGTATGAAGATAATTTTTGGCAGATACATCTTTTGGAATTGTTTAGAAACTATAGACTTAATCATGGCTAACTATTGCCATACACATAGTTTGGAGTGTCTAATACAATAAGTTTTAAGGTAACACAGCAGCCCTTATCTAAGCTGCTTCTCTTTCTACCTGATCAGAGTTTTATTAGACCTGGGTAAACTTCCCCTCCTAGTTTTGTCTGTGGATGAGAGAAGCCGACACATTTCTATTCCACAGGCAAGCGAAGGGGCAAGCAGCTGTTTGGCTTAGAGGCTTGATGCACTTGGAATTTACAATCCACTCATACCGCCCGCCTGCAATTTACTGTGTGGAACGGAAAATTGTTTGCTTGTTTCTTGTCCTGGTAAGGCAAGATTTAGATTAAAATGAAACACAAGTGTGTCATAAACGGCTGGGAAATTACGCCTGTTCAGTTGTATTGCCTCTTTGTTAACCTTGCTGATAGGAAAATGTGGTGTCTTGTTTCAGATAACGCTTGTGGCTGGAGTGCATGTTTTGTACCTGGCGCGGGGATTTACTTGAGATATGTTCGTGTGAGTGACTGGGTTGTACTTCATTGCGACAGCCCTTCTAGAGGGAGGATTCGGCAGTATAAATTAAACGTTTTCTTCCTTATACATTAGAAATAATGCCTGCTTGTTAATTCCTTGTATACAAGCTGGCTACCTCCATTTCAGATTTTAGTTTATACTTGGAGTCCTTACACCAAATCACCATGTTTTGACCTCTTCCCTTCCCCCCCTCTAATCTGTATAGTGGGGGTCCTGCAAAGATTACCGAGGAAATGTATGGGAAATGCTTTAAAACCTTGCAAAAAGTCCCATGTAAACATCACTTATTAGAATAGGGTTTATAATAACTGAAAATGTTCATCATTAGCTAAATGTTTGAATGTAGTGGTGAACATATCACTTGATGTCTGGGCTATCAAGGGATGATTTGCTGTGCGTGAATGATTCATCCCAGATCAGATTCCAGAGAAAGAACTTTGGTATTGCACCAAGTATAGTGCTTTTCAGTAAGACTCGTTCAGCTGGTAAACATCAAGTGGTGTGTATGCTCATACAAGTTGGCTCCAGATGTTGCAGAATAGAATCCATGTCTTCAAATGCAATGATGTCCTGAAATGTATTTTCCTTTTAAAATAGTGGGGTGAGGCAGGGTTTTTTTTTTAAAAAAAAAACAACTATTGGAAGATGCTTTCTTTCAAGGAAGTACTAAATTGTGTTGTTCAAAGTTGGCCTTGTAAACTTCAGGTTACTGCATTTTGATGCCCCCCCCCCCCAAATCAGAGTGGTTTATATATTTATACCGAATTCCTTTTTTCTATAATTCTTATAAAGCAATTTTAGAATTCTTCCTACTCCTTAAAGTTTTTGAAAACTTAATCTTTCCATACTTCGCCTCCATTGACAATGTTGCCATATGCCTCCCTGCTACCTCTGTAATCAATTTCTATTCTTTTGGAATATTTTATTCAATATATCTTGTTATGAAAGATTGAACTCCACCCCTGCATAACTAATCTGACCCTGAGCTTGGATGCGCAGCCAGTAATTCTTCAAATGATTATTTCAGCTTCCGTCCTTTTATCATATTTTAACATTCTGTTCCCTCCATTTATTTCTAATATCTCATTTTATCTCTCCCTTCTGCATTGGTCTTGATTTAGCTCAGACATGCTCATCTTTCCCTTTTCCTGACTGTATGTATTTTTCTGAGATTCTCCAGTTTTCAGAATTCTCTTTACTGCTTGTTCTAATTTTATCATAAAATGCTACCTGCCTCGACTGCAATTTTGTGCGCTGTTGGAGAAATATGGATGTTTGGAGCAGGCCTGATTACATGCAGATTGACGGAAGTCCATCTGTTTCATGTGTAAATTTTTGGCAATATTTGCATCCACAGAAACAGAGAGATCGTTCTTCCTCTGAAATGTTCTGGCAGGTTAGTGACTTAGGTGTGATGCTGAAGTTCTGTTGTATACAAGCTTTTTGGTTTTTTTTCTGTATGAAAATACCACTCTTTTGAAACACCTATATGTCAGAAGATGATGGTTTCTTTTTGTGATGTATAGCAATGGTTGTCGGTAACTTTGGAAGCCCATCTCATTTTGGCAGTGAGGCATTTTTTTCTTGTCACATAAAACATACTTGATAAATTTTCATGGTCGGTGGACATGGCTTGGTAATTTTCAAACCTTCGATCTAAGGTGGAATTTCTGAAGAATTATTAAGAGGAGAAAGAAATTGTGCTTGTCCTGTTGGCACTGGGCTGATATTATTTTAGTATTTTGTCCCCTCTTTTGCAAGCCCCTTCCTCCAGTTAGTCTTTTGGAAGACAAACTCTCGCCTTTTTTTACTCATTTAAATGTTTGTCTTTGAAGACGCTTGGGAAGAACAAATGGAAGGTAGGAATGTCACAAATGTCACTTTCTTTGTGTCATTTGAAGTGTTACAATGTGGATCCTTTTTAAAGCCTCACTGCTCAGATGGCACGTTTTGAGATAAAGTTAGTTATTGTTTAAATATGTAACCCTTCTAGAGATGCAAGAATGAAAACCGTTATTTCCAGATCTGGCCAGAAGGCACTTGTTGACTTTTAGACAATGTATCAAGTACTCTACGTGTTCTTTCTGCTTCTGGAGGCGGCCGAGACTCCTAACGGTATTGGGGCTAGCTCTGAACTGGTGTTTTCTCTTTTGTTGCTGGACAAAGCCAGCAGGGGAGCTGAAATTTCATGGAAATCCAGGCTCCTGATCCAAATGTAAACGGAACAGAATTATTCATGGTCTATTTATGGTAATCTTAGTTGCCACATTTATATTCTACCTTTCCTCCAATTACCTCAGGTACATGGTTCTTTCCTCTTCCCAGCAAACAACCTTTTGTTCTCATAGCAAAACTATCAGGTACTGGGATGAAGTGGAAGTGACTGGTCCAAGGGCAGTTAGTGAGTTTCATGATTCACAGGGGATTCAAACCCCTAGTCCTAGCCTGACTCTAACCCCCGCCCCCATTTTGCATTTGGTGTCCTGTGCCTTTCTACACAATCTAAATGCCTTTTAAAATATGTCATTACAAACCCTTACAAACTCATTTTTACTGCGGGCAACTAGGTCAGCCTGCACATTGGCGAAATCAACAGCAGCCCATACATGAGCTTGCTCTGTGGTGGCCCCTGCCCTATGGAGCGGTCTGCCTGAGGAGGTCAGGAGATCCCCCATGCTCCTGGCTTTCTGCAAACAATGGAAAACTGAATTATTCAAAAAGGCTTTTTTCTCAGATAGGAGGGTAGTATTGTAGGGAGGGGGTCTCAGATGTTTTGCTAATGAGTTAGGAACCGTAGACTTCACCATTATGCTGCCTTACATGTTATCTCTTGCTTTAAATATGTACTCCTATATACTACCTGTGCTTCCTGTTGTTTAATGTCAGCCTTAGAATTGATTATGTTCTGTTTCAGCAAATCTTCAACCCCATATTGGATCCTCGCTAATGCTATGTCTTTGTAAACTTGTGTTCATTTATCCTATGACATTGTTTATGGAAATGTTCGTGATGCTGTATGGAAATGCCTGCCCTTGTCCTTGATGCTGATTGTACTAATCTCACATTATGTAATCCGCCTTGTGTCTCAGTGAGAAAGATGGACTATAAATGACATAAACAAACAAACAAACAAATGTATGTAACTCTAGTGATTTGTCAGCTGAATTGGTTACCTGTTTGCTTCCAGGCTCAATTCAAAGTGCTAGTAAAAGACCTTCACTGGCTTGGCTTTCCGACGGCTGTCCAATGGACTTTTCAACTGCCACTTGTCCAACATTCCACCAAGCTGCCTACATTTCCCATCAAAACTTGAGGGAAGCTGACAAGTGTCCAACCTGTGTAATTTGTCACTTGTAGTTTGGCCCTCAGGCTCATCATCAGCAACGGTTCTTGGTGGTGTAAGCTGACCACTTGTCTCCCTCTGTACTGCTGCCAGTTTGCAGTAGGAAGCACAGAAGGAGACTGTGTTTATATTCAGATGTCACAAAGCAGTCACAGGCTGTTAGTGACATGGTAAGTCCTAAAACCCTCAGTCTCAGAGATTCCTTCCCATCTCTTCACACAGATTCTTCCTAGTTTAGGAATTCTAACCAGATTCATTGTAGCGCCCACATTCATGCAACTTGAGAAAACTGAGGTGAATTTGTTACCCCCAAATTGGTATTTTAAGGCAGTATTAAAACTGTGAATCCTGGTTTGTGACCACTAAAAATGCCATTTTCTTTAAGTGCCCGTTGCAGATATTAAATTGTGGCTCAAGTTGGAGTCTACCAATATGCAAAAACAAGTCAGTTCAAGGTTTTGGGGAAGGGGGTTGCACCTTTGGTTTGAGTCCTCGAAAAGACATTAGTAAAATCTCTCCTGGCACTCTGAAAACAGTAGTGCCGTCAGTGATTTATAAAAATCATTAAGAACTGTATTTAAAGATTGGTGGTTGTCCCAGTCTTAATTTGCTAGATCTCTGAGGACCAAACTTTTGCCCTCAAAGCTAACTGCTTGCAAATCTAAATGAGGAGGGAGCTTTCAAGGCCAAAACTTCACTACAGACTTCCCATCCCTCCTTCTCCTCTGTCACACATCTGCCTGCATTGGCTGCCATTAATTAAGGTTGATGAAATGGAAAAGAAAATGCAGACGAAGCTCAAATCCTTGCTTTGATGACTTCAGGAATGGATAAGAACGCAGCATTCCAATTCATGGAGTCACATCTGAGGACCAGCCAAACAAAGCAATAACTGAAGGAAACTGCTAGCCAGCTAGGATGTAAAAATCGGAGAAAGAAAACCAGTGTGTTATTGTTTTATTTGCTGCTGTGAAGAATAACCGTCTTGGTCTCTTAGCCTGGGAAACCTTGGAAGGTGTTGGTTTCCAAAAGGGAGGGATACTGCTGGTTTATCTCTCAGGGTAAAGTATGATGAGAATTTCATAGAAAAATTACAAAGGGCAGCTTGGGTTGGGGGAGGCAGTCTTGCTGACAACCATATTCTTTGAAGGAAATTTGGGGCCTTGGGAGAAGGCAAAATGTATGGAATATCTGTGTAAATCTTCAAAGATTCCTAGCCCCATTTCTAGTCATTTTCATTTGCATAGATTTGTGGGAAACCTATCCCTAAATAGCCAAATAAACCAAGTAATGGTAGTGCAGCCAACTTAGGCAATGCTTAACTATTACCAGAAGACCAATGTACTAAAGAAATGTCACTCTTGTGAGATAGATTAATGTACTACCTTTCATGTACTACAACCAACTTTGGGTATGTTTCTCGGAGGATGCACTTCGGGCACAAGTGGTAGTTTGCTACTAAATACCAATCTGGACTGAAAGCCTACGAAATGTTGACTTGCGCCAAGATTCTACTGTTCTCTATCAAAATATTACTTCTCTTTTGGCCATCTATGTGAGGGATACCACATTATTTTATTCTTTTTCTTTTTGGCAGCAGGTAAAATAAATGCCATCTGTATCAATCTGTTTGTGCTCGAATGATTGCGCTAGGCTAGCTAGGCATTTGATCAAATCACTTCAAGGTAGTTGGTTAGGAAAATTTGTCTACTGTATAGATAGCTCAAGGTGGGCATGGCAAACAGGGGCACAGGGGCAGGATCTTTGCAAAGAACTGTCCATGCCTTTTCGCTTACAGTGATTCAGAAAGGATATCTGTGCTGGTCTATTGAAGTAAAAATAAGCATGGGTCTTGTAGCGCCAAGACTCTTGTAAAGGGTAAGACAAAAACAGAAACGCCTGCTATTGTGCCCGCTTAGGTCAACAGACAACAGAATTCAAGTCATGGTAATCTCTGAATAGGTGTTAGCTGAAGTTGTATTGTGAAATTACAAGGTTTTGGTGTGCAGACTTATAGTTCCATCCTAAGCGGAGTTACAGCCTTGAACTTAGAAAGGTGTAACTCTGCTCAGAATGGGACTGTTAGTCACAGAGAGGTAGTTTTCTGCTCTGAAAACTTGGAAGGTTCTCCCAGTGAGTAAATGCAAGAATATTTCTTTGAAAGACAGATTGTCCACCGTTATCCATCTTCCCCTTGCAGTGCACAGCCACAGATGGATCTTTACAGGAGGCACACTGTGATTACATGGGGTGGCAGTAGGATCCCGAAGACCAGTTCTCTGTATGAACTGGATGTACACCAGGTTCTTTGCAGGTGTACACCAGGTTCTTTCCTAGGCATATGCCTAGGAATTTCTCAGAATACAAATCAGTGTGGGAAATGTATATGGAAGGTAGAAATTAGGTTCTTTGTTCCTTGGAATGAAACACTTTAAAAAAGGAACACAATTTCCTCCTTTACAGAGGGTTGGCTCTGAAATGCTGTGAATGGCAGGAGTTCACTGAACAGTTCGACTTTATTGCCCTTCCCACTTCAACCCCCTGAAGAACAGCTCCTGAGGGTCAAGAGACAGATGTAATAGGTGGGATGGGGTGCTGTAGATCGAGAGGAAACCAGCAGAAATGGCTCCAGTCCTTCTTGTGCGAGGTATTCTGCAATCTGTGGTGGGCTTTTGTGTTTCATTTTGGGTAATTATTTTAAAAGCATTTTTCCATCCAGCATTGAGAGTCTTGATACCAGCGAACTAAATTGTGTTTTATGCTATCACGGAGATCAATATTTTCCTTGACCAGCTCATATGAAGTGGTAACTGGAAACAAGATATTAAAGAAGTCACAACGGAGAGCAGGCCAGGCACTCATAAGTGAGTGAGGGGCATGTGATGGTTAAAGCATCAGAAATAGGAGCTGGGAGACCCAGGTTCGAATCCCCCCTCTGCCATGGAAGCTTGCCTGGTGACTTTGTGCCAGTCACACTAATTCAACCTAACCTACCCCACAGGGTCTGTCTGTCTGTCTGTCTGTCTGTTTGTTTGTTTATTTGTTGTGATGAGAAAATGGAGGAGAGGCAAATGATGCAAACTGCTTTGGATTCTTATTGGGGAGAAAGGTGGGGTATAAATAAAGTAAATAAAATTTTAAAACTCTAGAAGGGAGGGGGCTGTAACTCAGTAACAGAACATCTCCTTTGTAGGCAGAAGGTCCCAGGTTCAATACAGGCACCTGCAATTAAAAGGATCAGGCAGTAGGCAATGCGAGAGACCTTTGCCTGATACCCTAGAAAGGCCCTGCCAGTCGGAGAATACTGACTTTGACAGAGCCAGGGTCCGTCTCTGTATAAGCAGGCTCATGTGTATTTTGATTTGGCCTTTAGCCCATTCAGCCAAGTGTTGTCTGCTCAGATTGTCAGGAACTGTCTTAGGGTGAGGTATCCCATATTTACAAACACCCATTTGCAATTCTTTCTCCCTGTACTCTGAGTTTCTTGGTGGTTATTCATACCCTACAGGTTAGTTTTTAATAATCAGTTAATTTTTGACTCACTTGGTGACCTGAGTATGGAAGGTCTATGTGCTTAGACTCCCATTTGGCATTCTGTATATAAACATGAAATAGTTTCAGTGGAAATATTGGGAGATTACAAGCGACCCTTATTGTTCAGTTGGTTGTCATCTCTGGGATTTTCTGACTTCCCCTGTACACGGGTCAGGTTGCTTTTGTCGTATTTTGACTGACAGTTCTACAATTAGGGCTATTCACCTACTGAAATATATATCTCTGTTGCTTTACTTTGAAACTGTTATATTCCTTCTGCCTCCAAGTATATAAACTTGAAATAGTTTCAGTGGAAATACTGGAAGAGTATGAACAAGCCTTATTGTTCAGTTGGTTGATTTTCTAACTTTTCCTGTACACAGGTCAGGTTTCTTTTGTCCTATTTTGATTGACAATTCTACAGTCAGGGCTGTCATAGCCTTTTGCTGTTATATTCCTTCTGCCTCCAAATTGCCCTAAGGCCACGGTGAGGGGCTTTCTCTTTATATAGAAATCTCTCACCTTGGCATCTGAACAGGTCACCCTGTATGGGGAGACATCAGAGAGTTCTCTTTATTGACTGTTGCATTCCTTTAATTCCTAGAAAGTCAGCTAATCCTTACCGCTCATCACTTTAAACAAAAACCTTTGCTGATGTGGATCGTAAAACTGCTATGTGTGTTGTTTATCTTCCACTATTCTGGCCTTTCAAGGTATTTCTGTCTGTGTTTATGTATTTATTCTGTCCTCATTTAGAGATTGCCTTGAATACTTGAAAAGTTTCTTGCTAGAGGGTAATGGAAAGGGTGTGTGTGTGTGTGTCCTGCATTTTACTGTGTTACCATGCTTGACTAATGCTAAGTGAAAATAATATTTAATGGCCTCTCACTTGCTCAGAACTGCAGTTGCCATTACTAACTGGTTGGGTGGCAATATTTACAACTATTAACGAGTATGGGAAATGCACCTTTTCTCTTTCCTCTGCTGCGTTCTGTTTCTTCCAGTTTAGATCCCTTTGGGTTTTGAAATCTTCACCTTAGGAGGTCAGGACTCATAAGTGTGCCATGCCCCCAAACTGTAGGGATCAGCACCACCGCCACCATTTCCCCCTTCTTTTTTTGTATGGGGAGATGAATTAAAAGACGGAGAAAGATGGTAAGAGAAAGAAGGATGGGGATGAAAAAGAAAATCCCTTCCAGGTCCCATGTTACAGGCTGGGATTACCTTTGGCCTGTATATGAACAAGCTACTGTGAGTTCCTTGACCAACAAAGTGATTTGGAAAGATTTCTGTGAAGGCAGGAAGTTTGAAACGCCCCGCCATAACGTCTAAGGTTCAGGATTCCATTGTAAAGAAGCTGCCTTAGTGGAAAGTAAACTCCATTCTGAATTTTCCTTATTCTGCTATGTGAGCTGTCACATTTGTCTTCCCTTGAAAGGAGTTTCCTTCCTGGCAGTTCTTGTTCCCCATAGTCGGCCTTGGATTACTGTCCTTAGTGGAACCTATGAAAGGACAATCCGTTTCAAGGTTGTCTGTCTGCGGCAGCTTTTCTGTTTGTTCTTGCCTTTGTATTCTGAGGTTTTGAGAACAGCTTTCAAAAAGATCTGAAGATCAGACATATTTTTTTTCTTTTTTAAAAAAATAATTGTGGTTGATCACAGTGCACTGGGCTGCAGAGCAGATGCTTCACTGACTCCTACATCACAATTTTGCTCCTCTCATCCATCTCTTAATTCCTTTAGCGAATTGCATTGTATACAAATACCCAATCACACCACAGTGCCAACTATTCGGTAGATAGTATGTGGAATATATTTCTGCCCAAGTATTTTGAATGGGTGGTGTTAACAGGTTGCATCCTGTTCTGCTCACGGAGAAGCTTTCTGCCAACTCCAAGAGGTTCTCCTATCTTCAGAACAGCACTTCTTTTCATTGATGGAAATCTTCTTATGATGGAAGAAACCTCTGGAGGAACAGTGCCTTAGGATGCAACCCGATGTGCCACAGGTCCGTTCCTTACAGCTATGGTGGGAGACTTCCCCCTGACAGCCTGCACTTTTCATTGCCACTCCTGCAGGCAATGGAAGAATTTTTAAAAAATCACCGGTGTTGTGGATTTACTATAGAGTTGCCGGCAATTCCTAGAGCGGCATGATGTCACCTGTGGTTTCTCCCAGAAGTCGTGTCACGCCCTTATGTTTCCGCCCCTGCCCCCATCTCTCACCAGGTGTGAGCCATCTGATGACAACTCTACAAAATCAACAGGAGATAGAAACAGAGGTTTTTAGTGAAGTTGCCTTAAGGCTCTGGAATGATCTCCTAGAAGCCACATTTTGAGACTTCCGTACAGCCTTCAAAAAGAGCTGCGGACGCCTGTTTTAAGTTGCCTTGATGGGAAGTTGCTCTAAATTACTGTGTTTTGGCTGCCAAATTTGTTGAATCTCTTTATTGTTTTATTTAACTGCAAGTTCATATTATTTTATTGTATCTTTACATAAACTGCCTCGAGCAAACACACATTTATAATATAGAAATATTATAAACAAATACATGATAAATATGTATGTGTTCTCTCTGTCTCTCTACTGAAAATGTAATACCCAAAACTACATAAAAATGAATTGTTAGGCAGGGAGAGCTCAGAAGGATTGAATTATAAGCTAGTAAAGCTTCGTTTCTGTGGGTTTTTTTTGCAAATACAGTAATTGGCTACAACTCAGTAATGCTGCATTACCAGAATTATCTTGCTACCATTTCAATCTCTCTCTTTCTTTCCCCAAAACAAACAAACAAACAAAATGGAAACTTCTCACAATACACCAGCAATCTGGCACTGGAGCTTGGCTTGAAAGTTTTAAGAATGGTTGAATGAAATCCATTGTTGCCCTAGTAGCTGGAAACCACGGCCTTCCATTTGCAAGACCTGAGCAAAACTGTCAATGATAGGACGTTTTGGAGGACATTAATTCATAGGGTCGCCATAAGTTGGAAGCAGCTTGACGGCACATCACACAGCTATGCAGATTCTGTCTGTACTTATTGTATACAAAGCCATTTGGCTGGGTAATAGTATCCAAATTTGTTGTTAACAGTAATGACAGCCAGACTGTTTCGTCAAATTAGTATGATAACTATGAAGAAAATTGCAAATAGGCTTCGAAATTTTTTATTTAGGAGATTTAAGAAAAATAGTGCACCTCTCAACAAAATCAGCAAGGGCCTTCTGCGGGTGCCATCTTGCAAATGGACAAAATCAACAACCGCCGGTACACGTGCGTTCTTTGCTGTGGCCTCCCCCGAGTGGCCTACCTGATGAGGTCAAGACTCCCACTCTCTTAGTTTTCCACAAACTGAATTATTCAGGAGGACTTTTTTAGAAAGGCAATACTATAACAGACAGATTAGAAAGGGGAATGAAGGGGAAAGGACTGCATACTATGGTTCAGTACGTCTGTTGCTATAAGTATGCCCTTACTGTGTACTTTTTGATCCTTTGACATGTCATGTTAATCTTTGTTTTATTTCCGCTTCAACTGTCTTAGATTTCTGCTATCTAAACCCTACTGTACTGTTCATCCAGTTGATTGTATTGTGTCATCCGCCTTGAGTCTCAGTGAGAAAGACGGACTATAAGTAACAGAAGTAAATATGCAAAATAAAGACAGCAGCTTATGTTAAAACATACCATTTAATATAATTGCTAAAGGTGATTTCAGTCAATAAAACCAATTGGCATCTGCAATAATAACAGTAGCAATCAGAAACTGTGTTGTAGCTGAATTGTGGGACGGAAAGGGTACCATGCAAAAGTGTAATTCCCAGAGCAAACTCGGTGGCTGTTCTTCATTTGTGGGTCAAAAACCACCATGGCTTGTTATGCAGAAGAGATAGTTCCAGCCTTCAACTTCCAGTGTCTGAATAGTCCGAAAAGCCTTTCCTGCAATAAGTTAACAACCACCCTCTCCCTTTGAAGACAGACATTAAAGGGTGGGATACTGAGTGACAGTTTACAGTCAGGAAATTTCCCCTCAGTTGCTTTAATGAAAAGCTCCCCTCCCCCCCCCTTTTTTGTACGTGGTGAATGATTTATAGGAAGGTTTTTTAATGTCTTGCTTTAAATAAGCGTCAAATCTTTGAACATGCTGCTTAAAAATCAGAAACCTTTGAAACACACTCATAAATATTGCTCTACCATTCACTGTGTCTTGGCTCCGGCAAGACGTGTTGTGTAGTTTATGACTGAGTGGCAACAGGAAGATATTTAAAGCATGTAGACGTTATAACTTAAACCCTGTAGTAATGTAATTATTCCATCACTCACAGCGTCCCAAAATAACCCCAAGTCTTTGGGATCTGAGGATGTTAATGCTACAGGGCATATGTTGTTTTTAAGCAAAGAAAGTTTCTTTCAAGCAAAAGGGAGCTGCTGTCATACCGGCCTTTCTTCCTTAGCTTCTGCAACCAAACCTTTTAAAAAGAATTTTGTGTTTGTTTGATCTGGTAACATCATGAGATTTCCATGCTGGGCCTTGGTACCATGGTCGTGTTTTCCTTGCATGGCGGGAGAGAACAACAGTGTTACTAGTTTCTTATTTGAAGTCTTTAGATAGTTTTTTTTTTGGTCCTGCAGTTAAATTTTATACATCATTTTCAAAAGCAGAAAACTAAGCCAGGAATGCAAAGGGTGTAGTCTTATTAAAAGGGAAGTAGGTGGGCGTAATTAAGCAATTTTAGTTCCTTTTTTTGGGCTAGAAGTTGTGGTGGTGGTTGCTGTCGCCGCCGCCGCCGCCGCCGCCGCCATCATCATCATCATCATCATCATCATCATCATCATCATCATCATCATCATCATCATCTGTTTATAGTCCCCCTCTCTCACTGAGATTCAAGGCTGATTACAGAATAAGAAAGAAAGTCAGAAGTAGTATAATAATACAGAACACGTGCAACAAAACAAGATCACAAAATTAGAGCTGCTGCTAAAAGCCAGTTGAATCCAGACTAAATTGTGTAGTTCCTCGGTGCCTCCTATCCCCCAGCTGCAGAATTTTGTGGAGATTCGTGAGCTGCAATGGGAGAGGAGATGCAGTCTGGATTCGACCAGGCATACTACATGCAGTAAAACTGAATAGTACATGCAACAAACAATGAAATAAATTTGGATTACAAAATTAGAGAATCTGAGCAGCAGTATGGTATATACGATGAACGAAACAATGAAGGCTGCCTAAAATTCCTCAAACTATATGGCCCTATTCCTTTTATAAAAAGGCCTTCCTTGGCCCTTCCGTTTTACACATTCTGCAGAATGATAAAAGCAGTGGAGCCACTTTGGATAATTTGGTGAAATGAGGCGGGGTCTTTGTTGATGCTGTTCCACAGGGAATTTATGCAGGCATTGCATTCATTAAGTAGTCATGACGGAATACCTGAATTTAGGGTGACTAAGCTGAAGCATTTTTTCCCCCTTCATATTTCTCCTGGATTAAATCACCAGGAGATTGCCTAAAATAAGCGGGTGTGTGATAAGCCTGTTTGTGTATGCCGTAGGGTTGCCAACTCTGTGTTGGGAAATTCCTGGAGATTCGTTTGCAGAGCCTATGGTGTACAGGGCTTGTGAAGCGAAGGGGCTTCAGTGGAGTATAATGCCATAGAGTCCACCCTCCAAAGCAGCCATTTCCTCCAGAGGCCTCCTCTGTGGCCTGGAGATCAGTTGTAATTCTAGGAGATATCCAGGCTTCACCTGGGATTGGCAGCCCTAATATGCAATGGGCCATCTTGTGCAAACTGGCAGCCAGCCCATTTTCAAAATATAAATACAAACATTCCATGGAAGGTGTGTTTGAGTTTGTACAAGAGATGGAAATGTCCATATCTGTTTCTTAATGAAGTATGTTTGAATTCCTTTAATAATAATTAAGAAGAAGGTTGTTGGGATACGAGTGTTACTTGCAGGGCCCAAGCATTATTTTTTAGGGCCCGCTACAAACTCGTAACCCCCCCCATCACACACATCTGTCTACATACAGTCTCATGAACCGTGAAAACAGTTTTGTTTAGTTATGAAATTACTGTTACCAGGGGTCATTTCACAGAAAAAGAGCTGGAGGAACTCATTAGCATAACTCATTAGCATAGCCATTAGTATATGCCACGCCCCTTGCCATCACCAGAAGTGAGTTGTTGGCACAACTGATTTGCATATGCCACACCCCCTGGCATCACCTCTCCTGGCTGTTTTAGACCCAATCCCGGCCATTCAGGGCTGAAATTGCGCCCAAAATGGTCAGGATCAGGCCCGCTGCTGAGTGGGAGAGTGATCCACCACCCGTCAGAGGCCCCAATCCAGGCTGAAACGGACCCAAAATGGCCGAGAGTCAGGTGGGCGGGGCCACCTGACATGTGACCTCTTTGGGGAACTGCCGGAACTGTGTTCCTGCGCGTTCCCCCTTGAAATGAGCCCTGACCTGTTACATATTCTGTTTCCAAAAAAAGTCTGCGTTTACTACTTTTGTTTAATAACAACATCCTCCCCAGCCCAAGAGTCTTACAAGCTTCCTCTTTTGTTACTCCCCCAGTTTTTGATGAGTGCTAGTTTACTGAAATTTCTTTCAGCTTCTTCTTTGGCCAGCAGCGTGCAAAGTATCTGTAGGGTTATGCAAGTTCACTGAAAATTAGTTGCCACAGACTCAGTCTCTCTATTTTTTTTAAACAGAGGTAATATTTTATGTAATAAATTTGGCCAAAAAATGTCAGTTGGCTTCACTCTTCCGCTTCTTTACATCATTTTAAAAAGCAGATAAACTTCGATCCGGTTTTTAAAAACTGGATTTTCCTGCTTTGCTTTTTTTTCTTTTAATTTTTTTTATTAAGTAAGCTTTTCAAATACGATAACGCATATTAGAAGATTGTATACACTGTAAATAACTTTGCTGATTTAGCTATGAACAAATATCAAACTTTTCTAACTTTAAAGATATTTACATTGATTCTTTTAGTTTTATTGATTTTTGGCGTTGTGATATTTACAAGTTTGATTGGTTTTAGGACTTAGACTGAGAGCGGAACTACAAGTGACAAAAGGCACAGATTGGACACTTGCCAGCTTCCCTCAAGTTTTGATGGGAAATGTAGGCAGCTTGGCGGAATGTTGGACAAGTGACAATTGAAAAGTCCATTGGACAGCAGTCAGAGAGCGAAGCTGTGAGACCAGGATGCCTACATTTCCCATCAAAACTTGAGGGAAGCAGACAAGTGTCCAATCTGTGCCTTTTGTCACTTGTGGTTCTGCTCGTAGGCAGCTTGGCGGAATGTTGGACAAGTGACAGCTGAAAAGTCCATTGGACAGCAGTCGGAGAGCCAAGCTGCAAGACCAGGATGCCTACATTTCCCATCAAAACTTGAGGGAAGCTGACAAGTGTCCAACCTCTGCCTTTTGTCACTTGTAGTTCCGCTCTCAGTCTCTGTACTGAAATCATTTTCATGTTGATTTTGTTGATCTGCTTCCCTTGTTACTGTACTGTTGCCTGACTGCAGAAAGGCCTTGTGTGATTTGAAAAACTGGAACATGGATTGGTGTCCTTTAGCTTTTTCTTGATCCTTTTCTTTTACCTCCTAACATTTCTGGATGCCCGATTTGTATTTATAGCTACCACCAGACATGGCAATAGGGAGCTGGTGTGTTTGTGACTGTGAGCAAATTCCATGTATTTTGGACCTGCAAATCCTGTCAGAAGCAGCAGCAGCACTTGCTCTCCTATCTTCTGGTGCTTTGCCTTGCCCTTCTCACCAGGTGACCCTCCTGCCTGTACAAAAATTACCGTGGTAGTTCGTGATATGATAGACCCGGGAGGCCCAGAAGTTTAGAATTTTGTTTGAATGCTACTGTAACAAATCCCGTAGGACGTGGATATATACATATATCCAGGATATCCAGTTTACAAAGTAAAAAGTTTCTATAAATATCCTCAGGCATGCTCTACAGTTTATCCTCAGTTTTTTCTTCATAGCAATGGGGATTGCAACCGGGACCTACAGGCCCCAGTGAAATGTACCCTTCCCCCACCCCCATGTGGGGGGCCCCGATTGCTTGAAAGCGGTGATTAATACAAAATGTTGGCATTTTTGAAGCCAAAGAGTAGGTCATAAATGAGTGGCTTCCAAACTGTTGTATCTACTATAATAAAGTTAAAAGGTTGCCAGGTGTCTCCCCAAAGAGTCTGCTAAAATATGTGGGTTGCTATTAACAAAACGCATTTCCTGGTGGCATTTTGTGCTGAAGCGATCTGATAAGTGCTGATGGTAATAACCTGTGCGGAGAAAATCCTTAGAAGAAGCTCCGTCCGCGTACCTGCTGCATTCTTCCAGGCAGCTCAGAAGAAAAAATCCAGATGCCATTAATGCCAGGCGACTACAACGTGTCCATACATGACTGTTTGGAGAGCAAAGTCAGGCCAGAAATGATTTCCCATTCCCTTGCCTGCTAGGCTAATTATTTACCTCCCTATGTGCAGAGAGATTGACCTATCTAATCCTTAGGTGGTTATAAACTTTGTATTTTAAAGTGGGTTTAGTCCCAATTTATTTATTTGTTCTCTTTAAAGATTTCTGTCTCAAAATCTACTTTTTCAGGCTTTTCTGAATTACAACAGCTTTAACCTTTTCTGTTTTTTTAAAAAAATACCAGTTAATCCTCCCATAACATGTTCTCATTATTTTTAAGCCTCGTGCAGAGATAATACTTTTTTTTTTTTGCAAATTGCGTTAGATTTAACCACCTTTTCCCCTGTTGAAAAGGTTAGGAGGTGCCCCCCCCCTTGCTGAAGAAGATGGGGCATGAATGCACAAACTCATCTTGGAATGGAGACTGTAATGAGGAGGGGAAGGAGGTGGGGTTGAGTAAAAAAGCGGATTGGATCCAACCTAAGGAGTCAAACTTCGGAATATGTATTCTCCCTCCTCCCTCTTTGAATTTGTCTCCACCTTTCCCTCATTGACTTTACCTATAATGTAGTCAAGTTCACTTTAGTTACATAAAACTGTAATTATTATCAAAAGGAATTCACAGAGGAAATCAATACACGCAAATAGACATTACATGAGGTTACCAACAAACCAGAACAGGAAAAGCTCTAGATATGTTGCTTATCATATATGGAAAGCTTAAATCAAGTAGACACCTTTTACAAGGAACAATAGATTGCACATATTTTAGCTTGTGTTTTCCCAGACAGCCAGTTTGGTGTAGCAGTTAAGAGCAACGGGGCTGTAATCTGGAGAACCAGGTTTGATTCCCCACTGTAATCTGGAGAACCAGGTTTGATTCCCCACTCCTCCGCTTGAAGCCAGCTAGGTGACCTTCGGTCAGTCACAGCTCTCTCAGAGCTCTCTCAGCCCCACCCACCTCACAGGGTGATTGTCGTGAAGATAATAATGACACATTTTGTAAACTGCTCTTGAATGGGTGTTAAGTTGTCCTGAAGGGTGATATATAAATTGAATGTTGTTATTGTTAATACAATGTTAAATTGCGATGAGCTATAGTCATGGTGTATATTAATACTATTTCTTAACTAAGGTTTGCAAGTCTGGGTTTCAAATTTTGGTGTTGGGGAGGAAGAGCCACTGTCTGTCTCTGCACCCTGTAGGACTGCCCCAGGTGACGCTGTGCATAGTCCTCGCTTTGAAAGGCCGTAATTTTGGAGCAGATGTAGAGCACAATGGTAGTAAGGTTTTTAAGCAGCTTACTGATACAGCAGTTTAGGGAATGTTTACTGGATGTAGTAACATTATTTCTGGTTGCCTGTCTTAGTTCATTTCAGATTAATCCGTCTTTCACTTGGAAGGGAAATGAATTGAGTCAGTAACTTCAAGAGTTATGTAAAATCTGTTATGGTGCTAAATAAATGTGCAGAATTTTATGTACGTGGCTGAAATTGGAATGTCAATTTGACACAAATGCTCCCAAGCAGACTGTGGGATGAGCTGATCTTGTTTCTCAAATGAGAGACTTGGGAAATGCCATTTCGGTAGGATTCTAGCGTTGAATGGTCCTGTTTTTTTGCACAGAATGTATTCAGCATATTTATTATGCCATAATGTATCCTGCTAAATATGATACGAGGGTGAACGTCTTTTTCAGCATTGAAGCCTGCATTGTAAATCTGTGCAGGAGGGTCACAATGTTTTTCCTTGTTCTGGTTGCCTGTAATTTAAAAATACCTTGCATAGCAATGTAGCGAACATGGTGAATGCCATAGTACAGTTGGCAATCTTCTTGCACTTAGTTGACGGCAATCCACACTGTGCTTCCAAATTGCTGCAATTTGGGTTTGCATGATTTTTATCTTGCTTTTGTAATGGTCTATTCACTTTTTTTTTAAAGCACTCCATATTAGGAAAGCATCCTATAGCCACATATATGGGCAATTCTGTTAATCTTTCACCTTCTTAGTTCTGCCCCTCTAAACAAAAATCTCTCAAAGAATGTTGGCCGTTGCTCGCCGTTGCTATTCTACAACAATGCAAGTACATCAAGACAACAGATTAGTAACCTGGGAAGGCATCCTGTAGCTTGAGTTGGGTTGCCAGATGGTGTCAACAAAAATACTGGACACACTTGATAAAAATTTCTTGATCAACACATCCATGCACACACACACACACACACAAAGAAGAATGCTCTGACCCTTTAATAGAGTCTTATGTATGCAAATAAGTTGTTGAAAGTTTATTAGCATGGAGGTAAATAACATCCCATTAAGCCTGTACTAATGGGACAAGACATTTTTCTCCAGGCAGTTGGCAGCCCTAACCACAACCTACCCAATCCTAGTCAGACGTGGTAAAGTGTACTATATCATCTCCCCTCCATTTAATACATACAACTACATACAGGGTTTTCTGGGTTTTAGGTGGTTCCGCAGCAGGTAGAAATTCAACATGTAAAGGTAACAATAGGTTAAGTTTTCTTTATACTGCAATTTTATATTTTCTTGAAAGTAAAACCACTGACCTGCTGACCATATTATAACCTCTAGGGGAGAAGTAATAAAATGTAAATGTATATTTAAGTGTTGCACATGTTTTGCACAGCTGGTGGTTTATGTCAGTTTATATCCCTCTCTTTCAGCTTCCCCGCCCTGCTTGATTCAACCGGCGTGTGTGTGTGTGTGTGTCATAACATGGCACCAGCATCTGTGCAGAGATCTTTACACATAGCATGCACAGAAAACTAAACTGGAGCTCTCCTCCCTAACACCCGATTTTCTGTGAGCAAAAGCATTTTCTGGTTTTGTTTTGTTTGCTTCATTTATACCCCGCTTTCCTCTCTCTGGGTGACCCAATGCGGCTGACATCATTCTCTGCTCCTCCATTTTATCCTTACAGGAATTCTTTGAGGCAGATCAAGCTGAAAATATGTGATTGTTCCAAAGCCAACCAACAAGCTCAATGGCAGAAGGGCGAGTTTAACCTGTGTTTAACCCATAGCAATGTAGCGAACATGGTGAATGCCGTAGTACAGTTGGCAACCTTCTTGCACTTAGTTGACGGCAATCCACACTGTGCTTCCAAATTGCTGCAATTTGGGTTTGCATGATCCGAGTCCAGTGCTCTAACCACTACACCACACTGCCTCTCCGTATTTGTGGTTCCTTTTTGAACATTAGTGTTCCGATTTGAATCTGAAAGTGATACAGCTCAGACCCAGGGATACCATATTTGTGAGAACCAGGCCAAGAGAATCTCGGGGCCCCTTAAAACCCAACAAATCTATTTTAGCTTTGTAGTCATGCATTTTTAAATTTTAAAAATCTTAACGTTTTTAACATGATTATATTGAACAAAGTGTACAATTGAGTCCTGCAATGACTTTCGGTCTAAGCCCATTGAACTAAAGGAAATAATTAGTCAGAAGTGAATCTGCATAGGATTACACAGATAGGCTGGCAAATTATATTTTGTGCGGTATGAAAGAGGGCGTGAGAGACACAATACATCCCAAGCTAAGCATTTTAAAATCCCCATTGTCCTGAAAGTGAAGCAGCATATGCTTGAGTTTTTTTTTTATATATAAAGATGCCAATATATAAGGTTGTGCTGATTTCCACCAACTCGTCTCTCAGGATGTGGGAGACCCCCAGAAAGGTGCTGGTACTCTATACCAATGAGTACCACCACAAAAAACATCCTATGCAGAACTGCCACTGAAATACTATAAGAGAATTACCATGGAATTCTAACCATGTTTACTCAAAAGTAACTCCCAGTGATTTCAATGGCACTCACTCATGGTTAAATGGGCCATCTTGTAGCTTTAAAGTACCCAGTAGCGTTAAAGTACCTGCAAGTCACCAGGGTGCACAGAACCAATATCAAGCTTAAGAGGCCCCATAGTATTGTCCCCCAAACTATAATGTAGTCATTGTCAACTTTTTTCTTTTTATTTAGAGGCCCCTCATAATCAGAGCCACTAAAGCAGTAGCTTGCTTCTTTTCGGCATAAATCCAGCTTTGCTTATGGGGGTTACTTGCCCTCCCGACTGCTGGATAATATTACCAGATTTGGCTTTCATGAGTGGTTTACCTAGTGCTTCATTTAAAATTAATCGCCAGCTCTGTTAATATGATTACCACTTTCTGTTACTCCATTTAGTGCTGGAAGAAAGGTTTAATTAAATGTTGGCTTTTATTTTCTCAGCGGCGAGTACCATCTCCCCCTCTTCTTTGTCTTAGCAGTCTTTGTTGCGCTTTGAAACCTATTTTGTACCTGGCACCATCTAATCCAGTTTAGGGCTGCAGTATATTCTGTATTTTGCTTTCAGACTCTGTGAACTGCTGACATAGGGCTATCTCCACCATGCTCTAAACCATCTATTCTCTTTCTCCTCACTCCATTCGGTTTTGTACTGAACACCCAGCCTGAAGGAGAGTTGTAGAAAACTCAATATTGGGCTTGTTGTTTTGTGATATTTTGGTTAGCTCTATAAATGGCACTGAACGACTGTCGTTCGTAGAATTTATTTGTGGAGGAACATGGCAGACCTACAGTCTCTTGTCAGTTTTGCAAGAGCTTATTTATCCAAGCTGGCTATTCTTTTGAGGTGGAAGTTCAGATACATCCCAGGAGCCCTGTGTTGAGTTAAGAAAGCACAATCCAGATAACACATGATATTCATTCGCATGAAGGAAATAGATTCTCTTCCTCTTCTCTTGTGCTAGTTCAGAGGAAAAAAGTTCACTTGAATTCATCTTCAATCCCTTCTTGATCATCCAGAGACATTGGAAGGCAGGCAGAAAAGATTGAGAGGGAACAGTGCCTGAGATCTGAAAGAGAAGTCTTGTCACAGTATTAGAAATCCACCAACTTTTAAAGATCTTCCATGGTGAAATCAGGAGAAACTTTTCCCTTCAAATTTATCGTAAACCTCCTTATGGTAGTCTTCATATTCAGACCATAAACTGCTCTGATTTCTGTTCTTTTGCGTCATTGTTACTGTGTAAACTTTCCCTCCTAATTTAAAACTGCCCCAATGGCATTTTGGGGAATTTGAGATTCTGCTTGTGCGCGTTAACAACAGCAGCAGCAGCAGCAGCAGCAGCAGCAACAACAACAACAGCAGCAACAAGATGTGATTTATATACCACCCTTCAGGACAACTTAATGCCCACTCAGAATGGTTTACAAAGTATGTCATTATTATCCCCACAACAAAACACCCTGTGAGGTGGGTGGGGCTGAGAGAGCTCTGAGAGAGCTGTGACTGACCCAAGGTCACCCAGCTTGCTTCCAGCAGAGGAGTGGGGAATCAAACCTGGCTCTCCAGATTAGAGTCCCACGCTCTTAACCACTACACCAAACTGGCTGGGGCGATGTATATCAAAGTTACCTTGATTCCCTTGGATTTTTAATCTTACTTTCTTGTAGAGGGGGAAAGGAGGCACCTTTGAAAGCTGCTGCCAGAGAATCTGGTCTGAGCCCGGCTGTCCTGAAGACTACATTTTCATACATTCAGTGTAAATCTGTTTCTTTGTGTTTGATGCCTTACTTTTGGACTATAGTTTTCAGAAGTTACAGGATCTTAGGAAACTTGCAAGCAGCCTTGTAGAGCAAGTGGCAGCAAAACTTCTTTATTTTGGCTTTTGAGTGCTCTGTGCATAAAATCTGACCTTTGAAAAAACCATAAGCTTTTCTGATTTTCTTCTTTTCTCAGCAACAAAGAACATCTTAAAGTCTATCCATCTATTAATGGTTTTGTTATAATTCAGCGATAAAGGAAGGCTGAAAGGCATGCTTCGATCCCGCTTCATGTTGCTCGTTGCATTAAAGAGATGGAAGCATCAAAGTCTTCTTGAGTTCTTCTCTCTGCCTCTTGCTCCTATTGATGGCTCATGGGAATGTGGCCAGAATTTCGGTATTCAAAAGCCAGGCGTGTGATTTCCCCCACCCCTTTCCCAAGCCTCTTTTAACATTTTTGCCTGTAGACAAATGTAGCGCTTCTGTTTTTGACCCAAGGGCTAATTTTTCTATGAATAACTCTTACAATGGTTTGAATGAAGGGATGGAGTCAGAAGGTACTGAATTATCACATTTTGGGTTTCATTGATGTATTTTAGAAGTGGATTCTGCTTTTCGAACATCAAATGGTAAAATTCAATTTCCCAACAGCTTAGCCCTTGTTACGGGGGCATGTTTCGACTGTGGTTCATGCATCCCCAACAGCTTCTAATATATTCCTTCCCTTACATTTTGCAAGCAATTCGGGAGGGGGGAACCCTCCCACAACTATCTTCTCTGCTCCAAACTGTTGTTCCCAGAGTTTCATGCCCCCTGTGGCCCTTCTGAAAGCACAGATTGGCCAAGTAGTGGACTACCAGGTGGGTGTTCAGAATGCCGGCTGCTTGGATGGCCTCCATTTCTATTCCTCAAGGGCTAAGGATTTTGTAATGTCCTGGAAGCCAAGCAGGGAGGAACATTCTTACTGATTGATTTATATTTAGTCATATGTTGATGCATTTTTCATTTGTGTCCTGCTCTTTCCCCCAGGGGCCTTAGAATGCATGCACAATCTTATTCCATTTTTTATCCTCACATATCTAAAGGACCACATCTCTCTGCCTCACCGCCCCCCCTGTGCCAGGAGAGGTCTCCAACTGATTGGATCCTGTGGGCACAAGGTGGTGGGCACAGCCCCAAAATGGCCACCATAGAAGATGGAACCATACACACCCGCCCAAAGGAAACCCAACTGCAGGAGACAAGAGGAGTGATTTAAAAAAAAAATGCTGCCACTGACACAGTGTTATTTTAATTTGTACAGCAAATCAAATTTCCATCGGCCAATCAAAAGCTCTGCTGGATAAGAGCCCAACCTAGCCCTGGTGTTTTACATTATATACTGCCTTGAGCCACAGGGAAAGGTATGAATCCGCCAGCTGTATTTTGTGCTGACCCCAGAAGGATCCACAGATCTCTTGGCTTGGAGAGAACTACGAAAACCTGTGAGGGGCGTTGAAAATCTTCCACAATATTTGCCTAGTGTGTTGTTTGGTTAGCAGTTATGCAAGCCTGATGTGAATAACGATTAGGGAGGGAGCTCATTTCATGCCTGCCCCCTCCACCAGCTGCATATATTCACTGGTACCACTTGCAAATGTCTTGAGTATTCCTGATTTATATATGGCAGGCGAAAGTCTGGGGGCTTAGAGCGGCAGCTTGGTGTCTTGCAAATAAATGGGATAATTTAGGTACTTGGAAGCATACAATTAAAATTCACTCATACAGTTCCGTTGTTGCTGGTGAGGGCTAGTTGATGGATCCTTCTTCAGCAGTGGCAGGTATCTTGGTAACGACTCAGTGTCTATATAACTTTGAAAGCTGACTTTACCATGACCCTTATGATGTTGTGAGTTGATTTTTCTTTTTAAAAATCTTGTCATTACAACATATCGAAATAAAATTTATGTTGCTAACCTCGGAAACAGATGGGGCTTGGAATTCCTTTCAGCATCTGGTCAGAATGCCAGTTTTCTGAAAGAGAGTAACATGTCCAACAATTATAGTTTGTTTTGTCAGCTATGTACTATAGTTTCAATTGAAGGTAGTAAACATTGGGGTTTTTTAAATTAAAGTTCGTTAAATACATGTTGACATTTTACTCCTGTTGGAAATTCCCAAAAGATCTGAATTTTCCTCCAGAGTGCTCATGACCTGCTCTGAGGAAATTTCTAGAATAAGCTCTCTTGGCTGCATATAAATCACTAAGTACTAGCAAAGAAGGTGCAGACTCAGTTTAATATGAATAAATAACTCTGAATGTATTTTGGGAGACTACTTCCTTAGGAGATTTAAGTTAAATTTTTCATTTAAGTTCCAGTTGCTCTCTTTGTGCTTCTGGTGGTATAGGTAATCCCTTAATTTATATACATAACTACACCCAGTGCTTTTTTTCTTAAAAAATAGAGGTGCTGATATTCCTGATGTTCATTACCGTGGGGGCTCAAGCCCTCCGACCAAAAGAAGTGCCGGTACGGTGGAAAGAGGTGAGGGTTGCCAGCTCTGAGTGAGGAAATTCCTGGAGATTTTGGGGTGGATCCTGGAGAGGACAGACCTCAATGGGGTATAATACCCTAGAGCCCCCCTCCAAAGTAGCCATTTTATCCAAGGGAACCGATCTCTGTTACCTGGAGATCAATTGTAATTCCAGATCTCCAGCCACTGCCTGAAGGTTGGCAACTTTAAAAGAGATGGTGGTACTGCATACAAATGTGTACCGCCAGAAAAAAGCCCTGTCTATACTCCACTTTTCTCCCGAAGTAGCTTCCAACATCATTCTTCCCTCCTGCAATTTATCCTCACAAAATCCACCCCATGAGGTAGGTTAGGCTGAGAGTGAATGACTGATCACCCACCAAGTTTCCATGGCAGAGTAGGGGTTTAAACCTGTGGTCTATCATGCCATCCACTATATTATGCTGACTTTTGTTGAGTGTGTACTCATTCAGAACATATCAATATTTGTCTTTGTTTCCTAGTAAAGTGCCTTCACGTGTATTGTGTGAATGTTAGTTGTAAAAATGATGATTTTTATTTTTGCATTGGGTGGAATCAGGAAGAATGAAATGATCTCACTCTGCTTTGGCTTGCAATACTTTCCCCTCCTTTACCAGAGGAAAAAAAGTCTTTCAGAGTTAGGAGCTTGATCAAATGGCAGAAATGTAATTCTCGGGGCCAACTTAGAGGGGGGAAAATATGGTTTCAATTGTAAATCTGATACCGTGTCATTCCTCTCCTGAACCAGAACGAAAAGGGCTTTGAGGGAAAACACTTCAGGAGAGATTCCTGTGCTCTTCTTGTCTTACTTTGAAGGTGATATAAATGCTGCGGCTTCTTCTTCCTTTTTAAAAGAATTTTTAAAAAGACATATTGACAAAGGCCATCATCAGTGTGTTGTGCATTGATATCAAAAAAGTTTGAAGGCCTTGGTTCCCCATTGAGGAGAAAGGTGGAATATAAATGAAGTAAGGAAATAAATAAATAAGTTTTTCTTCACAAAGATGACGTAATATTGCAACGTTCCCCAACTTCTGCCTACAGGCACTCTTGGAATCTTAAGAAAATGTAGACAGGTGCTACCATAAAATGGCTGCCATAGGGGCGGGGCCAATCACAAAATAGTGGAAGGTTTGGAGCTTACTGTTGTCCTGTGAATAGAGGCAGCTTCTAAAAGAGTGCGCTCTGCAGATGCAAAGCTTTCTAAAGTTTTCTGAAGCACCCCTGGACTGAACAGGTAGAAGAAAGCCAATATATGCTCATTTCCTTCAGGAACAGGTGCTATTTGGTTTCAGCTTTCAAAAGAAGGGAAAAGGTTGGTTCCTGTGTGACCAAGTTGTTTCCAAGTGCAAGGCATTAAGTCTCTATGCACCTTTGGCTTTCCCATGGCTGTGATTTGCTTGCCCGGGATGAACTCTGTCTTTAGCTAGTTGGTCAGCTGGTAGGAGCCCATAGCCCTGAGTGTTGCATTTTCCATTCAGCACCTTTTGGATTTTATCGGCAAGAGGCAAGTAGATACCAAAAAAACCACGTTGGGGATAATGCACCTCCATATCTCTTCTTTTCCATACCGCTGTCTCTTTCCCTGTGAAAATGTTGACAAGGAAAACAATGCTTTAAAACATCAAACCTCAGGAGAATATCTGGTGCATATATTTTATTTATTTATTTACTTAAATTTATAGTCCGCCCTCCCCAACCAAGTAGGCTCAGGGCGGATCACAACAATTTAAAACACACTACACAATTCACCAGCAGTAGCCATTAAAAATATAAATAATACATATCATTCATTTAAAACATATATTAGCACCATGTAAGTACACCTATCAAAAATAAAAACATAGCAGCACGTTATACATTCACCTATCACCGTCTATAGAGTAGATTACAGAGATCATATAAAGATGTGAGATGACTTTGGGCGGGAGGGCACAGAATCTCACCCCCCCCACTAGGCGGGAGGGGCATCTCCCAGCATCACCCATATGCCTGGAAGAACAGCTCCGTCTTGCAGGCCCGGCAAAATGATAACAAGTCCTGCTGGGCCCTGGTCTCACAAGACAGAGCGTTCCACCAAGTTGGGGCCAGGGCCGAAAACGCCCTGGCCCTGGTTGATGCTAGGCGGGATTTCATTAATCCCTTCGGCCAGGTGCACCTAGAACCTTGTACCTCAAAACCTAGTGAAATTTTTAAACTCCGTCACTTTTTTTTTACTAATAGATGACATGATGACAGGAAACAGTTAATTTTAGCAGTAATGAACAGTTGCTTAATTTTAGCAGTATATTTTATGCACCAGTTTGGTGGCACATAAAAAGTACCATGAACGATCCTGTCTAAGCTATTCTTTGGGTCTGTCGTTAACATTTTAGCTTAATTGTGGCCATGTGGGCTTGCATCTTTAAAAAATAATTTTTGGCTTTGGAGTTCGTAAGGCTGCCTTGTAAGTTGGGATAAGCCATAAGGAATTTCCTGGGATTGTTGTGTTTATTAGATCAGAAAGAGCAGTTTGGAGGTGGTGTCGTTTTAAAAGGCTGTGGAAAAGAGACCCTTAGGCTCAAGGACTAGACTCATCAGCATTCCTTTGTGTTGACAAGTGGATTGCCTGTGGGAGAGCAATGCTGGAGGAGAGAGCTGAATGTGTATCTGGACAGCTGCTGATGCTCAACCTCAGAAACATCATGGCTTTATTTCCCTTTAAGGAAGCATTCTTTCAGATAGATGGGGAGGATGGGTTTGGACCATTTTCTCTCCCTCCCCGATGGTGCAGAGGATCTTAAATTCTATCACCCTCGCTCATGCGTGTTCACTTCTCTTTTTTTTTGCATGGGCACACCTTCCTGTTAACTTAAACAGAAACAGCCAAAGTTGGGCATCTTTCTCTCAATGTGCCTGAATTTGGAGAAACTGGGGAAACACCTGCTAGAGGGAAGGATAAACAATAGCTGGGTTGTGATGCACAGTTCTGCATAGTAAAGCAAAGTTCCACTTACCTTGCTATTTAATTAAGGTCGATTGTTGAAAATTGGTGTGTGTATGCAGATTCGTTGTTAGAATTTTGTTAAGTTATTGCATGCAGAGTAAAGGTTCGTTCTTTGCTTGTGTAAATCTCTTCTGTTGGGCTTTCTTTCAGTCTGGCATAGTGGAGTAGAGCCAAAGTCACATTCTGTGCCAGTAGAAAATGCTACCGTTTTTCATGTCCAGATGTGCACTTCTTTCTTCCTTGCTTTAATTACAGGCATTACAGCTCTGTTTGTCACCTCAGCCCACTGGTGTACATGCCTATACATTTGTAATGCTCTAGGAGGCCCTGGACCCTAGTAGCCTTTTTGGCTCTAGATCACCTCCATCATTTTTTTCTTGTGTTTTAAATTGACTTACAAATATGCAAATAGCCACACATTTTTAAAAATTAAAATTCCCTTGCCTTAAGAATAGGGGTGCCATATGCAAGCGCCTCAGATGTGAGTAACCTAATTTGTCTGTGATGGAAATTGCTAATTTTGCGCACCAAATATATAAACAGTTGCTATATTTCAGTCACTATATATATGGAAAGTTCCCATACTTTCTCTCTTCCATAGAATTTGCAGAGTGGAATTCTGATGGGCCTTTGGCAGAAGTAAGTCGCTAATGTTTCTCATAGGCAGCTAGAGGTGCTTATTGCAGGAGTTGCCGCTTTAACTTGATGTTTATTAAATGTTGTCTTTTAACTGTGTGTGCTTATGTTTTGTAAACGACCTTGGCTTACAGAACATACCTTAGTCTTAATTGGTAGTAATGGAAATTTCTTATAGCATCTGAAATAAGATGAAGGTTCTCCAGCCATGTTGAGTTTATGTGAACATTGTTGAGTTTGTGGGAATGATTAGATTTTTGAACAGGGGGTACCGTCACAAAATGGTTGCCATAGGGGCAGGGGGCCATCCATAAAACATTGAGAGGTTCAAGCCATCTGTCTTCCTGTGATAGAGATAACTGATTCCAAATGAGTGTTCCCCACATACACACAGGTGATACCTCCTTGGCTGTCCTGAAGCACCTCTTGCTCCAGTGATGTGGACAGAAGCGAAGATTGGCTCTTTGATTTGGGGAAGAAGGTTGTGGGCAGGAAACAGAACTGTCGGCAAGCGCCATGAATACTACGGATACCATATTAGCAGGGTTGCCAGGTCCCCTCTGGCAAACGGGATGAGGTAGGGTGGACTTGGGGTGGACAATGGGCACTCCCCTCTCTTTTCAGTGTGTATGCCCATGGCCCTGAGTGTTAACATCACTTCCAGCACAACTTGGAAGCGATGGCATTGGGCCAGGGCTCATTCTTTAACAATCTGTCCAAAGCAAAGACTTGGCCCTGGTGGGATGCTGTTGCTTCTGGGTTGTGCCGGATGTGACATCATCGACTAGGCCCACGGGGTCCCATTTCCTCAGCCATCTTCCTCCCACATGGCCCTGTTTCTTGAGCCTGCCTGCTCCCATTCATCAGTTGGTAATCAGTGGGCAGAGGCAAGAATCGGGAGGCTGTCAGCCAGTGGTGGAAACCTGGCAAGGCTACAGATTAGGGGTCACTGCTGTAACTGGAGATGGCAGGATTGAACCTAGAACTCTTCTGTGTGCAAAGCCAAATGTTCTACTACTGAGCCATGGCTGCTCCCCAAACTTTTTTAAAAGCTGCTGGCATTTGTGGTGGGCGGGCGGAATGCAGATATTCAAAGGAGGATCCTTTTCCATCTATGCCATATTTCTGTTCAGAGGCTGAAGTTTATCTACCATGCTAACGTGGCAAATGCTCCTCAAGGCAATATAGGCATAAGCAGCCAGGCCAGCATTTCTGGAGAATTTGTCAGTACTCTTTGCGTGTGGGGTGGGGGTGGGGATGGGGGTGGGGGTGGGTGGAAATCTTATAATCCTGGAATCCATTTGGCCAGAATCTTGGATTCTTCTTTTTGGTTCACCAAGTCCATGAACTTCGGCTTAAGTTCATTGTTCACTTCAGTATATGTAACTGAAATTATTTGCTGGAAAATGAGTATCTGTTCCCAAACAACCATGTAGATCCCTGCATAGTAGGCTTATGTGAGGGAGAAGCCAAGAGCACATATTTGGCTTGTGGGAAGAAGGAAGTTGCTTCAGGCTTGACATTCCAAGGGTTGATTCTTAGAAAACAATTTGAGGCAGTTTTGAACTTGCCCACCCAACGTTTGAGCCACTGCCCCAACATTGCTGCTAGTTAACTCCTGCCTTGGGTTCTAATGGAGCGTTTTCAACTTTTCAAAGAATAGGTAATTCCTGCTGAACTACCTCCAAAGAACAGTGCAGCTAGTTCCGTGTGCCCGGGGAAGGTTGGGACTTGATTCTCAGAGAGCATCCTTTCACCCCTTATGTTGTGGCTTGGCAAACAGCTTTCGATGCTGAGCGACTTTCAAACAGTAAGTGAAATGACCTGGAAGCCCACAGTGAAGAAGGCCTTAAATTTCACTCATCACACCTGAAGTAGGTCTGTGAAAACTGACATAAATCAGTGTATAAAACTCCCATCTCCTTCTAAGGTCTGCTCTGTTTTATAGATAGTTTTTACACTGCTTATGTCTAATGGCTAGTTATTTAATGGCTTGTTTTTATACTGTGGTTTTTAATTGTATGCAGGACTCTGAAGAGGCAACATAGAAATATTCTAAATTAATACTACCCTATCCGTAGATAGCCAAAGCCAGTTGGAATAAAGGCTCAGATCTAGACCTTCGTTCGTTTGTTCGTTCGTTCGTGCGTGCGTGCGTGCGTGCGTGCGTGCGTGCGTGCGTGCGTCCTTCCTTCCTTCCTTCCTTCCTTCCTTCCTTCCTTCCTTCCTTCCTTCCTTCCTTCCTTCCTTCCTTCCTTCCGTTCTTTCTTGAGGTGCTAAGGCTTCTACCCATGGAGCATGGTCTCTTCTGCAGCAGCCCTGAATACCTCCCCAAAGCCTGCTCATTGGGCTCCCCATTTGAAGTCCTTGGGCTGACAGAAAGATTTAGTCTAGATTCAATCCAAAGTGTTGTGCATCTTTCAGAACATGTTTAGAATTCTGTGCTTTTCTTGGTGAATCGTCAGCCATGTAGAAGTTGCTGACCTAGTGAGACAAGCCTTTACAGCCATAGGTGAATGATTCAGGCGCAAAAGCAGGGCTGATGGCCTTTCCCAGAATCTTGTCCTTCATAGTGCTGATTCTGCAGAGGGGAAAATCTTTATGATCAACTTTGCCTGTTGTGAGCAAGGTTGAAGCCAAGTGGCACCTTAAAGACCAACAAAATTGTCTAGAGTATAAGCTTTGGGAGTCAAGCTTCCTTCCTCAGATACAGCAAAGGGAACATGACTCATGAAAGCTTATACTGTGGAAAATCTTGTTGATCTTTAAGGTGCTGCTGGACTCGAACCTTGCTCATCTACTGTAGACCTGCATGGCTACATATATGTGATTGTCCAATTCACGTGCATATTCCTGCAGCGAGGCTGGGCGGCATGCGGAAATGAAAACCCTGTGGCAAGGGGAAGGGCTGAAGGGCAGCCCCCAAAGCCATGTTTCTGCATATGCCTCTTTATCTATTATCATAACAGGCAGAGTATACCCCAGGGCATCCGCCTTCATACCCTAGAGTTCCACTTCTCTCTGGCCAAACAAAACTGCATGTTCTTTTTTTTTAATGAAGCAACATTTGTTTGGAACTTTTAAAAAGCCAATCATCTCTGAAGGAATTGAAAAATTGTACCTGATAAGCATACATTGTAAAAAAAAAAAGTTCTGTTTCTTTGGTACAGTGCATTGTATGTATGTTGGGTGATGGAATGGAGAAGGGAGGGTAGGATATAGGGAGAAAAGAATGCAGCTTGAAAATAGCCTGTTTTTTCAGCTGGAGTATATTTCTCATTACTGTTGTCTGGCTTGAAATAGGACCAAGGATTAAGTTCGTGTGATCGACACTAAATTTCATTCAATCTGCATTTTCTAGCCAAGACATTTGTACATACTGAGGGAGTGATTCTTCCCGTTGCTTACTTTTCCCAGCAGCAAAAATACATTATCATACCCAAAAAGGTGAATTTTTCTCTCTTTGTCTTATTAATACGAAGATGGGTCTGTGTGGAATGAGACGTAGCACACAGGAGTACAAATTGAGCCGATCTTTACATAAGGCAAGAAATCTCTGTCGTTTGAAGATGGAGTAATTGCCACACAGGAACCAAAAGGGAGGGGGTACACAGGGGAGCCAAAGGGGGTGGGATATCCCTTCCTGGATTATGTTAAGGAATTTGCCTCTTATTTGGCATATCTTCTTTGGTAATATATTCAGCTTGGGAGAAAACTTATTTCCATGCCACATCTGCTGGCAAACGCTATTGATGGAGAGTGCTATGACATCATTGTATTCAATTGCTGTTCCTTGCTGTCAATTCTGTGTTACTGTATCTTGCTTCTTGTGATCCCCTCCTTCCCCTATCCCTCATTTACAGCTTGGCCAAAATTGGAGCACAGTTGTATTTTGAGAATGATCTAAGCCTTGAAGCATGTGAGGTTATTTTAGTTGCATATTTTGTGGATATATTCTTCATGTCATCCACACTGAGCAGGCTGGGGTGTGTTGGAAATCTTGATGATTGTGTGCATGTGTATTAGACAGTGAATTGCCTTGTACAGGAATAGGTTTTGGCTGAGCATACTGTATTAATCCATTTGCATTCAAATTAAAAAGCCCCAATAAAGTGTACTTTGGTTTCACCCTCCCTTTTCAAAATGGAAAGCTGCCAAATAGAGGGCGGGGGGGGGGCGCAATCAGAGCATCACCTTCATTTCAGACAAAATTATGGTTTCTTCTGGAATGTCCCCAGGATCGGTTACAAAGGCGGAGTGTTTCTCTTATGTGTTTCAGTAAATTATCTCACAGTTTGCTGCATCTGGTTATAAAAGTTCATCTTGTCCTGGAACATTAAAAGGCAGCTGAATTTTTAGCAGAAAAACACACCCAGTGTGTTTGTTGGTTTCGAAAATAAACCATAGATACAACTTCTCCTCTCTTGTCATCCCTCTCTCTTCCCTTGATAAGCAAAAAGGACTTTTTTGTGCCAAAAAGAACGAATCAGAAAATAAGCACTACGGCTGTACGTTCAGGTTTTCCACTCACAACTGATGCCTCCATTCCAGTGGGGAAGCAAGTCAGTTTTGGAACCTTCCCAGTAGCTTATTAGTCATGGTTTCCAGCAGCCAGGGAATATTGCCCAATCTGCTCAACGCACCTCCATATGGAGCTTTGTGGGGCATTTTTCCATCTTAACAACTTGAAGTCATTGGGATCGCAGTTGTGCCGCAAGGCTTGGCAAGAAGAAATATGCTACTTTGGTTGCTGACTTGGGTGCAGTGTGCTTCTCTAGTTAATCTTGGAACAGGGAAATTCATACATTGTCTCCTCTAGAAAGAAAAGAAGATAATGTGGTCTACAGGGTGGGAGAAGGTATCTAAACACATGTCAGGTGTGATGGGACCACCTTCTTTTTAATTGTTTGTTCTGGTATGATGTCAAAAAAATAGGTCATGATTTGGAAAAACCAAGTCTGGATTATCTCCATAGTCGCAATAAAAATGCTCTTGTTTTTAAATTATTTTTGGCATAACCTGGAGCAAGCTCATTGGTATTTTTTTTAAAAAAATTTCCCCTTCCCACTCCTGCCTTTTTGAAACTCCCAAAATATCCTCTTTATTGAAGCATGCTTCCTGGATAGCCATTTCCCCCCCCAAACACTGCAGGAAACCCATTTAATTGAAAATGGCCACAGAAACACCTGATGCTCAGGTTTTGAACCTAACCTGTCTGCAGAGCATTATATTGGCCCCAGTGGTGATGGTTGGGGAGAGGGAACCCCCTGGCTCTGTTTCATCAAATCGGACTGTTGACTAAGGGGCCAAGCCAGAAGTGATGAGTTACACTTGAATGGCAGGTGAACAGACTCACATGTATTCCTCCCTGTTCACTTGTGCTGCACTTGCGCTCCACTTGATCGAGTGGAGTGCAAGTGGAGCGCAAGTGAACAGAGAGGAATACATGTGAGTCTGTTCACATGCCATTCAAATGTAAC
This sequence comes from Eublepharis macularius, assembly GCF_028583425.1. Taxonomy (NCBI): domain Eukaryota; kingdom Metazoa; phylum Chordata; class Lepidosauria; order Squamata; family Eublepharidae; genus Eublepharis; species Eublepharis macularius. Next base: position 122,763,609 of record NC_072796.1, on the reverse strand, counting down.
TCGTCACTCACTACTAGCTTGGCCCTAAGTTAGATGCATTTCAGTCATTGCTAGATGTACAAGATACTGTAAAACGAGCATTTCCTCAAGCGAATTGAGACTTGTTGACTTGGAAGGTACTGGATTGGCTCAAAGGGTTTGTTTGCCTTGGGGCTTTTGTGAGATTGCTCTGGTCAATGCAAATCATAAGCCGATTCAACAGAAGGCGTTTTCCCATCTGTCTGCCTAAAGTATTCTTGTTCATATAATCAGCTACATTTTAATTTTTTTTTAATGATTTTGCCATCGTCCCTCTAATTAACAGGTTTTTGTTAACTGTTCGATACAGATGTCTATGAAGTAGGCAGAACTGTGGCCTCAGTTGCTTTAATTCTTTAAAAAAAATAATTGTGCAAAACAAAAAAAAGAAAAACAATGCAGGCAAACAAAAACATTACTGGAGAATATATACTTAAACTTCTATAAAAGGACTCCAAATATCTAAAAATAAGTCCATATGCAACTGCTGTCCATATGCAATATGTTGCTTTAAATCTATGGCAATCGCTTGTCAGGGACATCTGCAGAATAGATGGAAGCCTTTTGGGCTGATAGAGAGCTAGTAGGACATGGTGGACAGAGAGTAGAATTTGGACACAGTAGATCCATTCGATTAGTTGCAAGCTCTCTGGCTTTGGGCCAAATCAGCAGTTTAGCTAACCTATCTCACAGAGTGGGTGTGAAAGTAGAATGAGGTAACTCTGATACAAAAGTGGTTAAGAGTCTAATATATTTAGGGACGTAATAGAAGGTTTTAAAACAAATGTTTGGAGAAGTGCAGCATTTGTGGGAGATCTAGTGACCTGTCTCAATGAATCATTTTGCTCTAAACCAATGTGCTGCACTGCACTGCCACCTTGGCACAGTAGACCCTCATTCATTCATTCATTCATTCATTCATTCATTCATTCATTCATTCATTCATTCAGTTCATACCCCGCCCTCCCCACAAATGGGCTAAGGGCGGCTAACAACATTAAAAATACATTAAAATCACAAAAAACATAAAATCAATAATAATTTTTAAAAAATCATTAAAATAGTCCAGGAGCAGGCTTTTTACACAAATATTGGGAGTCCGTATACAGGCGTAGCAGATCCATTTGTGGATTTCACTCGTAATTTGACTTATTCAAGGGGCCACAATTTGATCACATTACATGACCTCCAGCCATTTTTACTCCCTCTTTACCATCATAGTAATCATTACATCATTATGTTTTGCCAGAAATTTGGGGAAATGTTAGTATTTGAAGGCAGCAGAACTCTGCCTCTTAGATTTTGCTGATTTCACCATTCACTGCGATCCCGGGAACAGATTGAGCCAGTATTATTCACTCGGTCTCAGGGCCAAGCTACAAGTGATGAATGACACTTGAACGGCAAGTGAACAGACTCACATGTATTCTTCCCTGTTCACTTGCACTCCACTTGAGTGCAAGTGGAGCGCAAGTGAACAGGGAGGAATACATGTGAGTCTGTTCACTTGCCGTTCAAGTGTCATTCGTCACTTGCAGCTTGGCCCTCAGTTAATCCACCCCCCCCCCTTACTGCAGCTCCCCATCCCACATGGCTTTTGTCCATGCAAGTCCCACAGTCCTCAGGACAACCTTTTTGGTGGCCAAAGGGGACCCCTTCCTCCGTTTTTTTTAACCAGCGGAAAAACTGGTTAAACCCAATTCTCTGACTCCCCTCCTTGCCGTGTAATGTTCACTTGAGAAGGAATGGCATCAATGGCTCTGCCAGTGAATCAAACCTACACTTATGCCTGAATCGGGATATGCTTCTGAAAGTCTCTTTTCTCATCCTGCATTTTTGGGTGGAACAATTAAAGAAATCAAATGAGATGGTGTCTTAGTTTCCGAGTGCCTGATAGCAGAGAATTTGAGACTGCTTTCTGTCATCTTGGACATTTGTCACCGTGGTGGAGAGGGTGGGGGGGGGGAGACACAATTTTGGTAAAGGGAAAATCATAGATAGAAACAAAGTTTACAACTGCCTGTTCTGGGGTCATCGAGCCATCTGTAATCTCATTGCTATTGCGGGCATGCTGCTGTATACCGAGAGCTGCTTTAGCTTCCCTTTCCTAGAGCAGTTATCTAGCTTTTTTTCTGATTATCTTGTCATAAAACAAAGGGCCTGCAAAGTAGGTGTATGGGAAATGTCAACAGTGGCTCTGCAGGGAACTAGAAGCTAAGAAAACCTTAGAGGATAAACAAAGGTAATAGTAATAATACTGTAAAAGGATTGAAAATTCTGCCCCCCCAATGCATTATTGTTCAAGAAATGACATAATCAGAATTAAGGTGAGTCTAGGGTCACATTTCTCATATTGCTGGCATCCGTTTGCTTTGAAAACTTTAACTGGCTTCCAGGATTTCCCAAAGAGAGTTGTTCTTAACAAATATTTGTTATCTGTAATTATCTGCCATGACCAGATCTTGTGAATATTTAATGCAAAGTCTAATGGCTACAGTGCCAACACAAAGTAGATTATTTTTTATTTGCTTTCAGAGCCTGGTGTTTCAAGAGCTAAAAAAACTCCCTCTTGCATACCAGTATATTGGTCCAATATATAGTATTTCTTTTGCCTACTTTATACATGGTTTTTTCCCATTGGTGCTACAGCTGCAGTTGGACTATTCTACAAATTTGTCTAACTGGCCCTGCACTTCTCATGGAGAAGGGAGTATGAAGCCCGTGCCCCCCAGTAACAAACAGGGGTGGGGCATAAAGCTAGACTGACATTTTCCCTGTCCTGTTGGAGTATAATATCCAGGAACATGCCATCAAGTAGCTCCCACCTAAGCAGCTGTTCCACTTAGAGCCAAGCTACAAGTGATGCCTGACACAGGTTGGACACTTGTCAGCTTCCCTCAAGTTTTGATGGGAAATGTAGACATCCTGGTCTTGCAGCTTGGCTCTCCGACTGCTGTCCAACGGACTTTTCAACTGTCACTTGTCCAACATTCCGCCAAGCTGCCTATGTTTCCCATCAAAACTTGAGGGAAGCTGACAAGTGTCCAAACTGTGTCAGGCGTCACTTGAGGTTTGGCTCTTAGGTTTGGATCCAGTGGAACATTTCCATGGACAGAAGGGCTTCCACCCAACTTTCTTGCAACACCCCTCCCCATGCTGTTCCTAGGGAACAGAGGTCCCCCATAAACTAGTTTTTATAGGAAGTCAAACTTGACTTGGTAGCTCTGTGAATCCCATGGGGACTTTCTTAGCTCTGGTACTTGAGTTCTTTTAGGTGGAGACAGCGAGGATCAGAATGTTGACCTCAAATGTTATCAAGGTGTGTGCATCAGAGAGAGTGAGAGTGGGGTAGAGGGAGAAAGAGGTATCTCTGCCTGCTTCAGGTAAGTGATGAAGTATACTTTCACCTGTGAACATGTCCTTCTTTTTAAGATGCCACCAGATTGTTTTTCTGCAACAGGTGATCATTATATGTATTTAAAATATGGTCATACCATCCTTTCCCCAGGCATCCAAGGCAGGTGGTTACAATGTAAAAAAATAGGAAGCAATTTAATAAAGCACTGCTTTTTTAAAAAAGAGACTTCCGTCCAACCAGCAGGTTATTTCTCTCTCTGCCCTGGCTCAGGCTGCCCTAAAAGCACTCTGAGAAAATGGCTGCCTCTCTGCAAATTCTTCTTTTTCTTTTTCTTTTTCTATCCTTTCTAAACGCGACTTCTCTGTGTGGGATTCCAGCCCTGGCCCCCTCCGTGGTGCAGGAAATCCCGGGTTATTATGTGATGTTGTTTTTCTGAATATTTAATCAACTTCCATAGTCTCTCTGTGTTTTTTCCCCACTGTGGTGGTCTTAGACCAATGCCTGGATCATGTAAACAAGTCTTTAGTAGGAAGCTGCTTCTGGAATTCCTTGGAAAGGGAACCAGGTCTTCTTAGCACTGTCAAGTGTCTCTGGCTGCTTTAAATAGCTAACATCAAGAAATCTATTTATGTGAATTGTCTTCAGTGGGCCATGTTTTATTATTTTTAATCATAATATCTTAAATTTCAGGGTCAAGAGGTAAACCTGTGCCGTGCAGGGTTGCTTAAGATGAATTAATAATAGAAAAGTAATTGGAAATAACAAACCAGGTTGTTCTGTGTGTTTGTTTTTAGTGGTCATTTTGGTTTGATCTCTTGGAAGAGTTATGTTGTGCTGTAGTTAGGTGCAACAGCATGCTCTGACTCTGTTCCTTTCTTCCCTTGCAAACTCATTCAACTGTACTGCTCCTTTAAAAAAAAACTTGTTTGTGTTGGTTCTAGAAGGAGGGAAAGAGTTGCACAGCCATATGGGTCCCCTCAAAACCAAGAAAGAACTCAATGTAATACTTTTTTTAGAACCAACCAAATTGATGCGAAACATTGAGCAAGCTTTTGAGCTCATCTTTGTTGGGCTTTAAAAAGATAGGAGGAGACTGTTGTAAAGGTAAGGCAGTGCTTCTGTTACTTTAGGAGGGGAAGCTAAACTGGTTTGGCCTTGGTTAGTAATTGGATGGGAGACCTTCAACAAAGACCAGGGTTGCTGAGGCAGGCAATGGCAAACCAACTTTGTTAGTCTCCTGCCTTGAAAACCCCACGGGGGGGGGGAGGGCACCATACGCCAGCTATGACTTGAGGGCACTCTCTGCTCCAGGCCTCCTCTGTGTGTGTGTGTGTGTGTGTGTGTGTGTGTGTGTTTGTTTTCAGGTTTGTAAAGTGATCTTCCATGTCTGTTCATGGCTCCAGTATGTAGTCTTTTTTCACAAATTCGGCCACATTGAGAATTAGATGTATTGATTTTTGGGGTGGTCTTTTAGAGAACATTTTGCTCCTCCCACATTTTGCATAGCAAATAGTCTCCCTCAAAAGTTAGGCATAGTCCTAGTAATTTTCAATATGGATTTAGCTCCCTTCTGTAGAATGAGGGTAGGGAACAGGCAGCTGTATGGCGTTCAGTCTTGCTCCCTGGAGCTCCCACTCTTGCCTTTGGCATTGCCGCCAGCCTATTGGTTCGCCTTAAGCATTGCACACACATTATGCATAAGGGAAGGAGGCCTTAACTTGGACCTCCACTGAGGTTAGAATAGTGGAGCCAGTATTACTGACACCTGCTCAAAACAAAATATGGCCACTACTAAAAACTATTTACCAGGGAGGTCCATTGAATAACTATGGATAAAGATATCAGGGTAGATAATGTTGTGGACCAAGTAGTAAGGGAAGATTTGAGGGAGGAAATGACAAAAAGTTAGAAAATGTAACCCTCACCTTGAGTTGTCCTTTGCAAGCCTGAAATTATGACAATCATAATGTGTCCGTTATCCAGCTGCTTGAACTTGAGGTGAGTAGGGAGGGTAGTGACAAATGGAAGTTTCAGAGACATTGTGAAAAAAAAAACACCAATAACACTGGGAAATAGCATTTGAGTTTGTTCTTCTCACATTGGATAATATAAATATTTTATCTTGGAAAATAATCTTTTGAAGTGAGAAGTGACAGCTGAAAAAAGCCCAGAGGCATGGAGCTGAAAAACTTCTATTTAAGTCAAGTGTGTTAGTTCATATTGTGGTGGAGTGTTTGTTTTTTTCCTCAACACTTCTCTCTCTCTCTCTCTCTCTCTCTCTCTCTCTCTCTCTCTCTCTCTCTCTCTCTCTCTCTCTCTCTCACACACACACACACACACACACACACACAAATATATATATCGGGATGCATACTTTTTTAAAAAAGGGCCCAAATTATAGCCAATACACTGCTGCTTGGTTCAAGATATTTTTTGGGTATGGATACATCCAAGAACAAAATACACGGGCATTGCATTGATTTTTGGAGAGTATATACCTTTCAAATGCTGCGTTCACTTTAAATCTAAAATTTTCACCTTTCCCTGCGTGTTATATATATGTGTTTTAGTAGAAAGATCACTGTTTTAAAAATTGTTCTCTGTACTGGAAGCCCTGGTTTTCTCAGTGAGTTTTGGACTTACCTTTATGGATTACCTTCACATTAATTCAGAGGCACTTGTTAGATGTATTGTCAAAGGCTTTCACGGCTGGAGAATGATGGTTGTTGTGGGTTTTCCAGGCTGTATTGCCGTGGTCTTGGCATTGTAGTTCCTGACGTTTCGCCAGCAGCTGTGGCTGGCATCTTCAGAGGCGTAGCACCAAAAGACAGAGATCTCTCAGTGTGACACTACAGCCCGGAAAACCCACAACAACCATAGCACTTGTTAGACATTGGCTGCATTTGATTACATGGATGATTGGTCAGTATCGTCTTCTTTGGCTGGCTCATGAAGAGGTCTGTCACATCACCTAACTGAAGATACCAGGAATTGAACCTGGAACCTCTACTTGTAAAGGTCTACTGCTGAGCCTTGACTCCTTCCATGATACAGGTTACAATACTGAAAAAGCCACCCACAGTCATATGAATGAGGCTTTCCCTAGCACCTCTCTTCTATTTACTGACTCCTAGCCATTTGGCTCCCACTGATTTCTGGGTCAACAAGAGGCACCTCTGTTCTGGTTGTGTCCTTGTCCTTGTATTTGAAGAGTAGAGAGTCCCCCTTCTGATAGATCCAGAGGAGTTAGCCGTGTTAGTCTGTAGTAGCAAAATCAAAAAGAGTCCAGTAGCACCTTTAAGACTAACCAATTTTATTTTATTGTAGCATAAGCTTTCGAGAATCAAGTTCTCTTGATCAGGCATCTGATGAAGAGAACTTGATTCTCGAAAGCTTATGCTACAATAAAATAAAATTGGTTAGTCTTAAAGGTGCTACTGGACTCTTTTTGATTTTCACCTTCTGATATATTCTGCTTGTTCCTTGCTTTGTTTGCTCCGCTTCTGCCGTCATAATCAGATCTACCTTACCTGCCTCACAGCAAGTTTGTGACTGAAATTGTGCATTGAGAGCCACATCTTGGAGGTCCTTGTGGATTGTGTTTGTTTTTATGCTGTATTTTATAATATTTTATTATTGTTTTATGGGCCGTTATATTTACTAATATTTATGATACTCTGACCCATCCTGAGCCTGCTTGCAGGGGTGGGAAGGATATAAATCCAATAAATAAATTAATAAATAAAATCTCAAGAAGTATCCCAATTGCTTGAAATAATTAAGGGGACCAAAACATCAGGGATACCCTCACACTTCCTGTATTGTCGTTTCAGCACCACTAGTGATAGTAGACTTTTTGATATATTTTATGTTTCAGTCCAGTACTTCAGGCCTTCTTCCCCAGGAACCCCTGGAACTGTAGTTCTTTGTAGTGGACGGCAGATCTCAGATTCTATTCACGCGAATCAAACTATAATTCCTAGGATTCATCAAAGGATGTTACAATAAGTTAAACCTAGACTGATAAGGTGAGGGCGATCTGGCTCCGACATCTGTCACCCCATTGATCACCAGGGTTGATTCGGCTGATTTGGCTGGTTAGGCGGGAGTCCCCATCCTCCCTCACCGCTCCATGTGCGTCCCTCCTGAAGCTGTGCGCTCGGTGGAAGAGGACGACCATCCCAGATAGGAGTGTACCGTTCTTCGGTCAAGGGTATACGACTGATAAGGTTTTGTTGTACATGTAACCAAAGTGTACTAGGATTAGGATATAATGTTATCTGTTTAGATTTCACAAGCTCACAGTTTACTTTTGCAAATGTTGTTGTCCCCCATTGGAAAAATTGCTGAACAATGTTTGTTAAGAAACCTGAATTATTAGGCTAATGCTAGCGTGATACCTATTCTAGTGGAATGTCTAGTTCAGAGCACAAAATACTGTGGTTGGAGAGAATGCGAAGGTCGCAACACACACGAAGCAAAAACTGAGGCAAAGCAAAAGAGAAGACAATGCCATGAATTCATTCGGTATCAACGGCATCTGTAAATTTTACTGTGTTGTGGGCGAGGAAATGTGGGAAACACAGCAGCATGAATTGAGGGTGGCATTTGGGGCTGGAGGAGGAGGGAGAGGATAATTAATAACAAATGGCATAACTTTCCATGTAGAATACATTTGCATGTGCGAGTTCCTCTGTAAATCTTCTTCTGGCTTCTTAAATATATACAGTGCCCTTAGCCAGCCAAGTTCTTTCCCAGCTTTCTCCGTAAATCTCACTGAGGCTGCTTTGAGATATGAATTCTTTCAACAGAATATTGCGCCCTTGATAAATTTGTCTAAAACCTTCCCCCAAATGGCAAAATCCTTCTGAAAAGGACAACCAGTACAGGTGAGAGCCAGAATGGTGTAGCCTCTAGAGTGACAGATGAGCAAAAAGATAAAAATGAATATGGCTTATTCTGTTTGCAAGGAAGTGTCGATGAAGCTGCAGAGCCCTTCAAAAATGGTTCATCTCCACTTGTTGTTTACAGATTGCAGAAATAATTTTGGGCGTATTGGTGTGAACATATTAAGGTTTTAGACCCATCTATTTCTTTTCTACTTGTACATTTCCCTTGACAGTTTTCCAAGCTGCCACACATATGTCAGGAGGAAGATTAGGAAATTTTTAAAACCATCACTGCAGCAACCATTCAATAAAAGTACAGAAAAGGACATTATCTACTCCACCCACCACTATGATAGTAATTGATAAGGTTCCCAAGACAATCTCACTTCAGAGGTCCATCTCGCACCATGGCTGGTCCTACACGTAACCAATCTCCTTGGTTCTCTCTTAGGGGGCTGATTAGATATTTGTACTTGCCCTTCTTTCCCCATGTTGTCTTTACTTGGCCTTCCCAACCTTTTAAATTCACACATTCTCTTCTCTCATTTACGAACGTCTGTTAAAGGCGAGGAACAGAGAGAAGCAGTCATTGCCTCCTTCAACAGAAATTCTGATAGATAAAGAATAAAATAACCCTCCAACACAAACACATGTAGGTGGATCCAGTCCCCTTCCGCACATGACATCCCAGAATGGGTACCCTGAGGTAGAAGCAGAGATTTGCCATGACATCCCAGAATGGGTACCCTGAGGTAGAAGCAGAGATTTGCAGATATTTCAACCATACTTTAAAAAAAAATCAGAAGTAGGAAAATATTTGCCCAAACTTCAGTACCATGTGAAAATGAGCAGACTCACAGATTAGTCGGAATGTTTAAAGTGGCTCTTTGATAACCCCTTTATGGAAAGTGCTTCCTATGTTAAGCCTTCCACTGTTAGTTTCAGGTGGATAGCCATGTTGGTCTGTAGTTAGAAGAGCAAGAATTAGGGTCCAGTAGCACCTTACAGACCAACTAGATTTCCAGGGTATGGACTTTCAAGGGAGCTTTGACTTTAGAAAGCTCATTCCCTGAAAATCAAGATGGGTCTTTAATTAAGGTGCCGCTGGACCGAAATCTTGCCTTTCCACTTTTGGCTCATAGCAGTCTTGGACATTACAAACCAGCCCTCACTGCACACGGCAGCTGGCCCACGAAGCACATTGGATCTTGCATGGGAAAAACTTTGCCGTTTGTCATTTGTACCTGCATCTTTTACTGTGGCAGCATTCCCACTTAAGATACTTTCAGGTGGGTAGCCATGTTGGTCTGCAGTTGAAGAGCAAGATTTGAATCCAGTAGTGCCTTAAAGGCCAATAAGATTGTATTGTCGAAGGCTTTCACGGCCGGAGAACGATGGTTGTTGTGGGTTTTCCAGGCTGTATTGCCGTGGTCTTGGCATTGTAGTTCCTGACGTTTCGCCAGCAGCTGTGGCTGGCATCTTCAGAGGTGTAGCACCAAAAGACAGAGATCTCTCAGAGATCTCTCACTGAGAGATCTCTGTCTTTTGGTGCTACACCTCTGAAGATGCCAGCCACAGCTGCTGGCGAAACGTCAGGAACTACAATGCCAAGACCACGGCAATACAGCCCGGAAAACCCACAACAACCACCAATAAGATTTCCTGGGTTTAAGCTTTCAGGATTCAAAGCTCCCTCCCTCGAATACAATCCTTGAGCACTTTTACCCGGTCAGATTGGGGGAGGGAGGGATGTTGCAAAGAAGGGAGTTGGGGTGCAAAGGTCCAGTGCAAATTTTAATCAGCAAGAGAGAAATGCTAAGCCTTTTCTGGGATATACAGGATCATCAAGGATTTCTGTACTACTTGTTTCTAATAAAGGGAGTTTTGACTCTTGAAAGCATACATCCTGGAAATCTTGTTGGTCTTTAAGGTGCTTCCAGGATCGTATCTTGCCATTCCCAGTACTGTTAAGCTCCATTGGTTTCTGAGGTAGAGATTTAAGCATCGACTAAATAACTGAAATCAGTGATGTTTGAAAGTGCTTAACCTTGTCTATGTTAACAAGCAAACCTATACTTTATCAAAACGCTCATTGTAATGATAGCAGAAATTATGTCTAAGGAACCCTCGGCCTGACTGTGTTGAGTCTTTCACCTTGTTGCAAAGTTTGCAAGCTCAAAGTTGCAGGCCATTGAATGGGATGGGGGCTTGTAGAGGACGGTTCCAAACATGTCCTGTGTAGACTGAACAGTGGCTCTGTTTACATTAAGAAGTAGCAGACAACTGCTGTTTCTGTTGTGGTGTAATGCTCAACATGGGACTGCCCTCTCAGCATACGCATATGTCTGTGCAGGCTACAGTGAGATATAGCTCTGTCTGTTTTGTTTATGCGTTAGGTCAGCACTTTTGGAGGAAAAATACTTGCCAGTGGTGAGTGGAATACTTGTAAAGAGGCCATTCCTGGAAATTCTTCTTACCGCTCAAAGAAGAAGTGGCAAGCATCTTTCTTTGTGTATGTGCACGTGTGAACTGTTGTCAAATCACAGCCAACTTACGGCGACCCCTGCTGGGGTTTTTAAGGCAAGAGACATTCAGAGGTGGTTTGCCATTTCCTGTCTCTCCGTAGTGACCCGGGTCTTCCTCGGTGGTCTTCCATCCAAATACTAACCAGGACTGACCCTTCTTAGGTTCTGAGATCTGATAAGATCTGGCCAGCCCAGGTCATCAAGGTTAGGGACTCTCATTGTTGGGGTATGTTAATTTCAACTCCCCCCCCTTTTACTGGTATTATAATTCCTTTCCCTGCTTAGATATTCTCAGATGGATAATAATTTGATGGAGGTTGTTACTGTATTCATTGCTCTTCTGAAATCTGACGTAGGGCATCTGGAGAACCAGCAGCTGTTGATCTTCTCTGAATTAATAAAATACTTCATGCTATTTTAGACAGGAAGCCCAAATCATCTGCACTGTTGGGGGTCCCTGCATTACCGCTCTTGCTTCTTTTTTTGCTTAACGGTGTCTGCAAACTTTGTATTATGTCTCTGCTCCCGCTTCATCAGTTGAAACATCTGTGTTAACTCATGAGGCTCTGGGGGGCTGAAGAGGGAGCGTGAAGCTAAAATTAACTGAAACAAGTCTGCTTAACTAGGGACCTCTTTTCTTCTGTATAAATCAGGCTGGCTTATAGTTATCCATACAAACAAACAATGCTTTCGACGCCTCTCCCCCTCCCCCTCCCCAGCACTCTTTGATTATATCACTCAGAATGAGGGAGATGAAAAGAACATGTTTACTACCAATTTGAAAGAAAAAGGTGTGGGTGCAGAGCTGTGGAAAATGATTGTGAGATTGTAAATCTGTTTTATATTTTAATGGTTTGCCTGGCATGATATAGAATGGCTTAAATATAATGGCCTAAGTATCATTACCTGGGTACAATGGTTTGGCAGCTAATTGAGTGCAAAGCCTTGTTTATATGCTTAGTTTTTCTTTCTCATCAGTGGTTGTCTCCTAGTGTTGTATTAAGGCTAGTAGAGAATAAAAATAATGAGAATGAATTCTCAGAACTGGGCTTGGATAAGGTTTTGCAAGGAGTGAGTGAAGAACTGAGAATTGAACTGGGTTTCATGGACTGCAACCTTGCTCCACTTAGACACAGGGCTTTTTCAGTGGTAGCACCTCTCCTTTGGAATGCCTTCTCCAATGAGAATCACCTGGCACTTGTGTTTCTTTTAGATACCAGTTGGCTATTTTTTAGGGGCTTATTTTAATGACTCTGACTTGGTTCTTAATGTCACTATAAACCTAATTATAATCTACCTTGAGCAGATTGCTGGGAAGGTGGCATAAAATTAATCAACTTCAGAAGTTTCCTTTTGCCCTAAATTCAAAGACCCTGGGTTTTTTTCCCAGGGGACAGGTTGGTGGGTACACAAGAAAGGGTCTTTTCAGTGGTAGCTTCACGATTATGGAACAATCTCCCCAGGGAAGTGCACCTGCCCCCCCTCGCTCTTCAGGAAGCAACAGAAGGCTTAATGTATCTGTGTTTTTAACTGTGTTTGTAATATATTTTTATGTTTGTTTCTATTTCATATGGTAAGCCACCTTGAGTTCCTCTAAGGCAGCTAATCAATGTTTTAGATAATAAAATAATGTATTTTTAAAGAGCACATCACGGAGAAGGGTGAAAGCCCAGCTTGCTGCTCTTGTTTTCTACTTGCATTTTACATGAGGGAGCATTCAGAAATCGTACCCCTCGCCTGCAGTGTTACAGTCCGTTATATCATCTTTTTACCTAATTCTGTTGCATGTGGAGAACAGTCCTGAGTTGCAAACATTTGACTTCCTTATGCAGAGGCAAGTCTTTGCAAGCTTGTACAGATTATTTTGAACACAAACTGCTTAAGAATTTGGGGGGGGGAGGGGGCTTGAGACCTGATTTCAGTATGGAATGCAAAAGACGTGCTGATTTTGGAAGTGCGCACACACACACACATACGCACATCTTGGCTTGCTCCCAAGGAGTGGAGGGTAGTGTCAGTCAGTCAGAGTGTATTGTCTATAGCCATAGGCCGTCACAAATTTTCCAAACATGTCAACAAACAGTTAACTTCCAACTGGAGGGTAGTGTGGATTAGGTGGACTTGTAACTTTATTCCCAGAACTTTGGGGTAGGTTAAGCAAAGATGTGTATACTGCATGCTTCTTTGAATACTGTTTTTGTCTCCCTCCCCCAAGTTTTTTTCAAGAGTTAATGCTACATCTTTTAACTATTGATGGTGGAGTGCTATCAAGTCATAGCTGATTTACGGTGATCCTTGATGGGTTTTTCAAGGCAAGAGACTAATAGAGGTGGTTTGCCAACGCCTGCCTCTGTGTAGCGATCCTGGCCTTCTTTGCACGTCTCCCATCCAATTATTAACCAAGGCTAACTCTGCTTAGCTTCCCAGATTTGATGAGATTGGGCTTGCCTGGGCTATCCAGGTCAGGGGCTTGTAGGTGTTGGTGTCTCCAAAGTAAGTGGTCCTTGCTACATTTCTTGACTTGATCACAGTATCAGTATCAAAGGAACACTGTAAGTAAAGCGGAACCTTGAAAAGGTATTGTGGTGGAACAGCTCCACTAAACCACGACTACTGTCCTATCTTGCCCCACAAGGCGTCTGTGAATTAACCAATGGCAGTCTAGGTCTCCACTTGACATATGCCACCCACCCATTCACTTTCTCTTTCTGATACCTGCCTCCACCACTTGGCCTTTGTGGGAATTGTCCACTGAGAAGGCCAAGGTTCTCAGTTCCTCTATGTTAGCTTGCCATCTAAAGCCCTGCCTCATGTATGAGTCTCCTCATTCCCAGCATCTTATTACCACATGGACAGCTTGCTGCACTTACTCACCAGAGTGGGTTTTGCAATTTGCCAACAGACACCCCCCCCCCCCAAATCCTGGTGCGCGTTGCAAAATCGTTGGAAGTCTGTGTGGTACTGAGAACATCTATCAGCATTTAAGAATTAAAAAGCATTTATTTTTAAAAGGGGCGGAAAGTTCACATCCATACTTTCAAGCGCAGCAACAAAAGTGTCCCCAAAGAAAGATGTAAAATACAATTCCTTTGTCCGTCACTCAACACATGCCGTAGTCACGTCTAACCCTATGGTAGGCATTTTAACTGAGAAGGTTACGGGTTCCTGACAGGTTCTCATACTTTGTAGTCCTGGTTTGGGTCTCCAGCCCTCCACACATCCGATGGATGCCACCTGCATGGAACCCAGGTATGTGCACCATCTTCTGAGATGGAATCAGCCCAAGAGAACTTCCCCTCTGTGCCAAGGGATTTATTTATCTCTGTTTGTTTACCCCCTTTGCAGCTCAAAGAAATATTTCCTGAAGTTTTCAGGAAAGGGGTATTTTGGCATGTCAGACCTCCAAATCTCTGTGCGCCCACCCCACAACAGCTGGAATGGTCAGTTTTCAGCAGAAAGTTTTAGCTGACCTCTCCATTGTCTGCATCCAGGCAAGGCCATTTGCATCTGAAAAGTCTGGCTGGGTGTGCCTCAAGCACCTCTGGCTCCCCCTCCTGTCAGCTAAAAGGGAGGAAAAAGTTTTAGAACTGCAGATTGAAGGTTTTAGAACACTCCAAACCCCCAAAGTAAATGGATTTTTCCACAAGTATGGTTATGACGACCAAAGAAACAAGAGGTATGCTGGATACCCAGAGAGGCCAAGTCATAATATCTTATGAAGTAGAGACAGCATGGTATAGTAGTTATAGTGTCAGACTAGGATCTGGGAGTCCCAGGTTTGAACCGCCACTAACCTACCTCACAGGGCTGTTGTTGTGAGTGGAGACGTATGCATGCTGCCCAGAGTTCCTTGGAGGGAGAACAGGGTTAGCAAAAAAACTAATAGCTGCTTCTGGTACAGTAAATCAGTTGATCTCACGTGCACCACAGGATGCCTCATCTTCTTGTTGTCAGTGAGAATAACTTGGCTGTCATGTTGGAACATTCAAATCCAGCGTATCTCTCTAATTTTACATTATGGTATTTTTCTATGCTGAAGTTCAACCATGATGCGTCTCAGAGCTGGGCACAATAAAATAAGATCGGTGGCTGGGATGACATTCTGATAATGATGGAATCCTTTGAGGTGTATCTTGAGTATTGAGAAAATGGTTATCTTGCTGGTCTGAGAGAGTTTCTGAGACAAGGGCAATTGAGCCCTTTTCCTTAAACCATCTGTCTTGGGGATACCAGATGCTGGTGGTGGTGCCAGATGAGCCCAAGCTGATGAACAAGCAGTTCAGCTTCTATCTCTGTTTCCTCAAAGGCAGCAGTAGTGAATGTCAGGCGGAGCCATTTTAATGTCTATGATAAGAATGGCTAAGTGCAATTCCAAAGGTGTTCAAGCCCTTGGTATTTTTATAGTGTGTTCCTGTGTGCAATTACACCTTTCTAAATCCATGGCAGTCACTAAATTTAGAAAGGAGGAACTCTGCTTAGGACTGTACTGTCATATGTTTGACTCACTGATTTAGTTTTATAAAAAGTTTTAGGTGGGTAGCTGTGTTGGTCTGCAGTAGGACAGCGAGATTTGAGTCTGGTAGCACACAATTTCCAGGGGTTTTGAGAGGCGGTCCCCTCAGCTGAAGGGAGCTTGGGCTCCTGAAAGCTTATACCCTGAAAATCTTGTTGGTCTTTAAGGTGCTACTGGACTTGAATCTTTCCGATTTGTTTTTATTATTTATTTAAATATCTATTGCCTTAAGGAAAAGGTCCTTGTCCCTCTTGAAAAGGAAACGGAGAATCTTTTGTCTGGGTTTTTCTCCTTGGGAAATCTCTTTGGCAGTGAGCTTGCAAGCCCTTGCGGTTTAATGCTAAAGAGTAAGGTCTTTCTAAACAGGCTTGCAAAGCCGGGAGCCGTGGCATTGCGTTGGCATGTACTAGCAGGGAGCAAAAAGTAATGCCTGGCAGACTTCACAAATACCTCCTGCCCCCACTACATGTACACAATGTGTCTAAATGCTCCTTTACTGAGGAAAAGGGAATAGGCTGGGATTACTGAGAGCAAATTCTGGCTATGTGTCAACAGCCATGCTGAAATACGGAAGAGAGAAAGAGGAAAAAAATTAAAGTGCTTTTAAAGACTTAACTGACCTTTACATGCTGTCTAAGATAGCGACAGGTAACCTCAGTGAGGTCCGTGAACCCTTCACTTTAAAGCTAGGGGAAAAAAAGAAATAATGATGTGCCATTCAACATGACTTTACTTTGTGGCTACTGATGGAAGGCCTACATTACGGGGCCCGCAACACACTTTTATCCAAGAATAGGGATCTGCAGCACTTTTTGGAGAGAATCTGATTCATCACTTCTTGGCATGCCCTGATGAGAAAAAATCCTTTAGTTGCTTCTAGAAATTGAAGCAGTTTTTAACGGGGGTTTTCAGCCACTGTTAGATGAATTAAAACCCATGAGGGGCAGAAGGGAGGGGGAATCTTTATAGAAAGTGAAATACTTTTTACGTTATAGATGATTGTGGCCTCTGGACTTTCTCTCTCTCATGGCTTCTTGCAATCCCGTCTTCCTCAGTGAAATTAAACAAATGGGCAACAACAGTCTCTCAAAGACTCTTAATTAGCCTCCTGCTCAATATTGTTCAATACACAATTAGAATTAGTGTGGAAGTAAAATATGACTGCAGTGCAGAAGAGTTCCCCCTCTCCCCACATTGTTGATGTACCTTGCAGTCTGTAAATAATGTTTAGGAACAGGAGAGAGAGTTCCTTGGCGGGTGCCTTTTTGCTTAAAGCAAATCCATCAACTATTTGTTTGCACTCTACAAGGAAAAGTCAAGAGTTGCTGTAAACTTTCAACAATGTGTTCTTTATAATTTAAGACATCGGAGGTGGCTTTGGAATTGTGACTCCTCTAGAGGGGTTGTGTGTGGCCTTGGGCAGATCTTTTAACCCTGTTTTTCTTTGCTATAAATTGAGAAATGTGTTGCTGAGCGCTTAGAGTAGGCTTATGACCTGTAAATGTGCTGTGTTGAGACAGTAGCTTATAGGATAGGATGGAAGGCTCTTGTTGAGGGTGTCACTTTTGGCATTGAGATAGATGGCAGGCCTGCTTTGGAAGATCCCCTCTTGCCCTTAACGTTACTACGGCTGTATTATGCAATGCCAGTTGCATTACTGTTTCAAGGTGCAACCCAGAAAGTTGACAGGGTTCTCTGGAATACCCCAGGAGTGTAACCAACTTTAAAAAATGAATGGAGAATCATGATGTCTTCATAACTAATGGACATTTCTCTAAACCTGTGGCCCCAACCAAATTTTTTAGTGTCTGTGAATGTTAGCTATCAGAAAAAAACCTAAGCTGGGTAGGAGCAGTCTGTCTGCTTTGATCTTCCTTCCTTCCTTCCTTCCTTCCTTCCTTCCTTCCTTCCTTCCTTCCTTCCTTCCTTCCTTCCTTCCTTCCTTCCTTCCTTCCTTCCTTCCTTCTTTTAGTTTTTATTTTATTTTACTTCATTCATACACCACCTTTCTCCTCAATGGAAACTCAGGTGGCTTTCATCATTCTCTACTCCTCCAGTTTATCCTCACAACAGCCCTATGAGGGAGGCTATGCTGGAGAATGTGACTGACCCAAGGTCACCCAGCAAGCTTCCATGGCAGAGTGGGAATTTGAACCTGAGTCTCCCAGATCTTGGTCCGACACATTAACCACTACATCACATTTGTTCTGTTTATTTTAGATTTCTGTATTTGTTTATATTCTGCTTTTCTACCTGAAGGAACCCAAAGAGGTTCTTAACAGTAACAGAAAATACAATATTAAACAAACAAAACATGTTTTTGCCTGTTCAGGATTCAGTAGCTGGTTCATCCACGGGTGCTGGCAGCAGGCAAAAAGCCCTTTGTTCCTTAATTAAATAATAACTTTCTTAAGTTAACCCTTTATATTACTTTAGCTTGGTCACATTAGGAGTGAAAGAGAGATTTGTGTTAGGGTCACTTAAATATAAAGTTGATCTTGAAAAACTGTCCTGTACTCAGAGGAAATCTTGTGTCAAGTAGACAGAACATTGCCACTTTTTTGAGGCTGGTATTTTTAAAACTGGAAATGTTCTTATTATGAGATCAAGCTCTCATTCTTGGAACGGAATTCAAACCAGTTTAAAAACCTACTTTCTAAAAACGTAGATGGGGCATCATACACACTGTCCTCATCCCAGCCACAAGGTTAGATAGGGCATTTGCTTCAGAATAATTGGAGCTATTTTAGTGCTCAAGTGGGGAGCCAGTGTGGTATGTGCACAGTGTTGGACTTGGACCAACGTGGCTCGGTTTGGGCTCAAATCACCATTCAGCCATGAAACTCGCCATATGGCTCTTTCTGAGGTTAACTTTCCTCACAGAATGTTTGTTGCAATAGCAAAAGAGAATATATCTTACTTCACCCTGAGCTGTTTGGTGGAAAGCTGAGGTAAAAATGTGATCAGTGGATTGTGGTTTTTAGCTCTTGTCTCCACCTAAGCTCTGGCAAAGCAAGGGAACTAAAATAAGAGCTGTAAGCAACAACAATTCTCAATAAAGCGAGGGATGCCAAAGACCAGAAGAGTGTATGTAAACTGACCTCCGTACATGCTCAGAAAGACAGCCTCATGAAGTTAAAAATGGCCCATTTCTAAGTTCATGGCAGTATCATTCGCAACCCTAAATGCCCTGAGCTCTAATTTCTTCACATAAAAGTATAACTCTGGTAGAGCTGGTTCATACCCACTCAGAAAAGGTCTTGGAAATAAGCTTGGTAATAGATCATCTCCAGTGTAGTTAAGTTTGCTGATGATAACAAGCAGGCCTATTCTTGCACTCTTGCTCCCAATCCTGTTTCTTACTTGAGAGCCCTTGAGGAGCTGTACTGAACGTTGTATCACATTTTAACTTCAAAGGAATGAGGGAAAATGCAAAATGTTTATATGTATAAATTAACTTTCCTGAAGTTTTAATGCAGGGTTTGCCACTAGAAATGCCCCTGCTGTGGCAGTATTTACTGAAGTTTGTTTAGCTTTTGTAATATTTTCATTATATATCATCAGCCTCTCTCTGGGTGGGTGGCTTACAGTGCTCAAAAGGCTGCTATACAAAAATTACAGTACAATCGCATCAGTATGAAGTGCGCACAGCAACATCATAAACAACCAATGATCCTGTATTCAGAATACTGCCCACTCTTTCCAGTCTTTTTAAACAAGCGACTAGTGCCTAGTTTCCTAATAATAAAGAAGGGAGGGCTAGGGGATATCTCCCTAGAGTTGCCAACCTTCAAGTACGACCTGGAGTACTCCTGGAATAGCAGCTCATCTCCGGACTACAGGCATCCATTCCCCAGGGGAAAATGGAGCATTAGAGGGTGGACTATGGTATCACATCTCTGCTGAGCTCCTGTACTGTCGCCTGGTTCTGCCCCCAAATTTCCAGGGAATTCTCAACCCTGATAGGGCAAGCCTAGGTCTCCCTTACATGTTAGATTTTTTTTAAGTGGATGCACCCATTATGGTTGGGATCTTATGCGTGTTTTCATTGGTGTTTACTCCCAAGTAAGTGTAAAGAAGCAGCTCAGAAATGCTACCCAAACAATACTCATGAAGAGCAGAATCACAAGTGACAAAAGGCACAGATTGGACACTTGTCTGCTTCCCTCAAGTTTTGATGGGAAATGTAGGCAGCTTGGCGGAATGTTGGACAAGTGACAGTTGAAAAGTCCACTGGACAGCAGTCGGAGGGCCAAGCTGCGAGACCAGGATGCCTACATTTCCCACCAAAACTTGAGGGAAGCTGACTAGTGTCCAATCTGTGCCTTTTGTCACTTGTGGTTCTGCTCATAGGCCACTCTTCTAGACAGATTAGTGCCCCACTCAGAGCAGTGAACAAAATCACTGTTATTATTATCCCCACAATGCAACTAGGGAGCCTTACTAGCTATCCAAAGGTCTTTCAGGTGGGTGGGGGGGGAAGGCCTAGGCCTCCTTTCAAAGATGTTCAGACTTGGGCTTTGAGTCATTTCCAGGGGTAGAAGGTAATACAATTGTGAGGAAGGCACAAAAAAGCATTTCCACATGTGGTACTGCTGTGGTAGATTTCAGCTGTATTATTGGGAATCCTTGAGTACCCTTGGAGCTACTCTTGGCTTCTTCAAAGAGAAGAAGAAAATAACAGACACATGCCTTTTAAAAAAGCAGTTTGACAATGCCCAGGGCTAGCCGCCTTCCCCTACAATCTTGAAGCCCCCTGAATGTGGTCAATACGTGGCAGGTTCTGTGTGAGAAAAGGGCAAAGTCTTTGAAACCTGCCAAGTATATCATATAAAGTAAGAATCTGCCCCAGTCTTTTATAGTATGCAGAGGTTCCTCACGCCACTCTGCCTTATGTTTCAATTGCTGTTCCTGTGTTTTCTAGATTTAATCTTATGCTTGGTTTATCAGGGAGTATTTTTATAAAGTTTTATTTTCAATTGTTACCTGCCTTGATGACGCTGATTGGGCAGAAAAGCAGGATATACATTTTGTCAATAAATAAATGAATTGGTAATTGAATGGTTTTTAGAGGATAGGAAGTTTGAAAACTGTCACTCTAGCAAACGAATGCTATCCTTAGATGCACGCTACACTAGCATGGTGTAGCAGTTAGGATCTGGGAGACCTAGGCTCAAATTCGTAGTCTGCTCTAGAAGTTTTCTGGGTGACCTTGGGCCAGTCACACATGCTCATTCTAAGCAACCTCACAAGGTTGTTGTGATGATAAAATGGAGGAGAGGTGAATGCTGTAAGCAGCTTTGGGCATATCAGTGAAGTCAAATAAAATTAAGGATCCTATAGAAAGAAGCATGGCCTTGCCATTGGTTATATATTGCAGTAGCCTTTAATTTGCAACAAAATAGTTGTGTGGATTCTTCTGTACTAGGGAATAAACTTTTCTGTTCTCCTAGGCAGAAAGAACTGGTTATAGAGTCATGTGTTACTGTCCCACTTTCTCCCATGGCGATTTCTTTATTGCTTAGCCATCCATTTTAATCCTTCGTTGGAAGCTGTAATATGATACAGTGTGAAATCATTGCATCATACAATTTGGGCAAGGATACAGTAGAAGTAAGAAGAAATTGGCAGAAACCTCCCCCTTTCTTTTATGTTGCAGTGCATATGTGAAAGGAGTT
Organism: Eublepharis macularius; assembly: GCF_028583425.1. Lineage (NCBI taxonomy): Eukaryota > Metazoa > Chordata > Lepidosauria > Squamata > Eublepharidae > Eublepharis > Eublepharis macularius. Next base: position 122,742,628 of record NC_072796.1, on the reverse strand, counting down.
GGTTACCTTTTGCTAAAAGCTGATTCACACGTTCAGAGCTGTGTCACGTCAAAGAATGTGGTACCCATGGTTTCCATTGGAAAGCATTGCGTATGAGGAGATGTGGCATTATGTGAATGTTCTCTCTGTTCTCTGACAGTGAGGGGTGACGCCCTTCAGGATGAACATAGCAGGCGAGGTCTAAGTAGGCCGAATAAGCTGAGAGGGGAAGCCACAGGCAAATTTTCCATGTGCAGTCTCCTATAAAAGAAGCTCTTGGGAGCCACATGTTTCGTTCAAGAGCAGCATTTGCAACATTTGGAGAAGGATGCAATTCCTCAGGAGTTAGCAGTGAGGTGTACATGAGGACAAGCCAGGGGGAAGAAACGGGGTATTCTATTGCAAAGACAGGCAGTGAATAATGGAGAATTTAAAGAATTATTAGGTGTGGTTTTGGGTGTGGGGCAGGAATTGGATGCAGCTACTAGTTCTTTCTGTGTGCGCGCAAAAATTTATGTGCAGTTTTGTTCCTGAGCAGGGTAAACCTCTAGGGGACAGTTATTAAAGTTTCCTTCAACTTTTGAGCGTTTGTTTTGTACAGCATTCATAAGCCATTAGCTGCTCTGTGTCTGTTGGCACAGAGTTTGAGGCATTGATTCTGCCGTAGCTCTGAAGGGAGTTTGCTGCCAACTGAATCCCTAATAACACTTCCATTGGCAACTGGGTTCCTGCCCCCAGAGACCATATGAAACGTCCAATTCATTATGTCTACTCCATTTCTGAAGGGAGCTTTATGTGTGAAATTTCAATGAAAGATGGAGCATTGGGTTCTTTCTTTCTTTCTTTCTTTCTTTCTTTCTTTCTTTCTTTCTTTCTTTCTTTCTTTCTTTCTTTCTTTCTTTCTTTCTTTCTTTCTTTCTTTCTTTCTTTCTTTCTTTCTTTCTTTCTTTCTTTCTCTCTTTCTTTCTCTCTCTCTCTCTCTCTCTCTCTCTCTCTCTCTCTCTCTCTCTCTCTCTCTGCGTGTGTGTGTGTGTGTGTGTCTGTCTCTGTGTGTGTCTGTGTGTCTGTCTCTTTTGGAACAAAACAGAAGAGGTGGAAGAAAATAAGGAAACATCCAACCCCATGAATGGAATTCATCCAGGGTGATTTTTAAAATGCTGTGAGACCGTGAGAAAATGGAAATTAAAGGAACACCTGAGCATACTTTGATGGAAATTATATTTAGTATGCTTCTTATCAAGGAGAGTGAAGGAGGAACTGTGGATGAAGGCAAGTTCATTCTTTTCTAGCTACAGTTTATAGTCGGGGTGGGTGGATTCACGAAACACTTCTGAATACACACACGCATATACACTAAAGCAGGAGACCCAGAATGACTTGTAGGGGACATCTCATTTCCCTCCTCCTCCAATATTTCCTCTTTCCTTTTCCTCCATAGCCTCTCCACTTTTCCTGCTTTCTTTTCTCCTTCATACCCTCTAGCAAGCCTACTATTATCTGCTTCCCTGTCCTCAACTTTCCCTCCGCCTGGCAGCTTCTCCCCAGGAAACCCGTGTTGATGTTGCTTGGTGCCAGGCCATGCTTGGCCTAGTCGCACAGAAATTATGAGGGGTACTTCACTTTCCCCTGGATCTCCCTCCCATTCTATTTCCATTTTCCTTCCTCCTGGCAGCCCCATATCCTTACTTTCCCCTGCTCCTTCTCTCTTTCCCATCTTACTCATTAACCAGCCTTTAATATGCTCCTCCTCTTCAGCTATGTTAACTAGGGTTGCCAGCCTCCAGGTAGTGGCTGGAGATCTCCCAGAATTACAACGGATCTCCAGGCCACAGAGATCAGTTCCTCTGGAGAAAATGGCTGCTTTGGGGGGGTGGACTCTGGAATTATGCGGTGCCAAGGTCTTTTCCCTCCCCAAACCCCACTTTCTCCAGGTTTCGCTCCCCAGATCTCCAGGAATTTCCCAACTTGGAGCTGGCAACCCTAATGTTAACTCTTTATTTGCTACATACTCCGCCTTTTCCCACAATGTGGCCCTAAAGCACCTTAGGTCATTCTCTTCCATTTTGTCTTCACAACCACCCTATGAGCTAGGTTAGGCTGAGAATATGACTCACCCAAGGTCACCCAGCAACTTCCCATGTCAGAGTGGTGATTGAAACCTGGGTCCCTCAGATCCTCGTCTGAAACTCTAACCATTACACCACACTGGCTTTTGTGGGATGGCTATGGTTGAACGATAGCGAGTGACTAGGCCTAGGAGAGTCATGCAAAGCGCATAATATCAAGTCACCTGGAGCTCGCTGGTGGGCCTGGCCCCAATGAGTCCTCCTTCAAAGGCCAAAACACACACACATACACACTTCTTTTTACTGACAGAAATCAGACCTGGAATGCTGGCCTGTTGTGGTTACCTAGCAATGGACACAGATGGTATTTATTTCTTAAAGCTTAAGTGCTGCTTCCGTTATTTTGGGAGGTTTTCACTCCCCAGTTGTTGTTTTTAGATTTTTCTGTTAACCGGGTTTTTTTCTTAGTTTTGTAAAAAGATCTATCCTGTCTGTCCATGGCTCCAGTCTCCAGATTTAGGAATCCACAAATTTGGCCACATTAAGAATTGATATATATTAACCAACATTAAATTCACAGTTTTCCATTCTGCTCATGGTTAGTAATTGCTTCAAAATGCAGTCAAATGCAGAAGATTCTGAATTAATAATGCTGATGGACAGCACAGCAATTCTGTGGAAAATAACTTTGAATTCCCCTGGCGTAAGAGTTCTAGAGCACTCAATTAAATTGATTCTCAATCCTTCCCCCACCACGTATTCCCCACCCCCAGCCTCTGTACCCAAAAATCTATTCAGTAGTTGGGCATTAAAAGTCCTTTAATCTGCATTTGATCGAACAAGATTTTGAGACTAAGTTATGAATGGTGTTTGTTTTGCTTCATATCTTGAGGGACATTCATCTGATAATGTATGAAACATCCTTATTCCAAGTCAGACCCAGAGGTCTGTCAATGTCAGTGTTTTTCTACCCTGAGTAGAAATGGCTGTTGAGGGTCTCAAGCAGAGAAAGGTGAGTTATAGCAAGATAGGGTATTTCATGGTTGAATTTTCCAGCAGCAGAAACTCAGTGCATGTACTAATTTGATGTATCAGCTTTCAGTGTGCTGGGATTTTTCGACATTGGGAAATGTTCAGTTAATGCTTTTTCAGCCTTTGTTTTGAAGTGATACAGTCTGGGGAGGACTGTACCACATACTTTCCCTGAATTATTGGGTTGCATTTAAGAGTCTCTTTATACATTCACACTGTTTTGGAGATCTAGTTCTTTTCAGAGGGTAAGATCCAGAGGAGTTAGCCGTGTTAGTCTGTAGCACCTTTAAGACTAACCCACTTTGTTGTAGCATAAGCTTTCGAGAATCACAGCGACACTTGACGAAGAGAACTGTGGTTCTCGAAAGCTTATGCTGCAATAATATTGGTTAGTCTTAAAGGTGCTACTGTTTGCTTAAATGCTTTCCTACATAATGCTTCTGTTTGTGCGGTTGAGACATCCATGGATCCCTGCCTGTCCCTAAGGACACTCTCCCTGGGAAGAGATATGAGGGACACATCAGATCCATGAGTCATTATCTATTCTTTACTTTCCAGTTTCCCTTGGAGCATGGGATTTTGGTCCTTTGGGCAAAAAAAAAAAGGTTCTCAAGATAGAATGTCCTGCTGATGTTTTCCTCTGTCAGATTGCAATTTATTGTGAAAGTAGAGTTGGCAGAAGAGGAAAAGAAGTGGCTAAGCTGGGCAATTGCTGATGCTTCAGTTCTGGAAAGTCTTAAAGGCCCTCTACGGATATTGGGATATCCGTCAAAGAAGAAGTAGGGACAGCCCATAGTTGAAAGAAGAAAGGAGAACAAAGCAATACCACCTCTGGGGAAGGAAGATCAGGAAAAAAAGTATTTATTTATTTGTTTCACTTTTGTCCCATCTTTCTCCCCTGTGGGAAGTATTTGAAAGTATTTGCAATCCAGACACGATTGTTGAGCTAGCTGGCACGTGTGCACAAATCCAAACTTGAAGCGCATTGTCACCTAGGCAATATTTATTTATTTCATTTATACTGCACCTTTCTCCCCAGTGGGGACCCAAAGTGCTCCACAGTGTTCTCCTCTCCTCCATTTTATCTTCACTACAACCTCTGTGAGGTAGGTTAGGCTAGTGTGTGTGACTGGCCCAAGGTCATCTAGCAAGTTTCCATGACAGAGTAGGATTTGAACTGGGTCTCCCAGATTTATAACACTCTAACCCCTACACTACACTGGCTCTCTGTGAATTTAGTTGGTTTATGTCCCCCTCCTGTATTCCTCTAGGGAGCTTAGAGGGATTTCGTAGTTCTCCTCTCCTACGGCTTATCCTGTGAGATGGGCTAAGGTGTGAGAGAATGACGGGCCCAAAGTCACCAGAAAGTTTCATGGCAGACTGAATTTGGGGCTCCCCCATTATAGTACATTTGCTCAGCTACCTTAGAAAAGGAATGGATACGTGTAGGACATTGACCTTTCCATGTAAGGTGAACACAACGATAAGAATTGGGTGTGTAAGGAAAAGCTGTTTGAATAGAGGGATCTGGTTGACTTTTGTGTGGCATGGTTTGCCTTAGAGGAGGTTTGTGTAAAACCTTGTGTAAACTGAGAAGGTAACTTTTTAAAAAAACTTAATCTTTTAAACTCTGCCTATTGAAAGTAGTATGGGCAAGTCCACACAGATACGGCTAACGTGACTCAGAACTCTTCTTTAGTGGACAAGGCCAGCATGCGTGGCACTGAACAGCTGCTCAAATATTGGTTGCACAGATGTTATGTACACAATTGCATGCGAACAGGGCGTGATGTTGTTTCCTGTTTGGGGAAATTTAGATTAATTAGTCTAATTTTTGGAAGACTAATTCTGAAATTGAGAAACTACATCTTCTGGTCATTAGGTAAGGAAAGGTAGATAAGTAGAATTTATTGTGTATGGCCAACAGCCATTACAATATAACAAAAACAACTGCCAAAGCAGTGATATAAAATAAAAGCAAAATAAAACTGAGAGTGAGGCTAAAATTTCCCGGACCATAACATAATTTGCAGCATGTTATATGTTAAGCATAATTTCGCATGGGTTTTCTCGTACATACAAAGACATCTGGTCATTATGTTGCCCCAGATGAAAGTGAATTCTGTTACCTTTTTATGCCATTCTTCATCAAAGCAGCTCCAGGAAACGTACGTGGCTCCCCTGCTCACAGTTTATCCTCACAACAAACATATGAGGTAGAACAGCAGAATTTGAGTCCAGTGGCACCTTAAAGACCAACAAGATTTTCAGAGTATAAATGTTCAAGAGTCAGAGCTCCCTTCTTCAGATAGGTAGGTTAGATCAACCAATAGAGGTTTTATTTAACTACTGCTAGCAAGGGATGAAGTCTGCTATAAAAATGAAATATCTGCAGATGTTATCCTGGATTTCAATCTGGAAGTATAATAAATAAATAAAGTAAGACCAGCTTGCATAATGATTAAGAACAGGTTAGCTCCCTGTCCAAATGTTGTTCTGAGAGAGCATTCTTAAGAAGAGCTCCACCCTTCTGAGTCCCCTTGAGTCAATGGGTTTAAAATGATCTAATTCTGCTTTGCATTGTTTTGGTACACAAGTCGATTTCCATTTCTCTTCTGTGGTTGGATTGTTGTTTGATCGATTTGCTTCATTGACGCCCCCCCCCCCCTGTTCGTTCTCCAGTTCAGATCCAGTGTGACTTAACATTGTTCTTCTATCATTCATTTTATCCTCACCACAACCCCGTAAGGCAGCTCAGGCTGAATGTGGGTGACTGACCCAAGGTCACCCAACAGGCTTCTGTGACAGAGCAGGGATTTGACCTCAGATCTCCCAGATCATCACACAACAATCTAACTTCTATACCACACTGGTGCCAACTGATACTGGCTAATGAACCAAGTATGACTAGGAGGAGGAAGGGGGATACTAGAACTTTAAATTACAGTATTGCAATTCTGCCATCCTAATTTCCCTTTCTGCAATTTTTATAGTTTTATCAGCCAAGGTTTCTAAAGGATCAATGGCCTTCGTGGCATGCACTGAGATAAATCAGCTTTGCCTTCAATTTCTCAACACACTATCATTTTTATAGCTTTACAACCACTGTCAATGCATCAAAAACACTTTCTGTGTGGGAGGACAGAAGATTGTTAAAGAAGTAGTTAGCATCATTAAGATTAAATAAAAATGTAGAGAATGCTAATTACATACATTTAAAAAATCTGTCTGCTGTTTAGCTTGCCAAACTGTAATATTTTTTGCTAAAAAAATTAAAGAGAAAGAATAAGGGGAAAGCAGTTCTATAAAAGTACGGCTGATTAAAATAATTGAGTTCAACTAATACAGTGTGATTAAGATAAAGTGAGTGACACATGGAAAGTTTTGAACCCGCTTGAAATGTTCTAAACTTCACATAAAAACTTAATGCAAAACTTGCTAAAAATCTGTTGAAGACCACCATACAGTTCCTTCCACTTGGAATACTTTATGTTGATAGCTGTTGTTTATGCTGTTGTCAAGACCCTTCTTAATGAAATTGGCTTGTCTTTGGAGAAGCCATTGCTTTCAACGTCTGGGAGCGCTGGTGGTTCAGAAGACATGCTGCATCCAGTATGGGGAACCTCAGATGCTGTGTTTGCTTCTGGAGGAACCGTACTGATGCGTGCGACAGTTTTCGCTGATTTGCAGAAGGTGGTTGCATCATCGCATGCTGGACAGGTACTGTGGATTAATGGCTGGATAGCATCAGACTTTGGTCAGATATTTGGGATCAGTTCCCACTGGTATGAGAATGGCATGGTGGTAACCTTGGGCCAGTCACAGTAGCTCAGGTGAGTCACACATTACACATGTGGTCTGTGCATTTCACTCTGGGAACTTTCTTCCTTGGTATAGATAGGCCTGTCAGGTATGGGGAGAGCCTGCCCCTCAGTGCCATTTTCTGGACCCGAGAAAGCTCTAGGGGACCTGCTCTTTGCTTCATTGTGAAAAGGTACATGCAACCCTCAGTATGTACAAGTTTCTCAAACGTGGGAAATACCCGCTCCTGAGATTATTTCAGGTCAGGAAAACTGTCCAAATTGGGGGCCACTTGTGGCTAGGTATTATACTATCAGCACAGAATTCCCAGTTAGTCAACAGTCCATTGTGTCTGCCGTGTGGACTTTGTGGAAAACTGTCCAAATTGGGGGCCACTTGTGGCTAGGTATTATACTATCAGCACAGAATTCCCAGCTAGTCAACAGTCCATTGTGTCTGCCATGTGGACTTTGTGATGGATGCATCAGCCTCTCAGTTCACACAAAGGTGGTAAACCTGTACTTCAGTTTCAGGCTGCAAGTGGGTTTCGTATGGCTGAATTCTTCTGTGTACTAAAATAATCTTTCTGCATAGAAAATCAGCATGTCCTGGAGTAGTGCTGTAACCAAGACCTTCTTCCCAGCATGCTAAGGGTTTGTGTGTGTGTGTGTATGTGTGTGTTAAATATATGCTGAAAACAGCATGATTCCTACAAAAGCTCGGCCTGTTTCAAAAGGAGGTATAATTATAATATTCTGATTAAAGTTAAGTAGCTAAACATTCTAATACTAATTTAGCTGAGAACAGAAATAAAAGAAATCTGGGAACTGAAAAGCATCAGCAAAAGATTGGCTGTTGGAATGCCACTCTTTTTTTTACTGCTTCCTTATTTGAATGAGTCTAATCTGAAAAAGAAGTTGTAAAAAAAGAAAAAAGTCATCTCTCTCATCTACCCCTAAGCTATCATTAAAATATTGACAGGTACGGCTGCTCTCCCGGCTGATTGTAATCACCTCCATGTTACCTTGTGTTCTTCCATCTGTTGTGTCTGGTTGCAGTCTTCACATATTTAGCTGTTTAGAATAAAGATTATCAGTCCATTTCACAAGTCACTCTGATAAAAGCTTCGGAAGCTTTGTCTCTGGGCTATGCGTTAGCACATGCCAGAGTGTACATTTTATGTACATTCCTTGGGATTTCCCCCCAATAACCTTTATTTAAAAAAAAAAATTCATTCCCTGAGCTGAGAATTTCTCTCGGTCTTTCTCGTGAAAGGAACCATTGTCACTGGGAAGATAATTATTTTTAGAATTTAGTGCTGCCTGTCAAGTGAGTGGTTTTTCACTCCTGTAGGGAATAGTGAGGCCTGAATATGATTATTTTTCCATGCACCCATTTTTAAAAATTTAACCTGACTTCCTAGGTGTGCAAAGGAACTACACATGCAACATCAGCATGGGAGTGTTCTTTATACCCAGATTCTTACCATGTGATATGGTAGAGTTGCATGTGCAGTGACTAAGGATGTGGGCAAAATTGCATGAGGTCAAGGTTGTTGGTTTTTTTTGCCCTGTCAGCATCTTGCTTAAATCATACCTAAAAATCTCACTTTGGATACTGTGGCAGTGAGGGTAGAACCAACCCTGAAACTGGGTGGCCTGTGGAATGAAGTTCCCATCGGAGGCTGTAGTATGTGTATATAGATGCATTCCACCACCCAGAAGGACTCGCATGATGCTCTCCTTCCACATATACATCAATCTCGGGTGAATATTTAACAGTTTGTTAGGATACATTCTTCACTCACTTTTTAAAAACCCAGACCTGCTGCTTTCCCAGATATTTACTCCGACAACACAGTCACTGGACCTAACAACACCAGTTACACCATCTCAGGTTCATTCAGTGGTTCATCTTCAAATGTCATATGTGCAGTCAAGTGTCAGCAGTGCCCTTCCACTGTCCCTTCACAAAAGAATAAATGGACGTAAATCTTGACGTTAAAAATCACAACACTCAAAAGCCAGTGGGAGAACATTTTAATCTTCAAGGCATTCCATTGCTGACCTAAAAGTGGCTGTCCCCAAACAGAGAAGCTTCAAGGGCAAACCTGAGTTCATTTACATGTTCAGAACAATGGCACTCCCTGGAGCTAATAGGATTCTTATCTCACTACAGATGCTAATTTCTGCTCTAATCAAGTTGCATTGTACTTTTACATCCTAACTCCCTTCTTTGCTTCATCCCACCTCCAGACTGGGATGTAAAGACTCAGGGCTCTCCACTCCTGAAGAAGGGAGTGTTGACTCTTGAAAGCTTATACCCTGAAAACCTTGTTGGTCTCTAAGGTGTTACTGGACTCAAACCCTGCTGTTCAGAACTGGAGCTGCTCTTCTCGCTTTGCAAGTTGCAGCATGTATTGGTGTGGTAGTGGCCCAGTGTGGATATCATGGTACCCAACTGATAATCATGGAAGCAACCTGTGGGGTCCAAGTTTCTCACTTGCCTTCTTCAGAGCAATTGGTCCCCCTCCCTTCCCAGGCATCATGCTACCTTTACTTTAATGCAAACCATGATGAATGTAGAACACGTTCCCTAATAAAACAGGAATTGAAGCCATGAAGAGGCTTTATAAAGCTGTAGTTTTGAGAGAAACGATTTTGCATTAACTCTAGAGAGCTAACCTTGTCTGGGGGTGGGTTGCAGTCCTCCCCCCTGCACTCACGTACTCCAGAGGAGCCTGTGGCAGGGGGCAGCCTTGTCCAGGCACTGTGGTGACCAGAGGCTATGGGGATAGAAAAGGTATGCCAGCAGCAGCCTCAAAGCTTGCAGACCCAGCACGCATCTCAGAAGGGAGGCTGAGCTCAGGCAGCAGACATCACCTGGGAACAGGCCAGAGAAGGAGGCTAGCAGCAGCCGGGGCCTCTTGGGACCTGGGCAGGCAGGCAGAGTAGCCTGTTAAAACCTCTGAGGAGTGCAAGGCAGGAGAAGGTAGGTCCCAGCCAGGGAGGCCATTGGTCCAGATTCCCTCCATTTACTTTGGACCTGCCCTGAAGAAAGGGCATTGGGGAAGTCCAGGATCATTCCACCCCCAGGAAAGCCTTTATTAGGCTGGCCCAGGGAGGGCCAAGCAGAAAAGTCCAGACCACTCCTGGAAGGTGTTGGGATGGGCAGATAGCTAGAGAGGAGCCGGGGTGAAGTAGAACCCGTCTCCCCCCTCTGCAATTGAGGCTCACCCAAGGCCTTACCGGAAGAAGGGGGCACTGGAGAGTGCTGCAGCCCCACACTCCAGCCCACTACTATGGGAGACTGAAAAACCTGTTAGCCTGCAGCCGGCTACCAATCTCTTAACCATGTTTAAGAAGTTGGTACCAGACCGCTGCCTTAATCCTGTGCTGTAAGATTCTTTTTATGGGCATCCGTTTGTGCAAGGCAAGCTCTGCCAGTTCTTTCCCTCGTGGTCACAATATCGAAGCCTCTTGTCCATGTTGTCTATGGAATTAGTACCACTGCTCCCAGCATGAGAGACAGAGAGAGAGCGTCTTGTGTTAGCCATTTGTTCAGCTTCCTTATCTGGACTAACAGATCTCTGTCTTCATCTGACCCAACTCCAAGCTCAAAGCCGAGGCAAGAACAATGTATGATTTATATGCTTTTAGGCAACGATGTTTCGTGAGCTTTTGCTATTTACTGCCTGTGGGTTTCTGTTCGGCTTTTCGGCCTTGCTTTTTTATGAGGCGCATAAGGTTTAAATCACTTCATTTCATAATGAGTTATACATGAGAGTTGTTTGCTTAAACTGCTTCCTTGTAGAAAGATCTTTGTAGTTTTCTCGTGGATAGCATTTTAGGAAAGGAGCTTTCTATGTCAAAGGCCCTGATTCTCTTCTGTGACCCCAACTGCAAGTAGGTAATTATCTGTAGTATCTCTCGGTTGCTGCATGTATGTTTTTTTGTCTAAGAACATGTTGCCTTTAACAACAGATAATATTGTGGTGAAATACGGTCCGTACCTTTTTATGACACGACTGTGTTCTCAACCTTTATTCTGAAAGTCCATCTATAAAAGTTAAACTGTCTACCTAACTATGTATGTAATCTTTTAACAGTTCAGAGCTCCAGCCTGGAAAAAAAACCCAATCTTGGTTCCCAAGCACTAAATAAGAGGAATCTTCAAGGTCAAGCAGAAGGCAGTGGCGTTATCAGGCTTCCCTACAGCTGAATGAGTCAATGGCTGGAGGTGAACCAAGGGCAGTCAGTTGGCCCCTGCTTGTTTAAAAGCACACATTCCTTCGGAGGTACTGGGTCAGATCCAGCCAGCTTTGTTATTGGTGAAAAAGGAAGGAGGGGGACTTTTATGACCACCTGAAATGGTTAACGCTGGGAATTATGGGACCTGTGTAAGCAAAAGCCATGTGAGATGTAGGCTCTGGTAAGGAGGAGAATGGAGAAGACTGAGGGGTGGTGGTGGGGAAGCATTCTCTTCCCCAGAACCACAAAATTCTCAAGATGTGGGTTGGAACTTACAGAGCAGAGGTTCTTAATGGGATCTCTGTGACTCCCAAGGAGTGATATACAAATCTGGGAGGGGCATTCAAGACTTTGGAGGTAAATGGGGTGCGTTTGGGATTTTAGACACCTTCAGCCCACTTGAAATGGCTTCTGACAGATACTGGCCGAAAATTGTGTCATAATGCTCGCTTAGCCCTGAGCATAAAATCTTAGATTTGTCCCACAGCCTTTTAAAGAAGGTGGCACTCAAGAAATAGGAAGTAAACCTAACATTATGGAGTTGGCTGATGGCCATCAGGTACAAGAGTCTCATTAAAAGTGTTGAGATTTGCATATCATGTGTATATATCATAAATATACCTATATCAATAAGCCTGTCTTTTCTGGAGTGCTTTTTATGCCCTGGTTTTTTACTAGCAGCTTAGTGGACATTCAGCGATGATGTGTCATTCTTGGTATATTAAAGGCTAAGAACCACTGTTCTAAACCACTGTTTGTTGTCAAGGGAAGTCCAGTGAAGGGGGAAAGGCAAAAGCATTCTGCTCTCTGTGGGATCAATGCTAAGGGGAGTTGTGAACTCCTTTGGCCTGTTTCTCGCCTCTTGCCTGCCATTGCTCTTCATGCACCATGGGGGAAAGTAGTGTTCTCCCTACAAGTAATTTGCTATCGCAGCATAGTTGTAATTCTTCTTTATGAAGCACTGAGTAGGTCTCTTGTTAAGTGATGATAACATGCGGATGTCAACAATCAGGTTGGGTGGGGACTCTCAATTATTTTTAGTACAGTCTTTTCAGCCACAGCTTATAGGCTGGATATATTTCTCAAAATCCAGTGCGAAGACCAAGCTGTAGCTGAATTCCCTTCAGTGAGTGAACGAACAGCAAAATCTCAGAACTCTTTGAACATACTAATGTTTCTCGGAGCCCATTCCTAAAACAAGAGTTGTCAGCAGATCACTGGGTGTGTTGATTGACTGTATGCCATTGCCCCCTTGCAGATGTTTAGCAGCTGAGCATAAATAAACGTTGTTTGTCATTCACATGTGCCTCTCTGACTCATAAGTTGAGAGCTATCTGCAAAGCAAATCCCTCCTTCCAATTTCTTTCCAAGGCTTAAGCATGGTTAGAGCTTTGATTTGCTGAGCTACATATAAAGGTCAAAACTACAAAAACCACCAGAATTATGATTTAATTTTAATTATGAAAATATGAAAGTGCTGTGCAAAAATGCAATACTAGTGAAATAACTTAATAACTACATAAGTAGGTGTTCATATACAAAAAGTGAGCCCATACATTATATACAGAATGCAATAAATACAATCAACAAGTCACTGTTCGAAATATAGGAGTAAAGTGCAATGTTCCAGCAAGGTGGAAAAGCGCTGCTTGGTGGAGAGCCAACCGGGTAAAGACAGCTTCATAAAGACCCATATCCTGTCAAGAGATGTACAGGATCATATAGTCTGGTGGCCAGCTTGTCCAAGGGCAATTTTTCTGTGTACGAAACTACGTAGAGATAAGACTTGCATGTGGTCATGCTGGTTCTCTTTATCTTTCAGTCTGTCTCTCAGTCTGTTGTGCCTGTTATGCTGTAATGGCTAAGAATTTGAGCTGTGGTCCGGGAAATGCCTGGCTTACATCTCATTTCAGCCAGAGATTCACTAGGTGGTTTGGGACAAATGTTGTTCTCTGGGCCCCAGCATTCTTCTGGCTTAGTAATTCTGACTTTGCTTATATATTATTATTTCTTTGTATCTATGTCCTGCCCTTTCTTTCATCATGGGATTCAAGGTGATGGATGTGCCCATTCCCAGGAGGTCTCTCGTTCAGACAAGGACCAGACTGAGATCTGCTTAGCTTCAGCAACGTTGCAGAATCTTTTGCCTTCAGACCCTATATACAGGGTTGTTCTAAGGATTGTTATATATGGGAAGCCATTTGAACGTTCAGAAAAGGGTTACTGTGAATGCTACTTATGATAGCATTGGAATTTGGACTTGAGAGATGGAAGGGGTTAAGTGGGTCTCGTGGGAGACATAAAATGGATTTAAGGACGAACCCCCTTGTTTTTAACATAGTTTGTGTACATTCCACTGACCTTTCTGTTCTTATCTGAGCGAAAGAGCTTTATGGGAAAGACATTTGTAAGTTGACCCTGCTGACGTTTCAGTTTAGCCTTATATTACCCTTCAACCATCTGCTTGTCATGGAGCAAAGTCTTTTTGGATGCTGGTAGGCAGCTGTGGTAAACATGGGGAGGGGAGAAGAGGTCATTTAAAGTTTGTAGGCATCTTAATTAGCCCTGTGAATTTATCCAAGCTAATTAGTGCAAGTATGCATGTGTCCGTATGCATTACATTTCTGTCACGCATGTGTACCCACTCATACAGGCCATTTAAATCCTGTACCCAACCCCCAGATACTAAACACTTCATCACCTGATTTTTGCATTGCTTCTGGATGGTATTATTTATTTGTTTCATTTATATATCCCACCTTTCTCCCCAAGGGGGTTGCACAGTGGCTTTTGTTATTCTCTTCCATTTTAATTTTCACAGCGACTCTTTGAGGTAAGTTAGGCTGAGAGTGACTGGCCCAAAGTCACCTAGCAAGTTTCCATTTGACCTCAGAAGTCATTGTGCGCTTTTGGTGTTTTGGACATGGTGCATACTGGGTTCTCTCAGAGACCAGAGTCAGTCATCTGTAGAGTTTGTAGTGCAAAAAATGCTCCCAGACTTCTGAGACCCATATTTTAGAAAATACTCTGGTTTCTCTTCAGATCGCATAAATCTTTCACCCATATTTTAGAAAGTTAACAGTTTTCTTTTTTGACCTTGGTCCAGCATACCTATGGGACCGTCTCCCTCCCTGTGTTCCTCTATGGCAACTTGGCTTATCTGAACAGGGTCTCCTGTAGGTGCCACCCTGCACATGTGCGAAGTCAACAGCAGCCCATACATGGGCTTTCTCTGTGGTGGCCCCCACCCTGTGGGACAGCCTGCCTGAGGAGGTCAGAAGAGCCCCCACTCTCCTAGCTTTCCACAAACAATGCAAAACCGAATTCTTCAAAAAGACTTTTGTATTGGAGGGAGGGGTCTCAGATGTTCCGCTAATGATTTAAGGACCATAAACTTCTCCTATAGATTCCACCACTATGTTGCCGTAGGTACTATCTCTTGCTTTAAATATGTGCTCCTATGTCAGCCCTAGAATTGCTTATGTTCTGTTTCAGCATTTCTTCAACTCTGTATTGGATTCTTGCTAATGTTATGTCTTGTAAATTTGTGTTTGTTCTCCCTCCAGCATTGTTTATGAAATTGTCCTTGATACTGACTGCACCAATCTCACACTGTGTAATCTGCCTTGAGTCTCAGTGAGAAAGGTGAACCATAAATGACATAAATTAAATAAACAAACTGAAATTGTTTTATTTAAAGCCTTCCAATCATACGATTCTCAAGATGGCTTAACATTAGATTAAAATGCAGTATCTCCACCACCCAAAACTTTGCAGCAGCTCTTGCACCTCTGGTTAGTGGTAGAGGATTGAGCGCCTTTCCTCTAACATCTGCAGTCTCTTGTAACTGGCAATTGAACAAATTATTCTTTCTGGCAGGCGGAGAGAGGGGAACAAGCTCCTTGCAGCTGCTGCTTCTCTGGCTGACATGTGAAACCAGACTGGCCTTCCCCAGAGATGCTGTTCTTCCAGGGAAGGAGTTGGGAGGGGGGGGGGGGTTACATCCTCCCAGCAGCATTTGGGTCTCTGTCTGGTGACAGAGGCCAGTTTGTCCCTTCTCCTCATGAAGAGATACGTGGACATTATAATAAGCTCTGGGGTCTTGTAGCTGTACGATGGTCCCTAGTCGAGAGCAGTGGCAGAGAAGTTCCAGAGCTTCCCATTTTAATAAAGGGGGGGGGGGCTGCATTGTATTGATATAAGGTGGGGGTTTCTTTTTTCTCATTTGGGCCTTGGGAGTCCCAAACCAGATTGAGGAAGAGGAATGGGGGATGTGGTCTTTAACCCTCCCCCATATTGTTGCTCTGGTCTAGCCCCCACCAAGATTGCTGCTTGCAGCTCAAGAATATGCATAGAGAGGAAAAATATACTCAGGTTTGGTTGGACTGACAGCAGTGGGAACATTTTTTAAAAATGTACTGTTTTCCTGACTTTCAGTCGAAGCTCATGAGTCAGCAGCAAAGCTGGCTAGGAAAGAGGGGGGGGGGCAGGTTTCCTGTCCCAATCCAGAGCAGCTTCTCAGGAAACCCTTACCTTGGACCTATCTTCCTTGCCTGTTTTTATGAGCCTGTATTGTTGTATGTGAAAGAGGACCTCCCATAGCCTAGTTCAATTTGGAATGTGTTCATGTAAAGCAGTTATCTTTGATAGAATTAGGAAGCAAATTTATTCATATTCAAGCCCGTTCTGAAGTTCAGCCCTAAAATGAAGACTGGGAGGGCTTCCACTTCTGCCTTCATCCTTCCACCATGAGCTGGACTTTCACTTTACCCCAAACCCACCTGGTGGTGATAATGAAGCAACAGTATCTTCTTGCAGTGGGAAGACCTGGGTATGCTTTCCGTACTCCCTCAACAGCACCTGAGGTGCATGGATCCATGGGAAGCATGCTTCACATTCATCTTGGCAATCCGACTGGAACACCAGGATCCAGGGGAACTACAACTGTGTACTAGGCAGTAGACATGAGCACACATCGAAACACGAATAAAATTCCGTGATATCGGGCCAATTTGTGTATCGCAAAAACGCGTTTCGTGGGGCTGCATTTGGCATGAGATCCGTGACTTTTTGGGCTAATTCGTTCGATTTGTGAATGCTTCATGATGCCAGACAGGGTGGCGCCGATCCATAGGCCTGGAATGTCTGCATACTTTTTGTTGCTGTGGAAACCCCAATCTTAGCCCACATAACCTTGATAGGCAGCTCTCTCTGCCAACCTGAGATCTCCCATTCTGTTCTGTTAGAGCAACGAGCAGGGGGAAGATGGGCCTTCTGTAGCCATGGAACACCAATTTCATCCCTCAAAACCCTGTTAGGCAGGTCTGTCTGCCAACCAGAGAGCTCCTTTTCTGCTCTATGTGAGCGTTTCTTATATAAGGCACAGCTCTGTGCCTCCTGCTTTCAGTTCCAGTAGACAGAGGGAGAGGGAGGAGTTGTTGCTGGAATTTGGAGTGAGACAGAGTGGATTTTGGAGCTTTGGGCTGGATTTGCTGCTGCTTCAAAAGAGACTGAAAAGCCTCTTTCTTATTTTCTGCTCTTGTCCTTGCTGGGAGAGGTTATTGGGTGAAGGTGCCTTCTTTACTCCACCCCACCTCACCCCACCCCAGTCTAAGGGTATTGCCTGGCTGTGGGTCCTAGCTTGACTCCCTGCGAGTTTGACATCTTTGGGTGTGAAGGGGGCTGTCTGATGAATCATGAACCTAACAAATAATTTTGCGAAACGGGACAATTTCGTGAGTTTGTGTTTCATGGTATGCAACGAACCACGAAACTCAGGATTCTCCCCCCCCCCCCCCATTTTGGTCCCATTTCTACTAGGCAGGGTCTTTGCATGCAGGAGATCTTAGGTTCAGTCCCCAGCACCTCTAGTGATGTGATATGCAGCTGATATAAAAGGCACTTATGCTCCGAAGGCAGCTCTAAGGGGATAACAGAAGTGTCACATTGAGGCTCTCAGTTGGCACCACAGCTGCCACTCTGTACATTTGGATGGGAAAGGGGACAATTGCACTGTTGGGGGAGATATAGCTGGTGCGGGAAAAGCCAATTCCAAACTGAGCTTGAAGTACGGGCAGCCTGAGGATGCACTGGAAGTAGAAAACATATAAACTTGTTTTCCAAGGCTTTCCTTCTTTTTGAGACTGATCTCTTTTGTGGGTTTTGCTTTCCTGTTCTTTCTGTAAACTCCCCTCCAGGTCATCTTCCTGTCCTGAATTCTGCCCCCCCCCCCCGCCCTTGACTGTCTGCTGCTATCTTCAATTTTCTCTTGCCTCTTTCATAGATCTGATTCAGCCGTCCGTCTGAACCCCGCTAGGATCTGACCGTGCATTTTGTGTCTGCAGCTAGCCTCTGACCCCATGGTGTGGCAGAAGCTTTAAAACTTTAAACCTCCTTTTTCAGTAGGTAGAAACACTCTTCAAAGCAGTAGCAAATATTTCTGTGTTGGGGCAGGAGGCCAGCTTTTGCGCTTGGAAGAAAATGTGCCGTTTGTGTACATTTATAAGTATCCCACCTTGCAAAACTTAATCGTGGTGGGGGGTGTTGCCTGTTTGGCTTCAGAGCTGGGTTTTTCTTAGCACAGTCCACAGTCCCCCCACACCCTTCTATTCTTGCATTGTGTCGTGCTGATCCTAGCCAAGAATTCGGTCAGTGAAGCAAACTGAAGATGTGCTACGTTTGCAGCACTGTAACATGGAAGTAGGCCTTGCGCTTGTTTTATGCTGTTTACAGAATGGGGCCACTGACCTTTTTTTTTTGCCTTGCTGGGGGGGGGGGGTTGTTTCACAGAATTAATGAGGTAATGTTTGTGATGCACTCCTGAGATGCAAAGCGTTATGTAGGATCAACGGTAATTATAAACAGGGCCACTTTATCCGCTTGCCGTCTCGGTTCCCATGATTGTTTGCTCCTGTCACAAAGGTTGTCACTGAAACAAGATGGCTGCCTCTCCAGTCAGAGATGCTCAGAGATGCCAATTCTAATTAAAGCTGCTAGTTGGAAAAACAAATTGCTGTTTTTGTCATCTAGCTTTACATTCTGTCAACAACATTCAAATTGCTTGCGCGTGAATGAAGGGGGGGGGAATTTTCAGCTTTATCTTCTTATAAGCCCCCCCACACACACAGACTGATGTTAATCAATGGAGTCATTTTTGTATTCATAATATTAAAACATTCATTTTGAGCAGTGTTTATTGAGAGTGCCTTTATCTTCTTGACATGTGGATGTCTCTATTGTTCTACTCTATGGAAGATTTTTTTTTTTAGCTAATGGATAGTTTTAAAAAAAATCAAGAACATTTTGCCTAAATGTACTAGAACATTCTGGAATATTACTCTTGGTATTTTGCAGTAACCTTTTAGAGACTTCACTGAGGTTGTTTTAAGTCTTGAAACGATGCTGCTTGGAAATGCAACATCTGTGATGAGAAGAGAATTTGAAAGGGAGGGGGGGGAATTGGATTTGAAGTGTCCCATGTGCTGGGCTGAAACTCACACATTTTCAGCTTTTGGATAACAAGGAACTGGGTTTTCAAAAGGAGGCCCTCTCATAAACAGATGCACTGTGGTGACTTGCTGTTGGCCGTGAGATCGCAGTGCGTCTTCATGTTATCTGTGTGCATTTCCATTGCTGAAAACATGGCTCTCTTTTATTTGGCAAAAGATGCTTCTTTTGTTCTGCTGCAATTTTCCTTGGTGGCTGCTTATTCCCTTAATACTAGTTCTTTCCAGTTCCCTTTTAACATACACCTGTCCCTTATTCTACTGGAGAGAATTTGGCAGAACATAATCTCTTTTCATATCGTTTAAAATGCACACAAAAATGTGCTGTCTTGGCAAGGAGTAGTGTTTCTCCCCTGATAAAAAGACTTGCTAATAAATACTATTTTTAAAGCTTTCGTAGAGTTAATTTCAATGGTTTAACACACACGAATTGCCCGAAACCCAGTAAGAGTGACTAGAATTATTGGCTCCATTTTGCAGATCGGACCAGTAAGGCTGAGACTTCCTAAGGGAAGCTTGTTTAAGGCTACCTACTCAGCTTATGGCTAAAGTATGATTTAAATTAGCCACTTGCCAGCCTATACTTGTTGTAACCGCAGCCGTTATCTAGATTCATTGCTCAGTCCTTTGTTTTAGAACATTCTCCCCTTTAAATGATTTTAATTTGTTTGCACAATCAAGGAGTCAATAAGGGAGGCACAAGTAAGGGAAACAAAGCTCTGATAAAATCAGGAACTCGCAACATTTCTTCTTCCTGTTCTGCAGTCATGCAAACCAGGGATTGACAACTAGCAACCAGGTCTGGCTGTCCCACATTTGGGAGTCCAAGGCATGACAGTGTTTTATTACCTGCCAGGTGTCCCTCTTGATTCTCAAGAAGGAAGCTCCCAAGGTAAAAAGTGGCACCCTGCCCCATAGATCCGTTCTAGTGCGGGAAAAGGAAGCTGAGAATATCGCAGAGTACTACTTAACCAACTGGAAGGTTCCCTTCTTAGGAAATGAGAAGGGCCTCTGAAATGAGTGGTAAACCCCTTCAACTTCCCAATGGGAGAAGATGCCTGCGTCCTTGAAAGCAGTTATTTTTTTAAAAAATTGAATTTTGTTGATTTAATTGTAATCTGCCTTGAGCTGCAAAGGAAAAGCACAGTGTAAATGTTTTGATTAAATAGATAAAGAGATGCCAGTCATTTATGCTGCGTTTTGGAAGGTAGGGTAGACTTCACCTTTCAGGACTGAGAAAATGGGAAGGAAAAAAAACCCACAATGTTATTTCCTCTCAATCCAGTGGAGGGTTTTAAAAACAGTTTATTGTCCTGAAATAATTCCTTCCAAATAATTCCTTTAATAGGGTAGATCTGAGAAATAAACGTAAGCATTCCTGAACACTAGTACAGAGGCTAGTGTACTAGGAGAAGGTAGTGACTTTCTTTTGTTCAGATGAGACCAGGTGCAGCAGTCTTTTTGTGATTAGCCTACCATGGTGGGAAAGCAGTAAACTTGTTAATTTCAGTTTGGTAGTCGTGTTGGACAATAGGAAAATAGCAAGATTCAGTCCAGTAGCACCTTAAAGGCCAACAACAAAGGGATACCTTTAAGGTCTATTTTATAAACAGGGAACAAGGATTCTTTTACCTGTATATTGAAGGGGGGGGTAGCTGTGGTTACCGCACCGTGGCGAGAGTGTGTGAAAGTATTGATCCTGTACATATGCCTTAAATGAAATCAGCCTGGGATGTAAAGGCTGCATGTACTACTACTTACCTTGCCCCCCTTCTGGAAGAGAGGGGCAGCACGCGCACCCCACTCGGTTTATTCATGCTAACTGGTAATGCTTTTATTGCTTTTGCTCCTGAGGTGCTTTATGACGCCGCTTCTTTCTGCAGAAGCCCAAAATAAAGTGATTTCATACAGTGCTTGTCTGAGAATGGGTTTTGATTTTTCTCTTTTATAAGGGAATCTCTCTTACAAAATCCCAAATGCCTAGATTAACGTTGCCAGCCACATTCTGTGAATTTGCAGTCTCGCAGTTCCCGCCCCACCCCCCTTTTCAAGAGAGCTCAATACCTCTAGGATAAATGAAGAAAAAGAGGAACTGAAGGGACAAGGTCTTCGTGGGGTCTTTATTTTTAGCACTTGCGGGTATCTTTTTCTCCCCCCCAACGGTGCTATTGTTCTGATGCAGCCTGCATATCTTGGCATGTATTCTTGTCCTAAACATTTGCACTGGCTCAGTGCCCTGGTTGGTAGATTAACTGGGGGTAGGCATCTTTATGGCCTGTCAATGCCAGGGCTGGATCACCTGCGTTTCTAAAGAAGCAATACAATCCTGAGTGGCAGCCAGGGAAAGAAATTGTATGCAGGAATGTAATCATGTGTACTTTGCCGTGCAGAAGGTTTAAGATTCAATTCCCCTCTGTCTTCTTGTAGAACACCCCCCACCCCCCGTGAAGTAGGGTTGTGTCCACTCGGTAAGTTTTGTGGCTGAATGGGAATTTAAACCCTGCCTTAATCTGACACACAGTGTGGACTGGCGCTCTCTCATATCCCTGGCACTTCTAGTTTAATTTTTTCTTTTAAAAGCCACTGCCTGTTAAAGTCATTGCAGTGTACTAGTTAGAGGGTCAGACTAAGATCTGGGAGATCCAGGTTCTAATTCCCATTCTGCTGTGGAAGGTTACTGAGAGCAGAACCGCAAGTGACAAAAGGCACAGATTGGACACTTGTCAGCTTCCCTCAAGTTTTGATGGGAAATGTAGGCAGCTTGGCGGAATGTTGGACAAGTGACAGTTGAAAAGTCCATTGGACAGCAGTCGGAGAGCCAAGCTGCGAGACCAGGATGCCTACATTTCCCATCAAAACTTGAGGGAAGCTGACTAGTGTCCAATCTGTGCCTTTTGTCACTTGTGGTTCTGCTCTGAGTGACCTTCACACGCGCAGCCTATCCTACCTCACAGGGTTGTTCTGAGGATAAATGGAGGAGAGGTAAATGTTGTAAACTACTTTGGGTCCCCGTTGGGAAGAAAGGGGGGGAGTCCTGGGGGTGAACTGAAGGTAGATCATGAGCCACCTATGGACCCCTTGCCTATTTTGAGTTCTTAGGGTTGCTGGCTTTCTTATCTGATCCTTACAGGTGCTGATTTCTTAAGTAATAGTACAAACTCA
Organism: Eublepharis macularius; assembly: GCF_028583425.1. Lineage (NCBI taxonomy): Eukaryota > Metazoa > Chordata > Lepidosauria > Squamata > Eublepharidae > Eublepharis > Eublepharis macularius. Next base: position 122,720,833 of record NC_072796.1, on the reverse strand, counting down.
GGCTTACTTAAGAGGATCTGCAAAGAGCTTCTGAGTGTGAATTGTTGCTTTCTAGATTTAAATCTATCGGTCAACCACGCGAGTCAAAGAACTGAGGTATCAGAATATGATTCGGTGTAGTTTTTAATCTTGGGTTCTGTCATAACTTTCATGACAAGCATCGTATTCTGCCTGCCTCTGTAATCGAGCAGTGGGTTGGCCGAATCTTGGCAGTGGGCCGGCATTTGGGAACAGCTACTACTAATAGCTGGTTAAAAGGGATAAGATCACTTTTCTGTCTAATCCTGATAGCTTTATCTGAGAGAGTTCACTATGTTAATTATAATGAAACATGCCCAACGGAAACGCTGCTAAGCATCTTAAACCGTCAGATGAGTGCTTGGCCTTTGGTGGAAATCCTCTTTTAGCACACACATGCAAATAATAACACTGCCTTTTAGGCAAGCAGTGTTGGCAAAATACACAAAGGCTTTGCGCGGTAAGGCACCACATTGTATGATTCTAAGTTTTTAAGAGAAGTTCTGATTGTTTTTTTTTTTTAAGCGACAACATAGGGGGATGTGAAAATGCAATTTGTAAGCCTTGTCAAGGTGCGGTTGAACTGCAGTTGCTGTAAAGATCTGGTTCCAGATGCACTCCTAGGAAAGTTTAGCCGCAGGAACAAGAGCAACCCATTACAGTTTGACTTTACTTGGAGCGTCAGTGAAACTGAGCCATGCAAGGAAGTGGAAGCTGCCATCAAACTCCATGTTTCATCCACTTTAAGCATCAGCTTTATTATAAATGATGATGATGATATTTGATTTATTTACCACCCTTCAGGACAACTTAACACCCATTCAGAGTGGTTTAAAAAGTGTATTATTATTATCCTCACAACCAGGGCGTTTTTTCTGGGAAAAGAGGAAAAGAGGTCACTTTGGGTCAGCTGAAACAAGGGGGAGGGAGTTTTTTAAAGTTTAAATCGCCCTTGGAGAAAATGGTCACATGGCCGGTGGCCCCACCCCCTGATATCCAGACAGAGGGGAGTTTAGATTGCCCTCCATGCCACTGCACGGAAGGCAATCTGAACTCCAGTCTGTGTGGAGATCAGGGGGTGGGGCCACTGGCCATGTGAATGTTTCCAAGAGGTGCCGGAACTCCGTTCCACCGTGTTCCTGCTGAAAAAAAGCCCTGCTCACAACCATCAATTGTGTTTCAGTACTTAGATGGGAAAAGAAAGAAAGAAGGGAGGGGCCGTGGCTTGGTGGTTGAGCATGCGAAAGATCCCAAGTTCAATCCCCGGCATCTCTAGTTACAGGATTTGGCATGAGGTGACATGAAAGACCTCTGCCTGAGACCCGGAGAGCTGCTGCCAGTCTGAATGGACAGTACTGACTTAGATGGACCAAGGGTCTGATTCAGTATTACGCAGCTTCATGTGTTCATTTGGACAGATTTATAAATGATAGTGCTATCAATGACTGTTGGCTGTGCTGGTTAAATGGAGCCTCCAAGTCTGAGGGCAGTATACCTCTGAGTAAATAGATGCTGAGGACAAGCAGCTCAGAAAAAGCTGTTACCTTCACACAACATCCCAGAAGCATGTGACTGGCCGCTGTTGGAGATGCCTCACTGGACCAGATATACCTGAGTTTGATCCTTTCAGAGAAAATGTTATGTTCAAAGGAGGAAATTTGGGGAGAGGGTGGAGTTGGGAACAGAATATTTTTTAGTGCAATCCTAAGAAGAGTTACTCCAGTCGAAGCACATTGAAATCATTGGGTTTAGACTGGTTTTACTCTGCTTAGGATTGCGCTGTTTGTCTACTTTGGTGCACCCACTTGTAATCTTCCCTGCCCCTTTCTTCTGAAACAGCAGTTTCATTGGGTAAGCTTGAATGTTTGTGATACAGAAACCATACTTGGTAGAGTGGAATTGTTTTAGCTTTAATTAGAGCTTTCAGTTTTCCATGGGCTTGACTAGAGTTCCAGTAGAGTGGTGGAAAACCAGCAAATCAACAGTAAGAGATTCCTGTTGCTCCAAAATGTCCCATGCAGTGATGCCAAGTAGCAGGATGGGATGTTCAGAAGATCCCAGTATAAAGCCAATGGTTAGACATCTTTTTCTTTTTGGGAACAGTGAAATGAAATAATAGGACTACTTGGTTTGGGTTGTGATTGTTACGGAACGGCTAATGGAAAATTATATAATGGAAAATTATATTTATCCTTTTCCTTTCTAGGCTCAAGAGCCTGCTGTTTACAACAGACAAAATAATACCGCTCTGAACTGTGTTTCTAACAAACTTTAACAACAATTAGAATTTCACTCATACCATCCCTGAAAGTGGGTTGATTCTACCGTGCAATGCACTTTAAACTGCTCGAGTGCCGACATGAAAATTATGTTTTGGCTTTTTCATGGTGTGTTTATTAACAGGTATATCTTTAATCCTAAATGAATTTATACCTCCCACTCCAGATTTTCATAGTGACTAACGACTTCCACTCCCCTTAAATACTAGAACCTGTTATTTTGTGGTGAGGCTAACCCAGTCCATCTGTCTTTGGGGGCACTAATCCACATTAAGGACACATAGTCAAGATTGCTTAATACAGATTATTTTTCCTTTAGTCTCCTATTTTGTACTTCCAAATTCAGTTCTTGGAAATAAAAGAGTCGGGGTAAAGAAATTTAATGCTACAGAAAATGTTGCACAAAGGCCCTTCTTATCCCTCTGCTTCCTCCATAATAACATTAGCTGTGACCTCAAGGAGCTTTTCTCACTCAGAAATGTTCCACTAGACGTTCCTTCTGTGCCGTTTTAATCCTAGGCTAATTAATCAGCATAATCATGCCCCAGGGAGGAGGGCTAGTATGCTGTCTATGAATTCATGATCCTGAATATAACATTGAAATAGGAAGTCGTAATGAGGAATAAAGACGGACTCAAGTGTTCTTTGAAACAAATTTGAAACAGAAGCAGAATCGAGATCTTTCCCTTTTACCCAAGGCGTAGGGTAGCAGACTCAGAGTCTCTCTACGCAAGACATCTGACACAAGAACACTTAAGTGTAGGGAGACACAACCTTAGCTGGGAAGCGTAGTTTTAAAAGATAGAGCCAAAGGCTTTGTCAATTTCGCTTCCCTACACAGAGCCCATGGAGATCTTTTCTCAGAGGGTTTGTTAATTTCATCTTCGTCTCCATGAAGGCTCTGTCAATTTCACCTCCCCTTTGGGGAGGCAAAAATAAAATTAACAAACCCACTGAGAAGCTCTCTCTGCTGGCTCTGTGCAGAGGGGTAAAACGCTTCCCGGCTAATGTTGTGCCTCCCTACACTTGAGAGTTCTCATGTAAGATGTCTCATGTCGAGAGAGACTCGGTGGTGGTAGGCGTCCCCCTTGTCTCAGAGAATAGAGGAACTTGCTTTTTCCTACTCTCAGGAGGGAATTCAGAAGGGGGAAGAAGAGGATGTGAGGCCTGCCAGTGTTGTGACCTATTTCGCAGTGGAGCTGTGCTTCTGTTCCAGGGGAGATTTTACAACCGACTAGCCCAGCCCATCTGCCAATTTCCATCCAGTGCAAAATATTAAATCAAAAACCCTGACTGGAAACTTTGGTCATCTGAGAACACAGAAGGCAAACAGTTCAACAGGATTTTGTAATAAATCATATACTTGTCCTGTCAGTGGACTTATTTTTTTTAAAGGGTTTTGCAGCTGTGCATGGAAATACTGGAGATCTTAAAAAGAAAAAGACAGCAACTTGATGCTCTTGAGATTTCTTGAAGGAGCACCGAAGGATTGTGCCTCAGGTTAGAACAGAGTTTTGTGTAAATTAGACCTCTGGTAGATTTTCAGAATTTGAAATACACATTTTGGAGATGCAGATTTCCAGGTGCAAATCTGAAGTCTGAGAGGAAGGAAAAGAGGGAAGTCACTCCCCTCCCAATTCCTTACAACTTTTTTCTTGAAAAACAATCCAGTAGTCACATAGATGGACTTGATGCTTTGTTAACTCTGAATTCAAGTTTCACATATGTGTGGCCTTAGGTAACTAAGTAGTAGCTAGTTTCTGGTCTGTACAGTAGAGATGACTCAATGGAGTTATGATAGTAGAAGTATCACTGAGCTAGAGTCCTATGGTCAGAAGGGTCCTTGTAGAACATCTAGTCCACCATTTTGCTCAGAACAGGAAATTCTCCAGTCTTGGTTGGGTGCCTGTAGGGTTGAGGCATGTTTGTGCAGGAACACTTAGAGTGGATTCATCAACAGCAAAGGTGGCCGGGCTGTAGAGTCACCCTTGGCTGGAGGCAAGCTGCAGTACCTTGGATAGCTCCAAGGCAGACAACTCGCTCTCATGGCTGCTAGAGCCAAAAGGAGCTCTTATATACTGGAGCAGTCTCAGATAGATTCAGCTGGGCCCCACCCACCTAGGGAAAAGAGTGTTTCTTAAAGGGCCCATCCTGCCATTTAAAGTCTTGCCCTCCTGCGCTGATCTACAACCACGTGGTGGGGAGGAGCTGTGACTCGGGGGAGCTTCTGCTTAGAATGTTGAAGGTCCCAGGTTCAATCCCTGGTATCTCCAGTTGAAAGGATCTGGTAGTAGGTGATGTGAAAGACCTCTACGTAAGACCCTGGAGAAAAGTCCATTAGATTTAATCTTTTCCACGTGACAGATCTTCTGATAGCTGAAGAGCATGATTATGTTTCCTTTCAGTGTTCTCTTTTCCAGCCTCAATATACCCAGTGCCTTTAGTATATCTTCATACGGCTTGTTTTTCCATACCTCCAACTATCCTTATTGCCTACTTTGTTCAGTTTGTCTTCATCTTTGTGAAAGTGCAGCGCCTAGAACTGGAATGGCTTGCTGGGTGATAATTAATACAACCACCTAGCAAGCCTCACCAAAAGCAATTAAAGTCTTCATAATCCTCACTGAAGAAAGGGATCATAATATTCCACAAATAGGTTGTCTGGAGATTTGTTAAACACAAGGCAACATAAAACAGTAGAAATAAATAATGTAGTTATATGAAATATGAAATGTTTAGGAGTGACGATCTAGATCTTCAGGTGAGGCAGGTGGCAACCAGAGGCAGGGCTTTTTCAGTAGTGGCACCTCACCTGTGGAATGCCCTTCCCCTTGAGGCTCACCTTGCACCTGTCTTACATTCTTCTAGGTGCCAAACAAAAACATTTCTGTTTACCCAGGCTTCATATTTTACTACCATTTTAATAGCATGTTTTAGCCTGAAAACTGCTATTCGTTTTAAGCTGCTTAATTATCTGTTTTTATATTCTGGTTGGTTTTTCATGCTGGGTTTTAATTAAGAATTTTTAACATTTTACGCTTTTATTATGTTTTATTTTGTAAGTGGCCTCAGGCAGGCTCCCTGGAGAGGTGACATAAAAATTCTCTAAATAAATAAATGTGTGTGTTTGTGTGTGTGTATGTGTGAGAGAGAGCAAAGGGGGCTGGAAACAAGATGAGTATGGGTATGTAGTTTACATTTATGGATCTTCAACCTGCCCAAATACGCCTTAGAACAAACAGTTCTAAGATTTGGGGAAGCGGGGGTTGCTTTGTGAGCCGGGTTTAAGCTACTTCAAGTAAAACGGCCGTTGCCGTTTCCATGAAGTTGTACTCTAGCAGTTCATATATTTGCCGCTTCTTTCTCTCTTTTTAAAGAAAGGTGGCTAAACCTGGCTTTTGTTATGAGAAGACAGGCGAAGCATCAGCAGGAGCATTATTCAGATTATGACATACATTTCCTGCTTGCTGAGTAATCGTTCTATCCATGGGCTTGCAGTATGGTTTGCCTTTGGGCTAGAGGAGGAAGCTGATGGGTCTGGTTTGAGATTACACCAGTAAGAACAAGGGAGGGACAGGAAAAAGAAGGGTGGAGGAGAGTTCATTCATCTTGAACTAAGACTAACTGGCTGAGAATGTATGTTGAATCTGCAAGAATAAAACCTAAAATTGTTTGTAATAATGGGAAAAATTGTTTGACAAGAGCCTGCTTTGTGCAGTAGATTATGGCGTCTGGCTGTGTGCCATTTTACGCTCTGGCTGCAATTGTATGCCTTGGAAAAAAAATGAGGAAGGGGCAGCGTAGGGAAACAAGCCAGTCGAACTTAATAAATCAAGGAGATTCACTCAGATCCCGTTTGACTTGACTCTGTGCCAGCCATACATATGCTTATACATCATGCATCTGGGTTTGGAGCTGACATTTTAATGGTTTGATTAGTTTAGGAAGAATACTTCTATTGTGTGCGCCTGCAATTATATTAAGTACTCCGTGAAGTTGTTACATTATGATGAGCTTACATTACCTTTCTCTGTGTATACTACTGGCTGTGTCTCTGTCCAAGATCCTACCCAGTAATCTGAGCCAATCCTCTTAAAGAAGGAGCAGTTAAACTAATAAAGCTGTTAATCACATAACCGGAGTGGGGGTGGTAGAGAACCATGTGTGAGAAAATGTCACAGAAGAGGCAGGGGGGGTTCCAGAAAGGGGGGAGTTTTATAGAGCTGACAACATGGCCATTAAAAAGCCCACAGACTTTGTAAAGAAAGACTGCCTCCCCCCCACCCCATCCTGCTGGAGCCCACTTAGTCCATTGGAATTTTGTTTGGAGGGGTACAAGTGCATACATGAACACATAAAGTTGCCCCATCCTGAATCAGGCCCGTGATCCATCAAAGTCAATTAAACGGCAGTAGCTCTCTGGGGTTTCAGGTAGAGGTCTTTCACATCACCTACTACCTGATACTTAAGGGAAGATGATGGGGATTGAACCTGGAACCTTCTGCATGCTGAGCAGATGCTCTGCCACTGAGCTACCCCCCCTCCAACCTTCTAGAACAGCATATTTATTTATTTCATTTATAGTCCACCTTTCTCACTGAGGCTCAAGGCGGATTACATTAATCAAGGCGGATTATCTCACATAGTGTGAGATAAGTACAATCAGTATCCAAGGACATTTCCATACCTTTCCATAAACAATGTCATAGGATTTTACAAAGGCATAGCTTTAGCAAGGATCCAATACAGAGTTGAATTGCTGAAACAGAACATAATCAGTTCTAGGACTGACATTAGATAACATGAAAAACAGGGAGTATATAGGAGTACGTACATATTCAAAGCAACAGATAATATGCAGGGCAACATAGTGTTGAAGTCTGTGGTCCCTAATTCATTAGCATAGGGGGCACTGTGGAAATCTGCAATGGAAGCGGGGAATCGGCAAAATCAACACACCCTCTTCCACAAAGAAATGCTGTCCTGTTGGAGGAACTTGTGGTTAGATACTCCCAGTGCTTCTCCAGGGCACAGCGCTAGAGACTTAACGGCTTCATGGTTACCGTGATGCACCAGATAGCTTTACTGTTAGGCCATGTGTGACATCCTGCAGCCACCGGCCTTTCAAGTACCACAAGTAGTGAGAGTGGGTGGTACTTTCATGATAAGTATTGGAGATGCTTAAAGTCCACATATAACCCCCATGCTCAGTTCACAAGCAGAACCAGTATCTTTAATCTTCTGTTGTACTGGATGCTTAATCTCTCTTGCATTGGCTCTTAATCTCATTTGCACATACTTGCCTGTCTGTGTTCAGATAGGGGATTTGTTCAAATATTAATCAGCCTCACTCGATGGTGGAGATACTGGTAACTGACAACTTGCTCAGCCGGACTCCAAAATTCGACCCAAGAAATCAGGCCAGCGTTAGTGAGTCCTCTTTTATTCCTGCTTTCCTCCTATTATTTTTTTTAAAAAAATGGATGCTTGGTTGTAGAACTTTCAATTTTAGTTAGGTCTTTACCAGGTTTTTTTTTTTAAGTAGTGGAGTGAGAACGTAGCCATGGTTATGTAGCAGTACGTTGAGATCTCCAATTTTGTGAGGTGCTAATTGAATTTATAAAATCTAGTTTGTATTAGATTTGTCAAAAGCTGTTAAGGTCGCCTGGGAAATAAGTGACATTTCCTTCTTTTCTTTGCATTCTGCACACAGGCACGTGTATGCATGGGTCTCCTCCTTCTCCCCCCTCCCTCTCCTCCTTCAACAACAACAACGTTGCATTTGTGGTCTGCTCTTCATCTCGAAATAGGATGAGGTTGTTGATTAATAGTCTTGCTGGAGCTGGGTGCAGATAACTTGTTCTAGTAGTGTCTGAGGCAAAGTGCAAACTTGAACCACCCAGTTATTGTCCTTTAGTCCTGAGATTCAAGCAGCTATTGCTCAGTAAATTATATCTGCACCTTTTCCTGAATGTATCTGAAGAAGGGAGCGCTGAAGGCTTACACCCTGAACAATGTGTTTTGTAAAACTGTTTTCCCATCTGCAGGCCAGTGGGGGTGGGGATGTTTATGGTGATCCCCCCCCCCCGCTACAAAAGCCTTGGTCTTGAGTTACATACCCCACTCCACCTCTGCAATATTGAGATAATAATAGTGCTCCAACTTATAGGTTTATTATAAGGATTACCAGACGATGTATCTGAAATGCTTCAAACCTTCAAAAGTACTATATAAATGACAGGAAGATTATTAATTGGCATGGGTTGTAGAGAGTATATCTTGCTGGTTCTAAAAGATTTAAATTGGCTGCTCATTCATATCTGGGCACAGATTCAATGGGTCGGTCCTTACCTTGGAAAGACCTAAACTAGGGGCAAGCAACCCCCGGCACTTGAGCCAGCAGTGGTGCAACAGATCATTCCGCTTGGCACCCAGGGTCCAAGCAACTGAGGCACTGGCAGCACCGCTGGGACCAGCAGTGCAGGAAAGAAGGCTTTCCACACCTGCGCAGCCATCAGCCAAGTCCAGAGTGAATCCCTGAGGTGCGGGTCTTCACTTGCTCCAAGTCCAAACCTAGTCTCCCTGTTCCCATTTTGTTTGTCAGTACACCACATGTTCAAAGGTAGAGGTTGCATTTTTTTCAGCACTTGGGCCAGAAAAGGTTGCCTTCCCCTGCAATGGCCTAGGCCCCAGGGTATTTCCATCTGAACCAGTTCAGCACTTCAGATCATCATTGGAGCACCTGCCCATCTTCTGAGGTAAAGTGATGCGGGGTGTGTGTGACCAAAGACAGGACTTCCTCTGTGTTGGCTCCCTGACTGCATATTGTACTCTTGCCAGTGATTCACCCTATTGCCCAGTTTCTTAAGCTTCAGGCTCCAGATGAAAGCTTTTTATCCACCTGTGCATTCAGTTAAGTGATGCGTGTTTTACTACCATGTAAAGTCCTGCACCCATTTATTATTCCTATGGTTTTATTTCTGATTTGAAATTCTGTTTTTCCGTTACTCTTATAATAGTGGATTATTTAAATGTGATGGACTGCACTCTTTAAAAGCTTAGAGATGCTGTACAAACAGCTGAAGGACTGTGAAGGGTTAATGCTTCACAGAAACAGAGAGCTTTGAGTGAATTTGATTGGATAGCATGAGCTGAACAGAGAAAGACTTCTGAAGTAGATGCTGAGGAGAAGGGAGTCTGATTTCAGCCCTAGCTGAGAGGGTTCAAGTACTGACAGTTTCGAGATTCAACCCTGAATGAGAGCAGTTAAAGACAGACAGGAGAACTGGGGGAAAGTTGGCAAGGAAGTTTGGGAAGTAGGTGCAGACTCCCATTCGGGCCAAAGAAAGGGAATAGATCTTCTAGTGAGAAGAGAATTACCCTGCCCTGTCAAACAGGGAGTTAGCTCTGAAGAGTGAAGAGGTCCGTGGTCTGGTGTGGTTAGAAACTGCCTTTGGAGACCTTGAGAGTCAGTTAAATACTCAAGACGGGTACTGGTGTTTTAAGAAAAGGGTGCTGGATATTGGAAAGAGGGTACCAGCCTTCTTAAAACCAAAAGGGTAAGAGAATACTCAAAGAAAGTGTACTAAAGTGATTGGGAAAACATTGGGGGGAAAGCCTTTCAACATAAAGATGTGAAGAGCTTAAAAACTCTCATTAGTCTGAAACCTAAGAACTAAAATCTGTGCATGTACTGATTTTACCTCAGAGTTATCTATATTGAGTTACCTCAAAAAAAATTCAACCTCTGAATTCACTTGACCTTTCCCCACTGTGTTAAATAAAATATTTTGTTATTTGGGGGTTTAAAATGCCTCTAGTGCCATTTAAGTTGTTTAAGTCAAAAAAGAGAAGCGGAGGGGTGTCATACTAGCCTTTTAACTTTTGAATGCTGTAAGGTGCTTCAAGCATTTTTTAAAACGAACAGGTGGCCAATAAATCCTTTACTGTTATAATAGTCAAACCAAGCTATGCTCTTGGTGACGCTTTGCATCCATCCAAACAAGGGGAAAGAAAGCAACTGTGAAATATTTGGCCAGCAAAAGAATAATGCTTGATAGTGTTCTTAGGTATGAGAACCTTGCAAGGCAATATGTGTAGTACTGTATGTACATCGCTGATTCTGGATGGCCATTATAAGACCCAGTTCACAGATCAGAATCCAAGGTGGTGAGATGCTGAAGGCTGTCCGGTGCATTCCGAATGAGATTTTATTCTGGGTCCTAATTTAAATGGTGGCAAAGCCTCTTCAAGCTCAGTGGTAGAAGCCCATTAGCCGGTGTGATCTTTTCCCCCTGTGTCTTTGTATTAGAAATATAATGAGTAAAAAGCTCCTCGCTGAATTATGAAAATCAGCGGTATGAGCCTTCTAATGTAAACAGGAAGCGCCAATTTGTGATGCTCTGAAGGGTTGATGCAGAAGTGGTTATTTCTGTACTGTTGGGTGCCTCACTGCAATATATTCAGTGGATGCTCCTTTTCATAATGCCTTCCTTCCTTCCTTGCCTTTTTGATTTGTAAAAGGGATTTTTTCTTTAAAAAAAAAATATCACATTTTTTGAGTCACTGGAAATGGATTGTCCTGAAACAGGAGTTTCCTTATTCACATGCTCACAGTTTTCTTCTGTCAAACACCTTTTCTACAGTGTCCCTTCCTCCCTCATTATTTTAGTGCTTGTGTTGTTTGGTATAATCTTTTTGTTGTTTATGTGCTTGAAAATAGATGAAATCTTATAGTCTGAATTTCCCTCTCTTCCTTCCCCTGGCCTGTGCTACAGCTGGCAAAAGAAATGGCCCTGAGTTGTCTTTCAAAAAACGTTGCAGTTGGATTCTGTGGTGCTTAATTATCTGAAACGTTGGAAGGGCCTGTCAAGAGACCTTGGGATGCTCTGATCACATGGATTTCCAGTCATGTGCTACTGGAAATCAGATGTTCAGAAACGCTCTCGATATGAGACACTTCGGTTTTGAAATGCAGATACGCAGCTTCGTCTCTCTCGGGGGAGGCCTGTCAAAGGGTGACGAGTGAAGCCATTACCCGGTTCTCTGGGATGTTTTGTGTTATCTACCTTAAATTGATACATGTGTACATTTTCCCCACTGCTCCTCTCTGAATTATTACTTTAAAAAAATGGTATTTCTTCTATTTTTCTTGCAGTTCACACACATTCTGAAATGAATCCACAGCTGAATTTGTGGGATATTTGGTAGCAAATTGCATCATTCATCAGGGAGCTAACATTTGATCAGTTCTGTCTCTTCGTCTTCTGTCAATGGAGGGTGTACCTGTTCAATTTTACCATGAACGATGACCTATAGAGGGCAATTGTTAGGTGTTAATCCAACTCTTCCTTCAAAACCTCCAGGCCTGATTCTGTAATCTTGCTGTGGCTTTAGAGGTATGGTTTCAAACTACAAGAACGTAGTTGCCTCAGCAGACAGATGTGGTTATGCTAGAAGAATGTTCACCCTGCTTTGAATTTTAAACATTGCAGTTGGGCTGGAAAGGAGGGCAGAAAGTTCATACGATATATATGCACATTTCTGTGCCTGTGTATAGGTATGTGTATGTTGAATATCTTTGATGAGGTAAATAATGTTACTTCGGATATTTTAGTTTTTCCATGGCCTGGAAAAACTGATAAGCTAACTTGCTACGCTATGAAATGAATAAGCAATGGAGTGCTGCATTGGTAGCATCACTCTCCTTTTTCCTTCTAAGAGGCTTGCACAGCCATTAACAAAGAGAACTTGCTAGAATGTGGTTGTTTTCAATCATTAATCTGTGGCCATTTCTGAAAAAGCAAAATCCGGGAACAGAATAGCTAAAAAGCTCATGATATTTTACAAATGTCTTATGTTTTTTCCCCTTCTAGAACTGAGTAGTATTATGGGTTTTTTTGTATTAAGGCAAATTCATTCTGAAACGATTAATTATCTAACAGTATTGGCAAAAATGTGCCATAGCGATTGTGAAAATGTAGCAAATCCAAATATGGTATATCACTGGGAGAAAACCTATCATTCACTGTATATTTGCCTGTGTATAGATAGAAGCTAAATAAATGAGTTTTGGAATTTATGAAGGAAGAAAGCTCTTCTGTTCCACATAGTCCCCCAACTGCTTGGCCCCACTCGCAGAGGAGGGAGGTTAGGAGGCTGTCCCGCCTAACCAGGTCCCCATACAGGGGCACTGGTGGCAACAACTACCCGGAGACAGGAAAGGGAGACAGCCCCTTCAGGTGCCTAGCCAGAGGCGAAAAGGGAGGGGTAGGCAGAGTGGGGTCTACCAGTGGGAGGAAAGGCCCCGTTTCGCCACATCAGTTCACCTGGAGAAAATGGCTACTTTGGGAGGACGGCTCTATGGAATTATGCCATGCCCAGGTCCTTTCCCTCCCCAAATCCCACATTCTCCAGGTTTCACCCCCTAGATCTCCAGGAATTTCCCAACTTGGAGCTGGCAACCCTAGGAGGGTAAGGGGACCTGGCAACCCTACACTATATAAACATGGAAACAGAGAGGAAGAGGGGTATGACAGAAAGCTAGTGAATACAGATTGAAGTCCATTTGCACAAACACAGAAGTGTATGTAATCTTTATTTATAAAAAGGTCTATTTTCTGATTTATTTTCACTTGAAAAATTAGTGACAGAATGTGTCACAGAACGGAAGGAATAATAAAACAGAAACCGAAACCCCTACTCTATCTCCCTCATGCCCTAACTCGATGTTGTGTAGGGCAGGCCCAATCCTTTGATACCTGGGGTTACATTAGATCTACATCTCCCCTCAGAGCCATCCCTCCCTCCACTCTCCAGCCACTACCTGGAGGATGGCAGCCGTATACCCTCCTGATGGGAGGAGGGGACCTGACACTTACCAGAAGCTGCTTCTTGCGCACATCAGAAGCAAACTGATCTCATTATCTGAAGGAAACTGATTTGCATCTACTCCCTCCTCCCCTCCCCACCTATATATCTCTGGCCAGTTTCTTCATACCCTCCATGCATCTGACAGAACGGTGGTTTTTGAAAGCTTATGCTGCAGTAAAGTTGGTTAGTCTTAAAGGTGCTACTGGACTCTTTACCTTCTTGCGCCCGCGCTCCCAGCGCAGCGCAATGATATCAGTTCTGGGAGGGACGTTATTATGCAGGCCCTGGAAGTGCTCCCAGGCTTCGTGCTGGGCTGATTTGGGCCCCCCAGACGGGCCGAATCAGCTCAGCATGAAGCCCGGGAGTCCTCCTGGGGCCTGCCCAGTGGTGTCACTGCTGGGGGTGACATCGTCGTGCCACGCTGGGAGCACGTCCCAGGAAGCCTGTTCCCCCACCTTTCCCTCCTGCCAGCCGGATTGGGGGCGGGGGGGGGAGGCTGGGACTTCGACTCCACATATTGATCAGATCGTGTTCGGTTTAAAACCAGAGTGAGTCAATACTGTTAAAATTAGTTACTATAAAAACTGAATAGGAAGGGAATTTGTGGAGGAGGGAGCGTGCGAACCTGGAGCTGCTCCCTCTCCTTTAATCATAGTTTGTTCTGGACCAGTGTAGATGGTTACTAATCCCGATCGCCTGTTTAATAGCCTTTACAGTCAGCCAAAGAGAGCTTCCATAGGAACCCAACTAGAACGTGTGGGATCAGACCAGTGGTCTGTCTAGTCCACTGCAGTGTTCTACGTAGCTGTCAACCTTTTGCCCCAAACAACTAGGGCATAAAGGCCCAGTCCTTTCTCTGATGCTGCCTCCAGCATAACAAAGATGTGTGTCTTATGCAGCTTTCTCCATACGGGACCAGCCCCTAGTTATATGATTCAGGGATTATCCTCCCCTCCCGATGCTGCCTTTTCTGATCTTCCTTAAATCAAAATGATCTTGATTAAATTTAGTAAGCCAGACAGCAAACCCAACATAATACAATTCAATTTGAAAATTCAATTGAAATAAAATTGAATTCAGTATCAATGTGCGTGGAACGGAAAAAACAAACCCAAAAGGAAATGCATAAGGTAGCAAGCGATGGGAATAGTGGTGGCAGCAGAGCAAGAGATCTTCATCCCAATGGCTGACAAATCATTCAAGGAGGCCTTTCGCATCTGGAGAGGCAGGTTGTCAGTGTATGATGCAGATCACATAGGAAAGTGGTTTCCACCTTTCCTTTTAGCCTTTTCTACTGGTGACAAATTGCTCACCTTGGATCGCGCTTGCGTAGAAGGACCCTTGCCCCCACTAATTGCAACATGGTTATAATTTGCAATATGAGGATTTGTAGGCACCTACCTTATGGGGCCTTTGCAAGGACTACGGAAATGAGCTGTGGCTCACGAAAGCTCATATCCTACCACAAATTTTGTTAGTCTTATAGGTGCTACTGGATTCTTGCTCTTTTCTACTGCTACAGACAAACATAGCTGCTCTACTCAAAGCGATGTAAGTCGCTTTGAGTCCCTGCTGGGGAGACAGCTGCTGTAGCACAGTGGTCAAATGATTTCGCTGCGAATCAGCACCCTGCTCGTTCGAATCCCACTACTGCCATGAGCTTACCCAAGGTGGCCTTGGGTAAGCCACTCCAATCAGCCCCAGCACCCCAGTTGTATTGTGGGGATAATAATAACACTAACTTGTTCACTGCTCTGGGTGAGGCACTAATCTGTCTAGAAGAGCAGTATATAAGCACAATAATAATAATAGTTGTTGTTGTTAAAGGCAGGATATAAATTAAGTAAATAAATAAAATAAAAATTTCTCCAGGCTGGCAATTTGGGAGCAATGGCTGTAACCGACAATAGTAGGCAACCCTTTAACACATGGAAATCTGGTCACCTTCTTACACCCTACAGATTATATGCAAATATCTCTGCCTGTCTTAAAGCCCTGTCAGGTCGCGGGCACAATTGCCCTCATTCTCAATCTTAGTGGCAACATTTCAGCGGCTCAGTTTCATGGCCTGTTTGTTCTACTTATTTAAGCCTCAGAGATGATCTTTTGTTCTCTCTTCCTCCCCTCCCCTCTTTCTTTTTCCCTCACTCTGAAGCAAAGGATGGAAACCCAGGAGGTCCAGCACAAGGCCGGGAAGGGCTACACAGCACAGTAATTACTGGCAAATGTTGATTGCCTTTTGTGCTCAGATGATTGGAGAGGATGTTACAAGAAGGTGTAAACAGATAATTTCCTTTTAGATTGTTAGCTGGCCAAGCAAAGGGGGAATTCCCAGCCATTTAACATCATTCCAGTTCATTTTGCAGAAGCCTCTTCAGCCAAGATAATACCCTGCTGTTCCGGTCAGCAGCAGCTCCCATTAATAGAAAAACTCCCCCCATCCCCAACCACCACAACTGACAGGGAGACAAGACGTCCCGATCGCTCCTCACTGAAATTTGGCTTTCTAGTTTGCTTTGCTGAAAACCAGCCAAAAGTGTTTCATCGTTTTGTGGTGTTTTTTGGAAGTGGCAGCTTGGAAGTACTAGAGACCCAATTTGGTGTAGTGGTTAAGAGCGCTGGACTCTAATCTGGAGAACTGGGTTTGATTCCCCACTCCTCCACTTGAAGCCAGCTGGGTGACCTTGGGCTAGTCAAAGCTCTCTGAAGCTCTCTCAGCCCCACCCACCTCACAGGTTGTTTTGTTGTGGTAATAACATACTTTGTAAACTGCTCTGAGTGGGTGTTGTCATCCTGAAGGGAGGTATATAAGTAGATTGTTGTTGTTGTTGTTATTTGCAAGATTCGGGTCCCGTAGCACCTTAAAGACCAACTAGATTTCCAGGGTATGAACTTTCAATAGTCAGAGCTCCCATTGTCAGGCACATGGATTTGGAGTTTTGACTCTCGAAAGCTCACACCCTGGAAATCTAGTTGATCTTTAAGGTGCTACTGGACCTGAATCTTGCTCTTCTCCTACAGACCAGCATGGCTACCCACCTGAAATGATCCTGATTTGGTGATCAGCAGAGATTAAAATGAATAGATCCCACCCATACAGAAAGTTTCTCCTACCGGATGAGAACTAGTCTATGAGCCAGCTCTAGAGAAGCCAGTGATTTAAGAGTGCGGTATAAACAATATTGCTAAAGGCTGTTTGGGAAGTTTGGAGAAGTCCCATTGAGACACATTTTTCTTGGCAAGAAAAGCAAAAGCCAGACTGGGATTGGGCTGCAGTCCTGAGCACAGTTAAGCCACTTAAATCTTGTTTACTTCCTCGAGGATTTAAGCAGCCTAACTTTGCAGCCTTAGTTACATTCAACAGGACTAGCTGTGAACTGTAATTGCGTACATTGTATTTTTTTTGCTTCTTGCAGATCTTTTTAGAGTACATTTTCATGCTGTAAAACTGAAATATATACACACAGAAATAATATGACTGGAAGGGATGTTATGGCAAACCGCTTACTTTTACAGCACTTCTATGTAGAAAAAGCTTTTTACGGCTTTTCATGCCACAATGACCCATTGGGGAAAGGAATTAGAAATCTTTTCGGTAAGGTTCACTTGTTTACTGGGATTCTGTAGAATTACTCAAAGAAGTCAGCCCATCCAGGCAGCACAGTACCCACTAGACCGTCAGCCTTTCTAACAAGCATCACCGCTACATTGTCTGAACTGAGTTTCTTCTCCATTAGTCATTTGAATACAGCATCCAGAGACTGACCAAGGCCAGAACTGACTGTTTCTGGAGGCTCGTTTAAAGAGAGAGAAGAAGCTGAGCATGGTCAGTATATTGGTGCCCCCCCACCAACTCCAAAGCTTTCAGATGAGCTCATTTAAAACTCTTACCTAGATACTTAAAGTGTATGGAGAGTAAAACAAATCCTTTTAGACATTGGTGGTGGAGAGCACCGTCAAGTCATAGCTGACTTATGGCAACCCCTGGTGTGGTTTTCAGGGCAAGAGACTAACAGAGGTGCTTTGCCATTGCCTGCCTCTGCAACCCTGGTCTTCGTTGGAGGTCTCGCATTACTCAGGATGAACATCTAGGCTGCAAATTCTGAGTCCCATGTGGCCACTTTGGGGGCATGGTGAGGGGGAAAAGGCTTAAATCATTGAGGAGCTTTCCCCTTAATCCCCACTCTGACCTCCTAACCAAATTTATTTATATTGTTGATACTTCAGTTTTCTTCCCAATAGGGACCCAACATCACTTACTTCATTCCCTACTACTCCATTTTCACAACGACCCTGTGAGGTAGGTTAGGCTGAGTCTGTGTGACTGGCCCAAGGTCACCCAGCAAGCTTCCATGGCATAGTAGGGATTTGAACCTGGGTTTCCTAGGACCTGTTCCTGTACTCTAACCATACAACAACATGATATATATAGTTTCTGCCAGGGCTTTTTTTCTGGTGAAAGAGGTGGTGGAACTCAGTGGGTTGCCCTCAGAGAAAATGGTCACAAGGCTGGTGGCCCCGCCCCCTGATCTCCAGACAGAGGAGAGTCTAGATTGCCCTCCACACTGCTGCGTGGAGGGCAATCTCAACTCCCCTCTGTCTGGAGATCAGGGGGTGGGGCCCCCAGCCATGTGACCATTTTCAAGAGGTTCCGGAACTCCGTTCCACCGCGTTCCCGCTGAAAAAAAGCCCTGGTTTCTGCAACATTCCATCAGCCCCTGCTATGCTACCTGTGTAACTTTGCACAGATACAGCATCATCAAGCGCTGTGCTAGGTTGTATGAGAAATCACCATGAATGTTTTCCTCTATGTTGCTGTGTCCTTCACTCTTCAGTGTAAATGGGGAATAAAAAATAGTTAATGACTGCAACTGGTATAAAAGTAGCAATCCCTCATCAAGTGGGAGAATCGTTCATGAGGACAGACTTCTTTTGGTCTGTACGAATAGGCGGTTTTGCCTTAGTTCAGGCATCCTAGATAATAAATATGCCTGAGAAAGAGAGCAAGCGAGCGCGTCTGCCTGGGTTTTTCTGGACTCTGGAGACTGGTATCAGAATGACTGTGACCTGCGAATGCACTCTTGATTTTAAAACACCTTTGGTAGGCGAGAGGAGGGAATGTTCTCGGGGATGAAATTATCAGTCCCTTTACCACTCAGGTGTCAAGGAAATAAAGGTTTTCCATTACAAGATCTCAGTAAATCACATTGGGGGGAAGGGGAGCAAAAGCACAGTGCAAAGTTGGTGTAATTTATGTGTAAAAATGTTCTGTGCTTAAGAAGTGAAAAGTAGTTAGCTCCTATCTGTGATACAGATGATTCAGAGTAAGAATATAAGAAGAGTATAAAAAGAAATGATGGTTATGCAATGGCAGTATGTGCTGGGCTAGGAAATCCCAGATACCTGACCACCAAGGGTCCTAAAAATACAATGTCCATCTGTAAGGGCTACTTCATAGATCTCACAGGTATGCATCTTTCCTTAAAATATGTACTCCAGAGATGCTAATGCAGAGAATACGTATCTCATACACTTGGTGAAAATCAATAAGCTTTGCTTGTGTTTGAAAGGTTTTCTCTGTAACTGTAAGGATTATGAATATCCTTTTAAAAAAAACAGAGCCCAAGTTTTGATTTGTTTTCTTTCAGACTTGCTTTTGAGAAGAGGATCTTTTGAGCTCCTTGTGATTTCTGTATAGCTTCTACAGGGCAGTTAGGCATCCTTCTTATTAGCTTAGCTCCAGCAGTTCGAACTGGTTTTAATTTTTTTTGGTTCAGGCAGAAAGGACACAGCTAAATCATTTAGATGTGTCAACAAAAGGTTCTATTTGTATTGTTTTAGACAGAAAAGTGAGTGGATCTGATGTCCTCCACCCCAAATGTGATCAGTAAACAGCGAACCAGTTTGACGTTATTTCCCATTCTAAGTCTCAGGAAAACACTTGGAGGAGATCTCAAGGTAGGATGCTCACTTTTCCTGTACAGAAAAATGAGTGACCAAGCCAGCCATTCTCTTCATTCCAGTGGAAGGCAGGGGGAGCGCAGTGTCACTTCCAGGTGCAACCAGAAGTGACATCATGACACTCTGATTTCTTGGTAAAAACTAAAGAGATTTGGGGAATTCCTAGAGCATTGTGATGTTAGATACAGCTGGGAATGGCATTGTTCAGCATTGTTTTCCGTCCCCGTTTTTGCTCCTGCTGGAATGAAGAGCTGGGAACAGGGGAACTGGAGATTGCTATAGCAGGCAATCTGGTAAGCCTAGACCAAACCAAAACACAGAATCTCTAGTGATACCAAGAGACTGATTATTTATTTATTAAATGCATTTATTATTTATTTTTACCCTGCCTTTCCTCGTGGTTCAAGGAGTCTTACAATAAGAAGGATTAAACCCTCTTCTGTCTCCTGGGATCAGGGCACACCTTATTTTCAAATAACCACACGATCTCCAGATTCAGTTTTTCATTTCTTTCAAGTCTAGTTCTTGCTGAGGCAACAAATGTGTCTCTGTGCTGTAGTTGAGGGTTCCGTCAAAGGAGTGTTCCCTCTCCCCAAAGGATTCCTATACATAGAAGAGCCAGCATGGCAGACTAAAAAGGCTGTGCCAGAACCATTCTCTTTGACATTGGAGAGCCAGTTTGGTGTAGTGGTTAAGAGCGCAGGACTCTAATCTGGAGAGCTGGGTTTGATTCCCCACTCCTCCACTTGAAGCCAGCTGGGTGACCTTGGGCTAGTCACAGTTCTCTGGAGCTCTCTCAGCCCCACCCACCTCACAGGGTGTTTTGTTGTGGGGATAATGGTAACATACTTGAAAAACCACTCTGAGTGTGCATTAAGTTGTCCTGAAGGGTGGTATATAAATTGAATGTTGTTGTTGTTGTTGTTGTCATCGTCGTCATCATCTAGTTTTCTATGTGGACTTCTTTTTTTTCTTTTTTTAATTAATTGTTATTAATATCTTACATAATACAGAAAAAGCATGTGTAAATTACAAATATAACATATCATATCTAACATATCAACAGACATGAACAACAACAATTAAGAAAAGTAAATAACAGATAACAAGTTTTCGCAGTTAGAACCTTCATACAGTTATCATTTCTGTGAAATTATTCAAGAATTGAGTATAGATTTGAACAATTCTGAGTTAGGTTCTAAATAATTCTTTTCTGTATAGTCAATGAAGGGAGACCATTTCACTAAAAAAATTAGTTTCATTTGGAAAATGTTCAAACTGATAGATTTTATCATGCAGTTTTTCTAAGATTAAGTGGTCCCATACTTTGACAATCCAATCATCTGATGTCGGAATTTTCTTTTGTTTTGGAGGGACTTCTGAGAGTCAGAGCAGATGGACGAGTAGCCTGGCTCAGTCAGTCATGGCAGCCTCCACCTTCAGGCTGAAGTGGTGAACTGTAGACTGGAGTCATCCACGGATGACCAAGAAATACCACCCCTCCCCTCAAAAGGACCACATTTGCTTTTACTAATTTTAATTTATATTAAATTAGTACAACTACTAGTACAACTTCATGAATGGTTCCTCACATTTAGAATTTGGATAGAAACACAACTCACCCCAGTGCCAGCTCTGTTTGCTACCCAGATGCTAACTTGCTGGGGAGCAGCTGCCACAAGGCCTCTGTTCTTAGGGGCTGATCGTTAATCCATCCCAAACAAGCCTGGTTAGCTTGAGTAGCCCTTCTTTGCACTGCCTGTGGCTGCTCAGGAATCGAGCCTCCATAGCCCTTTTTGATGGACAGAAACAACCTGGACTTTTCAGAGGGCGAAAAAAGAGGACTGAACTCTGAAATAGACACAAGAGTGTAGACTAGGTCTTTATGTTAGGAGGAATGAAGGAGGAAATGCAAGACCCCCAACCTGATGTCACTAGCCCTGTTCACATGAACACACATACAGACGATTTTTCTTAATACATGTACAATTGAGTGTATGATCAAAACAACATTAATCTAGGTACTGGATCCAGGTTTGGTTTGTAAAGTGAACATGTGCTGGATTTTTCTTATAAACAGAAATGTACGCATTTATGTGCAAAGTACGCACGTTCTCACTTTACAAACAAAACCTAGGAAAAGTAATACTTTAAGGAGGGTAACACATTCTGAAAATCTTGCTGGTCTCTAAGGTGCCACTGGACTCACATCCTGCTGTTCAGCAAAGAATACTTTTCCAAGCTTGCGCTCCAAATTGAGAAGGATATCCAGCTCAACTTATGCAGTTTTCTTTGGGAAAGGACATTGCACAGCCTCTCTGAGGTAGTAGTTTCTGTTGCTCATCGCTTTCATAGCTGGGTATACAGAATAGAAGGTAAAGACTGACTTACATTCTAAATTTTGGTTTAATCACTCAGATGCCAAATTCTAGGACATGTATTTTCAGGCTATCCAGATAATTTTAACCACAGGGCAGCAAACATGGTTCTCCCATTCTTAATTTGATCCTTCCAACGACCCTGTGAGGTAGGCTAAACTGACTAGCCCAAGTTCCTACAGTAGGTTTCATCGCAAGCAGGGATTTGAATCTGGGTCTCTTGGTCTTAGTCTAACACTCTAAGCCATGGGTCAGCAGCACGGTGCCTGTGGAGGCCATAGCACCCACCGGCACTTTTCCTGGTGCCCACCAAGTGTTTTATAGAAAGTGAGCAGGGCCAGGCGGGGCTTTGACCAGATAGGCTTCTGATTGGCCATTAGAAATTTGATTTCCTGTGCAGATACATAAAAACATTGCTCTGGCAGCAGCCATTTTGTGGCTGGGTTTCCCTCCCGAGGCTGCCATTTTACGACCACCATATTGTAGCCCACCACACTGTGTTTGAATTTGAAAGGTGCGTGCAGGTTCAAAAAGGCTGGGGACCCCTGCTCGCAATGCTACATGGAACTCAAATAAGAAGTTTCATTCTGAGGTCAGTTTTCTCATGCCCCAGAAGCCACCGTTTTACTGAAGAGCAACTGATACGGGTGGAACTTGGGTGTCTTTGAGTTTCTGCCAGAAACTGCTGTGGTACTAGGCCAGAAAACATTTTTCAACATGCAGCTTTCCGGGGCTTTTTAGTAATAATGAAGTAACGTTGTTGCCACTTTACTCATTAGAGCAGAACAAACCGATATACTGGGTGAGAAAGTGAAGCATTATTAAAAAATAATGACCTGGATAAACTGCCGCTTTGACTGAGTAAACAGCTGTAATGAATGGGGTAATTAATATCTGAATAATTCTCTCTCTTTAAATGTCTCCAGTTCTTTATAGTTTTAGCTTTAGCAAACCTGCAGAGGTTCTGCATGAAAATGACAAAGAGCAATTTGGATATGTAAACCCGTGCTTTGTAAAGTGTTTTGATTAGTGTTTGTCTTGTGTTTTTCCAAAAATAAAGATAGCTTTATAAGGAGAGTTGGTCTGCAGAGCAGAGTTCTAAGACCACAGAAGCCAATAGGTTTAGAGTGTCGAAACAGTGTTTTGGATTGCACTGTGAAGGAATGAATACTTGGGTGTATACAAAATCATCGGTGGCCAGAGTGTATTTTAGGGCCTCTCGGATCTGGCAGCCCTTTCTCACCCCAGCCTTCCTGGTGCTGTGGCTTTCCATGTCCACTTTTTTGCCTTTCCCCAATCTGTGCAAACCCTGCCAAGATCCATGATGCACCCTCTTTCTTGAAGCCCAGGGAGTCGGATGAATATTCCTACCCCTGGTCTTCCTACCAGGCCTCTTACAGAACGAAAACCCATGTGCACAAGTGTGCAGGCTTTCACGTAATGCTGGAGGCAATGTTTTGTGTAGTGAAGAAGAAGAGTTGGATTTATACCCCACTCTTTACTATCTGAAGGCGTCTCGGAACACCTTCCCTTCCTCTCCCCACAACAGACACTCTGTGAGGGGCTGAGAGAGCTCCGAGAAGCTATGGCTGACCCAATTCCTGCAGTGTTTCCCGGCACACAGTTGGGAGCAAGCATTTTAGAAGGATCAAAGGTTTTAACTACTGCTGGGCAGGCCTGAAGGTTTAATTTGGCTGATGGTGAAATGGCAAGAGTTGGTGATGGCCTGTTGCAGGACGTCAGCTTTCAGCTTCCCGTTGCTGCTCCGGTGATGGAACGCCCGCTCAGGGGATCAGGCCCTTAACAAACCCTGCAGCATAATAGCAACATGAATGTCAGCAGTGATTTGGTATTAATCCGTCTTCCTTATGGTCTCAGTTAGCAGGCAAAAATCCTTTTGGAATAGTTTAGTACTTTTTTTTAAAAAAAAGAGAGAAATCTCAGTATTGTCCTCCGAACCTCTTCTGTTGACAGAGATATGGTTTCTTTTCATCCAATGTAAATTTCAAGGTTGCTTTGTGGAGCTGCTTCTTTTGTGAAGAATTTTCAAAAATAATAACAATAATATTAAAAACTGTCTAGAACGGGATGAGATATATTCTTTTTAATAAAACAGAGTGCTAAATTTTAAATGGCTGGCAGTGAGTCTCTTTGTTCCCAGGGCTTGGTTCTTAAAAGTGTGCCTATACTGAGATATGTTGGTGAACAAACAGGATATTGCAAATGCCACTACTCCACTTATTCTTGGTTATAGTAGAGAATAAAAGACTCACAACGTTGGTAAAGGGCTATCTTTTACCAGACCAGCTTCTGTTTAAGAATGAAGAGAGCCAGCATGGAGTACTGAGTGTTGGACTAGGATCTGGGAGAACTAGATTCGAATCCCTACTCTGCCATGGAAGCAGGCTGGGAGACCTTGGGCCAGTCACACCTTCTCCGCTTAACCTACCTCACAGGGTTGTTGTGGGGATAAAATGGAGGAGAATTATGTAAGCCACGATGGTTGTTGGGGGTTTTCCGGGCTGTATTGCCGTGGTCTTGGCATTGTAGTTCCTGACGTTTCGCCAGCAGCTGTGGCTGGCATCTTCAGAGGTGTAGCACCAAAAGACAGAGATCTCTCAGTGTCACAGTGTGGAAAAGATGTAGGTCATCTTTTCCACACTGACCTACATCGGCACACTGACCTACCACACGGCAATACAGCCCGGAAAACCCCCAACAACCATCGTTCTCCGGCCGTGAAAGCCTTCGACAATATGTAAGCCACCTTGGGGCCCCATTGTGGAGAAAGATAGGGAATAAATAAATAAGAATTGGCGTGGTTAAACCCGAAGGAGACTCCTGTATCATTCAAAAGCTTTCATAGCTTTCTTCTTAACGTACTGCCGTACCCGTATTGTGTCTCTGTGTTTATTGGTAAAGCTCTGTACATGCAAATATACACACTCCCAGGTCGACCATTTGCATCAGGTCAGAGTACGGATTGCTTAAGGGTACATTGATAGGGTTTTTAAAAGATTTTTTTAAAAAAACGGCAAGAACTAATTTCCTGCAAGTAATGAAACAATTATCGTTTAAAGTCGAGAAAGGAAAGGGGCAGTGGC
The DNA here is from genome assembly GCF_028583425.1 of Eublepharis macularius. Classification (NCBI taxonomy): domain Eukaryota; kingdom Metazoa; phylum Chordata; class Lepidosauria; order Squamata; family Eublepharidae; genus Eublepharis; species Eublepharis macularius. The sequence continues at coordinate 122,696,221 of NC_072796.1, read as the reverse complement.
GGGGAGGCTTCAGCAATTAAACCCAAAAGCAGTTTGGCTTGAATTCTTGCTGGCACTGAACAGAAGGAGAATGGGATCTGGAGAGAGTCCTGGGCTTTCTTTTCCATGTTCCAACACATTCCTTGCGGAATGTCATAGAAGCTTTTGATTTCTTCCAGGCTGTGCCTCTATAGCTGTTCCTATAGCCGTTCCAGTACTTGCTTATGTATGTGTGCTATTTAAAAACATACTTTATTTATTTCTTACATTTAAATCCTGCTGTTCTCAAACACATACATTGGCTTTCTACAGCAGGTTACAAAAACCAATATAAAAATCCATACCATTAAAAAAAAAAAAGAAGCAATGTAACTTCTGGAACATAGAAAATCTAAAAAGAGCAAACAGATCTGAAATAGAAACCTTTGAAAACAGAAAGGGGGGGGGTCTTTGTAATCTTGAGAAAATAGGATTTTCCTGGGGTAAGAGTTCCAAGGGGAGGAGCCTGCCACGGTCCATGCATTTACATATTCTGTGGGGAAGGACTTCTACTCCCAGAAACTCATTTAAATGTGTTCAAATTTGCCATTTCTACTTAATGGATTCCACTTCTGACACCACTGCTGTGCTGTACAAGCACTGCAACTTCTCCCTTTGACCACTGAAATTTCTTTTCAGACCCACTATGACATTTGAAATTTCGCCAGAATCTAGCTTCACTCTTTCACATTTTTATCCCATTTTTTGCCCTTAAACAAATTCACATCTGTATTATTGGGACATTAAATTTTGAACCAGATCCTAATTTCTCGTCCTGCACAGCATTGCAGCTCTGTATAAAGCTCTCTTTCTCTGATAGACAGAAGCAAAGTTAGAAATTCCAACCTTTCCTAGCTATCATCCCAGGGTTTTGTTTGTGCTTGTATTGGTGCGTGTTTTTTTTAAAAAAAAAACTTGTTTGTGCTGAATATATACAAAAGCATCCAGGCTACTTAACTCACATGTATTCAAAGTGGAACAGCATTCTAGGATTTTTGTGACCGTGAAGGACCATTAAACCAGTAAATGCTTCTGTATTTAATACAAACACAGATGCATTAAAAGGGTTTTATTGCTGCTTTGGGCTGTGGAATAGTGAATAGAAAGGGAATGGTTTGCTGAGGAGCTGGCAGGCTCTCTTAAGTAAAACATGGGTGGAGCATTGTCACCAAGAGCACTGTCGGAGATGAGAGCAGAACGTGCTCGAGTCTTAAGGATGCTCGGGTTAGGTGATGTGGGCGGCGCTGAGCTGCGTTTTGAAATGTTTGTCAGGGAAAGAGTTAAAAGAGTGGGCCTGATTGTGCGTTGGTGCTTTTGGCAGAAAAATAGAGGCTTACCTGGAGCGTGGAGCTAGATATCGTCTAAGCCGTTGTCCTCCATACTCACTTCTCTCATACACATGTGCATGCATGCATGGCTTTATATCTCTCTAATATGAATGGATGAAATCCTGCCCTCAAGTCATATGGTGACCCCTGGTGAGGTTTTCATGGCAAGAGATTAACAGAAGTGATTTGCCATTGCCTGCCTCTGCAACCCTGGTCTTCCTTGCTGGTCTCCCATTTAATTATTAACCAAAACCGACCCTGCTTAGCTTCTGAGATCTGATGAGATCAGACTCTCCTGGACTACCCAGGTCAAACTGCAATTAAACTCTTCTGTTCAAACGTGGCTTGTTTCTGCAAGTGCCCCTTTCTCTTCCATCCTCCCTTCAGACAAGGAGGTTGATGCCAAACTTTCCGTTTTGTTCAAGATCCCATCCGCCATGATATCCGAATGCGAGTGTCCAGGGCCTGGGCCATGGCGTAGTTGAACCCCTTCAACCAACGTAAGCCCCTCTCCACATTGCCACCATTTTTGCCCAATTCACACTCCTGCTTCATGGGCATCATAGAGTACTTTGTATATGTGTTTATGCCTCAATAAAAGCGGAAGGGGTCCACCTATCTGTCCTCTGTGTCCCATATTTGGGATACTGATGATGACATCGTCATCATGTGATTCACTCATCCCACATCATTTGAGCATACAAATATTTATGGAAACAGTGTAGGATTCTTACCATATGAAGCATGCTCAGTTGTTCAGTAGCAAAAGCGATCAGTGAAGAAAAATAACCCTTGGCTATCTGATTCCATTAGGTATCTTTACTAATCTCATAGTAGCTGAGTAAGGGTATGGGTTGCTACTATTTAAAAGCACCTTTCTTCTAGAACAGAATGGGCATTTATTCCACAAAAACTACATTAGTCTATTCTCCCTCTTCTTTATTTCTGCAGTTGCAACGCCTTTCAACCTTTTCTTTTGGCCCATTTAATATTACAGTTTTATAGAAGAAGTCCAACGATGACAGTTTCCTTTTTATGTTGTCACCATCCGTTATTATAAAACTAAGAGAGCAGAGAAATCCATCCCTCTTTTCTCTCCCTCCCTGTGAAATTGGCATTGACTGGACTCCATTACTGCTAAAAGGTTCTTATTGAGTTCTCCACTGCCTCAGCAAATGTCACCCCACAGAGTGACTGTTAGCTCAGAACTTCTATCTGCTGTTTGGTGAGCAAGACCCCGGCTGTCTGAAGATGTCATAATGAGAGAGAAGTCAGAATTCTTTTGTGCTCTAATTAATAAAAAAAATTAACCCCAGGCCATTCAGCGTTTTCATCCCTCCAAGCAGCAATTGCTCACAGAAAGACTGTTAAATATATCGTGTGTTTCCTTTATAGCTGGTACAGAGAAAACACAAAAGGGGACACCATTCTCTGAGGGGTTTTCTGATTGCTCAAGCTATTATTTAAAAACAAGTCGGGTGGGATTTAGTGCTTTGGCAGTTTAATTTTTTAAAAGTGGTTCTTCGCAGGTTTTCGGTCAGTACTTTACATACTCGGAGGGAACTTTCCTCAGTGTTAAGTGCCTTTCTATATCTGAAATGTGGCAGCGGGCCATACACACATAACGGGGCCATAACCTTTCTGGCACAGAGTCCACCTCCCCACCTCTTTTCTTAATTGTGATTAAGCAATAGATTGACACTCATATTAAGCGTGATTAAGGCTAATAAGGTCCCCTTGTTTAACCAAGATTCTCTAACCATGGCTTGCTTAAGAGTCCTTATCGAATGTTATCTGGCAAAGTGGTTCTAGTCCATATATACTTGTGCTGGAACAACATGATGTATCTTTAAGATGCCACTAGAGGCTTGTTTATTCTTATCATGTGGGGGAACCTTCATTGTTCTTAACCATGCCAAAGATGGGAAGGGGAATCCCTGATGGGAGGGGGAAGGAAAAACTGTGCAATCCTACATCCTGTTCTTGGTATCTTAACTAAAATGTTGGGGTTAGTGGAAGAAAGAATAACCCAGCCATGTGAACATTCTGGTAACTTTTCTGCAATATACGTACTTTGGATAAATATATTTATGAACATGTAATGTTTGCTTCCTGAATTTCTTTGGCAAAATTCTCATTTGTTGGATAGCAGGATATGCAAAGTTCCAGACCAGATATCTGTACTATGTTCTCTGCTCCCCAGGAGGGAAGAGCAGCACTGTAGTAGTGGTGGTGGTGGTGGTGGTGGTGGTGGTGGTGGTGGTGGTAGTAGTAGTAGTAGTAGTAGTAGTAGTAAAGTGGTTTATATACACTGAGATGGGAGCCCTCATAACAAAACTAAATATTTTGTCATAATTCTTACAGAAATAAGGATTTCTTAAGAAAGACACAGAAAGGAATAAGGTAGTCGTAAGAATTGTTTACAGAAACAAGTAATCCTTATGGAAACTTTATGCTGGCTTCAGTGATAGCATCTCCATTCAGCAGAACTCCTAATTCCTAATGGAATCGTAGAATCATAGGATTGGAAGGTACCTCTAGGGTCATCTAGTCCAACCCCCTTCACAATGCAGAAAATTCACAGCTACCCTCCCAACTTCCCCAGTGACCCCTGCTCCATGCCCAGAAGATGGCAAAACACTTCCAGGATCCCTAGCCAACTGGCCTGTGGAAAATTGCAAACTTACTCCAAAGTAGCGATCAGAATTACCCTGGCCATGTAAGAAGGGCCAAGTGGGGGTGGGTGGGGGGCCAGGAAGGGCCAAGTGGGGGTGGGGGAGCTGGGACACAGCTTCCCCCTCACTTTACAGAGCATACTGAAGTGATTTAAATACCAGAAACCCAAAGCGACTCGCCGCTTCAGGTTTCAGGTTATTCCGGATCATTTTCCTGCTTTGGGTAAACCTGAAGCGGGAAACCCATTTTTTTTTCGAGTGTACACCTCTAGTCATGACTTGTTCTTGAGAAACCCATGCTGGCTCTTAGTAATCACAGCCATCCTTTCTAAATGCTCAAGGACTGACTGATTGATGATTTTCCAGGTATAGATGCCAAGCTGATGGGTCAGTAGTTACCTGGATCCTCTTTTTCCCCCTTCTTGAAGATGGGGATATCATTTGCCCTCCTCCAATCTTCTGGCCCCTTGCCTAATCTCCAATGGACAGAGGCTCAGAAATTACATCTGTGAGTTCTTTTAGTATCCTTGGGTGCAATTCATCTGACCTGAGGACTTAGTTCTATTTAAAGAAACTAGATGTTTATGTATGACCTCTATGCTGATCCTAGGCTGTAGCTCCTTTCCCCCGTCATGTGTTCTGTTATTGCCATGTTGAGCACCATCTCCCTCACAGGAGAAGACTGAGGAAAAGTAGGAAGTGAGCAGTTCTGCCCTCTCTTCATCGCCTGTTACAGTTTGACTCCCCTGTCCCTGCAATGGGCCTACCATGTCCTTGCTCTTTTTCTTACTTTGAACAAAGCAAAGAACCCTTTTTTGTTGTTTTTAGCATCTCTTGCTAGTTTAAGCTCATACTGAGCTTTAGCTTTTCTAACACTCTCCCTACAAGCATTGGTTATTTGTTTATATTCGTCCTTGCTTATAAGGCCCTCTTTCCATTTCCTAAATGAGTCTTTTTTATTTCTCAGTTCATTAGAAAGTTGTTTATGAAGCCACCACGGCTTCTTTAAGCTCCTCTTATTTTTCCTTCTCATAGGAATCATTTGTGATTGTGCTTTCAATATTTTGCTTTTAAGAAACTTCCTCCCTTCTTGAACCTCCTTCTCCTTAAGTATTTTTGACCATGTGATTCTACCCAGCATAGCTTTCAGTGTGTTAAAATTTCTTTCCTGAAGTCCAACCTATATGTCTGACTACATACAGCTTTTCTCTTCCCCAAGTCTGTAAATTCCAAAAATCATTACTAGGCAGTTCATAGATATGCTGTCTCAGAGATAATAGCCCATTGGTAACAAGGCACAGTTATAGACAGTATAACTGGTCAATACCGTACCAATGGGAACTATAGCGATTTTGTGCCCTTATGGCCAGCAAGGTGCACTACAGGTGCTATATCTCTTGTAGGTATCTGGCTCGATGGCATACAGTAAGAGATAAAGGACATGGTGAGGGCGGATAACCAAGATACACTGTAACAAGCATTAGATATCCTGCATATGTTAAATGCATATTAAAAATGACACGCATTCTGGCAGGGTCCCGTATTTTAATGCTGCTCCGCTGCTATGTGATGGGACAGCCCATCAATCTTGTTTAGTCAAATCTTAATCATGTGCAGAGCCAAAGACTGACAGCTCAACCCGCCGTGGATTAGTGCGGAAATTGCTTTCAGAGAGTAGAAGCTTTTCTGTGCTTTTGCACATCTGTTCCAGTTTGTATGTGATCTTTTTAATCTCACTTGTTGCATGTATCTTCGTTGTCCCCTGTTTTCTTTTGTGACTTATTTGGGAGAGTACGTGCCCGCCTATTTTATCTTTCATGTAGTAAGAGCCCACTACTCAGCTGCTGAGCATGTTCGTTTTCATATTGAGTATCCCAGGTTTAATTGATGCATTCTCTAACTTAAAACTTGTTTTCCAAGTTAGGGAATTCCTCTGCCTGAGGTTGGGCTAGATGAGCCAGTGACCTGACTTGGCCCTAAGGCATCTTTGAACGTTCATAGGGATTCATAAGTGGGAGGTTTAATAAGGCGTAGAGCAGATTCCAGATTCCAGTCTATTAAAAATTTCTCAGAACATAGTCTTAAAAATTCATGCAGTGATAAAGGGAAGAACTGCCCTGATCCTGCAAACTCTCTGTACCAGCAGAGAGGTGCTTAAGGATGAATGCTCCTAAAGCTGTAACCATGGGGCACTGCAAAACGGTGTTTCACAGCAACATTACAACTATAATGCTGATTCCGCACACGTTGGATAATGCACTTTCAATGCACTTTAGCTATCGTTTGGAAGTGGATTTTTTGTTTCACACTTGAAAAATTCAGTTCCAAATGATCTCTAAAGAGGATTGGGAGTGCATTATCCAACGTGGACGGAATCAGCTACTGTTAAATAAAGATTTATTAAAGCTAACATCCAGGGAACAAATCTTATATTACAAAATAAACGCTAGGTAATGTTAGGATAGCACATGATGCATGTTCTGTAGGCAGTCTTTCTTCGCAGGTAACCAAAAGCCGCCATCATGACACACAGGTAGAGGCAGAGTGACCCACTTCAAGATGAGTGGAAGCTTCCCCTGCCAGCACCTCCACCGCCTTGGAGACAGTGGTCACTGCCACGTTGTGATCCTTCAGTAGTGTAGATGCTCCTTGGAGGTTCATAGTCATAGCAAGATGGCAGGAGCTATCCCCTGTTACTCCCCCCTCCCCAACAAGTATCAGGTCTCAGAAGACTGCATTTAAGCTGGCGTGGTTTTATGTCTTTATTTGAAACTGTGCTAATTTATAGGATAGCTTCGATTAACTTATTAATGGCAGTGTTAAGCAGCGGAAACCTAGGTACCTGGCATCTGAGGAAAGCAGAGTAAAGGTAAAGGTAATCCCCTGGGCAAGCACTGAGTCATTACTGACCCATGGGGGGGACGTTGCATCATGATGTTTTCTTGGCAGACTTTTGTTACGGGGTTGTTTGCCATTGTGTTCCCCAGTCATCTATACTTTTCCCCCAGAAAACTGGGTACTCATTTTACCAACCTCGGAAGGATGGAAGGCTGAGTCAACCTTGAGCCGGCTACCTGAACCCAGCTTCCTCCAGGATTGAACTCAGGTCATGAGCAAAGCTTGGACTGCGGTACTGCAGCTTACCATTCTGTGCCATGGGGCTCCTTTGAGCTATATCTTGCTAGCACACAGTAGTGAGCTTGCTATTTCCTCAAGTGGTGGGGCATGAAAATCTAGCTTATATAGGGAAACAAGATGGTTTCCCCCCTCCCCAGAATGCACCAAGAAACCAACGTACACTTTGTAAGTTATGTTCCCAGCTTCATTCAGACACTGTAACTTTAAAGCACTGTAATAGCGCTTGTTGCCACAGGCTTGTAAGTAGTGCTTGCCTAGTCACCTGCAGTTTATTTATTTATTTTATATCATATTTGTATTCCACCCTCCCCGCAAGCGGGCTCAGGGTGGATAACAACCTTAAACCTTAGTTAATATCTCACCTAGGTGACCAGGCAGAGAAGCTTCACAGGTATTCATCCCCCTGCCTCATTGGCCACAAATTACTAGTCTGTTGATATGTAGGCTGATTCATTTTTTTCTGAGCTTTTAATTTTTGTGGATTTGTTTGCAAGAGTGTTGTCATATTTTGCACCTTGGCACCTATACATGGAGGGGACGCACCATGACATATGCCCCCCCAAGAAATATGCAGTGGATTATTTAGGTTCTGCAAAATCCCCTATATTCACTCTTGTTTCTCACGTTGGAGGATGTCTTCTCCCTTCCCATTGTTGTATTCCCAGAGCCTTTAACTCCTCAGCTATAAATATCCCATTGCAGACTTCACATTTGTTTTTCCCTCAGCAATAGTTAAAAAATAAAAAGCCTTTCTAAAAAGTCATCTTCCAATATTTAGAAATGTGAATGTGGTGCACACAATTGTCGGCATGAAAGCACTTTTTTGACGTTTTCAGAGAATGTAAATTTAATCATGATAAGTGCTTTCTCCGAATGTAGCTTTTCTTTATAGTGGGAGTTTGCCTATCACAATAGCAGAAATATATTCAAATAGATACCATATAAAGGCAAGTGACCTTTTCTGAAAATGCATTTTAGGATAGCACTGAAGGCTTTATTATCCATCATAAAGTTGTGTGTGTGTATGTGTGTGTCCACCTGCGCACATACACGGATTAAAGAGAAAAGCAACTTCCTTTTTTTTTTTTAACCTTGGTAGCAAAACACAGCAGGGCATGCCTTTGGAAATAACCCGCCCCCCCTCCGTATGAAAAAGCAAAAGCAGAACCCTATCTTCAGAACTGATTGGTGTCATTATCTTTGCACTGGAAAGTGCCATTCATTCATTTTCCCTGTCTTGGTGACACAATTCAGAATTTCCAATTTAATTCAGAAGGATGTCTATTGTAGGCAAATTATATCACAATAGAATTCCAAAACAACAATCCTCCTATGCTATTTTCCAGCAATTTTTGCTCAGATTTTTCCCGGAGTTGATCAGATCAGATGGGTAGTTGCTGAAAATTGTGCATCGGCATTCAAATTTTTCACATCCACAATGCCTGATTTGTGTTGAGTCAAACACTTCGTATGATTATCTTGACAAGTTGTTCTCAGTTCAAAATGAACAGCAATCCTAGTCCTTCTGCTTCTCTGCAGTAGCAGCGTTCAACATGGCGTCTGGCTGGAGTAGCTGCTTCAAAGACATAGCCACAATTAACTGGCTTGCTTTGGTTATGCAGGCTGCAGGGTCATCAAAGGTAGGACATGTGCCATTTAAAGTCAGATACATTAGAAAGGTTGTTCCACTTCTGCACCTGCATTTATTTTTCTGGAGCCATGAGCAGTGCTGACTGGATCGAACTACAGTTCCCAGTGCAAGAAGGCATGAATCAAATGGATACAACCTAACACATTTGGCCAAATGTGTAGTCATATAGAGCAGGACACATTGATTAGAAGAGGCATGAGTGATACTTAAAATGGCCTGTAGATGGCCTATAATGATTTTTGGAGACTCTAAGGAGATAATGGAGCTAGAGTTCAGGAACTGGTGGGTTGAAATGGTTGGACCAGCAGAGACCCTAGCCAGGCTTAAGCTCTTAGTGGAAGCAACCTCACTTTCCCTACATGTCCTCTTAGGCAGATAGCCGCAGAACAAACAGGGGTGTTCACTTCCCGCAATGACCAGAAACAAAAAGAAGGGGAAGGCAGCAACCACAATACCAAAAGAATTATGAAAATATGATATATATGTTTATAGTAATGACAATACAATTGAATAAACAGCATATGTGAAAATTAATCAAAGATAAGAGACATATATACAAGTCATATATACAAAAATTCAATGAGTCATATATACAAAAATTCAAAGGTTAGAGACCAAAAGCCGAATATATCCAGACTAATAAATGGCAAAGCACAATACAGTCAGTACATGGAAGTAATTTACAAAGTGTCAGGACCAATATCAATGTAAAGTCAAAGTAAGCTGGTTCAGACCACAAACATGTAGTATATACTCAAGACTTAAATCTTTTTTTCCTGTGTGTGGCACCTGGTGAGACCATTTTTGTGTGGATTGTTTTTCTATAATGCAAATTGTCCCTTTTGTGTGGCTAAATGTATTATATATATTATACACACACACTTCTAGGTTACCGCCCTGAGGAAACAATGACCTGTGAACCGGGAATACGAAATATGCAAGCATGAGCCCGTTGGCCCTTTCATAGGAGTTTTTGGTGTCTAGCTACTCAGCGTATTGCCCACATATGGACATTGTTTGTACACATGAACTGATTACCAACCCTTTTCCTTTATGAGTTATATACTACATGTTTGTGGTCTGAACCAGCTTACTTTGACTTTACATTGATATTGGTCCTGGCACTTTGTAAATTACTTCCATGTACTGACTGTATTGTGCTTTGCCATTAATTAGTCTGGATATATTCGGCTTTTGGTCTCTAACCTTTGAATTTTTGTATATATGGCTCATTGAATTTTTGTATATATGACTTGTATATATGACTTTGATTAATTTTCACATATGCTGTTTATTCAATTGTATTGTCATTACTGTAAGCATATATATCATATTTTCATAATTCTTTTGGTATTGTGGTTGCTGCCTTCCCCTTCTTTTTGTTTCTGGTCTTAGGCAGATAGGCAAAACTGACAAGGCTGCAACACTGAAGAGACAAAGCATTCAACTTCCCTGGTCTCAACAGGATTAAAGCAGGAAACCACCTCTTTTGTAAGTAGTTTCCCCCCCTCTAGTCGGATACGTTGGGCAAACTGATGGGAGAGAAGGACAGACACAGTATTTGCAATCTGGACACAACAATCATTGAGCTAGCATGCACTCATGCACAAATCCAGACTGGGTGGCCTGAGGTTACCTAGCAAGCTTCCATGGCAAAGCAGGGATTCAAATCTGGAACTCCCACATCCCAGTCTGACACCCTAACCACTGCACCACAGTAGCTGCTGATGGATAAGGCTAGAATAGAGAGGAAAACCACATAGTTCTACCTACTCATTCCCCTTTCTCAAGCAGGATTGAAGCTTCTCTTTTTAATGAATTTTTAATATGTAACTATGATGAATCGTGAGGACCAGGAATGGAGAAAGCAGTATGAGAACACTGAAGAACACAACTTTTTTGAGAAAAGTTCAGTCGTTCGAAAAACAATTAGGCATTTTGTTGAGGGTCCTGTTCACAATATGCAGTCCAAAGACAGCAGTGATCAAACATCTCTGACTTGAATATGGCTTTGCCTTTAAGAAATGTGGGTGCTGTACTGTTATCAAAACCCTGAGTCCTGCCTTTTTACTGATCAATAGTAAGAAGACTTCCTTGTTTTGAAACTTGCTTAAATTTGGAGCCAGGGTTCAGGAGCTGATCAGTTGAAATGGCTGAACCAGAAAGTAACCTTGCCCGGTTCAAATAGAGACTGCTCTTGTTGGAAGCGACCCCTTCTTCCCTATATCTTCAGGACATGAACTCATAGTTCTTCAGGCTTTGATCTTCCTATGAGCTGTGTGCGGACTTGCTGAATGCCCAAAGCATTTTCTTGCTTGTGAGTTTAGGCTAAGAAAGTTACTTATGAAATCTACTGCTCTCTCTTAATGGACTTTACACGATCAGATATTGATGCTTAGATATCTAGAATTAAATATAGTTCAAAAAGATGTTTGGTATGCTCAAGTCAAAGAAAGAGAGAAGAAGGTGTGAACCAAAGTGAGCCAGTGTGATGTAGTGGGTATAGTGTTGGAGAAAGATTGGGGAGAGAGTTGCCAGCCTCCAGGTGGTAGATGGAGATCTCCCAGAATTACAGCTGATCTCCAGGTCATAGAGATCAGTTGCCCTGGAGAAATTGGATGTTTTGGAGGGTGGACTGTATGGCATTATATCTTGCTGAGGTCCCTCCCCTTCCCCAAACCCCACCCTTTCCAGGCCCCATCCCCCAAATCTCCAGGAATTTCCCAACCTGGTGCTGGCAACGCTAGGGAGCCCTAGGTTCTAATTCCCATTCTGCTGTGGTGACCTTGAGCAAGCCACACTTTCTCAGCCTAACCTACACGACAGGGTTGTTGTGAAGATAAAACAGAGGAGAATGATGTAAGCTACTTTGGGCCTCCGTTGCAGAAGAAGATGGGAAATAAGTGAAGCAAATAAAACAAATAAAAGTTCGTAGCAAAAGAAGGGGGCTTAGGAAAAGAAGTAGGAATAGGCCGAGGGCACGCGAAGACCAGAAACGAATGGCTGACCAGGAATAAGAAGCTGGAAGAAAGTATTGGCAAGAAAAGGAAGGAGAAAATGGTGAAGAACCACCGTGGTAAAGAGGGCGAAGGTTTTCCTATTGATGACTAACCAGGCAGATCTTTGACTGCAGGCCTCTAGTTGGTATAGACTTCGTTTCTGACCGAGGCCTGAACTCCAAACTTGTGAACCTTGTGGAGGGCAACTGGAGTAGGTGGGAAGCGTATGAGAACAAGACAACGCTTTTGGCATCCGTGTACACTAATGGAATATTTAGGCGGCGGGCGGTTTGGTTCAACTTGTAGACAGCAAAGGACAAGGAGAGCAAAGGGATGAAGCTGCTGCGGTGAATGAGAATGTGATTAGCATTTCCTGCATGAACTCTTTTGGTCAGCAGGAAAAAAAAAAGAAAAGCAGAGCCGCTTGACGCTCTGGAACAAGAGCAGCTTCTTGCCAGTTTAGACTATTTCGAAGACTTTGAAATGCCCCTCTTTTGTTGACAAAGCATGCAAATGTTCTCATTATTTCCTGTAATTTGCATTATTAAAGAAAACTTATTACCCAGGCTAAAAAAAAAAAAATTCTCCACTCTCTCTTTGTAAGTTTGAACTGAGACAGTTCTACTCGCTGACACTGCAGGCTCAAATTGAGTTAATAGCGTGCAGTTCAAAAAGCATTTTTATTTTATTTTAGAAGCTTTAATTACTTTACCATGCCATGCTGTAAAGAGATGGATTTCTCGATAAACAACAGCCCTCTTCCAGCTCTGTTTGCATGATAGCATTAAGAGATTCTGATCTAATTATGTGTTAATCCTTTTTCTTAAATCAAGGGAATAAACTGGTTGGGGGGGGGGGGGGCTTTGTCCCCTTATGCATCCCAACTTTAGTCTCAAGGTCTGCCCAAATTGAAACACAACTTAGATTCTGTAGTATCTTTTACCTAAGACCATCTCCGTTTATCCTCTGGGTCTGGAAACATTGAGGAAAATATGCAGCCAATTCTGGATTTATGGAAGTAGTGCATGTAATTTGCTCCATTGATGGGGCCTACAGGTAGGGAAGTCCTAGGAATAAAGTGTCACTGTAAATACAAGACCCTTATAGGCTGGGGTGATAAAGGCTTTGTATGCACAGGAATTTGTAAGGCATTAATCATTGTATTCACCTCCTGTTCACAGCAGGGCTTGCATTTACTACTTTTTAATTAATTATCAGCAGTTGCTGCGAAACAGTTCAGGTCAGAATTACATTTTTGCCCAGTTTTTTAAAAAGCTCCACAGCCCTTTGTAGATTAACCCCATACACTATTAAGCAGGGCAGGTGTTGTCTGATCCTAGAGCACGTTCTTAGGAGTCCTGTTGAATTCTAATAACAGTTTAGAGAAGACTTTTTGGGGGAGTGTGGGCAGAGAATACAGTTCCACTTACAAAGACAAAAGATTTGGGTCCAGTGTCACCTTAGAGACCCACAAGATTTTCAGAGTGTAAGCTTTTGAGAGTCTGTCTTCAGACATAAGGTCTTTTTAAAACAGCGGTACTCCAAATGTTGCATCTCTTTTCAATTCTGTGATGACATCCCTGCAATGATGTCACTGTAAGATGACGCCTTCTTTAATATGGAGCTCGATTACACATAAGGAAAATTGTGTGTGCAGTGGGATACTTTTCTAGTCTTGGACAGCTAGCTAGGAAATGGATAACCCTTGAGAATAGAGAGTTGGGCCATCCCAGAGAGAAGGCATAATTCCCTGATGAGCCACTAGCTTTACCCAAGGGGAACAACCATTTCCTGTTCCCTGTTTCCAAAGATGTATTTTTCAAAGGCCAAATATTTATGTAGATGTGGGATGCGGGATTGTGAATAAGGATGGGAGCATCTTCGAAGGCACATGTGTGAGAATTTGGTAGAATGAAAATGCATGAGTTAGATCCAGGGAAAAAGCTTGCAAAAAGAGCTGGCAGAAGAGTTCCCCATCTTCTCCTTCCCCCAGTACTGCTGTTGTCTGATCCTTGTGAACAAAATGTGCCACAGTATCTGGAGGGAGTATTGAGGAGGAAGAAGAAATGACCTCTAGGGGTGTGCACAGGAAAAAAAATGGGTAAATTCAGGTTCAGTACTACTGAACTGGAAAAAGAATTCAGCTTTCCCTGAATACCTAATTAATTCTCCGCTTCAGTTTGGTAATACAAAGCAAATTTGGTAAAATTCGACCATGCAACTGACATGCATGTACGCTGCGTGCTCACAGAAGTGAATATTGCAGAGCAGGAAGAGAGTGCAGATGAGAGCAACCAAGAGGTATTGACCTTGAAAGACCCATGGTCTGATTCAGTATAAGGCAGTTTCCTGTCAACTAAAATGATCAAGTGGTTCATACAACTTTCATATTTGTCCTGGGGCTTTTCAGTTTAGAAAATAAGATGACTAAGAGGGGTATGATAGAGGTTAATAAAAGTGAACAGAGAGAACTTTTTTCTCCCTCCTGCATAACAAGAAAACTTGGAACAGCCTATAGTTAGGTGGGCAACTGAGTTGGTCTGCAGTAGAACACCAGTATTTTAGTCCAGTGACGCCTTAGAGGCCAACAAGATCTTGTTGATCAAGGTGCCACTAGACTAAAATCCTGCTGGCGCAGCCTATGAGACTGAAGGACAGACAAAAGGAAGTACTTCTCAATTAGTAATTAAATTGTGGTGTTTACTGCTAGCAAATACATAATGGCCACAAGCATAGATAGATGTAGAAAGAGATTAGACAGATTTGTGGCTACTAGCCATGAAGACCGGAGAACCTCCACATCCATTGGCAGCGAACCTCTGAACATCAGTGCTAGAAGACAACACCAGGAAAGGCCTCTGTGCTCTGTTGGCCCTCTGGTTGGCTGTTAAAAAGGATGCTGGACTAGATGGACCTCTGATCTAATACACCTGGTCTCTAACGTTTTTATGTGTCTGGAGTAGCAGTTGCAATCCCCCTCCACGTTGTTGACCAGCATTCCAAACATGTATAGAAGGCTCATAGAGGAGAACACTTGGGCACTTAAAAAAAACATGCAGTCAGTGCTGCAGATCTCCCTCCTCCCTGGGTCCAATTCCATGGATTAGTAGAGCAAATTGTTCCTGTTAAAGCAGTTGCAGAAAAATATATTTCGCAAAGTAAGATTTCTTGACATGGTTTAGTTCATGCCAAGTATGTACGAGCCTACATATACCATCTGTGTAGGATCACTTTATTATTTCTGCTTGGATTTGGTATGGATGAGAGTGCATGAAACTTCTGAGGACTTTGAAATCCTTTTTCCTCCAATGCTGGCAGAGGCTGGAAGGAGAAACCAGGAAAGGCAAGGCGAGAAAAATCCCCAGCGGCTGTGGAAAACCGTAAAGTGAGAGGGAATGAGAGATTAAGTGCTTGAGATTGATGGGGACCCTGACCACAGCCATGTTTGCTGGTTTTCAGGGACAGTTAGTGGTTTGGTCTTCAGAAAAAGGACAGCCCCGCCAGTATTCGTCGGCACCGGGAGGAGAGGAGTGAAAGATTCAGTGACCTCATAGTGCAAATGCTGGCTTGTCGCCTCCGCAGGGGCCTGCAGAGGGAAACGAAGCAAAGTCTTGCCTTGCCGGTTGCGTATTGCCTCCTGATAAGCAACTGTTTGTTGTGAAAGATGAGGAAAGCACTGGGGTTGTCTTAGATAGCGGTAAGAGGGAAAACCACAGGAGAGGAAAGATGCTCTCTGATTTCTGCATTTGCAACAATAAGGGGTTTAGCAGCAGGTTGAAGCACAGAAAGCGCTGAATGCTAGCCACACTCCAAAAGTCAGCTTGCTTCTTTCTTCCTTTTTTCCCCTTACCACTTGAATTCCATTTGCACTTCGCAATTTTCTGAGTGTTTCCAAGACCTCGCTGGTGCAGCTAGGAAGTGATCTCTCTCTTCCGAGCTCAGCAGCCAAATGCCACATCGGTTTATTTTGCACCGTGGCTTTGCAGATTTTTGGCTTCTCACAGAGGTATTTCCTCCTACCTCACATTCCTGCTGAGAGTTTTTAACCTTAGCAGTGGTGGGGAAAAAAACCTGGAATGTGAATCTTCAGATAGAGAATTAAAGCTTTCCCTCATGGGAATATTAGTAGATGTGGACAAGCAGGCAGATGATTCTGGATTTCTTTGACAAAAAAATAATCCAAATTCTGATGCTTGTGACTGGAACAAATAATATGAATCCCGAGGTTTTGCAGTACAAACCTGCTTGTACTGAGTTAAGGTCGTTGGTCCAACTCAGTATTTTCTGCATTGATCGGCAACTATCTAGGCAAGACAAAGAACGAGAGAGACAGAGAGAGAGTGTGTACCCAACATCAGTTACCTTTAAATAAAATTGCTAGAATCTGAACCTGTAACTTTCTTCTTGCATAGCGTGGTTTCACAGGTCAGGGGGCCTGTCCAATAAAGCATCTCTTTGCAGGAGCCCTCTAGCCCCACAAA
Source organism: Eublepharis macularius (assembly GCF_028583425.1). NCBI lineage: Eukaryota > Metazoa > Chordata > Lepidosauria > Squamata > Eublepharidae > Eublepharis > Eublepharis macularius. The sequence continues at coordinate 122,679,931 of NC_072796.1, read as the reverse complement.
TACATCCATTTCCCCCCTGCTCCCTTCAGCCCTGGAGCAGGCAAGGGCCTGACTGGCTGCCACCACTCTGGTCTGGGCATTGAAGTAGGGAGGGCCCAAGATAACCCCCCCCACCACACACACACTCCCTTCCTTCTCCATTTATGGTCTCCTGAGCAACTTGTTTGACTGAAGCTCTGTACACATAGAGTCAGTATTATTTACATATTTATACACGCTTTCTTTCTCAGAGGCCCCCAAGTATCTTACAGTATCTTCCTGTCCTCCGTTTTATCCTCACAACTCCCTGAGGTAGGTTAGAATGAGAGTGAATGACTGAGTGAAGATCACCCAGAGAGCTTCTGTGGTGGAGATAGGGTTCCCAGGTGCCTGCTGGTGGTGGGTAAACTCCCAGGGATTTGCCCCCTTGTCTGCTGATCACCCAGTGATCAGTGACAGGAGGCAAGCTCCCAGAGGTTGCCCACCACTGTCAGGCACCTCAGCAGTGCGTCCCCAACCAGCACGGCAAAGTCTTTGCGCTGCCCATGGGAGCGTTCTCACGCTTCATTTCGAGCCGATTTGGGCCCCAAACGGGCCAAATTGCCCCTGTGCAGATAGTGGGAGCGCTCACACAGCTGGTGTGGTGATGTCATTTCCAGAAGTGATGTCATCCAGCATGCCAACTCGGAGGCATGCATGCAAAAAAGGACCTCATGCGGCACACAGGGTAAGTGCCAGGAACTCCACCATCCTGCCGGGAGGTGAAGGGTATCTGGCAATCCTAGGTGGAGAGGAGTTTACAAACCTGGTTCTCCCAGATTTTAATCTGACGCTCTGACTGCTACACCATGTTCGGTTGTGAAGTGACCCTCTTTCTAGGAGAAGAAAAGGATAGGCTGCAGAAAGTAAGCATTTGAGGAAGTCTTAAGAGGCCTGTATTTCTTTGTTGTCTTTTTGCTGTGCTTTCTCTCCAAAAGGCTGTTGACAGTAGACACTTGAAGAGAGGGGGGAGTAATTAGTTTAACTGGCCTTTCCTCAGTCTCCTAGTGACAGAAAGGATTGTGGGCATGAGCTTTTCAATAAGATTGCAGGATTCCAGGAAGCTGGATGTGAGCATCTCAAAAACAACTAGCTTTTTCCTGCTGTTTGTCTCAAGAGAGTCTTAGCTTCCAGGAGGGTATGTTTAAATGAAAATAATCCTGGTCAGAGCAGAATCCAGAGGTAAGAGCAAGGAAGTTACTGTCTGTTTCCATCTGAGAAGGTGAATTGCCATGGCCTTGTGGTAGACCTCATGATCTTGTGGTAGACACATTTCAATGTTCTCAGAAAGCAAGGAAGAAAAAAGGATTTTTACAGTGAAAGCTTTGCATATTGAAGGTTAAACACAAACACTTTTGTAATGGTGTATGGCTGCCTTTGTATTTGCACCGAGGAAATCCGCAAGAACATATTGGAGGCTTCCGCATTTAAAATTAAAGCTGTCAACCAATTCAAGAATTTCTAGTCAATTAATCATCTGCCTTTTCATTGACTAATGGATTAAATGTATTGGATTTGCATATTGCCGAAACCCAAGGCAGATGCCTTTTTTGAGTTGTGTAGGCAAATGTAAGGTAACTTAACAATTTCATAAAAGAAGTTAGCGCTCATTGTTAGACAGGTGAGCCACAAGTAATATTTTCTTCACATTTTTTCCTTTTCAGGTGTTTCTCTTTTGTTCCGTATTATGGTGACACATATACCAAAAACAGACCCAGAAGCCTTTATCACTCAGCCCTTTCGATTTTCAAATTGACCTCTGCATTGCGAAGTAAAGTCCATAATGGCCAGCAGGGTGTTGTTGTTTCCTCTTCATTGAGGAACAACTGAAAATTTTCTTAGGAGCACTGCTTGAAAACCAGACTTCTAGAGCAGCCCTCCCCCAGCTTCTATACTTCTTAGGGGTGATTCTGTTCCTCCTCTTGTGGTCAGATGGCCAGAGAAGTGTGTTTGTTTATTGGGATTTATTTAGGCAATTATATCCCACTTTTCTCCCTACCTGGAACCTCAAAATAAGCAGAAATACAAAAGCAAAAACATATACAATATGATATTCCAGCATCATGAGTTGGTGCTATTTGCAGTACTCTGGCTCACCCAGGGCCACTGGTATCAGGCCAGTTCAGGGTTGGGAAATTCCTGGAGATTTGGGGGGGGGGGTGAGCCTGGGGAGGGCATGTTTGGATGGAGGGGACCTCACCAATGTATAATGCCATAGAGCCCACCTTCCAAAATAGCCATTTTCTCCAGGGGAACTGATTTTATGGTCTGGGGATGGGCTGTAATTCCAGCACCTGGAGTTTGACAACCCTAATATTGAGCCATGGGCTAAGACACAAAGCAGGGACCTCAGTCCAGATCTTCAGCTAGTAAAAATTTCCAACCCTGTGTAGTGTTTCCACACAAACAGGCTGGATTCCATAATAAAGTATGCCATAGCTGTAAGAAACCTAGGGAGTTGTAGCGGTTGGAGTGTTGGTGTAGGATCTGGGAGACTCTGCCATGGAAGCTTGCTGGGTGACCTTGGACCAGTCACCTACTCTCAGCCCAACATAACTCACAGGATTGATGTGAGAATAAAATGGAGGAGACTGGAACAATGTAATCCAGAGACCCAGTTTGGTGTAGTGGTTAAGAGCAACAGGACTCTAATCTGGAGAACCGGATTTGATTACCTTCTCCTCTACTTGAAACCAGCTGGGTGACCTTGGGTCAGTCACAACTCTTTCAGAGCTCTCTCAGCCCCACCCACCTCACAGGGTGATTGTTGTGAGGCTAATAATAACACACTTTGTAGACCGCTCTGAATGTGGTATTAAGTTGTCCTGAAGGGAGGCATATAAAACAAATATTCTGGTTGTTATAATCCACTTTGGGTCCCCATTGACGAGAAAGGCAGGGTATAAACCAAGTAAATAAATACTCCTCCCCCCCCCCGTTCTTCAGTGTATTCACTCAACTATGATCATGGGCACTACATACAAAACCCCCAAAGTTGGATCTTTTATTAAAATCTGGAAGACCAACTGAACTTCTCCCATCCCTTTTTATACATCTTGAAAATGTTTGTTTTCTTGTGTGTGAAGTTGCAGGCCAGTTTTTTTTACAATGCCTTATTAAAAATAGCCAGGGTGCCAGGGACTCAGTAGAATGGGTCCAGGTGCCAGGCTGCAAGACTGCTAGTTGACCATCCCAATGGAAGAGCGTTTTGTTCTCGGTGGCATTTTTAAAATCATTCAAGTAGAGCTTTCAGATCTGTAAACTGCCCCCTATTATCCTATTAGTCATTTATGGCTATGGAGGCTCAAGAGTGTATGACGGCATAGCCTATTACAAGCAATTTATTTGCAGTTCCATCAGTCTTGAGCTTGTTGAATGATAAGAATTATTTTTGTTAGGGTTCCCCCCCCCCCCCATGTATGCATTATAGGTGAGTTAAAAATTGTAATCAAAATGTTTTGGAAAACCCCTACTGACCCACATAAATAACTCCCTTCTTCAGCAGTGGTTTAATGCCTCATTCTAATCTTTATTAGCAGAGCTGACTCACTAATTAGAGGAAGCAACCTAGTTTGGAAAATACCAAATAATTATTAAAAACAACAGCAGCAACAAAAGCTTTGGAAGGATAAATGTTTCGATGCATCAGCTCCTGGCTGGCTTTTTTTTTTAAAGCAAGGTTCTACTAAACCTTTTAAGCTAAGCAAAGAATGATGAAATCATACAATTATAACATTTCTTTTTCACTGAACTCTGCAAGGCTTGATCTATTCAGGGTTGTGGGGAAGAGAAACCATCAACTTTCTGGAGCTAATGATCATTGATCGCATTTGTCTTGTGCAATTTGTTTTAATGAGACAGAAAATCTTCCAAGAACTATCTCGTATGCATCAGCTTGGGCTCCCGTATTGATTAGCTTGCAAATGATGAAGGAAAAGGAGGAAGAAGGATTGTATAACCCTATCAAATGTGCCTTTCCACTCTTCCTGTTTCACGAAATTATAAAGTTTGCTTTCCTGTGCAGGGTTGACTCTGAAGATGCAATGAACAGGGGAAGCTCTTACACTCAGAAGAATGGAGCTGCCTAGTGAACAAGGAAACCCCGGGTGCATGTGTGTGAGAACAGACTGCTGTAAAGCAGAATGTCAGTTGGCAAATACAGTATGCCTATCCTTTCACCGAGCAGCTAAATTAGCAATTGGTACAGCCTACAACCAAACCCAGCTCTTTGAGGGCTTGGACCTCCAGTCGATAGCTCAAAGAACATAAGAAGAGCCCTTCACCCAGTGGGCAGCCAGTTGCCCTAGAGGTCCAGCATACAAGACATTGAGGCTAAGGTTTCTCCTGATGCTGCTGCCTAGCACTGTCATTCAGAGACTTACTGCCTCTGGATGTTAAGGTTTTCTTCAGTCTTCAGGGACATCTATGCTAGCTGCCATTACTATGTCCACTGGCAGTGAATTGCACAATTTAATTCATTTCAGGTGGGTAGCCATGTTGATCTGCAGTAGAACAGCAGAATTTGAGTCCAGTGGCACCTGAAAGACCAACAAGATTTTCAGGTAGATCAAAATGGGTAGCCATGTTAGTCTGTCTGTAGCAGTAGGAAAGAGCAAGAGTCTAGTAGCACCTATAAGACTAACAAAATTAGTGGTAGGGTATGAGCTTTTGTGAGTCACAGCTCACTTCTTAAGACATCAGAGAAGTGAACTATGGGCCAAGCTGCAAGTGACGAATGACACAGGTTGGACACTTGTCAGCTTCCCTCATGTTTTGATGGGAAATGTAGGCATCCTGGTCTTGCAGCTTGGCTCTCCGACTGCTGTCCAATCGACTTTTCAACTGTCACTTGTCCAACTGCCTTATGAAAGCTCAAACCCTACCACAAAGATTTTCAGGGTATAAGCTTTCAAGAGAGCTCCCTTCTTCAGAAAGCAATTTGTAAACTTTTTTGAAAAGTTTGCAAAGCTGGGGTGGAAACTAGCTAATGAGCAACACTGTGGTGTGGTGGGATTTGTTTTCACCCTTCTAAAAACAATCTGCTTCTATGCTTATATTATGCAGTAAAGTTATAGATAGACCTGGTTTTGTTTGTCAGGTGTTACTTAATGCTTTTGTAACCCACCTTCTGTTGAACTCAGGGTGCAGCCTTGAGCGTGCTCAAATTCTGGTTGAGATGTCAAAGCCCAATAGTAGGAAGTTATGTGATTTATACCGTCATTATTGTTGAGGCCCATCTTCCGAGCGACCCGCCTCGCTGTGAGATATAACTGTACTGGTGTGATTGATTCCCCACTCCTCCACTTGAAGCCAGCTGGGTGACCTTGGGCCAGTCACAGCTCTCCCAGAGCTCTCTCAACCCCACTCCCCTCACAGGGTGATTGATGTGAGGATAATAATAACACACTTTGTAAACCGCTCTCAGTGGGCCCTAAGTTGTCTGAAGGGCAATATATAAAAAGAATGTTATAATTGTTGTTATTATTATTTATATTCTTTGCCTTATAGTGTAACCATTCTCCTGATAATCTGAAGAGTTCGACAGATATTCTAATGCTCTTGACCTTTCAAGTTATTCCCAAGATGGCTGTCAAGGATATCATGCCTTGGTTGTATTGATTCTGCCTCTCTGAGTGGAGATACTCCGCTGAATTTACCTTTAGGGCTTTAATATTCTTAGCTCTGTGTGGAGAAAGTGATCGTATTGAAGCCTAAGGTGAAAAGGAAACTACCTAAAGGCTGCCTCCAATTTTCTTCACTGTGAAGTGGCAAGTTGTGTTCACTTTATGCCATTTTGCTTTTTGTTCGCTGTCGCTGTTACTGTTCAAAGCCCCTCCCCCGCAACTGAAAGAACTACCAATGACTTGGTAATTCATTTTATTCCAATCAGGTTTTTGATTACCTAATAGATGTAGTTGCTTTCCCTCCCTCTTTGATGATTATGAAAGAGAGAGGATGAACAAAATTAATAGGATAGACCAGGGAGACTATGAATGGTGATGCTGAGGGGAAAAAATGAGATTCATAATCTTGGCCTTGACTGAGGAAAAGGGAGGAGAGAGAAAAGACCTTCCTGTGAATGTGAAGAACAATACAAGGCCTGGACCCTTAGACACAGCCTATTACGTGCTCTGAGAAATAAATAATCTTGTTTACATGGCACAATAAGGGTTTAAGAAGTAATCTTAATAGCATCCTTTGTCTTCCAAACAACGTTCCTTGACATGTTTCACAGAAGTCATGTTGTTATTCATAAACACATTGTGAAATATCACACACCTTAAAATAACTGACTGAACGTTGTTGAGCTTTTTTGTGAAAATGAAGAGAAAATAAAAGCAACACTGCAAAGAGCATGTGTGTGTATGAAAAATGTTCTTACTGTACAGTTTCTGCAGTCTCTCATTCTGTTTCAGAGAGGCTAATGTTCGTGCAGGATTGTACGTGCTGCATGTGTGGTCTCCTGCCTCAAGTAAAAATTGCCTGCAGGTGACCAGGCAGAGAAACATTGAGAACATTATTCCCCTTTCCCCTTCTCAGCTACAAATGACTAACATGTGCTTTGGGGGCAGGCAAGCGAGTGAAAAATGGAGTGGGCAAATAACTTTTGCGTTTGCAAGGACTGTCGTAAGAACATCAGAAGAGCCCAGCAGGATCAGACCAGTGGTCTTATCTAGTCCAGCATCCTATCTCACACAGTGGCTAAGCAGAATAGAAAAGAGTCCAGTAGCTCCTTTAAGACTAACCAACTTGACTGTAGCATAAGCTTTCGAGAATCACAGTTCTCTTCGTCAGATGCATGTGGATCTGGATCAGTGGCTAAGCAGTTACTGATCACCTCATTTAAGGAAATCTCAGTTGATTAATTCTAAGAATTTTAATAAGTTAAACTTGCATGTGAATAAAACAACTGTTGTGAAGAGAAAAGCTGTATGCCGGGTGATTGTCTCAGCAGATAGATTCTTAGAAGAGGCATTCTCTTCTGTGCAAGTCTAAACGGAGGATGCCTCTTATAATGACGGTTATCATCTGCAGGATTTTTTTTGTTCCTTTGCAGTTAGCAGTTGTTAATGAACTTGTCTCAGTTTCTGAAAGATTCTTTAAGAACAAAGACAGCATTATAAGAATTTTTCTCTTTAACCCAATCAACCACACTGTTGTCTTTAGGAATCCGTTCCCAAAATTGCCTGCCTTCTTATAAATCTGTTGTTTTCTGTCCATACTATGTAAACAACTAAAAAGGGAACATACCTAAATTCTCTTTTCTTTTATTTTTTGATAAGGATAAGCCTGACTTGTTTTATTCTTGATTTTGGGAGTTCCCTCTTTAAATACTGTCATCATTACTCATAGAAATAATAATCAAAGGATGTAATCATGAAATTCCTTAGTTCTTAAGATGAAATGAAGTAAGGCATTTAATCATTACATCTTTTGGTGGTTTTTTTCCTTGCCATTAGTATGTTAGTCATATAAACTGCTTCTTGAAGAATTCTCCCTTGGTTGCTGTTAGGGCTTTTTTTCAGCTGGAACGCAGTAGAATGGAGTTCCGGCACCTCTTGAAAATGGTCACATGGCCGGTGGCCCCGCCCCCTGATCTCCAGACAGAGGGGAGTGAGATTGCCCTCCGCACTGCTCGGCACGGAGGGCAGTCTAAACCCCTCTTTGTCTGGAGATAAGGGGCGGGGCCACCAGGGATGTGACCATTTTCGCCAAGGGTGATTTAAACTTTAAAAAACTCCCTCCTTGTTCCAGTTGACCCAAAGTGACACCATTGTGCGGTCTTGGGAGCGTGCGAACACTTTGTGCGCACGCATGTGGTACCGGGGGCACCACCTCTTGCCAGGAGTTGGCCCCTGTGCTGGCAACCCACTGAGTTCCACTACCTCTTTTCCCAGAAAAAAGCCCTGGTTGCCGTCATATCTACCAGTAGTGTTTCTACAAGTATAGTTTATCTTTGCATCACTGGAGGGGGGTAGGGAGGAGGGCAGATTGCAGCCATGGCCCTTCCTGCATACTCAAGTGGAGCCATAAAGAAGATGTGGAAATCAGAAAGACTTGCTTACTATCAACTAAATACAACAGATTAAAGATTATTGATATGAAATCTTAGGTATAAGTAGTTAAAGAGAGGGAGAAGAGAAACATTTCATAATTTAGCTGTGTTACCACACATTTTGAATATACGTTTCTGTTGTAGTTCATATTTAGTATTCTGTATCTTGTTTAAGTTTCTATGCACTTTCTGTTGCTATTTGTATTTTTCTTTTCAAATAAAAATTTAAAATTAAAAAAACTATATACCCAGGAGTGCTCTTAATTAATGTCAGTGACTCTTCTCGGGATTAGCTCAAACAGGCGGGAGGCATACCTAAGACAGAACTTTGTATGGGCCAGGAACAGTCCCTTGACTTCCTCTTTCCCCCTAGTTCTCTTCTTCTGGACTTCCAGTATCTCCCTGCCCCTTCCCAGGTAGAGAACTCCTGAGGTTACCTAGCAGCCTCAGACTGGGGCAGTATTAAAGGACCATGGGCTCTCATGGTACTAAGGGAGTGGGGTGTAGTAAGGGGTGCTGGGATAGAGTCTTTGCCATCATTCAGTGTTGGATGCAGAAGGGGTACCAGCAAGCCGTTGGCCAACAGGTTCCTCATGGAGTATGGTCCATGAGGCTGGCAAACAAACCTCACCCTGTCTGAGGAGGAGCTACGCCAGTGGCAAGGGCAGCTGTCACATTCTTCAACACCCTCCGGACTACCCCTTTCTTAATGTTGTCATCCAATTCTGCATGCACGTTTTTGCTATTATAATCTTCTCTGTTTTCCATAATCTTTCAATTTGTGCTCGATGGCATTCACTGTTATTCTTGGCTCAGACAGTCTTTACTCCATCACCAAACTCCTGTTACCTGTTTTTCTCCACGGCTTCCCATATTTTATCTGTCCTACAACAAATGTCTTTCTGAAAGCCTTTGAGTTGTTCTGAAAGTACTTTGTATTTGAGCACTTCTGCAGTTTCCTCTAGAAAGAAACATTTTTGCTCACGTATCACCTCTTTTCGTCTTCATCCCTGTAGTAGCCACTTTATTCTCTTGCTCTTTAGCACTCATATTCCTTTCCAGAAACAATTTCCCAATGAACTTCCTTAGCTATTTGTATCGCCATCTCTTCGGGAGACAGTCTTTCCCCTGCCCCCATTGAGGAAATTAAATGAATGGCGTGAGCCAAGCTTTCTTCCATGTCCATCAGCTTAGCTTCTAATTGTTGTATACGACTTGGCCCTGGTTGTTCGCTCAGGGAACCTTCATTCGCTGTACTCACCGGGGAGAAAGGACCCCACGGAGGAGGGTCCCCTTGAACTATTCGCGACCTCGCGGCTAGAATTCCCTTGGCCATACCCGTCACGGCCGAGATGCTGGTATCTACCGCATAGGTGCGACCTCGTATCTGCTCCCAACTTGGTTCAGGGACTTCCGTTGGCTCCTTCCACGGGGCAAGTTCGGAATAATCCCAACTCAGGGCGCCTCGGCGAGACGTGTCCCCCTCCATCTGCTCAAACGTCCTGTTCCAATATCGCCATGGTTGGCTGCTATCTAGTTCCGGGACGGTTTCTAGGCTTCGGCGCCCGTCCATCGAGACTCGTGGATGGAGTCCACCTGCCCGGCGCTCTCTGGTTTCTCGGGGTCTGGCTCCCCACTCCGACGGGGTGGGCACCGAGATCAAGGGGAGAGCGGTTGCTTTCGGCCTTGCCCCAAGATTGCTTTCGGTCTCGTTTCGAGTACTGAAGTCGATGAGAGGCAGGGTAGAAGTGGAGGCTCCGGTTCCGTTCCCGGTTGCTCCCAGCTCCTGGGAGTCTTGGGTTTGCACCGGTTGATTGTCGGGAGACGCATACGGATCAAACAAAGGATCCCTGTCCGGGACAACCTTGGATTCCGCTGGGCCCGACGCAGACATGATTGGTAACAAAATGTCAGATTGTGGCTAAATAAGGTACTCTCTGCAAGATTCCCTTTAGAAGCAAGAATAAGTCCAATGTCTGGCAAAGGAAGCTTTATTGCAGAAAAGGTCCATTATAGTCCACTGTCCTGAATAGGAGACTCAGGATGGTACATGATCATTGTTACCAATGAAGAGCAAGCATAGGATACAGAGTAACAATACCCATCTGGAACCGCCTCCCCCCACAGTTCTCAAAACAACATCTTTCAGTCCTGGGAAGCTGCTCTCCTTCAAGGCCAATGCCTGGTGGAACGGTGTTAGACAAAACAGTCCTCTGGTGGGAATGCTGCCTGGGAACTGGTGCACCTGAGGAGAAAACACTTAAACACTAAAAGCATTAGAAAATGGAGTCAGTATAGTTAAGATATATACTGGACCTGACAGTATATATACTGACAGTATATATACTGGACCTGAGTTTTCGAGCGGAGGGTATAGTAGTACAGGGGATAAAATGGGCTTGTTTGGAGAACAGATCTACCACCACTAAAATACAATTATGTCCTTTTGAAAGAGGCAGATCAGTGATAAAGTCCATGGAGATTACTTCCCAGGGCCTGTTCGGTGTTTCCAATGGTTGCAGAAGACCCGGAGGTTTCCCTTTTCTGGTTTTAGCGCTGAGGCAAACAGGGCAGGAACTAACGTATTGGGAAATGTCTTTGCGCATGCCCGGCCACCAGAATTGTCTTTGAACTAGGTGTAAAGTTTTCAGATACCCATAATGTCCAGCAGTGGGAGCATCATGGCAGCGCTGCAAGATTTCCAACTTAAGGCTGTCCGGGACATAAAACTTGCTCCCAGCTAGCCAATCCCCCTGTGGGGATTGGGTTAGTTTGTTTCGCGGAGCTTTATTCCCCTCCTTCTCCACTTCAGTTTTAAGTTTCGATTTCCATTCTTGGTCGGCCGGGAGGGGCTGCTTAGCGCGGCTGCGAGTAGTCACCACGCCCCCAAGTTGCTTAGGCGAGAAGACCGTGTCGACAGTCTCCGCCCGCTTGCTCTTATGTTGGGGCATGCGCGACAGGGCGTCCGCCAAAAAGTTAGTTTTGCCCGGGAGATAATTGAGGGTGAAGTTGAATTTGGAAAAGAATTCCGCCCACCGCAATTGCTTGGCATTCAGTCTGCGGGGGCTTCGGAGGGCCTCCAAATTTTTATGATCTGTCCAGACCTCGAAAGGGTATCTCGCCCCCTCCAGCCAATGCCTCCAGTTAGTGAGAGCTGCTTTCACTGCAAAGGCCTCCTTCTCCCACACATTCCAATTCCTTTCTGCCTCTGAGAACTTTCTAGACAAGAATGCACAAGGCCGCAATTTCCCATCCTCCCCCTTCTGCAGCAAAACCCCCCCCTATCGCCGTATCGCTGGCGTCGACCTGTACTATGAAGGGGGACTGTTCGTTGGGGTGGGAGAGGATGGGTTCCGTTACAAATTGCTTTTTAAGGCATTCGAAGGCCGTTTGGCAATCGGGGGTCCATTGTAGTTTAGCAGAGGGTTTTTTGGCTTGGTCCCCTTTCGCTTTGGTTTTTAGCAATTCTGTTAAGGGGAGTGTGATTTGGGCGAAATTTGCTATGAAGTCTCTATAGAAGTTGGCAAAACCCAGGAAGGATTGCAGTTCTTTGCGGGTGGTGGGCGTTTGCCAATCCTGGATCGCCTGTATTTTGGCTGGATCCATTTTCAACCCCTCTTGTGAGATACAATACCCAAGGTAAGTGAGTTCGGTTTTATGGAATTCACATTTGGACAATTTGATGGGCAGTTTATTCTTCATCAAGGTGGCCAGGACCTTTTGTACCATTTGAACATGTTCTTCCTCGGTGTCAGAATAAATTAAAACATCATCAAGGTACACCACCACCCCTTTGTACAGAAATTCATGTAGAACTTCGTTTATCATGGACATGAATACAGACGGGGCTCCCGTCAATCCAAAAGGCATAACTAAGTATTCATATTGTCCGAGGGGCGTATTAAACGCGGTTTTCCACTCATCCCCTGCCTTGATACGAACGTGGAAGTAAGCATCTTTTAGATCTAATTTCGTAAAGATCTTACCTTGGGCCACGACGTTGAGAAGGTCTCGGATGAGCGGTATAGGATAGGCGTTGTTGGTGGACACTGCATTTAGTCCTCGGAAATCCGTGCACAGTCTAAGTCCCCCATCCTTCTTTTTCACGAAGAGAACTGGAGCGGCGTGGGAACTAGAGGCTGGGCGGATGAACCCTCGTTGGAGGTTGGTGTCGATGAATTTCCGGAGCTCTTCACGTTCATGGAGACTCATGGGGTAGAGCCTCCCTTTGGGTAGTGAGGCTCCTGGTAAAATTTCCACCGCACAGTCCGTTCGTCGATGCGGGGGCAGCGTGTCCGCTTCCTCCTCCGAGAAAGCGTTTAGAAAAGGCCAGTAAGGTTCGGGTATTTGGTTGACTTCTTCTTGGGTAAGGAGGGCCTTTTCTTTCTGAGCAGGGTCTTCGCCCCAGTTTTGATTCCAACGGTGAAGTTTACAGTTGGCATGATTGAAGGTAATACATCCTTGAGCCCAGTCTATGTAGGGATTGTGATCACATAGCCATTTGCTGCCTAGAATTAACGGGTACTTGGCAGTAGAGCTGATGACAAAGGACCTCTTTTCCCAATGCTGTCCCATGCCTGTGATCACCGGGATGGTTTCAGTTGTGACCGGATTCATGTTGGTACCATCCATTTGTTCAAAAATTACTGGATTTTGTAATTCCCGAGTTGGTAAGACTAGACTAGACTAGTTTTGGACAGAGCCCTCATGCAAGACAATCCCCCTACGCTGTTAGGTTGGATTCAACTTGTTTGCGAAGTGGAAAATCGCATTTTAGAAGTCCGTTTGGTTGAGCAACAACAACAAACGGGACAAAGAAGACCATTGACCTTACAGAAGGGAGCTCGGGGAGCTGGCTACGCCACCCGTGGAGCGAGAGATGCTAGATGGCAACAAGGGCTGTGTTTGCAATGTGGACAGGCTGGTCACTTTGCAGCACAATGCCCCTACCGGCCTGTGCAAAGACCTCCGCCGTAATTGGAGCGGAGGTCTTTGCACAGGCCGGTAGGGGCATTGTGCTGCAAAGTGACCAGCCTGTCCACATTGCAAACACAGCCCTTGTTGCCATCTAGCATCTCTCGCTCCACGGGTGGCGTAGCCAGCTCCCCGAGCTCCCTTCTGTAAGGTCAATGGTCTTCTTTGTCCCGTTTGTTGTTGTTGCTCAACCAAACGGACTTCTAAAATGCGATTTTCCACTTCGCAAACAAGTTGAATCCAACCTAACAGCGTAGGGGGATTGTCTTGCATGAGGGCTCTGTCCAAAAGTCTCGGATTAAGTCCTTGTTTGAACAGAATAATTTTTGTGGACTCCTCACACCTGGGGCACTTGGCAGCCAATTGTCGGAATTTCGTGATATAGTCTCTCGCTGCCATGCTGCCCTGCTTAATGGCCTGCAATTCTGTTCGGGCCCCTGGTTTCCTCTAAGGGATCTTCATATTGTGCTCTAATAGCATCCACCAACCCCTGGAGAGTATCGAGTTCTGGGGCCCCGATATTATATAGTCCTACGTACCAGTCCGCTGCTTTCCCTTGTAAGCGGGAGCCGAGGTGTTCAATTTGGCTGGCCTCGCTGCCGAAGAGGTCCTTTGTCATCAGCTCTACTGCCAAGTACCCGTTAATTCTAGGCAGCAAATGGCTATGTGATCACAATCCCTACATAGACTGGGCTCAAGGATGTATTACCTTCAATCATGCCAACTGTAAACTTCACCGTTGGAATCAAAACTGGGGCGAAGACCCTGCTCAGAAAGAAAAGGCCCTCCTTACCCAAGAAGAAGTCAACCAAATACCCGAACCTTACTGGCCTTTTCTAAACGCTTTCTCGGAGGAGGAAGCGGACACGCTGCCCCCGCATCGACGAACGGACTGTGCGGTGGAAATTTTACCAGGAGCCTCACTACCCAAAGGGAGGCTCTACCCCATGAGTCTCCATGAACGTGAAGAGCTCCGGAAATTCATCGACACCAACCTCCAACGAGGGTTCATCCGCCCAGCCTCTAGTTCCCACGCCGCTCCAGTTCTCTTCGTGAAAAAGAAGGATGGGGGACTTAGACTGTGCACGGATTTCCGAGGACTAAATGCAGTGTCCACCAACAACGCCTATCCTATACCGCTCATCCGAGACCTTCTCAACGTCGTGGCCCAAGGTAAGATCTTTACGAAATTAGATCTAAAAGATGCTTACTTCCACGTTCGTATCAAGGCAGGGGATGAGTGGAAAACCGCGTTTAATACGCCCCTCGGACAATATGAATACTTAGTTATGCCTTTTGGATTGACGGGAGCCCCGTCTGTATTCATGTCCATGATAAACGAAGTTCTACATGAATTTCTGTACAAAGGGGTGGTGGTGTACCTTGATGATGTTTTAATTTATTCTGACACCGAGGAAGAACATGTTCAAATGGTACAAAAGGTCCTGGCCACCTTGATGAAGAATAAACTGCCCATCAAATTGTCCAAATGTGAATTCCATAAAACCGAACTCACTTACCTTGGGTATTGTATCTCACAAGAGGGGTTGAAAATGGATCCAGCCAAAATACAGGCGATCCAGGATTGGCAAACGCCCACCACCCGCAAAGAACTGCAATCCTTCCTGGGTTTTGCCAACTTCTATAGAGACTTCATAGCAAATTTCGCCCAAATCACACTCCCCTTAACAGAATTGCTAAAAACCAAAGCGAAAGGGGACCAAGCCAAAAAACCCTCTGCTAAACTACAATGGACCCCCGATTGCCAAACGGCCTTCGAATGCCTTAAAAAGCAATTTGTAACGGAACCCATCCTCTCCCACCCCAACGAACAGTCCCCCTTCATAGTACAGGTCGACGCCAGCGATACGGCGATAGGGGGGGTTTTGCTGCAGAAGGGGGAGGATGGGAAATTGCGGCCTTGTGCATTCTTGTCTAGAAAGTTCTCAGAGGCAGAAAGGAATTGGAATGTGTGGGAGAAGGAGGCCTTTGCAGTGAAAGCAGCTCTCACTAACTGGAGGCATTGGCTGGAGGGGGCGAGATACCCTTTCGAGGTCTGGACAGATCATAAAAATTTGGAGGCCCTCCGAAGCCCCCGCAGACTGAATGCCAAGCAATTGCGGTGGGCGGAATTCTTTTCCAAATTCAACTTCACCCTCAATTATCTCCCGGGCAAAACTAACTTTTTGGCGGACGCCCTGTCGCGCATGCCCCAACATAAGAGCAAGCGGGCGGAGACTGTCGACACGGTCTTCTCGCCTAAGCAACTTGGGGGCGTGGTGACTACTCGCAGCCGCGCTAAGCAGCCCCTCCCGGCCGACCAAGAATGGAAATCGAAACTTAAAACTGAAGTGGAGAAGGAGGGGAATAAAGCTCCGCGAAACAAACTAACCCAATCCCCACAGGGGGATTGGCTAGCTGGGAGCAAGTTTTATGTCCCGGACAGCCTTAAGTTGGAAATCTTGCAGCGCTGCCATGATGCTCCCACTGCTGGACATTATGGGTATCTGAAAACTTTACACCTAGTTCAAAGACAATTCTGGTGGCCGGGCATGCGCAAAGACATTTCCCAATACGTTAGTTCCTGCCCTGTTTGCCTCAGCGCTAAAACCAGAAAAGGGAAACCTCCGGGTCTTCTGCAACCATTGGAAACACCGAACAGGCCCTGGGAAGTAATCTCCATGGACTTTATCACTGATCTGCCTCTTTCAAAAGGACATAATTGTATTTTAGTGGTGGTAGATCTGTTCTCCAAACAAGCCCATTTTATCCCCTGTACTACTATACCCTCCGCTCGAAAACTCAGGTCCAGTATATATACTGTCAGTATATATACTGTCAGGTCCAGTATATATCTTAACTATACTGACTCCATTTTCTAATGCTTTTAGTGTTTAAGTGTTTTCTCCTCAGGTGCACCAGTTCCCAGGCAGCATTCCCACCAGAGGACTGTTTTGTCTAACACCGTTCCACCAGGCATTGGCCTTGAAGGAGAGCAGCTTCCCAGGACTGAAAGATGTTGTTTTGAGAACTGTGGGGGGAGGCGGTTCCAGATGGGTATTGTTACTCTGTATCCTATGCTTGCTCTTCATTGGTAACAATGATCATGTACCATCCTGAGTCTCCTATTCAGGACAGTGGACTATAATGGACCTTTTCTGCAATAAAGCTTCCTTTGCCAGACATTGGACTTATTCTTGCTTCTAAAGGGAATCTTGCAGAGAGTACCTTATTTAGCCACAGTCTGACATTTTGTTACCAATCATGTCTGCGTCGGGCCCAGCGGAATCCAAGGTTGTCCCGGACAGGGATCCTTTGTTTGATCCGTATGCGTCTCCCGACAATCAACCGGTGCAAACCCAAGACTCCCAGGAGCTGGGAGCAACCGGGAACGGAACCGGAGCCTCCACTTCTACCCTGCCTCTCATCGACTTCAGTACTCGAAACGAGACCGAAAGCAATCTTGGGGCAAGGCCGAAAGCAACCGCTCTCCCCTTGATCTCGGTGCCCACCCCGTCGGAGTGGGGAGCCAGACCCCGAGAAACCAGAGAGCGCCGGGCAGGTGGACTCCATCCACGAGTCTCGATGGACGGGCGCCGAAGCCTAGAAACCGTCCCGGAACTAGATAGCAGCCAACCATGGCGATATTGGAACAGGACGTTTGAGCAGATGGAGGGGGACACGTCTCGCCGAGGCGCCCTGAGTTGGGATTATTCCGAACTTGCCCCGTGGAAGGAGCCAACGGAAGTCCCTGAACCAAGTTGGGAGCAGATACGAGGTCGCACCTATGCGGTAGATACCAGCATCTCGGCCGTGACGGGTATGGCCAAGGGAATTCTAGCCGCGAGGTCGCGAATAGTTCAAGGGGACCCTCCTCCGTGGGGTCCTTTCTCCCCGGTGAGTACAGCGAATGAAGGTTCCCTGAGCGAACAACCAGGGCCAAGTCGTATACAACAATTAGAAGCTAAGCTGATGGACATGGAAGAAAGCTTGGCTCACGCCATTCATTTAATTTCCTCAATGGGGGCAGGGGAAAGACTGTCTCCCGAAGAGATGGCGATACAAATAGCTACCCTTCAAAGTGTCATCTCCTATCCGATGGAGGAAGTTCAGCAGCGGTCGTCGCCTACCGGCGGGGGGGGCACCTATCCTGGCGAATCGGGAGAACAACCCAAGGAACTTCCCCCTCAGCGGGAAACTCCACCGAGAAGGGACCACCCGGTTGTGCCATCCGGTGAGACTCCCATCGAACCTCCTATCACGGGAGGGGATGTGCCGCCAGACGAGACCCCCGTTGAGAGGCCTACGGAAGGGGAGGAAAAGCCAAGTGATACACCGGTGATACCCCCCCATACTTCCCCGAAAACGGTCCGGCCGGACCAAGCGGGAGCACCCGTGGCTCCATCAGGGGAGGGAGCCCCTGGTCAACCGCGCGAAACTGTTCCCGTCGGGCAACCTCCGGGAGATGGTCTACCAGCGCCAAAAGGCCAGCCGACGCTTCCCAGAACAACAACGCCCGGAGGGGCAAGCCCGCGCGGCCTTCCACCCATTCGGCCTTCGCCGCTGCGGCCCCTTCCGCTTCGACCACAACTAACCCCGCCGCTGCAGCCGATACGTTTGCCACTGGAACAACCCGTAAGACCGCCTCCGACCCAACCGATGGGACCTACACCACTGCGACCCCACCAACCCACCCCTCAGCGGCCGATTATTACTCCGCCACACCAACCTCAACCGCCAGCACCTCAACCGCTACGGCCAGCACCTCCGGCATTGCCACCAGCCCTGCCGAGAGCACCGCCACCAGCCCTGCCGAGAGCACCACCGCCAGCCCAGCCGAGGCCGGCACCCCCGGCTCAACCGGTGAGGCCACCGCCAGCACAACCGGGTCCCCTCATACCTCAAGTGCCATTGAGGCTTCCGGCGGACTTCTACCCAGCCCCGGCTCCGAGGCAAGACCTCCCAATGGGTTGGGTGAAACTGGACGCCACTTTTGACGGGGATCCCTCCAAGCTGGGCTTTTTTCTAGTGCAAGTCGTGCAATTCTTCAACCGGTGGGGACACCTCTTCGGCAGCGAGGCCAGCCAAATTGAACACCTCGGCTCCCGCTTACAAGGGAAAGCAGCGGACTGGTACGTAGGACTATATAATATCGGGGCCCCAGAACTCGATACCCTCCAGGGGTTGGTGGATGCTATTAGAGCACAATATGAAGATCCCTTAGAGGAAACCAGGGCCCGAACAGAATTGCAGGCCATTAAGCAGGGCAGCATGGCAGCGAGAGACTATATCACGAAATTCCGACAATTGGCTGCCAAGTGCCCCAGGTGTGAGGAGTCCACAAAAATTATTCTGTTCAAACAAGGACTTAATCCGAGACTTTTGGACAGAGCCCTCATGCAAGACAATCCCCCTACGCTGTTAGGTTGGATTCAACTTGTTTGCGAAGTGGAAAATCGCATTTTAGAAGTCCGTTTGGTTGAGCAACAACAACAAACGGGACAAAGAAGACCATTGACCTTACAGAAGGGAGCTCGGGGAGCTGGCTACGCCACCCGTGGAGCGAGAGATGCTAGATGGCAACAAGGGCTGTGTTTGCAATGCGGACAGGCTGGTCACTTTGCAGCACAATGCCCCTACCGGCCTGTGCAAAGACCTCCGCTCCAATTACGGCGTCCAACCCTTGCTCCGTTCCCTACGCTCCAACGCCCGACTCCAGCTCCACGAGCAAACAGAGGCCGCGGCGCTTCCCAAAGGCCAGCCTCAGAAAGAGGGCTGGAAGCGGAAGAAGTTATGGAATACGATCCCGCTTCCCCATCTGCAGAAGTCAATCCAGAAAGTCCCCAGTCGGGAAACGAGATGGATCTGTCGTAAAAGGGCCCAAACGACAGATCCGCCCCAAGCCCGTCCCTGCACGGAACCGGCCACCTGGGTCCATTTTATTCATGCCAGTGACTTTAATCAACCCAGAGAGAAAAATGCACATTCGGGTGCAAGCTCTTATTGACTCGGGTTGCTCAAGAGATATCATAGCCCCAGCTCTAGTCAATGGACTAGTCTTACCAACTCGGGAATTACAAAATCCAGTAATTTTTGAACAAATGGATGGTACCAACATGAATCCGGTCACAACTGAAACCATCCCGGTGATCACAGGCATGGGACAGCATTGGGAAAAGAGGTCCTTTGTCATCAGCTCTACTGCCAAGTACCCGTTAATTCTAGGCAGCAAATGGCTATGTGATCACAATCCCTACATAGACTGGGCTCAAGGATGTATTACCTTCAATCATGCCAACTGTAAACTTCACCGTTGGAATCAAAACTGGGGCGAAGACCCTGCTCAGAAAGAAAAGGCCCTCCTTACCCAAGAAGAAGTCAACCAAATACCCGAACCTTACTGGCCTTTTCTAAACGCTTTCTCGGAGGAGGAAGCGGACACGCTGCCCCCGCATCGACGAACGGACTGTGCGGTGGAAATTTTACCAGGAGCCTCACTACCCAAAGGGAGGCTCTACCCCATGAGTCTCCATGAACGTGAAGAGCTCCGGAAATTCATCGACACCAACCTCCAACGAGGGTTCATCCGCCCAGCCTCTAGTTCCCACGCCGCTCCAGTTCTCTTCGTGAAAAAGAAGGATGGGGGACTTAGACTGTGCACGGATTTCCGAGGACTAAATGCAGTGTCCACCAACAACGCCTATCCTATACCGCTCATCCGAGACCTTCTCAACGTCGTGGCCCAAGGTAAGATCTTTACGAAATTAGATCTAAAAGATGCTTACTTCCACGTTCGTATCAAGGCAGGGGATGAGTGGAAAACCGCGTTTAATTCGCCCCTCGGACAATATGAATACTTAGTTATGCCTTTTGGATTGACGGGAGCCCCGTCTGTATTCATGTCCATGATAAACGAAGTTCTACATGAATTTCTGTACAAAGGGGTGGTGGTGTACCTTGATGATGTTTTAATTTATTCTGACACCGAGGAAGAACATGTTCAAATGGTACAAAAGGTCCTGGCCACCTTGATGAAGAATAAACTGCCCATCAAATTGTCCAAATGTGAATTCCATAAAACCGAACTCACTTACCTTGGGTATTGTATCTCACAAGAGGGGTTGAAAATGGATCCAGCCAAAATACAGGCGATCCAGGATTGGCAAACGCCCACCACCCGCAAAGAACTGCAATCCTTCCTGGGTTTTGCCAACTTCTATAGAGACTTCATAGCAAATTTCGCCCAAATCACACTCCCCTTAACAGAATTGCTAAAAACCAAAGCGAAAGGGGACCAAGCCAAAAAACCCTCTGCTAAACTACAATGGACCCCCGATTGCCAAACGGCCTTCGAATGCCTTAAAAAGCAATTTGTAACGGAACCCATCCTCTCCCACCCCAACGAACAGTCCCCCTTCATAGTACAGGTCGACGCCAGCGATACGGCGATAGGGGGGGTTTTGCTGCAGAAGGGGGAGGATGGGAAATTGCGGCCTTGTGCATTCTTGTCTAGAAAGTTCTCAGAGGCAGAAAGGAATTGGAATGTGTGGGAGA
Organism: Eublepharis macularius; assembly: GCF_028583425.1. NCBI lineage: Eukaryota > Metazoa > Chordata > Lepidosauria > Squamata > Eublepharidae > Eublepharis > Eublepharis macularius. The sequence goes on along the minus strand of NC_072796.1, from coordinate 122,659,329 downwards.
AGGAGGCCTTTGCAGTGAAAGCAGCTCTCACTAACTGGAGGCATTGGCTGGAGGGGGCGAGATACCCTTTCGAGGTCTGGACAGATCATAAAAATTTGGAGGCCCTCCGAAGCCCCCGCAGACTGAATGCCAAGCAATTGCGGTGGGCGGAATTCTTTTCCAAATTCAACTTCACCCTCAATTATCTCCCGGGCAAAACTAACTTTTTGGCGGACGCCCTGTCGCGCATGCCCCAACATAAGAGCAAGCGGGCGGAAACTGTCGACACGGTCTTCTCGCCTAAGCAACTTGGGGGCGTGGTGACTACTCGCAGCCGCGCTAAGCAGCCCCTCCCGGCCGACCAAGAATGGAAATCGAAACTTAAAACTGAAGTGGAGAAGGAGGGGAATAAAGCTCCGCGAAACAAACTAACCCAATCCCCACAGGGGGATTGGCTAGCTGGGAGCAAGTTCTATGTCCCGGACAGCCTTAAGTTGGAAATCTTGCAGCGCTGTCATGATGCTCCCACTGCTGGACATTATGGGTATCTGAAAACTTTACACCTAGTTCAAAGACAATTCTGGTGGCCGGGCATGCGCAAAGACATTTCCCAATACGTTAGTTCCTGCCCTGTTTGCCTCAGCGCTAAAACCAGAAAAGGGAAACCTCCGGGTCTTCTGCAACCATTGGAAACACCGAACAGGCCCTGGGAAGTAATCTCCATGGACTTTATCACTGATCTGCCTCTTTCAAAAGGACATAATTGTATTTTAGTGGTGGTAGATCTGTTCTCCAAACAAGCCCATTTTATCCCCTGTACTACTATACCCTCCGCTCGAAAACTAGCGGATCTGTTTCTAAAACACATCGTAAAATTACATTCTTTTCCGTCCAAGGTGATTTCGGATCGCGGCGGACAGTTCGTTGCCAACTTCTGGCGGGAGCTTTTGAAAATGTTGAATATTGAACAAGGTATCAGTTCAAGCCACCACCCACAAACCGACGGGCAATCCGAAAAAACAAACCAAATATTAGAACAGTTCCTTCGTTGCTACATCAATTTTCAACAAGATAACTGGGTGGACCTTCTCCCTCTAGCTGAATTCTCCTATAACAACAGTGTACACGCTTCAACGGGAGAAGCCCCCTTCAAAATTGTATATGGGACTCACTTCAATCCCTTCCCTTTGGACGCACCCCCTCTCCATTCCTCTAAATTGCCAGATGTATCCTCATGGTGGGGGGAGGCGGTGCAGCAATGGACTATCATTAAGAGACACCTTGAAAAAGCCAAACTGGATTACAAAAAGTACGCAGATCGCCATCGTGTGGCCGAATGGGAATTACAACCAGGAGACCATGTGTATATTTCCACAAAGAACCTAAAGCTAGCTCAGACAAGCCGCAAACTCGCTCTGAAATTCTTAGGACCTTTTCCTGTGCGCAAGGTAATAAATAAAGTGACTGTTGCTGTAACATTGCCCAAGAACCTTCGCCATGTGCATGATACGTTCCATGTCAGCCTTTTGAAGAAAGCTCCCACCGACAACAAATGGCATATCAAAGCTCCACCCATTCCAACTTTAATTGACGACCAAATACACTATGAAGTACAACAAATTTTGGACTCTAGAATCAAGAGAAATCAGCTTTTTTACCTCATTAGGTGGAAGGACTTTGATTCTGGTTACGATGAATGGGTGAACTCTGCACATGTTCATGCTCCTAGATTGACCAAAGCTTTTCATGCTCGCTACCCATATAAACCAGGGGGGGATCTATTTTAAGGGGGGCAGAAATGTCAGGTCCAGTATATATCTTAACTATACTGACTCCATTTTCTAATGCTTTTAGTGTTTAAGTGTTTTCTCCTCAGGTGCACCAGTTCCCAGGCAGCATTCCCACCAGAGGACTGTTTTGTCTAACACCGTTCCACCAGGCATTGGCCTTGAAGGAGAGCAGCTTCCCAGGACTGAAAGATGTTGTTTTGAGAACTGTGGGGGGAGGCGGTTCCAGATGGGTATTGTTACTCTGTATCCTATGCTTGCTCTTCATTGGTAACAATGATCATGTACCATCCTGAGTCTCCTATTCAGGACAGTGGACTATAATGGACCTTTTCTGCAATAAAGCTTCCTTTGCCAGACATTGGACTTATTCTTGCTTCTAAAGGGAATCTTGCAGAGAGTACCTTATTTAGCCACAGTCTGACATCCTACTGTATGGTTCCTCTTTCTCTCCCCCTCAAAACAGAAGCTGTATCAACATTATTTCAGAGTTACCTTATTTACTGCCACTATTACTATACAAGTATAGGCCCAGCTACTCTTGCAATTATATACAGCCCCAGATTCTTTATATTGCATGGAGTCCCATCTCTCTTTAAAGTTACAGGCAGCCACTTCTGCTCAAGAATAAGTTGTGCATTATTTCTATCTGTCTCGTTTTTATTAATGGGATTTCTGAGAATGTTCAAATGGCATCCTAATCCAAAACCTTGAATTGACGGGCTGCCAGGTTCCTCCGGTGGGAGCAGGGGATCCCACACTCCCCCCCCCAATACTCACGTAGTCAGCAGGGGTAGAGGCATGCTGGGCGTGTGCATGCACAAGGAGAGGAAAAGGGTAAGTGCTGCCCCCCTTCCCTCAGGAGGGTAAGGGGACCTGGCAATCCTAATTGCCACAGCAGCCTGGGAGCCTCCAATCTAGCCTGAACCCTACCCGCTACACATGCCTGTTCTAAGCATATACAGTAAAAATAAACATTAAAAAAATAGTAAGCATCTAGCCCTCATGGAGATGGAGAAAATCTTGAAGGCAAAAGGGAGTAGGGTTAGCATTTGCAGTGTGGCGGTTCAATAGCTACACAGCTTTTTGTTCCTATTTCAGGACATGCTGATAGATGCATTTTGGGGGAACAAACGTAGCCCAAGTAATAGGCTTGCCTTTTTAGCAGATTAGAAAGTTTTTAGTTGTTCTTTAAATGCTTGAAAGAGAGGGATGAAGGGGTGAGATGATTGGTTGATGACTGAGAGTGTGGGCAGAGTGAATACAGTTTTAGACTGAGTGGAGAAAAAAGATTCAGTCAGGGCAAGAGAGGCAAGCTGTGTGCAGCCTGAGTATTTTTAAGCCGTTCTGAGAGAAATATGGAGTCAGGAGAAAGCAGGCAAGCTGTGTGCAGCCTGAGCTTGTGTATGTTGTCTGAGAGAAATATAACCTGTGTTGAATCCTGAACTGTGTGTTTGTGAAAGAACATTCAGTCAGGAGAAAGCAGGCAAACTGTGTGTGCGCCTGAGAAAAGGTCTTGTTTGTAATTGAGATAGAAATTAATATCAAAAGCAGGCAATCTGTGTGTGAAGCCTGAGAGAAGATCTGTGTGACTGGGTTTAAGTAAAGAAACTTTAAGAATTGAGAACTAGTCTTGTGAAACCACCAAGCTTAAGAAATAATATGAAACTGATACCCTTCTTATAAAAATAAAAGTTTATTTTATTTTTAGTTTTTAGTTGCACCTGACTAAAGGCTTTGTCCTTATAGATGGGTATTATAACCTCCCAGTAATAAAGGATTTGTGGGTGGTTTCTGTTCAGTGTTGTTATTGCTGTGATCCATACCAGGTTGGAACAAAGATGTTTAAAAAGATAATGGAGGAATTTATATTATGGCAGGGCTGGGGTTTTTTCCCTCCCTCTTCTAATTGCAGAATGAGCAATTGCATGACCAGAGAAATGGGTCTGTCAGCAAAAAATGTAATGTACAAATTGGCCTGGTGCAATGGGAAAGTTCTGCAAAACTGTTTTTATTTTGGAGATTACTATGCTTGTAATCTCTTGGGTTTTGGGGGGCATATGAATGGGGGTATGTGGTTGTGCAAAAGAGATTTCTGGGAAAGAAATCTGGAGTGCTGCAGTGTTTTGTCTTTGAGTGTGAGATAACAACAACAACAACAACAACAACAACAACAACAACAACATAAAAATTTGCAAGCAAAAGCTTAGTGCCTAATACAAATGGTCATTCCTCCGAGCAGTGTAATTTATTAACTTCTGTTCAAGAAAGCTGGAACCTACAAAGATACTTGTGAACTTTTTAAAAAATAATCTCCAGAGCTTCGTCTGAAAACAGTGTTTATGTGTGATGGTGGGCTGAACGAAAATAGATCCAGGAAAAATAAAACCACTCACTTTTAAAGCCCCAGCTTTCTTTCAGATCCTGTACAAAGGTGGTAGCTTAGAGGCATGATGTCCGCTGGAACTGTAACAAAGAGGAGATGATTATAGTCGTTTGGGAGACAAGGGCCTAAAATAAAAACCTGCTGTGTAACTCACAGAGGGGCCCATTTGAAGTGGCCACTACTGACAATCTAAAGCTGTGACAGAACCGTCCATTGACTTGATGCCACAGCTGATCTGTGGCCTGTTAAAGAGCATTTAATTACACCAGCGGCATGCGTGACTCCCTGCTACTCAGACCCATTTTCCAAACAATTGCTATAGGAATCTCCTCAACAATTGCTTAGGTGGAGTAGTCTTAGCATTTTGTTGTTTCTTGGCTGGCTGTTTGCCTGCTTCTTTGGGTAGGCCATATCCTCCTAGTAAAACACCAGTGCAAAGCACTACAGTAAAAAAGCCAGAAGACCAAGGCAGACCAGACAGCACTGTTGATGTCAGGCCTTTTTGAAACTGCTGACAGATGGCATATTTCATAGTTCCAATGGCTTCCCTTGAACAGTCTTTGTTCACCTACCTCTCAAGCATCTTTGGCCAGTAGCAGCATTTTGCTTTGACAGTTATTGGTTTTGGGCATCCGATAATTGCTTACCTGTCGACTGAAAATTAAAAGAATGCCGAGTTGAATATTGGCCAAAGTGATGTTGATTGAATGAAGCTGGCTTTGATTTGGAAGTAGGCTTTCCGACCCTTACCTGCATTTAGGCTGCTTTTGTATCCATGTTTTTTAAAATTTGTGATCCACTGCACATCTGATGTGAAAACACACAAAATTTCCCTTGCCTGTCCACTTCTGTATCTTTGACTGTACTTCCCCAAATCCCCTATGCTTTTGGCCTTTGGTTCAGTTAGTACTTTGGGATAGAGTTAAGCACTGAAGGCCACAAAATCACAGCCCAATACTGCATTGCAACACAACTTAAAAAGGAATGTCCGATTGCTCACTCGCAGTATTCTAGAACAGGAAATCTGCATTCTTCTTCTTTTAAAATCTGTAGCTTGTTTTTGTAACTTCAGTTGGCCTGATGAAGAGTTCTGGTGAGCTCAAAAGCTTGCAAGGTGTTTTGTGTCATTGGGTTAGTCCTAAGAAAGGCATAACCCGGATTGCGTTCTAGGAAGGTGTGAGTCAGCATCATTAGCCAGTGACCAATTTGTCCCCCACGCTGTGTTTATTTTTTTTATCAGAAAAGAATAGACTTTATTCTGTAACTCACCTGGGTATGGAGTGTTCGACCATCTGAGAACAAAATATGTTGCATCCTTGATTATCTGTTTTGATAATGTGCAAATTCTGGGTTCCAGCCCAAGTCTAAAAATAGCTATGCAGTAAATAAAATAGTCACTTGTACGAATTCTTGAAAATGTAATAGATTCCTTAGTGTCAATTTTTTTGAAGTTTAATTGTGTGTTTTATTATTATATTTTTAGAAACCACAGTTAATTTGCCAGAACATTCAAGAAAATCAGTATGCTCTTCGGACTAATTTCATTCTCGATAGAGAAACATAGGATTGGATCAAAAAGTGCGTTTCTTCTGATGTAATGGTACTTCTGTTTGCAGAAGAGTGGGATAATATTTCCCCATTCTGTCCTTTCTCTGGAGGACCTCCTCCCTTCACACACTTTGCCTGCCTCCTTAATAATGTTAGTGAGGGGCCTGTGGACAGAATTTCAAGGGGAGCACGAGAGGAAAGAGAGACAAGTCCCATTCCTCTCACTTCATATTCTACTCGTGGTACTTTGGATTCAGCCCAGTAAAACCATATCAAAGGCATTGCTGAGCATGTCCTATCTTGCAAAATGTTATGCACGCTTCTGTCCCCAGAACTGCATGGAGAATGCCAATATTACTGGCGGTACAAAAACAGAACTTAATGCTTTTTTAAAAAAAAAAAATAGATATTTGGAAACTGACACTAAGACCACCAATATAGAAATTGCGTATGAGCAAACCGTAATAAACCTGTACTACTGAACCTTTCAGTATTGTTAGTCTAATTACATTGCCCATAAATGTAGATTTGAATCTCGCTAAATGTAGCCAGTGCACTTAAAACAAAGATATTGGAGAACTCTTATCAGATGCCTTATCAACATCTCTATTTTATGGGCCTTAATATTATGTTGTCAAACAGCCCAATTGTTTGAATGTTTATTCAAAGTATGACCCACTGTGTTCTAGGATAGTGTGTGTAGGATTGTAGCCTCCATTAGAGACCTGTAACTAGCAGCCTGCAGGTAGAATCTGGTCCCCATAAGGCTGTTCGCTTTTTAAAAAAATACCACCGCAGCCATTGTAGATTAAGAATGGTGCAGCAACTGTAGCAGCTACATGTCTTTCCAGTGGGGTTCTGCCTGTGCCAATATTAAATTATTAAGCTGGGAAGGGAAAGAGAAGTTGAGGAAGAGCTTTGACTCAGTTGTAGAGTGTCTGCTTAGCATGCAAAAGGATCAGTTGGGGTGAACGACCACTGCCCAAGACCCTGGAGAGCTGTTTCCAGTCTGAGTAGACAATACTGACCTTGATGGACCAGTGGACTGACTCGGTATAAGGTAGCTTCCGTGTGTTCACGTTAAATAGAAGCCTGAATTTGATTGACAAGCACACACTTTGCTCAAGCATGGAGGGAGGAAATGTGTACTCTTCTGGAGCCATCTTGGGTCCCATTACTGTGATATTGGCTTGGATCCAAGGACTCTCTTCTGCTAAATAAGAGTCAAAGGGGTTCTCTCAGTTTGTGGGAGGAGAGTCTTTGAATTCTGCCCATAATAATTTTATTTCAGTTCAGAAACAAAATAGGCATGTTTATTTCATGACTTGTGAGATTGTCTGGATCAGTAGAGTGAGAACAGTACAGGTTTGGACCTACCTTTGAGAAATAATGCTTGGACCGCACAAATGTTCTCAGTTATCTATGTTTTCAGTAGCTTGTGAGAATGTGAAATTATACCCAGTGGCAAATTTTTTGCTTTGGGTAGTGCTCCCTGTTCCTCTGTAGATAGTTGATACTGTACTATGAATGGATAGGAAGAAAAGGGAAATAATTATTTTATTGTCCTTCAAAGGCAGAAAAAGAGATGCCAGAACAACAGATTCTGAGTTTTAGAGCAGAGGCCCCAACCATATTGAGCCTGCAGACTGCTTTGGAATTCTAACATGCAGTGGTAGGCACAACCACAAAATGGCTGCACAGGAGGTGGGCTCACCACAAAATGGCTGCCCTAAGAGGTGGAATCAACTACAGAGTGCCAGGGAGTGATATTTTGCATAACTCTAATAGTAACTCTTCAACATTTCAGGTATTTAAAAATGCCATTTATACATTGGTGGTGGAGACTGCTGTCATGTCATAGTTGACTTGTGGAAACCCCTGATGGGGTTTCCATGGCAAGAGACTAACAGAAGTGGTTTGCCATTGCCTGCCTCTGCAGTCCTGTTCTTCATTGGAGGTCTCCCATTCCATTACTAATCAAGGCCGACCCTGCTTAGCTTCTGAGATCTGACAAGATCAGGCTTGATTGGGCTATCCAGGTCTTCATTTATGGGCAGTTGGCACACAAATAATTGAGTAAATGGGGAATTTGGTGTATGGAAACAAAAAATGGCATGAAAATAAAACCAGAGTGGTGCAGTGGTTGGAATATCAGACTAGGATTTGGAAGGTTTGAGGCCAAATCCCCTCTTTGCCATGGAAGCTTACAGGGTAACCTCGGCCGAGTCATATACTTGGACCTCATAAATGTTCTTAGTTACTCACAAATGTTCTCAGTTACTTCCAGGAAACACTGCAGACAGTTTTGTATGATACACACATTTTCACAGAAATACCCTAATGCACATTTTTTACAAAAAAGAAGGCCTTTGAAAACACAGCTGGAAGAGGTGACTTGGCTTCATACTGAGTCTGCATGTTCCTCGAAGCTGGAGATTTTGATTGTGGTCAAAATGACTGCAATTTCCCCCAAAATGTTTGTAGTTCCGCTTGCAATGTTTAGAGCTTATGCTTGTGGCAAAATTCGTGGATCCAGTTTCCAGCTCTGTGGGTTTATTGACTAGTTATAGCTGCTCAGTGTTCACACATGGACACTGTGTGTAAAAACCTGGCCACCCTGGACTTTTATGGTAAATTCGGCCTTCATTGGCTTTCTTGTTTGCCTTGGATTACCACAAAGGATGTTGACCAAATACCTCTCTAGACATCCTAGTTACTAATAGCATTAAGAGTTCAACGTTGCCAACTATTGTGATAATTATAAGTCACTTTTGTAGTGGGGAGGAAAAAATGTGAATCCTGAATTAGAGCTGATGTTAGGGTTGTCGAATATTTGTGTTGGTTGCCCAGCATGTTGCTAAGAAACAGGCAGGCCTTTTGAATTATGCAGCCTTCCACCCCATTCCGCCTCCACCCTTGTCCCAGCACAGTAATCTAATTTGTTGCGTCAGGAAAATATGTTTCAAAGAACCAGATCAGGAGATTCAGCTGCCCCTTTCCTGTTCCAAAATGTTGCCCTCAGCATCCCGACCATTTTCTAGTTGTGAACACAGCCCTCGAGAGCTGATTCTTTACGAAAGGGATTTTTCTGGTTTACGCACCCCCACACCCCCACACCAGATTTTCAGCGAAGTGATTTGTATTTTAAATCCTCAAGTGTTCTTGGCTGATAGAAAAACTATAGAGATAGATATAAATATTTTGCCATTTCTCTGTCACCTCCCAGTGCAAGGCTGGGTTTTGACGCCACAAAGATATATGGAGTTGGAAGATGGGATTCTTTCTGGTTGACCCAACCATTAAATATCGTGGAAATCCTGTGCCTGCTGTGACAAGATTGAAAGTGAAACCTTCATTCTTTCTGCTCCTAGTTGGCCAAGCAAACCGTTACAGCACACCTTACAGTACCTTTTTTCTTTTCTCCCCTGAAGCGTCCATTAATAACTAGCACTTTCCGGATTGCTAGCTGAAAGAATGTACTAAGGAGCTGATGCAGAAGGAAGATGCAGGAAGAAAATGTGACTGCAAGAAAGACCAATTATCTGAGGTTTTCTTCACTTTGGGATGCTTTATGGCATTGGGCTTCTCGTAAAGCAAAGTTTCTAGATCTCATATGTTGGAAATGGCCGGCACAAGCTCTGTAAAACACATCAGTTGAGCAACGAGCAGACAGGAAGGGCTGTGGCTCAATTGTAGACTATTTTTTAAAAATTTCATTATTTGTATACTGGTTTTCTCTACAATGGGAGGGGACCTAAAATGGCTTACAATACAAAAAAAAAGAAAAAGAAAACACAGTAGAAATAAAGAGGGGAGGGGAGACTTCTGAGTACAGAATAGGTCTGCCTGACTCTTGTAAGAGTACTTCGTTTGCATGCAGCTGCCAACTCCCAGTGGCGGGGAGGGGGATCCTTGCCCCTAGGGAAGAAAAAATAAAGCCTCATCTACTTACAAAATAGTAGAGGCATGCCGATTCGTCAGATGCATGCATCTGATGAAGAGAGCTATGGTTCTCGAAAGCTTATACTACAATAAAGTTGGTTAGTCCTAAGGATGCTACTGAACTCTTTACTATTTTGCAACTACAGACTAACACGGCTAACTCTTCCGGCAATTCCTAGAACTACCAGAAATAACTGAGGGTAGCTCTGTGAAGTGCTATACGGTGAAGATGCACATTTTTACCATAGTTCTAGGAATTGCTGGAACTCTTTGATAAGAACTTCCTGTAAGTAGACAAGACATTCTTCTTTTTCTTTTTTTCTCCCAGGGTGAAGTGTGTTACCCCCTCCCCCAAGTCTCCCACTGGTTGCTAGCCCCTGCTTGGCAACCCTATATGCAGAAGGTCCCAGGTTTAGTCCTCAGCATCTCTAGTTAAAAGGACCAGGTAGGAAGTGATGCAAAAGAAAAAGTTCCACCCGAGACTCTAAAGAGCCATTGCGAGTCTAAGAAGGCAATACTGACCTTGATAGACCCATGGTCTGACGGCAGCCTCATGTGTCAGCACGTGTTCATTTCTCTCCAGCTATGTGTGTGGGGCTGGGGGAGAATGATGCATTTAAAAGAAAGCTGTATTTGCAGTGTCAGAACCTCTGACACCAGCTTGATCAATTGCAAGTAATTTTTTACAGGGAATGTGCTGAAAAGAGCATCAGATTGAAGTATTTTTAGCAAATAAATAATTGCCCCATTAGAATGTGAGAGCGTGTAATTACAGTCATACCCAACAGCAGAATCTGTGCTATGGGCAGTGCTCTCTGATCCTCTGTAAAGAGTTGATACTGTACCATGAATGGATAGGAAAAAAAGGGGAACAATTATTTTATTGTCCTTCAGAGGCAGGAAAAGATGCCAGGACAACAGGTACAGAGCAGGGGCCCCCCAACCCTGTTGAGCCTGCAAACAGTTCTGGAATTCTAACACGCAGTGGTGGGCGCAACCACAAAATGGCTGCATGGGAGGTGGGCCAGCCACAAAATGGCTGTCACAGGAGGCGGAGCCAACTGCACAGTGCCAGGGAGTGGTATTTTGCATAACACTAATAGTAACTCTTCAACATTTTGGGTACTTCTTTAGTGCCATTTTTATGTTATACATCTTTTTCTGCACAGTTGGAACACAAATAATTGAGTGAGTAGGGAATCTGGTGCAATGAAACAAAAAATGGCACGAAAATAAAGCCTGTGTGGTGTAGTGGCTAGAAGTTTGGACTAGGATTTGGGAGATTTGGGGTCGAATCCCCTCTTTACCATGGAGATTTGCTGGGTGACCTCGGACCAGTCATATACTCTCAGCCTAACCTCCCTCAGAGGGTTATTGAAGGGATAAAATGGAGGAGAAAACAGTGAGCGGAACTACAAGTGACAAAAGGCACAGGTTGGACACTTGTCAGCTTCCCTCAAGTTTTGATGGGAAATGTAGGCAGCTTGGCGGAATGTTGGACAAGTGACAGTTGAAAAGTCCATTGGACAGCAGACAGAGAGCTAAGCTGCAAGACCAGGATGCCTACATTTCCCATCAAAACTTGAGGGAAGCTGACAAGTGTCCAACTTGTGCCTTGACAAGTGTCCAACTTGTCACTTGTAGTTCCGCTCAGTGATGCCAGCTGTGTTGGGTCCTCACTGGGGAGAAAGGTGGAGTATAAACGAACTAAATAAAACAAAGATTCTCAGAGTTGGCAAAAGCAACAGCCAAATGGGGATTAATTGTGTGAAATTCAGCACTGTGCCTCTGAAAATAGCAAGCACCTGTTGCTTTGGTCCATTGCATCAGTCTTGCTGGTGACCAAGAGCACTTAGGAAGTAAGAAGAAGGTGTGGTACCTGTCATGTTCCATTTTAAAGAAGCCTCTGTGAGCAATCATCAACCAAAAGGAAGATTGCAATGAAGAAATCGGAAGAAGATTGAGACTTGGAAGAGCAGCTGTGAGGGAGCTAGAGAAGATCCTTAAAGATAAAGATGTCTCTCTGGGAATCAAGATCAAGATAATCCAGACTATGGTATTCCCCATTACTATGTATGAATGTGAAAGCTGGACAGTGAAGAAAGATGACAGGAAGAAAATTGATTCATTTGAAATGTGGTGCTGGAGGAGAGTTCTGCAGATACCATGAACAACCCAAAAGACAAACAAGTGGGTACTACATCAAACCAAGCCTGAATCCTCCCTAGAAGCTAAAGTGACAAAACTGAGACTATCGTACTTTGGTCACATCATGAGAAGACAAGATTCTCTGGAAAAGTCAATAATGCTAGGAAAAGGAGAAGGCAGTAGGAAAAGAGGAAAATCTAAAATGAGATGGCTTGAATCAATAAAAGAAGCCATGTCCTCCAGTTTGCAGTATCTGAGGAAGTCTGGTAATGATAGGATGTTTTGGAGGTCTTTCATTCATAGGGTTGCCATAGGTCGGAGACAACTTGATGGCACATAACACATACATTGTGAACAAGAGATGGCCAATGAGCATAGTTCCCCTTGCACTGGAGTAGAACCTGCAGATTGCTATCTGTGTAGAGCAGATTTTAGGATTAGGCTGTACTATTTGGAAAATGTTTGTTTAGTCCCAGCCCTCCTCCTCATCCACAAATATTTAATATCCATAGATATTGCTTAGTACCAGCCCCCCCACCCCCCACACACACAGTTATTTAAAATCTGGACTGATGCATATACGGGTTACTTTGGTAACGGCTACTTGGAGTAGTTATCTCCCACGCTTAATATTGATTGGATAAATTGATAGCCTACAACACTTCCCTAAAAACAGCTAATTACCAGGAATGTTATTTAATATATTTTTTTGCTGGCAGTCATAATTCAGAAGGCAATAAAGTGAATCAAGGTGAACAGCTTATGTTAGGGTGAGTTCTGGATTCATCTCTCGATAAGGCAGCCATCGATCTGGCGCTTGAGTTTGTATTTCCCCAGACCTTCTACCATTCGCTTATTTCTTCTGGTCTGTCACCATTAGTCTCCTTCTAAGTACCATTACTGTAAAACTTCCCACTGAGAAATTTATACATGGAAGAGTTTTTCTGATCTCTTTAAAATAAAGTAGCTTAAAAATAGACCTTGCGGGAGCCGTTTTCCACAGTAAGAATGAAGTCTTGCAAAAATGTTTTAATGCAGATTTGGGACCTAATTATTTTTTCTCACCCTGACTTAGCGGTGGTTTAGCAGCGGTGTGAACAGCACGACTATGAAGCTCACCCTTTGCTGCTCTAACCCTGCTCCTAAACTTATAGCTCCAGGGCACTGGATACTATCTTTCCTCTCACTAATTTTGTGACTTCTCATCCGCTCCCTGCATAATTGACCATTAGTTAGTTGGCCCAGGAAAAAAAAGCCAGTTATTCTAGCCAGGCGGATTATTACAAGTAATCATTATCTACCTTGGGAAAAGGTGAAGTTTCCAAGGAGGAAAAAGTGAGAGAGGCTGTTAAAGAAATGAGATTACACACATAGAATAATTAAATTATGGTATTTCAGGAAGCACAGCTGTTAGGTTAGGAAGTGCTAGTTGTAGGATTGTCACTTTTAGGCTTGGTAGATGAGGATATAAAACACACTTGCACTGTGTTGGCAGGGGGGAAGGGAAGTGTTCTTTTGACATGGTGCTTGTGTTAACATAGCACAAGTACAGGCACTTGAAAACATATTAATGTATGCCTGTAGAATATAAATACAGTGTTTGCTCACAATTCTGGATGGAATCCTTTTTAAAAAAATCTATACCATTGCATTTATTATCTTGTCATCAATGCAGTCTTATGGAATATGAGTCACTGATGTTACTAGATCCAGAGGAGTTAGACATGTTAGTCTGTAGCAGCAAAATAGTAAAGAGTCCAGTAGCACCATTAAGACTAACCAACTTTATTGTAGCATAAGCTTTCGAGAGCCACAGTTCTCTTTGTCAGATGCATCGGATACTACTATTTCACAGACAGGGAAAGGAGAAAGAATGATTTGGCCAGGGGTGCATATTCAAATCTATGTATAGTACTGTTCATAGATTCTCATATGAGCTTGCTGTTCATATAGGCCCGTTTTTGTTCCCTCTTAAGTGCTGAGTTGATGGAGTGAGAAGAGGTCCTTATTTGGATGTTTGATGTCCTGCTATATTGTTGGTAGAACAGCAGGGGTGGTATGTGTGTGCCCACCTAGAGTGAAAGAGAGTGCCCTGATCCTGGAGTGCTCAAGTCATCTGCAGTTTCTGTGTTTTATGTATGTATGGAGGCCACTGAACAGTTGCCTGATCCGTAAAAGTATAGCAAGAACCTTCAAGATATCATGGGTATATCTAATTCTCAACATGGCCAAATCTGTGGATACTTAAATCTGAGGGTTGGGCTGTGAACTGACCAGCCCCAAATCTTTCAACAAACCTGAAGAAAACCCTGGGTTTGGAGAAAAATTGGAAATCTTAAAAAAAAAAAAACCACTGGGTTTAAAAAACCCAAAATAATAAAAGCATCGCCTGTAGCTTTAAGAAACAAATGCCTTCTCAGTGACCATTCATTCATTCATTCATTCATTCATTCATTCATTCATTCATTCCATTTATGCCTTATCTTTCTCCCCAATGGGGACCTAAAGTCACTTATATCATTTCCTTTCCTTGACTTTATCCTCACAACAACCCTGTGAGGTAGGTTATGATGAGAGTGTGTGACTTGCCCATGAACACCCACTGTGGATTATTTTTGACATTCTGACCCCGCTACACCACACCAGCTATTGATTCTTCCCATGAAAATAATCCAGAAGGCAAGTCTGAGTTTTTGAGTTCATCTAGATTCGTTTTCCAGTTCTGTTTAATTCTGTTGTAAGTTTGTTCCTTAATTATTCGGTGACTGCCTTGACAAGTTTCCTTTTGTGCTTCCTTCTGCTAGAACTGTGGGCTCGTGCGTACATGTGTGTGTGGGGGGGGGAGGTGTTTGCACAGCTGCGCACATACCTACCCCAATACACTTGATACAGTCCGTCAGATAAAAACAGAGGAAACTTGAGAAGAGTTTGTGATTGCATTGAAATATGTGATTGTGAAGCCACCAGCCATGAATTTTTCTGAGAAGGCAGTAGTGGACAAAGTTGTCAAGAAATCTATGGTGAATGACATTGCAAAAAATTACCATAACAAATTTTGGAGACTTATGGCACAGAAGCTAGACCGAGCAAGCACCAAGGAAGAAAGACCCCCCTCAATTTTTTATGATGGCCAATCATACCAGGGGGTTTTATTCTCTGTTGTCTCTGTTCAGTGAAGTGAAGCAGTGCTGTCTGTACCATCTGCCTGTCTGTATTGGAATAATTTAAAAAATATGCTGTACTGGATATGAATTGAGAGTGGGTGGAGACCAGGATATACCTGGATACAGCCCTTCACCTAATTAGAAATTTTGTAATAACATATCAACTCTAGATGATAAATTCACAGCAACAGTTGCTTTTTCAAAACTTTTTTCAAACTTCTCTAGTAGTGTGTTTTAAAAAGATGAATCTTCATCTCCAAGTCCTTTGGCACTTCACGAGGGATAAAGAAATGAACCAAGGTCTGAAAAGCAAGTAGCTTGATGGGACACTTGGTGACCTCAATCTCTTCCGTTTATCGAAAAGAAGTTCTAAGTGGAGACTTGATTGCTACGTATTGTTGCAAGAAACGTGGCAGAGCCTACAGTCGACTTCAAGTTTTTTTCTTTCAGTCATCAGGAGCTCGGATAACAACTTAGTAGAAGCTAAAGTTGAAACGCACCAACCTTGCAGTAAAACACAACTTCTCAGAAAGAAGGAGGAAATTAAATGCTGGAACTTCTTAGCAAGCAAGAGGCTGGTGGAACTCTTTACCTCTTGGGATAAGAAGTCGAGATTGCATGTGCTCTCTTAGATAGATGGCCTCTTGGAACAATTGGAATGATCTGAAGCTGCAGGAGGGCAAACTTAAATTGCCTTTTGGGCATGGAGAAGATAAAACCATGGGTGGTGTCCAATGTTTCTTGTAATAGTATGGTTTAAACTTGGCCATACCAAGCCATTGTCATAAGGAGTGGAAATGGATTTTTGTCCAAGGCACACATTTAAATCACCGTTAGTGGGTGAGACCATTGGTCCATCCAGCTTAGTCCTCTGTTCTTTTAGCGGCCCTCCAAGTTCTGAAGCAAATGTCTCTTCCCATCACCTGGTACCTGAGATCCTTTCAGGCACATGCCAAGGATAGACTGTGGCGCCTTCTGCACGCAGAGCACATGCACAGGGTCTGAAGACTGTTTGTAACTGTCTGGCAGAAGAAAAACTGTGGCTTGAGGGATGGATTCCAAGGAGAGAAAAGTGTGAGGATAAGCGTATCCTGTCTATCCATGATATGGTTGCTAGTTGCAACCCAGAGATTGTAGCGGTCTCTAGAGCAGATTTGCAAGAAGTATATAGTTAGGGATACTCCCGCCCTGCTCTTTCCCCAGGAACATCCTCTCCACTCTGTCTAAGGCAACAACAGAGTCCTGTTTGCTGCAGGTTGTGACCTAGTCACTCTACTCACAACGGCAGTAACTGTACGGGAAAAGTAGGAAAGGTCCATCAATGTCCAAGCCTCTGCTTATGGTGAAGATTGAACACAATACCTATGTATGCACCAACTATGTATTTGGAACACTTTAGGACATTTCTGAAGCCTGAACACAAACGCATCATAAGGTTCCCATAATTTTTTTTTGGTTTGGGGTTTCAGTGTTAAAACGAGAAGTATTATATATTGGGGAGGGGTTACCATTTTCTCCTGTATTCACACTGGTTCCAGCCACTCAGAATTCATGGCCTAAACTCGGGGTCTTCAATTTTGTTGTGCCTGTGGGCAGTTTTAGAATTTTGAGAAAAGGCAGGGCCATCCAAAAATGGCTGCCGTAGGAGATAGGACTAGTCACGTGGCTCCTGTTGGCAGGGTAAATACAAAATGTTGAGAAGCTCCAAACTAAGCATCCTCGAATAACAGGGGTGGTTGTTTCTGTATGGACCTGCCCTGCAGACCCAAAGTTGATGTCTACTGGGGTTTTATGAAGCATCTCCTGCTCCACTTAGGTAAAGGAAAGCCAGAATTGGCTCTTTGCTTTAAGGAAGAGGTCTCTTGGGAAGAAGCAAGCGGGTACTAGGAAGTGCATTGGTGGACACCATATTGGTGGATCACTGTCTTACGAATGTCACCCATTTATTGTCCTAGTTCAGGACCAACAAAAGTCCTTTGGATGAGCATTTAGGCTTTCTGAGTGGTGTGCCTATGTAAGAAAGATACCCTTTCCCTCAAAATCTGAGGTCTTTCAGTTCCCAGTTTTCTGTATCCAATGAAGAATTAGCCTTCACCGTCTATAATACATTCTTCATCAGGATAAAAACCAGCATCTTATTTTGCAAATGTAAAGAAGAAGGAAAAATTCTGCCCTATATGTATGTCAAAGGCAATTTACTGTGGTTGACAGTGAGGCAGACGGAGAAGAATTTTTTTTTTAAATCGCTTAAGCTGTCACAAGCAGAGGAACCTATTTTGATCAGAGGTCTTTTTGCAAGTTTGAAGATATCAGCAAAATGCTAGTTTTATTTACAATCAATGGCAGATACAGTCAGTGGTTTATTAATACCTAAATCAATATGATGCTGTCTAGCATGTCACATTAATTTAAAACTGTGACACATAGGCAAGTAAGCAAATCAGGGTGACTTCCAGAACAAGTTAACTTCTGGGGAGAGGGGGGGATTTACTTTGCGATTACATACTTGGGTATGTAATCACCCTGCAAAAGGTACACTGGTTTTCCGCAGAAGTGATGCCAGACACCATTACCGCACACAAGTTCCCAGTGTCTCCGCTGCCTCATCTCCTGCTGGCAGCCAGGCCATACCTGGCAACCCTAGGTCGTGGGTATGTAGTGCCAGGCCTTTTCACTTATGGCAAAGCAAGACCTTTGTGTTTTTAGTGGTCTGTAATTTGTAGAAGAAGGTTGTAGGCGTGGTTAAGGAAACACGATAATTTTGTAGTTTGTAGAATATTTGTAACAGGTATGTTGTGTGGGTTTGTGCCTTGTGTGGATCTGTCTTTAATATCGCTTTTATTGATTTAAGTAACTCATAATCCCCCTTAACCGTTTTTTTTGTGTATGGAGAGTAAGTAACCCACTTCTTTTGGCATATGTCAAAGGACAATGCCTGTGGTGGTAATCTTACTTCATGTAGAATTAATGCACACTGCCTCGAGTTCCTTGGAGGAAGGGTGGAATAAAAATGTAATAGATTAATAGTGTGAATAACGCTAATGCTATTCCCTCATTGGGGGCAGCATTTAGTCATGCATTTTTGTACAACTTTGCAGGGTGTTTGTGGCAAATCCAACATAATGTTTTTGACTATTTTAGGGATCTGCCGTAGTTCCATTTCTATCCTGATATATTTTCCAGTATACCTACGGGACCGCCTCCCTCCCTATGTTCCTCCACGGCAGCTTCGCTCATCTGAACAGGGTCTCCTGCAGGTGCCAGGCTGCCCACAGGTGAAGTCGGCAGCAGCTTGTACAAGGGCTTTCTCTGTGGTGGCCCCTATCCTGTGGAATGATCTGTCTGAGGAAGTCAGAAGCGCCCCCACTCTCCTGGCTTTCCGTAAATGATGCAAAACCGAACTATTCAAAAAGGCTTTTTACTCATATGGGAGGGCTGTATTGTAGGGATAGGGTCTCAGATGCTTTGCTAACGAGTTGGGGATCACAGACTTCGTCACTACTTTTGCCTTATATATTATCAGCTGCTTTAAATATGTACTCCTATGTACAACCAGTGCTCCATGTTATCTAATGTTAGTCCTAGAATTGATTATGTTTTGCACCAATATTTTTTCTACTCTGTCTTGGATCTTGCTAATACTATGTCTTTCAAACTTGTATCTATTTACCTTATGGTGTTGTATTGAAATGTACTCGGTACTGATTGTATTAACCTCATACTGTGTAATCCACCTTGAGTCTCAATGAGAAAGGCGGACTATAAATGATGTAAATAAAAATAAATAAATAAACATCCTTTTCATAATTTTCTGGCAACAGCCAGTTTCTTTTTTGGGCAGGTGGCCTTTCTGGGGGCTACAGGTGGGCGCTCTCTCTCTCTCTCTCTCTCTCTCTCTGACTCATGTACACACAAAACATTGCACGGAAAATCGGCATGTCAGGATGAAGGCTATGCTAGAGTCTTCCCTCTTGACATCTACTTTCCTGTGTGTGGAAAAATTTTATTGGGGAAGTGTTACCATTTTATTATTTACCTGTTAAGAAAAAAAACAGGTTAAATGTATAATAATACAGAAGCATTCAATGATGTGACATCCTCCTCTCCCAGACACATACACACGAGCCCAATAAAGGGTTACCATTTATGTTCAGATTTTCCACACCCATGCAGTGTAGGCTGGTGTATCAAGAAGGCACAGCTTGAAACAGAGCTTGAGCAAGACAACTGTGTTGGAAGGAGAGAAGAGGATGCGTGTTAGGAATACACAAGTGGGGAGTGGTGGTGGGGGAGAGATAATTTCGGATCCCTCAGCAGGCTCATGCCACATTTCTATCCTTTCCAAGCTGAAAAGATTTCTTTTAAACCATTCATGGGGCGTTGGCCTTTAAAAGTAGCATGATTTCACTGGAGAATGACCCCCAGTGGTTCTCAAGAAAATAAATTGCCAATCAGCAATCCTGAATGGATCATGCTGCAATTGGTATTTGGTGATATAGATATTTTAGAAAGGGTAATCCTCTAGATGACATTTTTCAGACAACATATTTTCTGCATGTTCTGACACTGCATAATGTAGTAATGGAGCATTTAGCAATTATCGAATTTTATTTACTTCTGTTAAAAGACCGTATCATGTTGTTTCAAAAAGTGGGAAAGCAGGCTTGTGGCTAGAACCCTTGTGCAGTAAATTACATAATCTCTCTCATAGCTGCCAGAATTGTACCCAGCTGTTGTGCTTTGCCCCCACACAGCCACAAAGCGTTTCAACATAGTAATTAAGAACAGCTCATCAATTTCTCCTCCGTTCTTCTTTTTGGAGGGGAGGGGGACATCCCATTCAGCTTTGTAGATCGCATCTTCACTTTTCTCGATGAACAATGTTACCTGCTGAGGCAGGGAGCGTCGTGCCGCTTCGTTAGAGAGGCAGCTGCTGTGAGCAAATATAGATGTTAATTTTTACCTATTGTCAAAGGGTGAATGATAGCGCTATTTGGTTATTTCTGTTCCTTGCTGAGGTACATCACGGCAGGCAAAGCTACAAACTCAGAATATGTGTTTATGTGGTGGTGGTGGAGAGTGTCCTCAAGTCACAGCTGACTGATGGTGACCCCTGATGGGGTTTTCATGGCATGAAACTAACATGGTGGTTTGCCATTGCCTGCCTCTGCAACCCTGGTCTTCGTCGGAGGTCTCCCATCCAATTACTAACCAAGGCCAACCCTGCTTAGCTTCTGAGAGATGACGAAATACTCACATGTTGTATGTGGCTCAATGGGAGAGCATCTGGTTTGCATGCAGAGGGGCCAAGGATCATTTCCTGGCATTTCCAGTTAACAGGATTGGGTGGTAGGTGATGTAAAGGACTTCCACCTAAGATCATGGCGAGCCATTGCCCACCAGAGCAGGCAATACGGCCCAGTGGTCTGACTCATTGGTTTGGATCCAGCCAGCTTTTTCACTTAGTCTCTCACCTAATTCTCTTCCTTACTGCAGTCCCCATCTCACATGGCTTTCATTTATGCAGCTCTCCTGGGTAGTCAAGAGGGGAACCCCTCCACCCTTTTTCACCAGCAGAAAAGCTGTTTGGATCCAACCCAGTATAGGGCAGTTTCATGTGTTTGGATGTGAGTTGACATGTGCCTATGGGTTTTGCCATCCCTGCTCTTTTTCATGTGTTTTAATTCTCCCTTCCTCTTTTATGGCAAATGATAGTTTCCTGTTGCATGCGAGCCAGCCTCAATGGATAGCACAGATTCTTGTTTGCCTAGAAATCAGAAATGCCAGCCATGGTTTGATCATGGTTTGTAATTCAGAATTGCTCAGGCAGACACCACAAAGCTTCGTTGGCCTGTGGAAGGGAGGAGGGTTATGCATTTCTGCAGCATATTCTGAGTTCTCCAAACTATGGATTGGGAAGCTACATCTAACTATGACCAATTGCTCAGCATCGGTTAATAAATATTCATATTGATTGGACAACGTGAATCTCAACTTGGGTTGCCAGGTGACTGCTGGCTACCGCTGAGAGCTTGTGAGGGCAGGGAATGATGACATCATGACACACAATGCTACAACATCAAATTTGTTTACATATCTTGAAGTGATATTGCAGTGACACTCTAGGAATTTCCCAAATTTCTATGGTTTTCACCATAGAGATTTGGAAAATTCCTAGAACATCGCCATAATGTTGTTTCTGTATGTAACTGAAAGTAATGTTGCAGTGACACCACTTTATTCCCCATTTTGCTCATGCTGCTTCACTGAGCTGGTGCATGGAGCCTGGGGGCAGGTAGTCTCTCAGTAGAGCAGGAAACCTGCCCCAATCCCAACATTCATTATTTTTTTAAATTCCTAGTGCTAAATTGGGAACACAGACTTGTTTTCATACCCGCATTCTGATGCCCAGAGATAGAAGTTTGATATCAAACAGTTCAACCGTTGGTTTACTCTAAACACGCAACAATAAATTAGTAAAATTCAAACACTTTCCCACCTTTAATGAGGAAATGTCTGTTCTCACTGTAGTACAAGTATAATTTTTCCCCCTTTGAGTAATCCTTTGGTATTTTAATGAAGTCCTGTTCCTTCATACCACATATGGCTCGCTGTCGGATAGTTTAATGCTAAGAAAATCAGCCTTGAATAAATTAGTATATATTTGCAAATTAATTGGTTAATTAGATTTCAGGCATCTCTTGGGGACAGGAAAGAAACAGCTGTGTGTAAGAACCACTCCGATAATTGGGAGGTGGCTCCCTTGCACAGTTCTTTCCTTGATTTTGTGTTCAAAACAGTCTTGGGTTGGTGTGTATCCCAAAATCTTGCCCTTAAAGAAGACCAAAGAAATTAAAATCACTGTGTGGGGGGGGGATGGGGGGGATAAGATATGTCTAACCAACTCTTTTTGAGAAGAGTAGAATGAAGTTGGGGCACATTTTGAGAATGGATGCAATTTAAAAGGAGTGAAGCTCCTTCTTCCTTGACTGCGTCTACAAAATCTTCGGGAAACCATATGGAACATATTGATGCTCATGGCTTCCAGATTTTAGGGGGGGAAGGCAGGCTGTGGCTGCCAGTGACGGCCTCAGTAAATATTAAGCAGTTGATAAGGAAGGAAGCCAACCTAAGGTTTAGAACAGAATGTCTCCTCCAGTAGAAGGTGCTTGCTTCTGTTCTTCTGAGCAACAAATAGAAATCTAGCACCATGTGGGCTCAGTTACATGCCACTATTTCAGAGGTGGTATCAGACCCATAGCATTTACCTGGCTACCTAGAAAGCAGGAAGAGGAACCTACTGTATCAGAGGGACTTCTGTCCATTAAGAAAACTTATTAAATAACCAGTACATTAAAATGCATTGATTTTAGATTGGAATCATAGGTGTTTAAAACTCAGTTTTCATTAATAGTACCCTTCCTTCCCAGGAATGAACAGTTACTACACACGTACTGAGAACCACACTGGAAATACATGAAGAAGTGGCTGGAGGGTGCTAACTCATCTGCATCTCTAGTTTCACTTGTGCCATAATGTGGCATGCCATTGTTGTGAAGGTAACACAAGGACAAAGGCCACGGTGTAGACATATTGTGCTTTCTTGCAACCGTTACCCTAAAAAAAAACACACACAACCTTTTGAAAGAACTAGGATTCTCAGCTCTTAAGAGCATGTAAAAGTTACATTCATTCTCTGGTTCACATGTAGTTTGTAGGCTACCCCAAAATTATTAGAAACAATCCACAAACATCCTGAGATGCTGACACTCACCTGTATCCTTCCATTCCACTGAGCAGAGTTTAGCCTTCCTCCAGCTTAAGTGGCCCTTCTTCCCATGGAAGAGCCACTTAGATTGGAAGAAGGCATGCTGATGGGGCTGTAACCCACAAACTGTAAGCCCATCTTTTCTTTCCCCCGGAAGCTTTCTGTAAGCCCTTAAATGCTGACGCTGTGCAGCCGTGGTAGACAAAATACCTTAGGGAATCTAGTGAGATGAAGGGTCTGGGCAAAATCAGGTCAAGATGATGAACAGAACAAAAGGCAAGCATAAAGATTAAAGTAAAAGTAAGGAAATAATGTATATACCTCAAAACATATTGTTTAGACCAGGGATCTCCAACCTTTTTGAGCCGGTGGCCATCTTTGGAATACTGATACTAGGTGGTGGGAGGAGCCACAAAATGGCTGCCACAGGAGTTGGAGCCATAGAGAGAGGATACCCAAATGCAGGGGACAAGAAGGGTATTTTTTTAAAAAAAATACACTGAGAAGAAGAAGTGAATGAGAATAAAACAAGCACTGTGGTGGTAGGTGCCCAATATCCCTGGCATTAGTGTGGAATATTTTCAAACAGGATTCTTTGGAACTTAATCTGGAGTTTCAGCTTAGATCTGTCATGGTGGACACCTCGGCCAAACTCTACTGATCTTGCCTTGCCTTGTGCAGCTTCAGAAAAATGTTGGGTGAGTTCTAGGTCATAGTTTCTGTTCAGATGGGTTTTTAAAAAAAGAAAACTTGGGACAATATGCTTAGCAACTAGAAAATTCTGGAACAGAGCAGTTAGATTGACATGTCCCAAAACGAAGGATTTGTGTATTTCATAAATGACCTCGACACCTTCAGAAAAACATCACTTGATTAATATCGGCTTGAGGAATTGGGGGATTTAGATTTCAAGAACAAAAAGTGTGTTCGAAGAGAGGGAAGAAATGATTTTCAATTTAAATGCAATGTAAGAACTAATTGCCTTTCTCCTGCTTAAATTAGCTTTACTTCTGTGCCTGGCCCCGTAGAAATAGGAAATTAATGAGACTATGCACAGGGATAAACTTAAGTAGGTGGCAAAGGCTGAAGGTTATTGTTTGGAGGTTCTGTCTGAGCCCAAGAACACTCTGGACCTTGTAATATGTCATCATCTTGGAATGATCTTTTAAAACATTTGAAACTGGGTTGAGATTACTTCTGAATGCTGTTGACTTCCTGCATTTATTAACAGATAACATCTCACATAAGCTGCCTTATACGAAATTGAACCTTTAGTCTATCAAAGTGAATATTGTCTACTCAGACTGGCAGCTGCTCTCCAGGGTCATAGGTAGAGATCTTTCACCTCACCTGCTACCTGATCCCCTTAACTGGAGATACTGGGAATTGAACTTGATACCTTTTGCATGCAAGCAGATGCTGAGGATAGAGCGTCATGGCCCCATATATGCTCCTGCTGTGTAGATGGCACTATGTTCAGACAATCAAGTTGATTTTGTCAACGCTCATCTCAGTTTCCACATTTCTGACAGTAGAAGTACACTTCCAGCATTGAAGAGGCAGTGTGATTTCCAGCAATTGCCTTTTCCACAGCCGACCTCTCCCGTAGCTGTTCGTGAGGGTCCACAGATCCCCCTGCCCCAAGAAACAACATTTTGGGGACTACAGCAGGTGGGGGAAGGTAGAAAACTCCACTTTTGTTGAATACAAACTGTATATTGGTTTGTTGCATTTTTAACGGTTCATTCAAAGAGATCAGGGCAGCAGACATGGTTTTCCCCTCAAAACCATCCTTGCGAGGTAGATTAGGCTGATGGTGGGAGTGACTGACCCAAGGTCGCCTGGTGAATTTCATGGTGAGTCGGTATTTGAATGTGGTTCTCCACAAACGTAGTATGACATTCGAACCACTACACACTAATTCTCCAAGTATCTCTAGGTTCCAGTTTTAATCTATCTTGTGAACCACGTTACACGGTGCCCGTTCTTGTTTGGCTGATGAGTTTCTCTGGGATGGGATGTGTGGCTCTATTTATTGTCTCGAACCCCTCAACACCTTTTGATACATCAACTGTTATATCCTTCTCGGGTCTCCTGCAGAGCTAGGCCTAGTTTAGGAGGCACTAATATTTGTCCATTCTGGACTATAGATTCCAATGGGTGATCTTTTCCCAAGATCTTTTCCTAAAAATCCCTTCGGGATCCCATTTTTTCTCCCATGCTACATAATATCTGTTAGAGAAGTTTCTACTCCTGGACAAATCCTTAAAATCTGGTGCCAAGACCATGCTCACAATTCCATCTCAGATGGATGCATTTACCAGAAGGAAGGGCCTTTTCAGTGGCTGCCCCATCCCCGTGGAACTTGCAGCCTCGTGGTGTTTGGTTGTTCTCCTTGTTTGCTGCATTCTGGGCAGAGCTAAACATGGTGCTCTTTCACCAGGCATTTGTCCTCCAACATTAGATGAAAAGAAATGGGTTTGGTTTCTGTTACTTTTACTGCTGGCTGTGATTTTTATGGTGCTTTTTATTCTTGTTACTGTTTACATATATATTGCAAACCACCCTAAACTGTAAACAATAGCTACAATTTCAGTGACTTCATACTGTCTTCACGCTTCTTGTAAGAACATTATAATTCTCTTATATATATTTATATATTTTTATGCAACCTGGGCCTTAACTGAATTGGGTCTGCTGTTTTCCATGGGCTACACTGCCACCATGTGGTGACTAACTGAGAGGCTGGTGGTTCTGAAAACGCAAGGGTGGCATATTTTCCCGGGGGGGGGGGGGGGAGGGAGGGATGCATTCTCTGAATGCAACCCGTGGGGTCATCCACAGCCTCTCCCTACTCTACTTGGAATCACGAGGATCAGCGAAAGTAGAGATACTATTTTCCGTTTATAAAGCACCTTAGAACATTCCAAATGCTTCATATACCTCATTTTTCTTCCAATCCATACAACAGCCCTGTGAGGGAGGTTAATATTACTATATTCATGTTGGCATGTAGGAGGCTGACATAGAAAGCATGTGGTTTGCTGAAGCAGCCATGTGACTTCATGACTGAGCTTCTAATTGGCTGCTTCCTAATCTTTGAAACAGCCCTTAGCCTACTGTGCTACACCAGCTGTCTCTGTGAATGGTGTACTGACTGGTGATGTCACAAAGGCACGGAATCCAGAAAACCCAGCCAGTCTTCTAGGGCTTTCTCTTCTGTTGTTCCTCCAGAAGTAAGCATTATTAGGGAGAGGAGAGATTCTCTGTGATGGTGCGTCACAAGAGGATGAAAGTCTTTCCTTTTTGTTTGTCTCCCCTCTAAGTTTTTGATTGTTACTTCTCCTACCCAGATCAGCAAAGAAGATATTAAGAGGGCAGCACTCTATGGAACAGCTTGTACATAGATGCTGAAGGGTTGTTCTCTTGTACACGGGAATGACCAGTGCATATTGGTCGTGATTCTGCAAGCAAGTTTTCCTATGCTAAGGCAATTTCCAGAGCCTCATCTGGCCTTATCTATCTCTTCGTCTCTGAATTTTGCATTCCTGGAAACTTTCTCCCACAATTTTCCGAGTCTCTTTACCAACTGTGCCTGAAAATTGACTTACTAAGTTTAATGTTTGCATCTGGTTGAAAAGGGCACTGGACTGTCATGCCAAGCAAGTAACTTCCGGAATGAAAATGCAGGTATAAAAAGAGAGAGGCTAAGGGTGCTCTCTGGCTGTCTCTGTGGCATTTGTAACCATGCACAGTACTTCAGGTGCTGGACGAGAGAAAAAAAATCAGTGCTTTTAAAGTGAAATGTTATCTTCCCTCTCTGAAAGTAAAGGTTGTGAGCTGAACGGTTTCCCAGAGAATAAAGATGACACTCATCTGCCATAAAGTCTCAGCGAGGCTTATGCCAAATGCTTCGTTCAAGCACCACCTTTTAAGCATTTTGACAGATGGAAAGAGACTGTGCTTGAAGGTACTGGCCCTGGCAGTGCATTCGTAGGCCCGCTTCAAAGCTTTGCTTTGAATTGCTCAAAATTCCCTTTGTGATAAAGGGGAGTCCAGGTTTTCTTGGGAACACACTGGCAAAGTAATTACTGTGTCCTGAAGAGTTTAGTGTTACTGAAATGTTCTGTTGCTGTCAGATTGAGGAAAGAATATATGCCAAGAGAAATGGAGATGGCAGTGGTTTGGAGCACGGAAAAGTTGCTAGACACCAAGTAATCCTACCTGGTAAAGATTTTAACTTAAGGGTACCTTAGCTCGAGAGAGAGACTGCAAATTAGGCTTCCAGTTCATTGAGGACTTGTACTAAATCTTTAGGAGAATGGGCTGATTCACATTGGTATAAAAATACTATGGCCGTCTTAATTTCATTTATTGATTTATAATATTTCTACAGTGCTTCTTCAGAGTCCTGCCCAAGGCAGCTTACAGTTAAAATACTGTAACACTATAAAACAGCAAGCTATTAAAAACAAGCTTTTAGATATAAACAGGATAAAAGATAACCATAAAACAGACCTCAGAACAAAAGCAGACCATTTTTAAAAAGCTGGTAAGATAGCACCCTTAATTAAAAGTCAGGGTAAAAAAATGTCTTTTGGCCTGGCACTGAAAAGATAAAAAGAGCCAAGTGAAACTCAAGGGAAGGGAGGTTCCCAAGACAAGGTGCCAACACAGAAAATGCCCTGCCTCTAGTCACCACTCACTTCACCTCTGAAGGCAGGGGCTCAGAAAACAGGGCTTGAAAGGCAGATCTTAACTGGAAGTCTGATCGTCTTCAGTACTAATGATTATATATAGAACATGCAAGTGAATAAAAAGTCTTAAAAGACTTATATTAGGATGCTTTTTCTTCTGAATTAGTAGACATACAGTGCAATCCTAAGCAGAGTTACTCCAGTCTAAGCCCATTGATTTAAATGGCCTTAGACTGGAGTACCTGTTCAGGAGTGCACTAAATACTAAAATCAAGTTGGTGCTTCTGAAACAAATTAATCTGCCCCCTCCTCAATTGTCTAATATGATTCAGTTTGAATGCTTCTTTCCTTGCAGGCACCGAATGTGATTCAGTCTCAGTAGTTCTCTCCTGTCAGACACCAGATACGACAGTTTGAATACTTCTTGCCTGTCTGGTTCTTAATATGATTCAGTTTAGAGATGTGTGATAAAAATCATTTGGAACAGATTGTCTGCATTCTTGAACATGGTATGGAATCCTGTTCCCAGATCATAAGCCAGTGTCCACGTAACCCATCAGCCTCTTTTCCCACAGTGGCCAACAATACTCTTCCGTTTTATTGACCAAAAGAAAGTTAAGACAGCTACATACAAAGATAAGAAAATAAATATTTAAGCAAGCTATTTCTTGTCTCTGTTACAATATTTATCTGGGAAAATGGATTGCTATGTACAATCTATAAAATTGATAAGACTTGTAAACAAATGCCTTCTGTTGCATGTGTGTGTGTTATGTGCCGTCAAGTCACTCCGACCTATGAGAACTCTGAGAATGAAAGATCTCCAAAATGTCCTGTCATTGACAGATTTTCTCAGATCCTGCAAACCGGAGGATGTGGCTTCTTTTATTGAGTCAAGCCATCTCGTTTTAGGTCTTCCTCTTTTCCTACTGCCTTCTTCTTTCCTTAGCACTATTGACTTTTCCAGAGAATCTGGTCTCATGATGTGACCAAAGTACAATAGCCTCAGTTTTGTCATTTTAGCTTCTAGGGAGAATTCAGGCTTCATTTGATCTAGTACCCACTTATTTGACTTTTTGGCCATCCATGGTATCCACAAAACTCTCCTCCAGCACCACATTTCAAATGAATCAATTTTCTGTTGCATATCTCCCAAATTATTAGTAACTAGCCACTCTTCCTTAACTTTCTGAATGGCCCATGATAATGGCCCGTGATCTAACCAAAAGCATACGATATTGTGCAGTAATTTTATACACAAGTATGACATGCCAACTTGTTTTGATGCCAGCCTTCCAGAAATGGCTTGTTCCTATTTTTCCAGTTCTTGGCAATGAGCGGTCTTGCCACACTTAACGTATTGCTCACCCAAACCATATTTTTCTTTCCAATAACACACTGTAAAATCCTAACGAGAAGCAGGGCACAATTACGTTTTGGCTTACTGTTATTGATTTATTTAAAATATTCCCGTCCTGCCTGGATACCAGCTTGAGGTTAGCTTGCCACAAATTCAGAAGCTAAAATCACATTATCCCAGAGCAACACAATGCTTAAAAAAAATCAATCTAGATCTAAATTATAAAAAGGCAAAGCCGTGTGACTTAAAGTATTGTTGGGTTGGGTCTCATGACCTCCTAAATGACATATACAAAATATTAACCATACTGACACAAAGTTATTCCAGGGCACACCTTGAACATATACAAAGCTAGCAGAGAGCCTTTCCCCAAGCCCTGATTTCTCTGCTTCCTGGCTGCAGAGGTGAGGTGGACAGGTGAGTGAAAGGACTTTTCCAGCAGTGACGCCTCCTTGCCTTGTAATGCCTCCCCTCTTGAGGCTCACTTGATGTCTATTATCTTTCGGGGGTTAGGCCAAAATATTTCCTTTAACCCAGGCTTTTAACTGAAGGGTTTTTTTTAAAATGAGTTTTTATAGTCTGTTTCTATCTTGAGGACTTTGTTTTGTTTTGTGAGATGCCTCAGGCAGGTTGCTAGAGAGGCAGCATATAATTTAAAAAAAAAAACTAAAAAAATCAATACCTTTTCATCTCCTGTGTCAGTGCAAATGGTGGACTTGTCTGATGAGCAATACGGAGCCTTGGAAGCGATAGAAGAGACGTCTTGATCAGAAACCATTTGTAATTTAGGAGAGTAAATGTAGCGAGAACATCTGGTTGAACTTTGAGGAGAAAGCAAGCAGTCTGGTTTACAGCCCCTTGGGGAAATGGCGTACAGAATGCTGCTGAGAATCCTACTGTGTATACAAGAACCAGAACACATGGAAGCTCTGTTGGGGGTTATAATGACGAATAAAATTTGTATGGTCCTCTCCGCATCCTTTCTTGATCACTGGCAGATTTCGCAGTATCTGTTCCTTGGATCCCTCTCCCCACCATTGAACTACAGTCTA
This sequence comes from Eublepharis macularius, assembly GCF_028583425.1. Taxonomy (NCBI): domain Eukaryota; kingdom Metazoa; phylum Chordata; class Lepidosauria; order Squamata; family Eublepharidae; genus Eublepharis; species Eublepharis macularius. Next base: position 122,629,498 of record NC_072796.1, on the reverse strand, counting down.
CCAAGTCAAGCTTTCCAAAAGCACACTCCCAACAAAATGTTGTATCTCCTGTTTGAGTGGAGTTGCCAGGATTAAATCCTGTAGGAGGTGAGTTCAAATTCCAGCTCACCCATTTGCTTCCTGAGCGACTTTCTGCTTACATTTGCATTCTGCATTGGGGGGTGGGGGGCGGAAATGGAAACAATAAATCACTTAATTTATAAGGTGGTTGTGAGGATGAGTTAAAGCGGCCTGCTTGCATTTCTCCTTAAAGATAGTGGGTCTAGATATGGCTGACTTATGCTCTCATTTATTTCTTGTTACTGATTGGCATTCTCCGCACTTTTAGAGGGCTAACCAAACAGGCAGAAGAGTTGGAAGATTTTTCAACAGTTTATTCTAGATTTCTTTTATGACTTATCCGGAAATGAGTGGCCCAAAAGGATGGGGTGTTGTGTAGGGCAACAGTGGGGTGTTGCTCCACCTATTGGCTGAATTGTATGATTTCAGGGACGTGAACTAGAACTAAGGAACTTATAGGCTGCCTGCCTGGATAGGTGGTGGGTCCACAGCATCTCCTTGTTTTTGTGTTTCCAAACTATCTGTAAACTTAAACTTCAGGGTAGTTATTTTTCCTGTTTCAGAATTACTGGAGACTGAAGACTCTTCCTCCTAAAATAATCTGTCCCTTTGTGCCTATGCTATTATAATAAATAATTCTAAACCAACGGAATGCGTCGGGTTTCTCTAAAGAAACATAATTATTTTTAAATGACAAACTGGACCCTTTGTTGATAAATGTTTCATATCCTGGCTGCTATGCCTGGATAACTCGTGTAAATAATGTATTAGCTCGCAAATGGACTTAGCACATTCTAGCACACACTGCCCAGTGCGGAAAGAATGCTAAAAGGGAAATGGATCGATCCTGCAAGGTGCCAAGGCACCTTCAGTCCTGAAGGAAGCCAGTGGGGGACAGAGGAAAGTGGTGTTTCAGCATTTTCCTATCCTAAATAGTTGATCAGCCAAACATTCAGGATGAAGACATGGTTATCAGCAATTTGTGAGTATATGTTTTGCCACATGGCGCTGGAAGGACAGTTAAGCATTGCCTGAACAAAATGGTTCACAGCTTTCCTCCCAGGAGGTGTGAAGTGCTGTTTTTCCTTGATCAAACTTAGTTTCATAGCATTAATATAAGGAAAAGACCCTCAGTGGTTAGAAAGAATCCCCCGGCATCCTTATTTGACATTGCCTGTTTCTTCCAATATGATCTGTGCAGGCTCCTGGAACTGCCAAGTTTAGAAAACGAGAGTTTTGTGTGGAGCTGTGCTCTACGTTTGCTCAAGATCTGACTATTTTTCATATTTCCATATGCTTAGGCTCTGACTTAGTTCTCCATCCTCAGTGCAGGGATAATAATAATGCCTTGCCGAGGCATTGTAAGGAGAATGCTTCTGAAACGTTTTTGAACATTTGCAATATTTTGCTAGAGTTGTCACACAGTGGGGTTGTTTGCTTTGTATGCACTTGTGCAATACAGCTTTTCTCCCTTTGTGGTGCAGTGTGGTCTGGATTATATAGGATGATGTGTGTTTGGATGACCTGACATTGTACCGAGGGGTTAGGCAATGGTGACCTTTTAATGGCTTCTGTGATCTGTAGAGTAGCTTTTCTCTGGTTGAGTCTAAGATGGAGTACAGCTCCCTACTTATGACCACACATGCAATCCACCTTTTCTTAAAACCTATTCAGAGGTTACAACCTATTCAGAGGACTACAAAGCTGATAAACTTTCAAAACATGAAGATTTTTTAAGGGAAGGTTAGGTTTCTAGCCCACTTGATTCCAGCAAATCAAAATAGAGAAGATTCTCTGAATTGTGATTAGGAGGAGTTCATAATTGGAGTCTCTCCTCCTTTCCCTTCCAGACTTCCCCTCTTAAATAGAAGTACCTTTTCCTTTGGCATCCTAAGTGGATCCAAATGAACAGATATGAGAACAGAATTATAGGAACAGGACATGTTTAGAATCCACTCAGGAGTATTCTGTGCGGACAAAAATAAAGAGTTTCCAGAATCTTTAAAAAAGATTTTAACCTCCTCCAAGAGGTTATATTTTTATGTATAACTGAGAAGTCCCCTGAGTACAGAGTGGCTTTTGCTATCCTCACAGGAGCCTGGCAGTTTTTCATTAGGGTGATTATTATTTGTCTATATAACGTCATCAGTGTGCATGACGGACTTGCGAGACATTGGTTGAAATATTCTAACTGTAGATGTCAGGCTACCATCTTGAAATACAGGGACATCCTCTCTCTCCCCCTCCCTTCTCTCCTTCTCTCCTAAGAAATTCATATGTTGGAAGGGGAATTACCCCAGACTCAGGGCTTGATCCAGATTAAATTTTCAGTCAGTGGAACCGAAATTTCCTGTCCCTTCCCTCCCATTGCATTCCACTGATCTCTACAAAATGCTGCTTGTGGAGAGCAGGGGACCCTGAGGAACAACATGTAAGGAGAGCTCGAGAGCTAAACTACAAGAGACTGATTACACGAGGACGTGCATGTGAAGTGAATCGCAATGTTAGCCGGGAAGCTGAGTTTTAAAAGAGATCAGAAGACGCTGTCAATTTCCCCTCTCTACAGAGCCAGCAAAGATGGCTCCTCAGAGGGTTTGTTTATTTCCTCTTCGCCTCCTAGGAGAGGAGATGAACTGAGAGAGCCTTTGGGAGGCAAAGAGGAAATTAGCAAACCCTCTGAGGAGGGATCTTTGCTGGCTCTGTAGAGAAGGGAAATTGATAAAGCCTTCTGATCTCTTTTAAAACTCAGCTTCCCAACTAACATTGTGACTCCCTTCATGTGTGTGTCCTCATGTAATTCGTCTCTTGCAGCTTAGCTCATAGTGGGAAAGAGCAGTCATTGGAAATAATCTGGATCCCACACTCATTCCAGGTACTCTGTTCCTTCCCAACAAATCATCTCTATATTGATAGCACCATCAATGAGTAAGGGAGGATAGAAACAGAAGCCCAGATCCCAAGACTAAGAGCGGGACCACAAGTGACGCCTGACACAGGTTGGACACTAGTCAGCTTCCCTCAAGTTTTGATGGGAAATGTAGGCATCCTGGTCTTGCAGCTTGGCTCTCTGACTGCTGTCCAATGGACTTTTCAGCTGTCACTTGTCCAACATTCCACCAAGCTGCCTACATTTCCCATCAAAACTTGAGGGAAGCTGGCAAGTGTCCAACCTGTGTCAGGCGTCACTTGTGGTCCCGCTCTAAATTGTCTTCTGTTGTCTTTTCTGTAGAGAAGATTGAACGAAATGATGTGCATCTATTTCACCATATGCGGAACATAAGTTAAGCAACTCCCTCTCTTATTTTCCAGTAGGAAAGAAAAGAAGCAGGTGACTTAGAAGGGGCAACTCTACTTAGGGACCGTGTTATAAACTTCATTCTTCCTGGGACACAGCAAGAAGGGAATTAAGGCTTTCCTTTTCCACAGTTTTCTTGTGGGTATCAGTTTTTCTTAAAACCAGACAGTCTTTGTCAAAACAGTAAGGGATATCCTATCACAGGTGATAGGATGGAAGTAATAAAGAATCTCTTTGCTTCCATTGGACGGGTATTTCATATACATAGCACTGCTTTTTCTTGATCTGTATCTCCTTTTGTGTTGTTGTCGTTCCTCCAAGGAGCTCATAGTGGCATACGTGATCCCCCCCCCCCCCCCGCCATTGTATTGTCACAGAAACCCTGTGCAGTGGATTAGTCTGGGAGAGAATACAACCGGCCCCAACATCACCCAGTAAGTTCTGTACAGCGCATCCTGACAGTGGAGCCCAGCACAAAACATTAGCTTTAGCACAACAGTCGTTTCAACAGTGTTTTATATGGGTTAGAGAATTATGGCTTAAGACCCCATCACCTTTCACATTGGAAATAAACCTAGACATGTTTGGTAAACCTATCATATATATCTCCCAAAGATGGTCTGCATGGATTTATACTAAATAGCGCTTGTATATCCATTGAAGATGCCTCTGTCTATGAAATCATTAAGCATATTCACTAAATAGAAACCAGGTTTGACTTTAATGGCCTCTATATCGGAGTATTTTTATGTATAGCGTAGCCCTTCCTGGTGAGCAACTAAGCAGCTATTACAGGCCGTAAATATGATTTAAAATACCTTAGTTAGTGCCCATCTGCACAATGACATTAAAGTCTTGGGACAGGAGCTCCATGCTGTCTTCTCTCTCTTTCTCTTTGAACTCAGCTTTCACAGAAGGAGGGCGATGATGTGACCAAAATATGTTTCCTAGAGATTATTTCCAAGCAAGAAAAATCCAAGTTCTTATGTTATCTTAGCAGCATAGTTGACCTTCCATCTATCTGCTGCCCCCATCTGTCCGGTTACTTAAAAAAATAAGAAACAGTTGGAAAATATGTCAATATTGCACTGTCTCTCCTGTGTGAGTTGGCAGGGTTGATACGGTATATAACCATGTTGTATGCTCCTCCCATGTTTTTTCCCCAATCCTGGCAAAGCAGCTTGGAATACAACCGAGCCCACATAGCAAGCATGCCCCTAAAGCAAGGGTTCCCAACCTTTTTGAGCCTGCGGGTGCCTTTGGAATTTTGACACAACATGGTGAGCGCAGCCACAAAATGGCTGCCATAAATTGGCTGCCGCAGAAGGCAGAGCCAGTCACAAAATGGTTGCTGCAGCTTATCTTCAGTAACACAGTGAAGATCATTGCCTTGTGGTGGCAGCTACTTACAAAGAATGTTTTTAAAACTCTGCACAGACAAATTTTCAGTGGCCCGTCAGAAGCCTTGCTGAGCAAAACCACCGCCTAGTACTGTAGGGTTGCCATGTTCTGGGGGACCAATCTGGGGCAAGAGGGAATCACATGGAGGGACACTTCACACATGCATGCTCTGGCCCCAAACACTAAATAGGGGGCCTATTTTCACTCAATCAGCCCCCAGCACAACCAATTACTTCCCCATTACTCCAGGAATGACGTCATTCCTAGTGTGACAAGGGCACGTGCAGGGGTGCTATGAAGACCCCCCCCATTCCCACATTTTTTGTTCCCCCTGCTAGCTAGGTGAGAGACAGCTGGGGGTGCAGGATTCCCTGCCCTCTCTGAGGGACTGGCAAGCTTATAGTCTTGCCCACTGTCTAAAAACTCTTGATGAGCACCAGCGAAAGTGTTGGTGGGTGCTCCACATTGGGGAACCTTGCTTTAAAGTAATATAACCAACCAGAAGTCACACTAGTTTCAAGCGTAATGACTGAGGTGCCTTCTCACATCATCCTTGTGGTGCAAGAGCCATGCACTGTAGCTCCTTCCACAGCTGTGAAGATAATAGTCTGCTAACAGAAGGAAGGAGATAGTTTTATGAATTCTTCCCTCCCACTGCAGACCCCTAGTAAGCCTCTCATACTATTTCTTAGGGTCCCCTGACCCCTGAGGTCAGCAGGAGTGAGGAAAGCAAGAAAATCCTGGATCCAACTCAATGTTAGAGGCCTTATGGGAGAAGTTACATTTCTTCTCAGTGCAGATGTACAGGGTTTTGTTTATACCATGATGACCATCTCAAAACTCCATGACCACATGAGAGCCAGCCAAGACTCTCGGAACACATTCAGCCTCAAAAGCCATCTCTGCCCAGTCAACTAGGTCACATAAAATAGCTAAACCTTCATGCAGAGTTCTTTGGCCCTTCCAAAGGCATATATATTTTCTGGTGCCATGAATTCTAAAGCCTTTTAAACGGGTCCCTTTCCCAGCTTGATGCGGAGGACCACAGGGAAAATACCATTGCACCATTTTAGCCATTAAAATGTCCACATTTTCAATTTCATTTTTTAAAAAAAGAAATAGTGTGTTTGGCAAACAGAGCGTGGCTGCGTTGCCTTTAGTACCTCTATGATTACCCGTATTTCTGTACTACCACATCACTGACACCCTTGCCAATTTTGGATGCCTGTATCAAGGGTACTGTGGCTGGCTGGTCCAACGTTAATGAACCAGCCTGAATGAAATACTCCGATGGCTGCCTCTCGGCACTTGGCGCGCACAAAAAAAATCCTTTTTATGTTGGCTTCAAGGTCGTCAGATATCATTATAGCCGAGTATTAAAAATTTCAAAGAAAGGAGGCAGTGTGTTTGATTTATAGAATAATTATCTTGCTTTAGCTCTAAACCTGGCTTTGGCGATGGTTCTGCAAGCACTCGAAAATTAAATCCATTTTTTATGGCACTACAAGGTATTCTCTCACAGCAAATGATAATTAAACACCTGTGAAATCAATTAGCCCTTTAAGCAGGGGGAAAAAGTTTTCCAATTATGATTTTTGAACCTTCCAAACTCTCCCCACTTCCTTAATTTTGAAACCAGTTTTAGGGCGAAGGGTAGCTTGAAATTCCTTCCCAATTGCCTAGGGAGAGGTGGGTCTGTAAGGCTATCCGTGCACTGCCCTAAACCTTAATCCAGACCCAGTCAATTTAATGGCTGTGGCTCTTGTCCAAGTAGGCTGTGTTAGAGCTCCCTGCTAGACAACTGTCTCCTTGACACACAGCTGAGTTGTTGCGGTTCCTACTAAAGCTGTTACTTCGTGTGCTGGATGCCAAGTTTTACTTGACAGCTTATTTTAAAAGCCAAGGTACCTTAATGGCAAGCAGTCAGCGAGGCATTCTATGGAACAGCACAAGGGGGATTCTCTTTGGGTTCGTGGTCTCTTTTTCTCTCCCCGGTTGTTCTCTGAACTATCAGTATTAAGAATTCATGCACCACAAACTGGCTGATTGGTTAAGAGCTGAACTTAATGCTGTTGGAAGGCCTCAGGAAAGAATTCTGCCGTTTTGTGCCCTGCAGCGTCATATGTGTTTAACTTTTGTTATTGCGACACACTTTTAACTGTTCCAGATACTCCATTTTGGAAGATCATATGTATTTTTTTCCCTGTGGAGTTTACAGATGCAGGAAAGGGGTGCTGGAAATGCTCGGCTGTTTGCCACGAAAGCTTTTGGCCTGAGCAAGGGGGCGAGGGGAACTACCCCTTTTTGAATCTGAGTTTGATATCTTTAGAAATGCGAGTTCCTAGTGCTGTGGTAGAGGGCTTGGTGGCAGTAGTGAGTTACTTCATACCCCTAAGTAAATATGGTGCTTCCCATCCTCTTGGAAGGAGCACTCCTACGGCAAGCGCGACAACGTCCCTTCAGGAAGTTATGTCATCACACGCCCCCACCCAGGAGCATGCGTGCTGTGTGTGTTCCCAAGGTGCCTGCTGGTCACAGGTGGTCTCCGCAGGTGGCCTAAAACTTCCCATTGGTTGCCAGTGACGGGTGAGCAAGAAGGTAAACTGCTGGGAGATTGCCCGCCACCAGCGGGCACCTGGGATCCCTACAACTTGGGCAACCATTTTGGGGTGGTGTGGCACTCATCACCCTTTCTCAAAATTCCAAAGGTGCCCAAAGGCACAAAAAGGTTGGGAACCCCTGTCCTACTCTGACACTCTAACCACTACACCACACTGACTGTCATTCTTCCCAGTCTTGTTACCCAAGATCCTTTAACTGGACCCGCCAAAGGTTGAACCTGAGTCCATCTGCATATAATGCAGGTACTCTGCTGCTGTGCCACAATCCCCTCTAGCCCAAATTGTCCCTCTTCACTGAAATGATATAGAGACAAACTTTTGCTTTGAAAGCTGTGGATCCAGTTAGACTTGTTCACTGTCTAGACTGAAAGAATGAGGGTGTTTTGTTTTTTTAAAGAAAGTGGCACGAAAAGGATCAATGCTAAAATTAGCAGGGGGCTGAGTCACAGTAATTATTAGTTAAAAATATGTTTCCCAGGGTAGATTATAATCTCTTCAATGTAGTGACAAGGGGGAAATCCTTAAATGCTGAGGAAGAATGTGTGGTATGGCTAATTAATTGGTGCAGAGCTCTTGCTGTCTGCTGCTTTCTGCTAGCTGGGATAATGGCGAACGAGGAATTCAGAGCAGCTGCTTAATCCGAGCATTGATTGACGGGGCCAGTACATTTTTTAAAATAAATCTAAAGGCAGCATGTTAGATCCAGAAGTTGAAATTACAGGAACATTCTGCATTCTGATAATTGCCGACACTGCACTTTGGTGTTTACATCTGCGTGATAGATGAGGTCGTGTATGTTTTCTCAGCTACGGGTGGTAGAAAGGAGGGATATTTCAATTAAAGTGTGAATAAATTAGAATTGATTACAAATAGGGCCATTTGTTTATACTGCCTAAAAAGGTATTAGCTGAAAGCATGCACCACTTAATCATCATGGAAGGGTGCCTGGAAGCTAATGAAATGTGTGACAGATCTTTGTGGTATGACGTGAGGGGGCACGCTCGCTTCCCTCAACCCCAGCTGCATTTGTGAAATCTTTGACAAAGGGCCTTCAGGGCTTCTCATCTGCCCTCTGCTAAGTATATCCCTGCAGGATTAATGTCCTTGCAGTGCAGTCCTAAACATGCTTTCCTAGGAGACCGGAGTAGGATTCTGAGTAGACCTGCTTTGGTACCATTTGACTACTAGTGTGGCAAGTTGAGATGAGAGAGATGAGGCCTACTTGGGAAATTAAAGCCTGAATCGATGTTGGCTTTTAAGGTATGAATTCCAGTTCTCAAGAAACAAAAATGTGCAGTGCTCAGGTTGATTCTGTGATTAGGTACAAACTGGTCCATACCAACAACCTGGACACATTTCCCTGTTCATAGCTTCATTCGATCGTATGCAGTAAGGATTCTGCTCAGTGTGTTTCAAATTTTCAGTGAATTTTTCATGATTATTGAAGCCTAACAACTGTTGAATAATAATGTTTTACAACCTTGTACCCAAAAATCTTGAGGTAGAAATGACAATGGAATTTTTTTTTAATGCTAGCCCAATGAACTCTTTTAAGAGTTGAAGTACACTTGTTTATACATAAATCGATGACTCACAGATAAATGGGTCTTTGTTGATAAGTATTGTAGGTTAGGTTATTGGGTAGTATCTGGTATCTTATGTTTAATAATGATACCACATCAAAATTGGATAACGCTGCTGTAGAACGTTTCCCTGTCATACAAAAAAGCCACACAAGGTAGATAATTCCATGATTTTGACAAGATATAATCATCCAGTGACACCTCACACTGAATGTCAACTCTCATGAGCTAGCTATGAGACAAAATGCCCCTGTAGAGGAGAGATCATTGACAAAGAGAAAAGAGGAGAGCTATTTGTGGATCTTTGCTGAAAATTTGTATTTGTCTTACTAGTTCCCTCTGTTAAAATCAGAACTAGTTTTTGTATGTTTAATGTTTCTGGTCTTTGACCGTAATAAATGATTGATTAAACTGTGGGTTTGGTGGAAATGAATTGGTGCTTCACTTCATGCCAATGAAGATACTAGAGAGTACAGGAAGAATTTGTGATTTCTCTAGCAAGAGTGTACCCTTTCCTAATGAGACCTACCGTCATAATTTGGAAAATTGTGTCCTGAGGCATAGGTCCCCAAATAGTAAGGCGACAACTAATGATGCTTAATCTTTGTTCAGGACCAATCTCTCAGTCTCACATTGCTACTGAGAAGTCACTTAATTGCCTGCAACATGTTAATATCTATTGCCAGTAACTAAGGGCTTATTTACATGATTAGTGCAGAGCACTCATCGATCCTGACCTACCAAATACCAAAATAAAAAATATAATGTAAACAAACACAACCACCCAAAAGAGACTAAACATCACCAAAAAAAGCCCAGTGGGACAGTCAGCTTTTGTGTAGATTATCGCAAGTTCAACTCTGTAACCCAGCCTGATGCCTACTCCATGCCACCAATTAATACTGTGTTAGACCACTTGGCAAGGGCAAAGTTTGTCATTAGCACCTTTCATCTGTCTCAGGGTTACTGGCAAATCCAGTTAACTGCTGAGGACTAGGCCAAATCTGCTTTTGATATACACTTGAGGTTGTATGAATTTAACATGATGCCTTTCGGTCTCTGGAATGCACCCATGACCTCCCAAAGGTTGATGAACATTTCACTCGAAAGGTGCCAGGCCTTTGCACCAGCGTTCCTAGATGACCTAGCTGTGTTCTCTAACTCTTAATCATTGGCAGAGTCTTGAAGCACCTGAAAATTTATGGACTCAATCTGAAAGCCCATAAGTAACAGGTTGAGCAGTCGGAGGTTGTGTATTCAGGGTTAAAGGCATAGAGTTTCCAGTGATTCCTAGAGCTATTGCCAGTCTTTGGCAGGTAGAATCCCCCAGTTCTCCACAGCAAACACGCAGATGCATTGGCTGAAGTAACTTTATTAGAGATTCAGCAAGTTCAAGGTGCTCAGACAAGTGCATTGGCAGAAGTGATGTAACTGGGGTCGGTGATGTTAGTTATAGGGAATGTTCCCACCATCAGAATAAGGGCCGTTACAGTTTTTGAACATGAAATAGCCAGGAGGGTTGCCAGGGAAGAGCTAGGTTTAGACTAGACAGAACAAAGAATGAAATCATCTCAGTTCCCAAGAAAGATACATTTTGAGCTGGCCGCAAGCAGCCTTCAAGGACACTTCTGGAAGTAGTGGGGAAAGAGAAAGTAAATACTTGAGAGAGAACCTGTTGCCTCAATAAGAAACTTCTCATGCCCTCAGAGGACCAGTACAGAACACAGAATACATTCATGGCAGATATGTAGACAGGCATATATGACAGCTATCTAATGTCATCTTTTTCCCAGAAGTGACTTAGCGACATCAGCGATGTCATATGCCTCCTCTCCTGTCCTCACCCCTAGATGCATTGGAAGCTACTGGGGTGTTCCATCCTGTAGGTTAAGGGCCAAAAATCCTTTAGCTCTTGCCCTTCACTTGCACATCTGGCCACACCTAGGCTTTAAGCACCTTCCACAAGAAGGAAACAAAAGCTTGGTCTGGGATCTTATGCAGCGGGCAGCTCTCTTCCCACAATTCTGCATCCTTGCTCTTTGATGAACACCTAAAGAATATAATGTGTGAAGAGGCCCTCATGATCGTGCTTCTGTTTGCGGTCACTACAGCAGGATAGAAACCATTTTGAGGCCCTGACCTACTATACAGGATTCTGGGAACTGAAATTACCATGCAGCAAATTTTCTGCTTGTATTCAGCTAAAGCGCAGTGTTCTTCAGCATAAAAATTATAGGTAATGGGCATATTTCACAAAATTGCTCATCGGCATTTAGATTTTTCAGCTAGGTGTAATAGAACTGTGATGTGTGGGATGTGTTTGAATCTTTCCTTCAACAGACAAAACATCTCTGTCCAAATGGAGCCTCTTGGATGCTTGTTATCCCACAATCTGTTTCATGGCTGGCTTACACTAGGTGTTAATGTGTGTTTCTTTTACTGTGTTAAGAAGCTGTGATTCAAAGTTCTACAAAGGGACCCTGGCGAAAGGTTGCCACTTACATAACCACTTCACGCATATGAGTAGTTTTCTGCCGACTCGTGGGGATGTGTGTCACCGCTCTTCCATTGTGCTAGCCACATTCTGAAAATTAAATTTTCTGAGTCCACTTATTGCTACCATTTGTTATCCTTTGTCTCTTTATGAAAGTCCATGTGTGGGAGTGAGCGCTCTCAAGGCCCAAAGGCAAGAACATTCCAGATTTTTTGGAAAGGTGTCCAGTCCATGTGCCTCAATGTATGAGCATCTTTCTGTTCTACCACCCCAATGTGTTACCTTCTCCTTAGAAGAGAGTGACTGAGGTCTGTCCCAAACTGGTTGAGAGAGCCAGTTTAGTGTAGTGGCTAAGAGCAGCAGGACTCTAATCTGGAGAACCAGGTTTGATTCCCCACTCCTCTGCTTGAAGCCAGCAGGGTGACTTTGGGTCAGTCACAGCTTCTCAGAGCTCTCTCAGCCCCACCCACCTCACAGGGTGTTTTGTTGTGGGGTAATAATGACATACTTTGTAAACCACTCTGAGTGGGCATTAAGTTGTCCTGATGAGCGGTATACAAGTAAAATATTGTTGTTAACTAGCTTTCATCTCTAAACGGAGCTTGTGAGATAGTTGTCTAGATTTCATTTGGATCTGCCTAGTGTCAGTTCCCAGTTTTTAGGGGGAAATATCCATTACGTTATGTTCCATTACATTTATATTTCAGCCTTCCTTCAAGAACTCAGGGAGTTGTAACTAGTTCCTCTTCTTTATTCTCACAACACACCTGTGAAGGAGGTTAGCCTAAAAAGAGTGTGACTTCTCCAAGGTTAACCAGTGAGCTTCATGGCTGAGTTAGGATTCGAACCTGGGTCTCACAGTCCTAGTCCACCACACTAACCATTATCCCACACTGGGTTTAGGCAGGTCATCCACCGTAAATCCTTTTAACATGCGGACTAAGAATTCTCTCAAGTCGATGCTGATCTTCTTGGATGCTACATCTAAAGTGGGAATAGTGGGCTGGTGAGTTGCCAATCTTTGGGTTCTGGCAAATGCCCTCTGTGTCATTCCTAGTGCCTGCGTGGGGTGCCTCCACGGTGGGCATTTGTTTGTGGCATAGGAGTCACTAGAAAGGGAAGTACTTACACACACAGGTAGCCTTTGTTAGCCTGGTGAAATATCATATTATAGGGAGATGTGCAGTGTCTGATTGCCACATGGTGAAACCATGCTTAGCAACAGAGCTTTCATCCTGTATGTCCGCATAGGACATCATCATCTAGCCAATCATGTTCAGTGGTGCTTGTGGCATTAGGGTGGTCAACAGGTAAATGTAATGACTGGGCCATTTAGAAACAAGAGAACTCAGGATAGGGCTGTTTCTCTTCCCAAAGCCGCCAGACTTCAGCCAGCAAAATGGTAGAATTGGTGCGTCTCCAATGGCTCACATTTGTTGTGTATTGACTGTTCTACCTCAAAGCCAGCTAAGAAGCAAAATTTTAAGAAATACCTTTTATGAAGACTGACCATAATAAAACAAAATATGCAAGCTTTTGAGTTCTCCAGGACTCTTCATCAGGCTGTATTTTTTTTAAAAGAGAGGAGAGTTGGGAGAGTCTTTAAGGCCAGTTATCTGCATCCTGTGTGGAATGCCAAGCAGGGTTGATTTGTGTTTTTATTTTTGCTTTGAGCTTCGGTCTAACAAATAGTTTGGTTTTATGGCTTAAGTGTGTGAAATATGGGTTTCCCTTGGGTTAACCAACTGTTTTGTTTTCTTGTTTTTGGACTAGTCAAATGGCAGAAGATATAAAATGAAATTAGCATCTTGATGCCCTTTCATAAACCAGATTAGACCAAAAGTGGTCTCAGTTTTCAGCATTAACAGGTGTCTTAATCAATTCGAAGAAGAGCTTCCTTCCTCTGGGGCACAAACATACATTGTTTGACCTGCATGGAAAATAATTGATTCAGATGCGGGGGTGGGAGGGACCCTCACCATGAATTAACTTTGGCTTGTGGTAGAACTGTATTTGCAAACTTTAAAGCTCTCTGTGTCTCTTTAATGTTTCTGGTGAAATATACAAACATGGTTGGACGTTTGCCTGATTAAAGCAGATTTCAGATTTTCTTTTTTTTCCTTTTGCATAAGGTCTACTCAATTAGTCTCTTAAGCCCAGTGACATATAATTTGATTAAAATGTCTCCAAGTCTTTTATCTTTTACCTACGTATCTTGATTGTAATCTAAAAGCAGTCTCCGTTGTGCCTTGTTCTTCTTCCAAGTCTAATATAATGAACTAATCCATTTCTCCAGGAAGGTTACTAACTGTCTGTCTTCTGTTCCTTCAGGGACATTTCTTACGAAAGATATTGTAAAGGTTCAAGGTTGATTAATAAAATCTGAATGCATCTTATTAACAACCTGATATCAGCTCTTTCTTGAGCGGGGTGTGGGGATTCCCAGTTTTTAATTGATATAATTAACCTGTAGAATTCTTTTGACAAAATATGTTGCAAAGTCGGCAGATATAAAAGTTGCTTTTAAAAAGAGATGGGGTATATATGCAGAAGTTCGAGCTAGCTGTTGGCTGATTCAGGAGAGACAGACCCATCGGATTTCAAGGGGAACTGGGACATGAAGCAATGTTGTCATTTCCTGCCTTCTTAGGGGCCCCTCGTGTAAGGAGTGAGGATAGATTATTCCTGTCCATTCTCTGCACATCACAAATTATTTTGTGAATGTATTCTGGATAAAGCAAAACCCCACCTTCCTTTCATTGCAGATTAGGGTTGCCAGCTCCAGGTTGAGAAATGCCTGGAGATTTGGGGGGCCTGAGAAAGATGGGGTTTAGGGAGGGGAGAGGTCTCAGCTGCATATAATACCATAGATTCCACCTTTTTTTTCTCCAGGGGAACTGATCTCTATGGCCTGGAGATCAGTTGTAATTCCAGATCTCCAGCCACCACCTGGAGAGGCAACTCTATCTCAGATGCCCCAAATAAAATAAGATTGAACTCTGCCATCTCACCATCTGGCACCTTTTTCTTTTTTAGAAGCAAAAAATGAGATATGGTTTAAGATGCCCCTTCAGATTTCCAGCAGTCTGCTGAGCCGCAAATCAGATATTATCTCATGGCAGCGCAGGCAGAGATCTTCCTATCCTTGAAATCCTTCTGCCTAGAGACTGAACCTAGGGCAGTAACCATGTAGGACTGCCCTTAGGTAGAAAAGCCAGAGAGATAGTGATTTAAATGTGCCATACCACTGAGGTATGGGAGCTTTCCCATGGTCTGCTGGCAGAATTGGAGGCTTCACTTTTCCTCATGGTCAGATGAGGCCTGGCTATTACCATTCATGAGAACTAGAAGACATGCCCTTTATGTTTTGAGACTACTTCCTGAGTAAGGATTTTTTATCCTTCGTGTGCTCCAGGAAATTCAGGACAACCTACCTGGTTCTTCCCTCGTCCATTTTATCCTCAAAAGAATCCTTGGAAGTAGATTAGGCTGAGACAGAGTGACTAGCCCAAAGCATCTTGTCTGAGCAGGGGTCTCAACCAGGGCTAGCCAACCACTTGGGCCCCTGTACCGCCCTGGTTCATCAACTCATCCTTCTCTTCATGGCTCTATTCGCCACATCTCTGGCTCTCCATTGTCAGGTGGAATGTAGAGATGACCCAGCATTATATTCTTAGGTTCAGTGACAAAACAGTAATACAAAAATGTTCCCTTTAAAAAAAATTTCGCTGTTTTCACATTTCCTCCTACTGTTTTTTGTTTTTTAACTGATCAAATTTCCTCCTGTAAAGCTGACATTTTGTGGAGTTTGTAACTGTCCAGAACGTTAACTAGGTTTTACATTTTTAGCACGCTAATGATGAGGAATATAGGACTGGCATATATTAGCCCTAAAGGGGAAATCTATTTTGAGTGCGTGTGTTAAGCTTTGCTGTTGTGTGACATATGCTGAAAAAGACAGAACCTGGTGAATAAAAAAGGGGAACATTTCAGAAGTAGCAGCTTTTTTGTACCTCTCCCCCCCCCCATTAGTTCTCCTCCCTTCTCATTAACTGCATCATACAAGTAGTTGAATTGTAAAGAAAACCAGTTGTCTGTATAGAGGAAACAAACTTGCTGCTTTTAAGCTTTAAAACAATGTAGTTAGTATATAAGAGCACAAAAGTGCAGGATGTGCTAGTGCGAAGATAATTTAGCTTCTTGAAAATCTTGGCTTTCACTTAAACAAGTTCATAGTCCCTCTAAAGACATGCTTGATATTGTGTGGTCCATGCCTGTTGACACCCCAGAAGCCGATGATCTCTGAAGATGGGGAGGCAGATGTTGGGTGCTCTCTCAAGTTTATTAAGTTCCTATTGGTACCGAATACGGATTGGCTAGCTACAGAACTGTATTTTATTTATTGGGAAGTAAAAATGGCACAATTTGTAAGCCTGGTAAAACAGAATAGCAGGATATTAGTCCAGTGGCGACTTAGAGATCAACATGACTTTCAGAGTGTAAGTTTTGAGAGTGAGAGCTCCCTTCTTCAGACACGAGTAGACACCTAACTAGACTAGTAGACACCTCATGAAACAGAATGGCATTATACTTGTTAACAAGGTAGGGACCAGTGAAAAATCTCTTTGGTCTCCAAGCTGTAGTAGTAGCCACTGATAGACCTGTCCTCCTTTTAAAGCTGCCTGTGCCTATGGCTGTCACTACATCCTCGGGGAAAGAATTCCACATTTTAATCACTTGTGTAAATAAGTATTTCCTAAAGAGCAACCTGAATCCATTGCCTATCAACTTAATTGGAATGAATGAACATGCTCAGTTATCGTTGGACTAGGGGTGGGAAATCGGTTTTAAATGTTTTTGGTTTTGCATAGGCAGTTGTTTATCATGGCTGTGCCATAAAAAGCTTCATTTGCTGATTTCTACAGATCAGGCTGTTATCAAAGGACACAGCCTTCAACTGTTGGGCCACAAGGCCCTGTAGAACGGGCATTGCTTTATGCTTTTTGGCAGATCCATGCAGTTAGTGCAATGAGTAGACAGCCAGAGCCCCACGTATAGGGCTGACAGTCTCCCAGTGGGGGCGAGGGATCCCCCCTTCCAGCCTCCGCCCACTACTACCATTCACCTGGCTGAGGAGGGGGGTAAAAGCATGGATGGCCCAGGAGGCACAATACCTCCTAAGTAAGCCCGTAGCATGCCTGCGCCCGTCGGGGTGTGACAACATCACTTCCAGAACTGATACCATTGTGCTATCCACAGGAATGCTCCTGCACTTCACTTGGGGTCAATTTGGAAGCATGTGAGGCAGATCTTCCCGGTAAGTGCCGGGTCCCCCCCAACAAGGAGGGTAACTGGGCCTAGCAACCCTACCCACATATCTTGCTTCTTTCAGAGGAGAAGCAGGAAGGCAAGGCAAGTTCATACAGTGATGGAGAAGATTACTCTGACAGTGGATTTGGTCTTCATTATAGTATACCTCCTGATGTTCATCTTGTATTTCCTATCCTTAACTCTCTTGGTCTCTTTGGTCCTGTCTTCGACTCCGGTGAGGTCATAACTGTGTCTTCTTTTCCTGTCATATGACTGTGATATCACATGACTTCTTGTCATCTGTCTGCAGCACACTTGTGCCCGTGCTAAGTAGGTCCCAGACCTAGAAAGATTGAAGGCCTCTAGTTAAAGACATAGGCAAAAGTTAGGTAGCCAGTCTCCAGGTGGGGCCTGGATTTCACCCAGAATTACAATTCCTTTCTAGACTACAGAGATAAATTCCCTTAAAGGAAATGGCAGCTTCAGAGGGTCTACATCTGCAGAGCTTTCTACTGTCTCCAAATAGTGCCCTATCCAGGCACTGCCTCCAAATCTCTAGGAATTTGCAGACAGAGTTGGCAAACCTAGAATCAGTAGTTTCGGGGTGGGTGGGTTTATAATAGGAATGCCAGGTCCCCCTGTCCTCCCAGTGGGTAGCGTGCGTGTGCTCATGGGCTGCGTGATGACATCACTTCCTGGAAGTGATGTCATTGCGCAGGCCGCGGCCGCCCTGGGAACACTCTCGTGCTCTGCGGGGCAGACTGAATCGGCCCATTTCGGGGCTGGATTGGGCTCCTGGATTGGGCCCGCAGGATCATGCCCTCAGAGGCATGTGCCTCCCCCGCTGGCCAGGTAAGCAGGGGTGGATGGTGGGAGCAGGGATTCTTTTCCTCACAAGTTCCACATGCAGTGGTTTGGTTGCTTGGGGACCTTTATATAATTTGAACTGTCAAACTGCACGGCCATGTTTTTAATGAAAAAAATCAAGAGTTAATTTAAAGCATAAGCAGGATAAAGGGGTAGGGAAGGGACAAGACAGACGATACGCAATTTTTATTCAACTTCCACAGATCTTTTGCTCTTCTGTGTGTCTTGTAGTTTTAAATAATACAAAGAGGATTTGTACTTGGGTTTCTGAGGATAATCTTAATCCATTCCAAGTGGGCTTTGTGTCAGGCAAATTATATATACTTGTTTAAGTAACTGGGCTTTCCTAATGATGGGTTTTTGCAATTGAAAATTGTCTTACACCTAACTTTACATCCTGATTAGGAATAAATATAAAAGTAGATCTTGCATTTTGTTTTTCTATATATATACTCCTCCAAGGAGAAAGAAGTCGTCTAAAAATCCCAGTGCCTGCAGGCTATGATTAAATGAGATTATTAGAGTTGCAGAAATCTCTGCGTGAAATTTACTGTCAAAATAGCACCTGTTTGCAGAGGGCAGAAATCTCTGGAGCTGTGACGATCGTATGTATTTCCCGTGTGTTTGTTTGGGAGGGTGGTTGTGGGTCAGATATTTAATCTTGATCCCTTTTTGACTCGGAATCAGCACATTGGCAGGTTCAGAGCCATTTACAGGTTTGCCAAAAGCACAATTAGCTAATAACTAGCTCCAAACAGTTAGGGATTTGATGTGTGTTTTTGGTAAATGGTTCTGAAATGATTGATGAAATTGGAAAGAAAACAGTAGGGTCTAGCTGAACTCTTTAATTCCGAAGAACATTGGTCATTGCCCCTTTGTGTTTAATTGCCAGAAAATGTTTCTAGCCCCCCCCCCCCGCCCCACTTCTCCAAACCTGTCCACATTTAGCAGCTCCCCCTCCTTCCCGCCCCGACCCACAGCTACACAGTGTGACCCATTCTTGCCATTTTTCATCCCTTCCTGGTTGATTAAAAGAAATTTGTATTGGTGCCTGATTACTCTTGATGGCTGTCAAGACTTTTCTCCGGTGACAATAAATTCATGCAATTTTTGCACAGCGTTTGCATTGATATAACTGGAATGGAAGGCATGGATCAGTTAATGGTGCACATTAAATTTAATTCATTAATCACTGATTATAAATATGGAGGATTTTTCATCGGATGTTAATTGGAGCCACCACCACCCCACCCTACCTCAAGGAATCGTTGTGCAAAAAGCTAAAGCTGTACACTGTATTGTAGGTCATTTTCCGTACATAAATTATTTTGATTTGGCACTGCTGTATAAAAGTCATCCTTTCACAAGGGCTCAGTTAATGGTAAACCAGAAAAGGTTGAGGAACAGGTCAAGTCTATTTCAGAATCATATATAATCCAGATAAAACAATTGTTCTTTAATCGATACACAAGATACTATAAGAAAGAAAGCATTCACATAAAAAAATCATAAAAGACCAAACATGTTTCATCCAAACAGTTATAGCCTGAAAACCAAATCCCCAAGCCTTTTTTTTTCTAAGAAGGGGAAATGCAGAATGCTTTGCGTTTTTACAAATAGAGAAATAAGAAATTTCTGATAGTCCTTCACAGTGCCGGCACACACACACACACACACACACACACACACACACACACACACACACACACCCCTTCCCAAGAGGAGGCTGTCCTCTTCTGTAGGACTTCACCACTACGCAGAAGGCAGCTAATATTCTTAAAATGTCTTCTGCACTGAGATTGTCATGTATCAGATTTCTGATTTATTTATTTCAAAGCAGGAGAGAAGATCCTATGAGAAAAGAAGGTGGCGCTGCCGTGAGCTTTCTAGGGATGTAAATTTTATTTAAAGAAGCAGCCTCTTTCAGAATTGTCATTAACCGTAAGAACCGCATGAACTTCCATCCCTGGCTTGACTCCTGCACTTCAAGGAGGCTTGGAGTTTACCCAGTCCTCAGGCAGTGACTGTTTCAAGGTGGAAACCACCTGCCAACCACAGATCCCCCAGGTGTGGGCCTTGCCCGCTTCCCTGAAATATGGGGCAGGTGCCGTACTGGGGAACATGTGGCTCCTGAGCCCCTGACTATCACTATTATAAACACTTAACAATTTACATCTCTCCTTTGCCCCTCCTTTGTCCCGTAGCCCTGTTTGTTCCTGGGAACTCCGCTCAATCCCAGTCACCAGCATGGTGGGAGGGTGAGGCACATAGCCTATGATCGTTGATTCCTAGCCCCGTATCAATGGGTCAAGGAACATAAAGTAAATTTACAAGTAGGTCTCACTTCAAAACGTTTGGGAGCCACTGCATTAGACCATTAATGCAAATCATGGAACTGAAAAATTTTGAAGTCTTAATCTGCCCACATATTTGGCCACTCTGGATGCTTTTAAAGAGCGAAGTTTCAGGAGAAGAAGTGTGACAAGTGCTCCTGCCCTGGTGATTGACTTGCCACTTCTTTGTCCCTCCTTCCTGAGCTGGTCAATCACCTTTTGGTGTACAGGGAAGGGGGAGCAGCAAAATTACAGCTGCTAAACTGCCAAGTACAGTTTTCTGTACTTTTCTCTCCTCCATTATTTTCGATAGGTGCAAATTGTTTGGCTCCTAATAACTCTTTTGCCTCTTCTCTCTGTTTTCTCCAAAGGCCTCATTGATCAGAGCACGCAGAAACAGAATGTGATCACAGCCAAGCACATGTACTTTAGTCAAATTCTAGCACTGGTTGGTGTGGCTTTCTTGGTCACTGGCTCTGCCTCGTTCAGAGCAAGCCTTGGCAGAGCTTTAGATCCTCATTTGAAGAATAAGAGGGGCTGTGGCTCAGAGGAAAAGCCTCTGCTTTGCATGCAGAAGGTCCCAGGTTCAACCCCCAGGATCTCCAGTTAAAAGGACCAGGCAGTAGATGATGTGAAAGACCTCTGCCTGAGTCCCTGGAGAACCACTGCCAGTAGACATTTCTGACCTTGATGGACCAATGGTCTTATTCAGTACAAGGCAACTTTAGGTGTAGATTGGCATTCAGCTTTCTCATAGTGCTATTGATGTTCAGCTTGCCGTCCGTAGAAGCTGTTGGTTTCTAAAGGTGTAGAGGAGTGATAATAGACTGGTTTCCCTGAAAGACAGCTTTTCCATGTCTGCTAGTCTTCCTCTGCAGTGGCACAGCTGCAGGAGATTGTTGAGTGTGTTATAGGATAAATGCTTAAGTTCATGCAGGACGACGATGAATCCACATGGCTCCCTCCTGCCCCCAAGAGCATGCTACTGTCATCTGAACCACATGCAGTAGCAAAGTTTGAAAATGGTTGCCCCTGTGGCATGCAAATGGGTCAGCCCTCTGTCTGGTGGAGAACAGAAGTGTGTGCCCAACCAGTTGCCATCAGCTTTTCTTCCTTTGGTCATACTCCAGGCTGCTGGTGGATTTAGTGATGGGAACGGAAAGGAAGGCAAGAGCCCAATCCAGGCATTGTAGGCGCTGTGCCACTGTGGTGGTGCTGAGGCACTTGGGCCTGCTTGTGATGGCATTAATCACTGCCAGAACTGACCACAGCAGCCTCTGTATGCAGAAGACTTCCCCTTCCATTCTTTCCACTTAGCCATAGCTGCTATTGTCTAACCAATTGATCAGTGACAATAGATTGCTGAAAAGCTGTCCCATCCCACCCACCCCTTTCAGTGAAAGGTCTCTGCCATATTCTCTAGCTGTGCCAGTTTGTCAGGGATATTCTCATTCATACTTCCCCCCACCCTTTTCCGGTTGGCTCTCTTCTCAATGTTACGCTAGTTTTACAGATGCGAACTTGTCCAGCGATGATGCTAACCAGATGTGCATTGCCAGATGTTTACATTTTCATGCACCGTTACACCAGGGCTCGTTGTTAATTTATCTTTCCCTCTTTCGCTCTTGTTAGGTATGATTATCGTGAAATGCTGCACAATGCCACTTTCTGTCTGGTCCCTCGCGGCCGAAGGCTTGGATCCTTCAGGTTCCTGGAGGCCCTGCAGGTAAGACCAATGTCTGTCTGAAGACTGGGGACCATTTAGCACTCTCTTGTAAGCTGGGATTCCATGTGGTGTGATATCGAGGCAGGGGAAGGCGGATTGGAGATTTCATTTCCCTAATAGCCCATAATCCTGCTTTTGCCATTGGCAGCTGTTTCGCAAGAGGCGCTCAGTGCCGGGAGTTTGTGTACAGATTGGCTGTGTTACCTCCGTAGAGAGGGCTTCCGCAGAGCAGAGAAGGGTCCAAAGCTGACTCAAGTGTGTTTGTCAAACAGGAGAAGGGGTGAGAGATCTATATGCCTTAGAGAAATGCTGACTTTGTCCATCCAGGAAGTTGGGAGGAAATAAATAATAGGGCTTATTGTTTTAATTCCGCCAAGACAAAATTGCCTATAAATTCTGTTTGTATTTTCACTTTGCATACTAAATAAGTTTTCAGGGATTTCTTTCTCCGGGTTTGCAGCAGATGGCAGGCAGCAGGAAGTGGCATGCTCAGAGTTAATATGACACTTGACACATTTGAAAATGAAGGGCACCTCCCCGGGTGGAAGGATGGGAGGATTAGTTCTTGGTCATTTGACATCTTTGTTTGACCCTCTCCCTCCTCCCTTGATTTAACAGGGTTTCAGTAAACAGACATTGAAATTCTACAGTCAGTTGTCAATGGCAAAACCCACAGGGTAGAAAAATTATTATGGTTCAGACTCTTCTCCAGGGGTAGCCTTCAGTCTCTTCAGTTTGATGTCAAACCACAGGTAGAGGCACCTCTTAGGTAGACATGCCCAAATGCACAAAATGAGAACAGAAATGAACCCAGTTGGTCCTTTTAAGCATGCCTACAGAGAAAGTGCCAGCTTTTTCAGTTTAATCGACTAGAGCCAGGGCCTTTTCGGTCCTGGCTCCAACCTGGTGGAATGCTCTGTCTATTGAGACCAGGGCCCGGCATGATCTGTTTTTCCTTCCGCCGGACCTGTAAGACAGAGCTGTTCCACCAGGTGTATGTTTGATGATGGGCAGGGCCCACACCAGCCAAATGGAATAGAATGGGGCCCTCCCTATCAGAGCATCCACCCCCAAAATATTCTTTTTTACGTATTTTTCAGTGACGGTTTGGGTGTTGGACTGAGTCAAACTATTTTTGTGCTGCTTTATGTTTTTAAATATATTGTATTTATTGTGATTTTAATTTGTGGAATGTAAATTTTAAAGTCTATGGATGTAATCCGCCCTGAGCCTGCTGGCGCGGGGAGGGCAGAATAGAAATTGAAAATAAATAAATAAATACTGAGACAGTCATTTCCTTACCAGAAGACATATGCAAATATAAAATGAAAGTATAGCAATATATAAACAGTGGTATAGAAATGATTATTATCCATTGGCTGTGTAGATGGTTCTGGAAACCCATTATTCAAACTTTCTTCAGTCTGCCAGAGCTATACGGTAGATACTTTGCTTGCATATAGATTTTGGTTTGGAATTAATAGGTGGTGGGGAGTCTACTATCTTCTGGACAGTAGAAGACACTGCTTAATCAGTGTGAGACCAAATCACAAAGAGATCGAGTCTCTCTGAGACTCTTTATACTTCTGAGAAACAGTAGGCTGAGTTATAGTCACTGGCCCTAGGTCACCCAGTGAGCCTCATGGTCAAGTGGGGATTGATCCTGGCCAGCCTCTACACTGCACTGGCTCATGCAGGAGCCTGCCTTACAGGCTGCAGACTACAGTCCCCATCATTCAGTGAGTCTGTGAAGAACAACATCTGTAGCCATGTATTTACATCCTTATGTATTTGCATCATTTGTGTACTACAGTCCCCATCATTCAGTGAGACTTTGAGGAACAACATCTGTAGCCTGTATTTACATCTATATGTGGGAAGTAGATTTAATGAAGAAGAATATTTCATGTGCCTTTATTATTGCTATGCATTGTTACTCTCAGGAGCTAATGTAGTATTTGTAATGCAACTTGCAAGAGAATGAGACTTGAAACAAAATGACCAAAGCAGAATGTATGTTATATATGCTAGTCACTGTGAAGGTTGAGACCAGCCACTGTGAAGCTTGCTATAAGGTAGTTACACCTGCACTCACTATTAGCTAGACACTGCCTATAGTTGATACAGAAATTTCTTAGTAAAGCTGTTTTATGCAAAATGTAGCATTAGAAGAATGGGAAAGAAAATGTGTTAATGAAAAGGAAGCTAGCTATGAGTTAATCAGATTAACAGTACCTTTCAAGGCTGAGAAGAAGCCACAGAGCAAGGGGAATGGGTGCTAAATGCAACTTCAAGCACATTCCTCAGGAAGGGAGAGTGCTCCACTCCCATGGAACCCAGAGTATTTTCAGTATTTGTATACTACAGTCCTTGTCATTCAGTGAGACTGTGAGGAACAACATCTGTGGCAATGAATTTACATCCTTACATATTTGCAATATTTGTGTACTACAGTCCCCATCATTCAGTGAGACTGTGAGGAAGAACAGCTTTAGCTATGTATTTACATCCTTGTTTATTTGCAATATATTGTTTACTGCTTTTCCAATTGTAATGATTCTGAAAGCAGTTCATTCTAATATTAAAAAATCAAAAACAACAATTAATGTATAGTGCATGCTGTCAAAAGTCCAGATTTGTCAAGTGAAATCAGAACAGAAAAAGACCAGTAAAATAAATAGGGCTCCCCTCCCTGCAAAGGAAAGGAGGAAGTGTGCCAGCTGGACCCCCAACTAAACAACATGGCAGCACAAAGAAAGCCCGTTAAAATGATTTGTTTTCCATAAAAAACCGTGGCTTATGGAATTTCTCTTAGGGGCTTTACTCAACTCTGTGACAAGGTAAGTTAATTGAACTGGGTCTCATTCCTCTTAAGCGAGCTGCTTGTCTTTCAGAACCTGGGCCCCAGGTTCTGGTCTCCAAGCAGGGTCATGAGATCAAATACAACATGAGAAGCAGTACTTATGATTCTATGGTGCTTTAACTGCCGGTTATTTCCACAAAGTCTATTTCCAGCCCTCTGTTTAAAAAAAAAAAAGGCTGCCATTTCGTTCTCACAGACCTTGAAGTACAGCCCACAAATGCAATTGATTCTTTCCCCTGGTTTTTAATGATTCTCTATGCAGGCTGCCTGCGTTCCTGTGATGCTCAGCAATGGATGGGAGTTGCCATTCTCCGAAGTGATTGATTGGAATCAAGCTGCCGTCATAGGGGATGAAAGATTGTTATTACAGGTAAGGGGAGGGGGGGAGAGACCGTGGCCTTCGTCAGATTGCTTGACGACTGCAGCCACCTTCTATACTTCCAGGAAAGATGTATCCAAAAGGTCATGGCTGTAAAAGAGATTTTTATTGGGAGGGATTTGTCTGTGTCATTGTGAATATTAACTCATTTAATAAGGCATCATTCACTTTCTGACATGAAGGTCACCCAGGCCTCCGAATGTCTTGGGTAAAAATGTGGGGGGCATCTGAATTCTTTTTCACCAAGAAGCGCACCATGAGTGTCAGAGTCACAAAGTATTTGGAACAGAAGGTGACTTGTAGCTTCAAAAATGTCCATAGTTCTGTGGCTTTTCTGATCTCTTTTTCCTTTGAGCTTCTGCTGGAAAAAGAGACAGGATGTTTTGGGTTTTAAGGAGCTGTACCCACATGGAAGTTTCTTCCCCCCGGTAACGCAGAAGAGCTTTGTGTGTACAGGGAGAGGTGGGGTGTCACTTGGAAATCTTTTGAGCAAAGGTGAGGAGAATGACCAAGCCTTACAGCCAGGTGGATGGATATAGAGCCACCATTTGTGTGCACTGGTGCTTCCATGTGATGGTATATAAGCAGCCACTATGGTTTCCATTATGGTAGTTGCTGTTATAGAAACGAAGGTGTCCACTGGGTATTCGGCCCTCTTAGTTCACACAGATGTTGCCTCACAGTTCAGTCTGAGTTTCTGCTCAGTCTCAGTATGTTTGAGTTTCCCTTTCATTACTTTAGAGACTTTAGGATTGCAGTGGGGATATTTTTTGTTGCTTTTCCGCCTTCTCTTGCAGTGTGTTCATTGGCTTTCTTGGGTTGTCCAAAACAATTTGTTCTACAGAGAGTTTTTTTTTTTTGCAGTGCATCTGCTCTATGCCACAGAGCAGACTCAATTGTGTAGGAGACTGATGGGTGGGGAAGAAGAAACAAAGCAAAATCCCTTCCCGGCCAAGCAGCCTGTGCACACGGACAGAGTTTATGAGCCACAGCCTTCTTTTCCAAGTCTGTGACAGTAAATAACGGCCCAGTCTGTGCAAAATCAGTGAGGGGTTCATCGTGCAAAACAAATCATATGAATGTGCTTGCCCCAGGGCAGAAGCCGGGCTTCCAAGTCAAACTTCTGAGCTCATGTACCTGGACAAAGGTGTGTCAATTCCGAGAATATTTATTGAGGGACATGATTACCGAAAAGGTAAAGTGCCTCAAGTTGTGAGTCCTGGTAGAGGCTAAGTTGAAGCGAGTGAGAGTCCCTTGCTAACCTGTTGAGCTCAGTCCCCTGAATGGTTTGGTCCTGGAAAACGCTGGCAGGTTCTTGGTGGCACCAAGGAAATGCAGGATGTGGCACCCCTGTTAGGAGCGATTTTGGAAGCCTCCTGTGGCTGAACTTGTGCTCCTTGGAAAGCTGATCACTCTAGTTACCAAAAGCAGGACTTAGTTGTGTTTGCAGACTTGGTTGTCCAAGGAGAGGAGGTCTTAGGAGGATCAGCAGACTATTCTCCTGAAAGAAGGGCAGCAGCTATTCCTTCAGCAAAACTAGGACTGCCCCCGAGTTTTCTTTTGCAATAAACATACACTGTCAGGTTCAGCTTTTAGGGGATCGCAGAGAACCATTACTGGTGTCAGAGCAGAATCCTGCTACCCTTTCTCCCATGAGTAGCTCCTCAAGGCTTTGGGTCACCTACCCATTGTAGTCAGGATGGGGAAGCATCCACCTTTCTACCCAGTGATTTCCTCCAAACCAAGGCATAAAGTGATATCACATTAACTGACACTGCACATTTCTGTTTGTGCTGTTTATAAAACAAAGCAAAACTTAAAACACAAAGATGCAGATGAGTTTCCCATCAGCTTTGCTGGGTTTCTTTTTCCTGTGTCTCTGCAGGAAGTATTCAAGTACTCCACTGAGTGGCTGTCTCAACACATGCCCCCTGTTTTGTTATATGTACATACATAGCCCAGGTGAGCCAGATATCGTCAGATCTCAGAAGCTAAGCAGGATCGGCCTTGGTCAGTAAATGGATGGGAGACCTCCAAAGGAGACCAGGGTTGCAGAGGCAGGCAATGGCAAACCACCTCTGTTAGTCTCCTGCCATGAAAACCCTACCAGGGGTCGCCATAAGTCCGCTGTGACTTGAGGGCACTCTCCACCACCACCACCACCACCACTACCACATACATACTAAGTCAGACTTTTAGTCTTTGTAACCCAGAACTATCTCACGTGAACAGGTATGAAGCTGTCTTACACTGAAGCAAACTCTTGGTGCATCATTGTCAGTATTATCTACTCAGACTGGCAGGAGCTCTCCAGGGTCTCAGGTTGAGGTCTTTCACTTCACCTCCTATTTGGCCCTTTAAAACTGCCTTAGATCCAGAGGAGTTAGCCGTGTTAGTCTGTAGTAGTAAAATAATAAAGAGTCCAGTAGCACCTTTAAGACTAACCAACTTCATTGTAGCATAAGCTTTCGAGAACCACAGCTCTCTTCATCAGACGAAGAGAGCTGTGGTTCTCGAAAGCTTATGCCACAATGAAGTTGGTTAGTCTTAAACAGGGCTTATTTTCAGTGGGAACATGGTGGAACAACGTTCCGGCACCTCTTAAAATGGTCACATGGCTGGTGGCCCCGCCCCTGATCTCCAGACAGAGGAGACAATCTAAACTCCCCTGTGTCTGGAGATCAGGGGGCGGGGCCACCAGCCATGTGACCATTTTCACTAAGGGCAATTTAAACTTTAAAAAACTCCCCCCTTGTTCCAGCTGACCCAAAGTGACATCATTGTGCGGTCTTGAGTTCCACCACTGAGTTCCACCACCTCTTTTCCCAGAAAAAAAGCCCTGGTCTTAAAGGTGCTACCGGACTCTTTACTATTAAACTGCCTTATATAGCCTCTGTGAAGCTGCCTTATTTATACTGAGTCAGAACACTGGGCTATCAAAGTCAGTATAGTCTGTTCTGACTGCGAGCAGCTCTTTAGGTCTCAGGCAGAGGTTTTTCTCTATACCTCCTTCCAGATCCTTTTAACTGGTGATGCCAGGGATAGAACCTGGGACCTTCTGCCCTCTTCTGTGACTCACAACAGCCCACCAAAGCAAATCTTTCCTTTGCCCTGCTACCTGAGAACTTTTTAGCTGGAGAGAGGTATAAGACAGCTAGAGATGGAGAGTTATAAGGCAGCTTCATCAAGTACATACCCATCACTGATCCGTAACCAAAGATGTTTAGATTGCACAGCATTTTGGAACATCTGCATACTCTGTTGCATAACATATTTCCATAAAAGATAGTTACAGCCAAAGCCACATATGACAATAAAACAGGTACAATAACATATAACTAAAGAATCAGTCAAAACACCGCATTATAAAGAAAACAAAACATTACTCAAAAGTGTTCCAGAAGAAATACGCTTCTACTTGATGCCACGAGGCCTGTAAAGAGCGGACTACATGCAGTTCCTGAGGGAGGGATTTCCACAGACTTTGGGTAGCTGTTGAGAAGACTGTGTGAATGCAGATGCCTGAAGAAGAGCCCTGTCTTTGCCCCCCTGGGCAACCTTGGAGCCTGGGCTGGAAAGTATGGGCAGTTGTAGTTCTTCAGGAATTTTGGACTTTGAAGGTCAAAAACAGTGCTTTGAATTGAGCCTGGAAACCAGTGAGAGTCCATGGAATAGATAGAATTTTGGTCTAAATGCTCATTTCAGCAAGCTCCGGTTAGTTGAACTAAAGTCGAAACTGGACAAGATGGAGGTGATGCTAAGGAAGACAGATGCAGTGAGAGGTATGAGCCTGCGCAGCAGCTGTGCACTGTATTTATTGGTCGTTCCAACCCCTGCAAATTTTCATTCCGCTGGTTCTCACTCATGGACTTTTGCAGGAGCAGCTGTAAACCCAGGGGACAGGCTTTCCCAGATAAATTAAGGTCATCTTTGCCTTGGTTACAATTTCGTAAGGGCTTGCAAGTTGGAACTGTTTAGGAGGGCCTTTGGGATCAGTTAGTTGTTCCATAGTTGGTCAGGTTTATAGTGTTAAAGGTCTTTTAAAAGATTATCTTTTATTAAGTTTCTTGACTGGTTTTCAATTGCTTGACTAGTTTATATTGTCTTGCTTTAAAATGATTTTTTTTTACCCACTTTGAGTAACACATTGTCTTGAGGCTACAAATGTTTTTAAAACATAAAAATAAAATTGCTTTACCAACTACGGACAGTGGGCTCAGTGAAGAGCCTTGGGGGTGTCCCTGGTTCTGGCTTTACATTTCAAGAATGCAAGTTAGAGAAATGTTGTTACTAGGAATGCCTTTTTTCAGTTGCGTCTAGCTCAGAACTTGTACCTCCTTCGTTCCAACCAATCAGCTGTGGCAACCTTTGAGGCTAGACTACTTCTGTAGGCTCTGCAATGGGCTGCCCTTGGAGACAACCTGGAAACTTCAGTTAGTCCAAAGTTCAGTAGGTCCATTCATATTACAGAAATTTTAGAATATCTTCATTGCCTGCCGGTTTGTTTCTGGGTTCAATTCAAGATGCTTGTTTTGACCTCGAGAGAACTATACAGCCTAGGACCCCCACTTACTTCCTGGGCCACTTCTCCTACTATGAGCCCTCAACAATATTCTGACCTCCCAGATGAGTTTACTTGCTATCCTCTCAATTGTATGCAAAACAGAACACTTTAAGAGAACTTTTGGCCAAGCCGCTGTGATTCTTTTATGACAAGTGGAGGACTGGAAAGGACTTGCATGGGGGGGGGGTCATTTTTTCCCCTCCCACCTTATCCTCTTTCCCCTTCCCAACCCCACAGTCTCTCCTCCCTTTCCAGCTTCCTTCTCTCCTTCCCACTCACCATGGTCGGCTCCCCCAGTCTTGACCTTTCCATCTCCCCTGTGGCCCAGCTGCATTGTGCTACTTGAGCCGAGCCAAGTTGCATGGGGGGAGGGGGGAACCTGCAAGGACTTGTGGGGGTTCTTCACTTTTCCCCACACTGTTTCCTCTTTCCCTCCTCCTGGCAGCCTCCATATGCTCACTTTCCCCTACACCCTTCTCTTCTTCAAACCCACTGAACAGCTTACCTGTTATCTGCTTCTCATCTTCATCAGAGCCAGTTTGGTGTAGTGGTTAAGAGCGCGGGACTCTAATCTGAAGAGCCGGGTTTGATTCCCCACTTTTCCGCTTGAAGCCAGCTGGGTGACTTTGGGCCAGTCACAGCGCTCTCAGAGCTCTCTCAGCCCCGCCCACCTCACAGGGTGTTTTGTTGTGGGGATAATAATGGCATACTTTGTAAACCTCTCTGAGTGGGCGTTAAGTTGTCCTGAACGGCGGTAAATAAATCGAATGTTATTATTATTATTATATTATTATCTATATTTCTTAAATGCGCTTCATTTATATACTGTCTTTCTCTACAATGAGGGCCCAAAGCAGTTTACATCATTCTCCTATTATCCTCACAACAACCCTGAGAGGTAGGTTAGACGGAGAGTGTATCACTAGATCACAGTCATCCGGTGAGAGTCTCTGGATTTAAGCATCCACTGATCAGGGCCATTTGGCTGTTAGTATATAAGATGATCTGATGTTTTAAGCTTCTCAAATTTTGGTTATGTTGCTGTGGCAGCTCGAACACGGGCTTTTTCTGTGGTGGCTTTTCCTGTAGACAACAGTCTGCCAAATGACGCAACATCTTTGGTGATTTTTTTGGAAAAGGGTGCAAACCAGAGCTCTTCCAGACAGCGTTTGCCTGAACTATTGCTATGCTTTAGTTTGTTATGATGAGCTAAGTTTTTAAATCTTATTGGCTCTGAGCGATGAAGCTGTTTGACCTGGGTGGGTGTGTTTTATTCTGGATTTATACTTTTTTTTTTTTTTTAGCGATGTACTGTGTTTTAAACTATTGTTGGAAACCGCCTTGAGCAATACGGATAAAGCACTCAGCTGAATCTTGGTCTGCTTCTAGCCTGAGAACTGTTTTATGAGAACTCTTTTAAAACTGTTTTATGCAGATTTTGAATTCTTAGCTTGGTTTGTTATTGCTGGGGGGTTTTAATGGTTAAACATTTTCTACGATTTGTATTTTTTCCTTCTGTTTTACTTTGCAAGCTGCTTGGAACAGGTTCTATGGAAAAAGCAGCATAGACATTTTCTAAATAAATTCCCCAGACCCTCTTCAAAGGCATCTTCATATAGAGCGCTTTACAGTCGTTCAGGCTGAATGATACCAAGCCGTTATGACAGTAGCCTCGTCTGGGGATTCCCCGGTGGCAGTGGGGGAATTTTTGCATAAAATTCCTGATCTCTTCCTTTTTTCCTTCCCTCCCCTGCTACCTTAATGTGCCGATCTTTGTCCTTTTTCCTGTAATGCAAAATTGATTCTCTTCGCAGCTGCTTCTTTGCTTCAGTAGATACTACCCCATTATTAACAGTGATTTTTAAAGAGCTGGCGCTGAGCCCAAATGTCTGCTCTGGGAAATGTTTTTGTTGTGTTACATTTTCTCATTTCCTGTTTTAGACCGAACGAGGATGTTTTTATTTACATATTCTCCTTATCCTTGCGCCTGCTCAAGATCCATGAAAGCTTAGCCCACCGTCTAGCCTTTTTTTAAAAAAAGTATGTAGCATGTCTGTTCTCTGTTATTGCACAAATGACCTGCTATTAAAACGTCATCTCATTCTAATATTTCTAGTGTATATGTGGCAGATTGGCATCAATTGATTATTTTTCCACACTCTACTTCTAGGGCAAGAAGATTAATAGCAAATAGCCAAATGCGGTTTAAAAATAGAAGCTCAGATTTCAGATCCCATCTGTTAGAACTGAGCCAACATATAAAAATACACTTAAAAAAAAGTCTAAGCTTTCCCCTCCGGCTTTGGATTTTTGCTATGTCTGATGCATGAGATCGGCTTCGGTTCCCTTTTTGTTTCACTTGCAGAGATATGTCAAAAAATTTGCCCTGAAAAAAAGTTCAGAAACATTTAATGAAGAAAAAAAAATGTTTATCTATGGCAGTAACATATAAACATGCACACACATTAAAAAAACAGCTATCTAAAAACACTTCATAAACATTCTACATACATCCACCTGATTTTTTTTTCATGTTTGCAGTGAAGAAAGCTACAAGTGGACTTTTAAAAATTATTTTGTACACCTTATGGAAGGTTGGTATTAGAACATTAGATATGCTGTTATGAACTGCTTCAGAAAAAAAGGGGTTTGGGAAGGTGTTTTAGCCTGACTAGCTCTGACTAGTCCAATCTCATCAGAGCTTGGAAGCTAAGCAGAGTCACCCATGGTTTGTACTTGGATGGATGACTCCCAAGGAAGACCAGGGTTACTATGTAGGGGAAAACCTTGGCTGGAAAACCCCCGCAGTCCTGGGGTCACCGTGAGTTGGTTAAGAACATAAGAACATAAGAACATAAGCAAAGCCATGTTGGATCAGGCCATTGGCCCATCCAGTCCAACATTCTGTCACACACAGTGGCTAGAAATCCAGTGCCATCTAAAGGACTGTCAGTGAGGCCAGGACACCAGAAGCCCTCCCACTGCCTTCCTTCCAGCACCAAGACAACAGAGCACCACCTCCCCACAAAGAGAATACCATCTATCTCCTGTGGCTAATAGCCACTGATGGACCTCTGCTCCATATATTTGTCCAGTCCCCTCTTGAAGCTGGCAATGCTTGTAGCTGCCACCACCTCCTGTGGCAACGAATTCCATGTGTTTATCACCCTTTGTGTAAAGTAGTATTTTCTTCTATCTGTTCTAACCCGACTGCTCAATAATTTCATAGAGTGCCCACGAGTTCTTGTATTGTGAGAAAGGGAGAAAAACACATCTTTCTCTACCTTCTCTAACCCGTGCATTATCTTGTAAACCTCTATCATGTCTCCCCTCAGTTGTCTTTTCTCCAGGCTAAAGAGCCCCAAGCGCCTCAATCTTTCCTCATAGGGAAAGTGTTCCAACCCTTTAATCATTTTAGTTGCCCTTCTCTGTACTTTTTCCAGTGCTATGATATCTTTTTTAAGGTGTGGCGACCAGAACTGTACACAGTACAGCAACTTGATGGCACACATTATTATTATTTTAAAATAATAACCCAAAGTGTACCTGTTGTGTACTGTGCTTAGTAATTACACGCCTTCTGCCGGTTTTTTGGAAGGGATGTCGAAATCATTAACTTGCAAACACCGCCCTTATGCTATGGATTCTTAAGAGCAGCAATTCAGTGGGTAAGAGTGGTATTGCTCCAGTTAGACAAACAGGAGACTTCCACTGGTGTGTCAAACTGGTTAAAAGGCTGGGAGGAGAACAAGGAAGGAGGCCCCAGCTGAAATTTAGATTCTGGCATGAATTTGTGTAGGTGGCCTTAGAGACAGCCTGCTCTTCCCTTTGCCCATGAAGGATAACAGTGATCTGCTTTGCAGGGTGGTTGTCAGAATTACTGAAGTAATGTATGTGAAATTAGCATTCCAAACACTGTGGGTTGGATTCTACAGGACTGTAAAGGGAACCGTTGTGGATTTCCCTCTCCTTCTTTCTATAGCTGCCCTGAGTGCTTGGAGATCTTTGATAACAGAGTGGGACTCAGCACAAGTAGTTATAACTTAGCAGAAAAAATATTTATTAAATATGTTTTATATCACTTTTCTCCTAGAATTGAAGGGCTTAGATGCCACCCAGAATTTCTGCGGGTGTTGGAGGGAGGGGGAAAGGAAATTTCACTGTTTTCTTCTCTTGCAGGAGACCTTTGATCCCCCCCCCAAGTTACTTCTGGGGGTACCCTACCTCCAGGAGCTGTATTTCATGGGCCTGCTGTGAAAGGGGGGAATAGGTAAAAATTGCCACCCCCCTTCCTTGTGCCCATGGATAGGAAGCAAGCCAAGACATCTCTCACTGTGCCCAAGACAAAAAACCATATGAAATACAATCTGCTTGAAACATTAGTTAATAAATTTGTACAGGGCTATTAGTTCGAGGACTCTTAACAGAGCCTATGATAAATGCAGCCCCAAATCCTACTTGCCAGTTTATGAACCCCTCCTCCAAAGGCCTTGCCTGCCTTTCCAAACTTAACAGAGAAGTCCTCCAGGCTTGGACGTGTAGACCATTTCACAGGGCCTAAGATCACTCACTTCTCTTCTTCCGAGAGCTTTTCTGGAAATGAAACAAGAAGAGCTCGTGCAAAGAGGAGGGCAGTTTCTGGGTTCTTGCTGCATCTCCCCCCCCCCCACTAATCCTATTCTGTTTCCAAGGGTCCCCCAAATCTCTGGCTTTGCAGACAGCACAGGAGACCTTGTGGGGGAGGGGGAGAGATCCTTTCTAGGAACTCCTTCCATTTACAATTCACAGGCTCCAACCCTCTGCAAATGTCATTAGATAGTTACTTGCCTATCGGTTGACGAAGTTGAGCTTTGAACTCTATGCATCTAGTACATTTTTATCCTGCCCTCTTGCAAAGATCTCAGGGTCTCCATTTAATCCTCACAACAACCACGCGAGGTAGGTTAGACAGAGAGATCGACTGGTTCAAGGCCCCCCCCAGTGAGTTGTCATCATAGTATGAGGGGCTTGAGCCTGCGTTCCCCGGATCCTAGTCTGACACTTGAACCACGACTCTACGCTGTAAGTTCAAACCCCAAAGTGAGTTGCTTCCGTTGCAAGAGCTTCCGCAGCTTTCAAGTAGAGAGATGGGGTTCTTCCCTGCAGTGCATTAGACCGTCGCTTTCTGCAGACATTCTGTTTGTGCAGATTGGGAGCCTGCCAGTCCCCATGATACATCCGATACACGGTCACCATCTCATGGGAACGGGGCACTAACATGAACCATAGCAGGGACCTGCATGCTCTGATACGCGTGGCTGGTGGGCTCCCGGTTCAAGGGAGCGGAACATCTTGCTGAGCCCTCATATCAAGTGGCTCACCCTGGGAGAAGAGGATCAAGAGGTGACCACTACAGTTTTGAACATATCTGGCTGTTTATCTCCTTTAAGTCAGATGGGAGCCGTAGTATCTTCCATGTTCCCTTTCCCACTGCCTTTGGGACCCTTGACTTAATCCTCTTGTCAGTCATGATACTCTTCAGCAGTGGGTAAACCTCTCTTACTTAGAATAGCTTAATGCTTCAAATTGGGTTTCTTGTTGAATTTCACGCAGAGCGTATATTAAAAGTGTGTGGCTGGCATAAGGAGATCATTGCTGTCAAGCTGTTTTTCACAATGCTGTAAGGCTATGTGCAGAACAGATGTATTCTAATTAAGAATATTTTATTGGGAAGGGTTTTTTTTTTCTTTCTTTCTGACATGCGAGATCATGAATGAGAGAAAAGGCAATTGCTGGGCTTAATCTAATACCTAAGTAGAAAAAGGCAAAATGGCACAAATCAAAAACAAATAGAGGTTGGTGCCTTGTGCATAATTAGATGGAGGGAAAATATATGAATATTTGAAAAGCTTAGGAAGAACGCAGCAGTCTGATGAGAAAATAGATGCCTTGCCGAAGTAAACATTCTCCTTGTCCTAAATAAAGTTAATGCAGGGAAGGATTTGGGTTTTTTCCCCACTGTTTAGACTGATGTCTATGCCACATAAACACCAGGGGGAGGGCAAAAGGACCTTCCGCGGTTATAATATACATGATACCAGGGCTTTTTTTCTGGGAAAAGAGGTGGTGGAACTCAGTGGGTTGCCCTCGGAGAAAATGGTCAGATGGCTGGTGGCCCCGCCCCCTGATCTCCAGATAGAGGGGAGTTTAGATTGCTGGAGCAGCGCGGAGGGCAATCTAAGCTCCCCTCTGTCTGGAGTTCAGGGGGCGGGGCCACTGGCCATGTGACCATTTTCAAGAGGTTCCGGAACTCCGTTCCCCCGCGTTCCCCCTGAAAAAAAGCCCTGCATGATACATGTTTGTGCAAAACAGGGTTAGAACAGTTCCTGAAGGTCATTTAGTCCTAGGCTTAACTGACCTCCCTCTTGCCTGAGCTGCTTGGAGAAAAATAATCAAGTCCCAATGGCCTGCCAATGCGTACTAAATTTATAAAGCATATCTGAACTTGTCATTTATTTATTTATTTCAAATTTGTATTCTGCCCTCCTCGCGAGCAGGCTCAGGGCGGATAACAACATATTAAAAATACAATTAAAAATTCATGTTCATTAAAAAGAACACATTTAAAACAGGTTGGTGGACAGCCTTCACGGGGAGGGTTTTATACACCCCTTTTTTCCAGGCCGGCAGAGGCCCAGCCTCAGCCATATGCCTGGCAGAACAACTCTGTCTTGCAGGCCCGGCGAAAAGATAGTAGGTCCTGCCGGACCCTGATTTCAGCAGACAAGAGCGTTCCACCAGGTGGGAGCCAGGACCGAAAAGGCCCTGGCTCTGGTCGAGGCTAGGCGGGCCTCCTTGGGGCCAGGGATTTAAGGCATAAACACATGAAGCCGCTTTATACTGAATCAGGTCTCAGGCAGAGGTCTTTCACATCACCTGTTACCCAATCCCTTTAACTGGAGGCACTGGTGATTGAACCTGGGACCCCTTGGGGAGGGGGGGGGAGATCACTTTTTGTAAACGTCTATGACAAGAAAGACTTCAGCATTCGAAAGTGCTACAAAATAACAAGAGCATCCATGGTTCTAAAAGACTAGCAAACAGGACTAAATACATGTCAATTAATACATGCTGGTGTGAATGAAAATGTCTTCAGGTTTTTTCAAGACATTTGGAAAGGGAAAACTTCGAAAATCTTCAGAGTGGGGCATTCTATAAGTCTGTGTCTATGTTGGAAAAGGGGAGCTGCTTTTTGGCATCTGTAGAAGGGATCTTGGACTCTCGAAAACGTAGACCCTGAAAATCTTGTTGGTCTCTAAGGTGCCGCTGGGCTCAAAATCCTCTTGGCTAAAAGGTCTCATGAAAGTGCCTTCATAACTAGGATTGCCCAGTTCAGTTTGGGAAATTCCTGCAGATTTGGGGGGGTGGGGCCTGGAGAGGGCGGGGTTTGGGGAGGGGAGAGACCTCACCATTGTATAATAGCATGGAATATACCCTCCAAAGCCGCGATTTTCTCCAGGGGCCTGGAGGCCACTTGTAATTTTGGAAGATCTCCAGCCACCACCTGGAGACTGGCAACCCTATCCATGAGATAAGTTTCGGATTTTCACATTCAGGGAAAGTCTGATGGGGGGGGGAGTGAGGACACAGGCTCTTCAGTCAACAGAGGGGTAGAAATGCAGGATTAATGAGCAACTTGTCTAATTCAATTTCCAATTACTGCTATTACTGCTGCTGTCGTTGGAACAGGGTGGTTATTGTGCCGCAAATGAGAGCCAAATGCACATTGGGCTGATCTATAAAACCTAAACGGATTGAGCTGTAAACAGATCGTCCAGAAGAGCCCCCAGAAGTGTCTTAATGTGTTCGGTCTGCAGTGTTTTCCTGCCGCCTCTGAATCGTTTCAACATTGTATTACAGATCCCTTCTACAATCAGGTCTATCCATCAGGATAAAATCCTAGCACTTAGACAGCAGACACAGTTCTTGTGGGAGGCTTATTTTTCTTCAGTGGAGAAGATTGTGTTGACCACACTAGAGGTGAGTAAATATGCTTGGATATTGGTCGGGGCTGAGGTGTCGGGCGTTCACTTCTCACCTTGCTTTGGCTTTTGGGACAGGTGAGGCATGGTTTGAGGAAGAGGGGAACAGTGGAAAAGGAAGATCTTTAGCTCTGCTGCAAAACCACATATTTCTTAGTTTAATATAAACAGTAGAATTGAACGTGATACGAAGTTCTTACTGCTCCAACCCGTTTTCTGCAGGTGGGCAGTTTCCATGTTCAACCATAAAATCCGTTTCAGAATTGGAATAATTTAGGGCGGTTATTCACATCTCCGATAATCATGTGTTTGTGTTGGCAAACCTACATGGCAATGTTTGAGGCAGACATGTGCTTTTTTAGACTATTAGTTTTTCAGCAGAGCTTTAAAAAAAATATATATATTATTCTCTTACAACACAAAATCTGTATTTTGCCATGTGCGTACCCCTTTTGCCTGTTCCACTTTGTCCTTTTTTGGATCCTTTCTCTGCTCCAGCCTAGCAAGGAGCAAGTGCTGTTTCGATGGTTGTTGTGGGTTTTCCAGGCTGTATAGCCGTGGTCTTGGCATTGTAGTTCCTGATGTTTCACCAGCAGCTGTGGCTGGCGTCTTCAGAGGTGGAGCACCAAAAGACAGAGCTCTCTCAGTGTCACAGTCACTGTTTCCTTGATTAGAAAAGCCAGATTTGGTCTTGACTAGAAGAGTTAAATTTGGTCTAGCCCTTCGGTCAAGCCCTGGGCCCATAAAGAAACAGGGTCAGTTAGAATTGACCACTAGACCTGCAGCTTGAAGATACGTAGAAATGGAGGCTTCAGAAACATATTTTAAGACTAGTGCAATTCTATGCAGAGTTAGTCCTGTATGTTTAGACTGGGGGAACTCTTCATAGGATTGCACTGTAAGCTGAACAGTGTGTGTGTGTGTGTGTGTGTGTGTGTGTTTCTGCTAAGAAACCATGTGTAGTATGAGCTTTACTGGAAAATATTACCTTTCCACACTAACAGTTCCTCTAACCGTTCCCCTTTTTTCGTTGTTTTTTGTTGCTTGTGAGAATAGGGGTGGCAGTGAAGAGACATTTTTAACAGCTGACAATAAGTTACATGCCATACATTTTAAAAATTTTTTTATATATTTATGTGTTAAAATATTTGTACTCTTCCTTTCCAGTAGCAGCTTGCCAATTCAAATAAAGACAATAAAGCCCCATATACCCTCCCCTGTCCCTTTAAAAAAACCACCTCATTAAAAGCCCCAGCAAAGAGAGTCCCCCCTAAGCACCTCTACAGACTGTGCCCCCCTCACCTCCTCAGGGCATGTGTTCCATAGAACGGGTGCTGTGATGGAAAAGATATGGGCCAGGCGGGAATGTATAGGGGGGGGGATGGTCCTTTTACAAACAGCTTTGACTACTGGAAACCTGATACTGCACTCCCTCTGGATAATGAGCTCTCACCAACCATTGGCTGCAGACTTTCAAGCATAACTTAACAGCCGTAAGAGCTAGAAATTCGGGCGGAGGGGAGAGAAAGTGGAGATTCTCACGGCTCTGAATTCTGTGCCCCACACTGCATGCTGTGCGTTTTCCCCCATACACAGAATCATAGTAGTATATTAAGTGTTACTGTATGAATGGTTCTCCTTGAGCCAAAGGTGCAGCACCATCTTTCTTTTTCTTCCTTGCTGTTTGTCTCTGTCTGTCTGTCTGTCTGTCTCTCTCTCTCTTTCTCTCTCTCTCTCTCTCTCTCTCTGTGTGTGGAGAGGAAGAGGGGTGGAGGTTAAAACCATCATCCCCCCCTCCCCCTGCAAAAGCTACCCATCCTTGTATATAAATCTATCACCAAACTAATTATTTTATGCAGGACATGGCTGGCAAAATTGTCAAATAGACTAATCAGCCTCGCAAACTGACATGCCATTTTGAAAAGTCAGAAAATATTTTGACTTGAAAATGCAGAACCTAATACGTCGTGAGGCTGCCAGGGTGTCTGCAGCTGCTAATGAGGTAGTTTGAATAGCATTATGGGTGGCTTCTAACCTACAAGAATATGCACAAGGATATAGGTTTAACTTCCCGTTGTTGTTTTTTTTCTAAATAAAAAAAAAGATTAAAGAGGAATGCTAAATAATCTGCCTCTTGGTGGCTTTTACCAAATGCACGGCAATCGCTGCCTTCAGTAACCGCTGAAATGCCTCCCATTTTTCATTAAAGACCTGCTTAAAATGGTTTTATTTCTTCTTTTTCAGATTATTCAAGACAGAATCTTTAAGCACATATCACGCAACAGCTTAATATGGAACAAACACCCCGGAGG
This sequence comes from Eublepharis macularius, assembly GCF_028583425.1. Taxonomy (NCBI): domain Eukaryota; kingdom Metazoa; phylum Chordata; class Lepidosauria; order Squamata; family Eublepharidae; genus Eublepharis; species Eublepharis macularius. Next base: position 122,589,669 of record NC_072796.1, on the reverse strand, counting down.
GTTATTTGTACTGCCACAGTATTCATCATATCTAGGAGATTTTCCTTACTATTATGCTAATCTAGGTAAGGTAAATTCTGTGTTATTGACCTCACTAATCGCGAGGCTGGAATGAGGGACGTGGCAGAGGTGGCACAGTTCACTAGCTCCTATCAACCTATGATTTGCAAATTGGGAGCCAGACCTGGGAACCCAAGCAAAGTCATTCCACATACCCCCCCCCCATGACGATCTTCTATCCCTTCTGAGCCTTAAGTGTGGCATTACAGGAGCACTAGTGCTATCCATAGTCTCAGAATCTGATAGCAGAGTTTGGAAGGGTTTTGCAAACTATTGTGACGGATGGACCTGATGTGCATTAAACACAGTTTCCATCAGTGTAAAACCCTGGCTGATGCTGGGAAGGGAGGGAGGAACTTGCTCCCGAAGGAGAAGGGCAAACGAAGCTCAAGTTTACCAGTCTGGATCTCAATTTGCACATTTTAGTTTGCAGGGAGAAGGTCAAAATTACACCTGTATTAGGTAGCACCTTGTACCGTACAAGAAGAATGCCATGGACTCCCGATGGAATCGTTTCTTCTCTTCATGGCATCAGCTTATATTTCTGTGCAAATATTGGTTTCTGCCACTCTGATTCCGCACACATTGGATAATGCACTTCCAATCCTCTTTAGAGATCATTTGGAATGGATTTTGTCATGTGTGGAACAAAAAATCCGCCTCAAACGATTAAGTGCATTGAAAGTGCATTATCCAACGTGTGCGGAATCAGCCACTCTTGGACTTATCTTACTTTGACACAGTGTTTATTTGAGCCCCATATAAGTTCCATTTGCCCGATCACCCTCCCACGCTGGTGCCTTTTTTTCAAGCCTTCGCATGTCCAGGCCACTGTGTTGAGTGCCTGCATCCCATGTCATACTGCCTGTATGGTGGAGGTGAAGGCTGTATACCCTCTCCACTGCCACACCAAGAGGTTTGCTTGTTCCATAGAAGCCGAGGAACTGAGATGCCGTGGTGATCCCAGCTGGTGCCTAGAATCAGAAACTAATCACAAAAGGGGATAATCACTCATCACAAAAGGGGGTAAAAAAAAGGTCCTTGGAGCCAACTTCCTGCTTATAAAGATGGGCTCCCCGCCTGTCAAGTCAATAGCTCAGCCTCTGCAATCTATTTTCACATGTCCCACAAGTAGAGTGAAAGGGCACTAGGGGAAAAACAAGCTGACAGCCGAATAAACCATTCCAGGTGACTCAAGTAGCCACGCGCTGCAGGGAAGATATCAAAAAGATTTTCTTACCTTAGGCGCCAGCAGTTCCTTTCTACGCAGGCTGAGCGATTTCCCTATATTAAGATTTTGTTTTTCCCATTCCAGGTGTCAAGCCCCCATCTAAATTCACCGCCGTTATCCACGCAGTTACTCCTTTAGTTTCTCAGTCTCAACCTGTGCTGAAACTCCTGGTTGCTGTAGCCAAATCCCAGTACTGTGCCCAGGTGAGAAATGGGGACCTGCTTCCAGACGGTGGCCAGTGCCGCCAACTCCATGATTGCAAGCAGTCATCATCGGGTCTCGATCATCCAGTTTGACGCATGCTTCTCTTGGAATGGTGATAAATGTTGGCGAGCTTTCCATTCTCAGACTTTATTCAAGGCACCAAAATATCATTTATTTCATGTCTGCGAAAGGGGTGCTGTTTGACTTTATCACCAGAGAGTACAAACTCTGATCCGTAGTGAGATGAATATTATGCAGGAGGGCTTCTTGGAGGAGCATAACCAAGAGCATGCTTGCAACAGGAACGGTATTCCTCAAGGGATAGTGTTTGACTTTCAGTGCAGTTGATAGTCTGGCCGAATTATAGGGAGGTGGTATCAAAGAGATGCTTCACTGACAAGTTAGGGACCATAGACATCACCGCTATGTTGCCTTACGTGCAATCTATTCCTTTAAGCAGGGCTTTTTTTCTGGGAAAAGAAGTGGTGGAACTCAGTGGGTTGCCAGCACAGGACCATACAATGACATCACTTTGGGTCATCTGGAACAAGGGGGGAGTTTTTAAAAGTTGACGTGGCTGGTGGCCCCGCTCCAGCAGCACGGAGGGCAATCTAAACTCCCCTCTGTCTGGAGATCAGGGGGCGGGGCCACCAGCCATGTGACCATTTTCAAGAGGTGCCGGAACTCCGTTCCACAGCGTTCCAGCTGAAAAAAAGCCCTACCTTTAAGTCTGACCCTACTGGGTAGTTCTGTGTTGTCTAATAGTCCTAGAATTGCTTACACTCTGTTTCAATATTTCTTCAACTCTGCATTGGATTTTTTGCTAATGCTATGTCTTTATAAACTGCATTTATTTACCCTATGGCATTGTTTATTGAAAAGTCCTTGATATTGACTGTACTAATCTTACACTGTGTCATCCGCCTTGAGTCCCAATGAGAAAGGCGGACTATAAATGGCATAAATATATAATAAATATTAATCAGGGCTGCGTATACGTAGTTTGAAAAACGCCCCCAAAATTCTATGCTCATACAATCTGAATTCTGAACAGAGAAACGTTATATTCTGCAGTCTGTATACATGATGCAAATTGCATCATGTATTTTGCATAAATTTATTTCAAGTAAGTCTACAGAGTTTGCTGTGGGGGTTAAGGGAAGGAGCTTTGTGGGATGTTGAAGTTCTTCATTTTGATTCACTCTCCATCTTCTGAGATTCAAGCTGGCGGTGCTGAAGCATGTTCAGTAAGTAGTTTTGTAACCCTAAGGACTAGCAACTTAAAGCACACACTCATAGGAAGTGGGATACTGTCCCCAGATGGGGTCTGTGCCCCTGTTGGGTTCTGAGCTCCCACAAAGTCACAGACTACAGAGATTCCTGCATTATCAGTGGGTTGAGAGTAGAATGGCCTGTCTTTTGCCTCCACCAAAGCAAACACATGAGATCCTTCCAGATGCTGCAAAGATTGTCATATCTGACAATGTAGATCCTTTACTTGTAGCCAGAATGATGGAAATAAAGTAAAAATGAGTTGCATTCTTTTTCCTTAAGAAGGAATTTGGCTCTCAACCTGCATGATCCTCCTCCGAAGTCCTGCTCTCTGTGCCCTCACCTGCAGAGGTGAGGTGGGTGGCAATGACAGACAGGGCTTTTTCAGAGGTAGCTCCTTGCCTTTGGAATACTCTTCCCCTCCAGGATCACCAGGCACATACTTTACTGTGATTCAGGCAGTAGGCCAAAACATTCACCTGTAGCTATTTGACTGCAAGATTCCATTTTTAAGCTGGTTTTTTTTAGTAGTCTGCTTCTGAACGTTTTTTATGATCTTGGTTTCTGTAGCTGTTTTGATCATTCTTATGGTTGCTGTTTTTGTGATCTTACGTTTGTTTGTTTGTCTCTCATGAGCCTCAAGCAGGTCTCTGGGCCTGTAAATCACCTAAACATTCTCTACTTGACAGTAGAGGAGGAGACTTGGTGCTCAGGAAAGACCTTCTGCAGGACTGTTTGCTAAGCTTGCGGGTCCTGCTTCTTTCCTTCTTTTCAGATCATTGTCTTATGGAATTGTGATAAGCCCCTCCCTGCCAAGCACCGTTGGCCTGCCACTGCCGTGCCTGTCATTGTCATCGAAGGAGAGAGCAAGGTAGGTGAACGGGAAGGTAGGGGCTCGGGAATTTCTGAAAATTTATTTCCATTTTTGTTTCCCCACCTTCCATTGAGTTAAGTGTGTATGAACTTAGGCACCCCCAAACTCCTTCCCTGGGCATTGAACACAGCCACTGCAGTAGGAAGGTGCCTAGTTCTTTTAATTTGTGAAACTTTACAGTTTCAGGGTTCCTCCTGAGGTTGTACCCATGAGCAACCAGTTGCTCCGGACACAGGCTAGTCTAAAATATCTTTCAGTTTATTGAATACAAGTTACGGAGAGTGTTGCTGAACATAAAGCACTCTAATTCAGGCAAGAAAAACAAACAAACCTTTTCTATTGCTTGCTAACAGCTGCCTGTTTAAAAACACTTTAAAGCTTACTGCTAGAGATGAGCACAAACCAAAATACGAATCAATTTCGTGACGAACCAGGCAGGTTTGGGGTTCGCAAACCAGCAGTTCGTCGGGGAACATTCTTAACGAACCGTGACAACTTTTAGGGCGGTTCGTTTGGTTCATTTTTCGGTTCATCAGTGAGATTTGCCGCCTCGTCCGCCAATTGCCTCATGTGCACCCCAGAGCCAGCATCATTTGCCAGCATGGCAACATCACTTTCAGAAGTGATGTCATCACACCGGCTCCGGGGCACGCATGCCTGCAGGCCTTCTGCATGCCTTCTGCTGCCCTGTAAGTGACAAACCAAACGAATCGGTTTGCAAACCACGCAATTTCATGCTGGTTAGTGATTCATGAAACGCAACGAACCACCATTTTCCCAGTTCATACCCACCTCTACTTGCTACTTAAGCTTCCCTGATATAGCTTCTTAGCTGGTAGGTTCTCGCCATTAGGCTTAGAAGTCCATTTCCATGCCACCCAACACAAGGTATATTGATGACGAGAGGCATGGAAGCAATCCTGTCTGACACATGATGGTAAAAAAAGAATGCCTTTGAGAATGGCCTGAGTGAAGGCTAACTATGCTCCAGGAGACCCAGAATTTTAAGAGCAGCGGAGAGTCTTTTATGGGGGAGGGGAAAGGGAGTGGAATTAGACTGTTTTAACCCCTGAGCGTGTAGAAAATTATAGAGGAGGTGATTTCAGGGTGTGGTTTTCAAATTGCTGCCCTTATGATTCTCACCACACACAAGGTTTTTATTATAAAAACTAGTTTGTATTTGAAATTGATCAAGGATTGAGAGCCCGCCAATATTTAGGTAATGTATTGAGATTTGAGAATACGTGCACCCCTGCTTCTATTCTATAGGGTTCTCAAGGCAGCATACAAGCAGTTTCAGAAATACAGCAGAACCCATGATGCAGAATGTAATAATACAAAATCAGAAACAAGCAGTATCAATATCAGCATAACCAGAATTGGCTTGGTCATCAGCAGAAGACAGAAAAAGCAACCTCAGATCTCACTTAAAGCCTGTATGAAAAAAAATTTAATGAATTTTTTTCAAGTGTTCACCTGGTGCCCAAAGCTTGGCAAGGCAGGTATGTGAAGGGGAGTGAGGAAAGAGTCCCACAAATGGGCTACCAAAAAGAAAAATGCCCATTGGTTCCTCTCTCTGAGTTGCGCACTCATTAATTCAAGTATTATCAAATAACCCCTTCACAGACTCGTGCCTGCATGTGCACACTTTTAGATTTCACAAAAGCAACTGAGGTCTTGGTCATGAGCTCACCTTATTATGAACATCAGCTGCAGATTCCCGTAAAGAAGCTGAGGGCCAAACTACAAGTGACGAATGACACAGGTTGGACACTTGTCAGCTTCCCTCAAGTTTTGATGGGAAATGTAGGCATCCTGGTCTTGCAGCTTGGCTCTCCGACTGCTGTCCAATGGACTTTTCAACTGTCACTTGTCCAACATTCCGCCGAGCTGCCTACATTTCCCATCAAAACTTGAGGAAAGCTGACAAGTGTCCAACCTGTGTCAGGCATCACTTGTAGTTTGGCCCTAAGACATCAGAAAAAGGGAGGGAGGTTCCCGACAGAGTCATCAGTTGCTCTTCATACAGGAAGATGAGAGAGTAAGGATCCTATTGCTGACGTACAGGGGAAAGGAACAGAGACGAGTCCCGGGAATCATCCTTATAGTGGTGATGCAGTGTTAAAAGAGCGCATAGCTACCATGGACAGGTGAGGAGAAACTCCTTGCTATCATCCAACATTGATGGGTCCTGCTTCTCCTGGGCGGCTGGCAACCTCAGCCAGCTAGCGTCATCTCCCCTATTCCTCCTTTGCACTGCAGACTCTGTGCTGCAGTTTTTGTTGCCAGGCTACCTTGCTGGCACCATAGTTCAGGTGAGTGCAAAAAGTCCCCTCTCTCCTTACCCTGAACAGCACCTGTGTGAGCACAGGGTGATCTTGGTTTGGGGTTATTCTGTCTGGAGGAGAAAGAAATTTTCACTCTGAAGTTTTTGGCTGTTTAAAATGTACAGCCTTTGCCTTTGAGATTTTCGCTTGGTAGGCTTAACAAGGAAAAAGTCAGGGCACTGCTAAGCTGGCAGCAAAATAGCTTCTTGCCTCAAATACTGGACATGTTGAGAAGTACCAGGAGATTTGCTGCAGAACAAAGATAGGCGGCTGCTGTTGAGAGATTACCCTGCTCTTTGGCCATTATTTTGTGTGTATATGGGTCTCTCTCTCTCTCTCCCTGTTTCCACTGTCTCCCCTCCCCTCCCTTTCCATTCTGGAGAGCCTGAGGAAACTAAAACACCCTGTCAGGTCCTAAAGCTTTTGTAGGAACCAGACTCTGAGCCATTTACAGACCACAAAACGATCTCCTGTGTACCTAACTTTGTGATGAAGAGTGGGCCAATTCTCCTCTTCCACAGAGTTCTGTGCTCCAAATTAGATTCCAGATTGTAAGGAGGAACCTGGTGGATGTTCCGTGAAAGGCCCGTTGGATTGATCCCACCATCCACGTGATTGGAATTTTCACACTGGTCTGAAGCTGCCTCATAGTGGAACAGACCTTTGGTCCATCTAGTGGGAGTGTCTCCTTCTTGTCAGGCAGGAAAGGGTCTTTCCCAACACTTTTTAATTGGAGATCCCTTAATTGGAAATGCTGGCGATTGAGTATGAGGCCTCCCGCCCTCAAAACATGTGCTTTATTACTGACCCTTGGCCACTCCCTGTGGCATGAAATAGCAGCACAACAGCAACCCCTCTGAATCACACTAAATGGTAAGATGTTTGTATCCAGCTTGTTACCATTTACACAACACCTCAGCAGAAATCAAAGTCCAAAGATATTCACATGAAGAGTCTCCTCATGATAATATGTAACCGGGCTCTCATCTTGGTGAAACAAATAATTCACCCTAGTTTGGCTTATGGCTCCTGTTCCCTTCTGTATCCTGGGAACCAGGAAGCCCAAACACAAAAAAGGAGGGGTGATTGCTTGCAGCAGAGGGAACTTGTAGAAGATGTAGACAACATGGCCATAGAAAAAAGAAAGCACAGAATTTTGTCCTGTTGGTCATGAGCGTTTGGAAATTGCAACAGATGTGTGGGCACCTGCCTGCCTGCAGTAACATCTGTCTTAAAAAGTGCACAAAACCTTCATTCACTTGGTTAATATGTGACAATTCCACATATATGTCCATTGTAATCTAGACCCATGTTGGGAAGTTGCAGTTGTGTGCCATATGTGGATTTTGTAAGATATGCATATGTGTGATCATTGAGAGGTACAGTCTGCACATGTGTGGGATTCCTGCAGAATTGTACACAGATGTGCCTCTGCCGTGTGAATGTTTGCATTGTGGAACTGGCCCTCCTTTATTTTGTACCCCATTTTGTCTTTGCGTGTGTGTGAGATGAGGCTGTTTTGTTGCTCGTAAGAGGAACTGAGCCATTCAGAGATGAATTGCTTCTATCAAAGGTTGTAAGCTGGAAATGCTGGTAGAAATCGACATTTATAGTTGAGCAGAGAAATCCTTCCATTCGGATGAAGGTGCAGAATGTCGTCTCCTATGAAGGGAAAGAAGAACACTGTACACAGCGTAATACGTGACACGGTTATTGATTGCGATGTTGTTCCTTTATTTTTTTCTTCCTTTCCTTTCTCATATAAAATGTGCACAGAAGAGGAGGGGGAAACCCACTATAAATACAAACACACAAATAAAAGATAAAATAAACATAGCCTATGATGCAATTCAGCACAGTCCAGAGAACACGGGGTGGAGGAGTTTGAACGAAGATTTCACAAAGCAATTTTTCTTAATATACATAAATAGATTAGGGATCCCCAACTTTTTTGAGCCTCTATGGGCACCTTTGGAATTCTGGCACAGGGTGATGAGCGCAGCCACAAAATGGCTGCCACAAGAGGTAGTGTCAACCACAAAATGGCCACCACAGAAGATGCTGAAATACACACAGGGGCAGTCCAAGTGGAGAGGACAAGAGGATTAATTTTTTTAAAATCCTGGGAAAGAGGGGCGTAAGAAAGAGAATAAAACCAAACAATATTATTTTAATCTGCATATCAGATTAGATCGCTAATGGCTAATCAGAAGCCCTTCTGGGCTCACCTGGTCCCACCCACGTTTTAAAAACATTTGGCAGGCACCAGGAAAGGTGTCAGCGGGCACCATGGAGCCCACAGGCACCATGTTGGGGACTCCTGAAAAAATCTGTTGTGTATGAGAACGGACTTGTTCGTATCTTTTTCTAGATATTTAGGAAGGCCTTGTGGTTTGATACGGTTCTTTTCTCCATGAAGAGCCAGGTTGGCTGCAAGTATCTCCCTTGGGTAAGGCTCAAGAGCTTCTCATCGGCTGTGTTTGTCCTCCCCCACAGGTCATGAGCAGTCGCTTCCTGCCCTATGAGAACATGGTCACTGACGCAGTTCTAAGCCTCGATGAGGATACGGTGCTTTCAACCACTGAGGTAAGACCTTTCTCCTCCTTACGGCTTTGCTCACTGGCTTGCCCACCTCACACTGGCAATAAGTGAGAATTCACAACTGACCTCTGGACCAGTGGAGCTGGGAAGCTGAACTGGAACTGCTGCCTCAGCCCTTGTCGATACTGGTATTTCATTTTTATTCCCCAATATCTTTCATAAAAACATCAGAAGCGCCCACTGGATCACACCATCTAGTCCATCGTCCTGTTTCACACAGTGACTAACCAATTGCCCTTGAGGGTAGAGGCCAAACGCCCCCTCAATACTGCCTCCTAGCTCTGGCATTCAGGGGTTCGCTGCTTCCGGACATGAAGGTTCCCTTGAGTCATCATGGCTAGTAACAGACCCTCTCCTCCATGAATCCGTCTAATCCCCTTTTAAATCAATCAATGCCATCACTACATCCACTGGTGATTCCCACAGTAGAACTGCTTACTTTTGTTAGTCCTACTGAATCTACTGCTCTTCAGTTTCATTGGGCGCCCCCAAGTTCTAGTATTATGGAATAAGGCAAAAAAGTTCTCTCTATCCAGTTTTCCCATCCCATGCATAATTCTATAGTCCTCTATATAATGCCTCTCCCACCCCCATCCCATATCAGTTGTCTTTTCTCTAAAATGAAAATCCTCAGGCTCTTCAGCTGTTCATCATAGAAAAGAGTCCAGTAGCACCTTTAAGACTAACCAACTTTATTGTAGCATAAGCTTTCAAGACCCACAGCTCTCTTCGTCAGATGCATCTACAGACTAACACGGCTAACTCCTCTGGATCATAGGAAAGGTGCTCTAAACCCCTTGATCATCTTGGTGGGCCTTTTCTGTGCTTTTTCAAGCTCTGTAATATATTTTTGGAGATAACAATGATCAGATTTCTACACAAGACTTAATCATAAATCTATACGAGTGCATTACAATGCTAGCATTCATTTTCAAACCCTTTCCTAATCATAAATTGAGCTAACCACTAGAACCCCAAGATTTCTTTCATTTTCGGTCGCAACCAGCTCAGATCCATTTAAAGTTAGGAAGAGGGGTTTTTTTTGCTCCCCCCCCCAATCACCTTGCAGCTTACCTATACTTCATTTGCCACCTGGTTGCCCACTTATCCAATTTAGACCCTCCTGGAAGTATCCAGAATCCACCTTGGTTTTCACCATCCTGAATAATTTAAGATCCAGAGGAGTTAGCCGTGTTAGTCTGTAGTAGCAAAATCAAAAAGAGTCCAGTAGCCTCTGGACTCTTTCTGAATAATTTAGAAACTTGGCTATGCCGGACTTGGTTACTACACTGCTTACCCCCCATTTCAGATCATTTATGAACAAATTAAATAGTGTGTATCCCAATACTCATCCTTGTGGGACACCGTCACCCCGCTGCTTACTTCCATTCCATTAAGAACAATGTCCCATTTCTTCCTACTCTGTGCTCCCTGTTTTTAATCCATAAGATAACCTGTCTTCTTGTCCCATGGCTGCTAAGCTTACTCGGGAGTCTTTGGTGAGGCACCTTGACAAAAGCCTTTGGAATTCCCAGCAGACATTATATACTTGGAGTTCCAAAGCTCCTTATCCACACACATGTCAACCTGCTCAAAGAATTCCAAACTGTAGGTGAGGTAGGACTTCCCTTTGCAGAAGCCGCCACTGAAAAGCCACCTTCCCTCCACCCCCGGCCCAGGTCACCTTTGCCAGGGTGGGATCACAGAGAGCAATGCTTGGGAGCAAGATCTTAATGGAGGGTGGGGGGGGACAACATTGCAGTTTATTTCAGTGACTAAAAATCAATGAAAGTGCTACAAAAATAAAAATATCCAAGCAAGCATACAAGGGCAGCGAAACAAACTGGATTCAAGTGGCCAAACAACTCCAAAGGCAAAACAATCGCAAAATGGTGTTATAGTAGTGAACTGTTAGGGGAGGGCCCCAAATGCTTAGACTGACACCAAAATACCATCAGAGAAGGTACTTCCTGAGCTTCCCACAGTGTAGCCACTACTGTTGAAAAGCTCTGTTGCCTCATGACCACCCTGGTCCCTCTTGGTGCAGGTGACATGTGAACAAGGGCCTCTGGCAGATTTTGATATGCAGGCAGGTTTGCATGGAAGGTAACAGCAGTTGTCATTCAACCTGGCTGTTGCATTGTTATCCTTCCCTCCAAGGTGCTCCTCTAGCCAGCATGATGTAGTGGTTGATGTGCTGGACTAGGATTTAGGAGACCCAGGTTCCACTATAGTAAAAAGTCCAGTAGCACCTTTAAGACTAACCAACTTTATTGAAGCATAAGCTTTCGAGAACCACAGCTCTCTTCGTCAAATGCATCTAACAAAGAGAGCTGTGATTCTCGAAAGCTTATGCCTCAATGAAGTTGGTTAGTCTTAAAGGTGCTACTGGACTTTTTACTATTTTGCAACTACAGACTAACACGGCTAACTCCTGTGGATCTCTGACCAGGTTCCACTCTGTCACAGAAGCTCGGTGGGTGACGTTTGGCCAGTCACTGCCTCCTGGCCTGACCTAACTCACCAGGGTGGGGAGGCTAGAACAGAAGAAGGGAGAACTCTTGTAAATTGCTTTGATTCCCTGTTGGGGAGAAAAGCCCATGGGTATAAATAGATCATTCCAACAACCCCCCAAGGCAAAGAGAGAGTGACCAGCCCAAGGCCACAACACAACACCCCGATCACCACCCCGTGCTCCTGGACTTGCTTCATGTATGCATTGATCAACTTCAGAATCCATGATGCAAAGACATCTAATAAATGCAAGTTGCAGAACTCTTATTTTTCTGATGTGGAATTTGGATTATTTTATGGTATCTTTTTCTTTTTAATAACCAAGTTTGCCCAGCCCTGTCTTGTGCCTCCTCCACCATTTACGTAGCAGCCTTGCTGCTTGTAAAGCAGACATTCCCTCCTTGGTTCCTGTGTCTGATTGCTGCGTCCCTCCCTCCCATGTACAAGAGTTGAAGCCCGCCTGTCTTTAAATTAAAGGAGATTCCTTGTACTTCAGACCTCAGAACCTTCATGCCAAGAGCAAGATTGTGCTCAAGGAAAAAGCCACAGAGAGGGGGAAAAAACACTGTAGAAAACCAATTTTTACAACTGGAATGAGTATTGATTTCTAGCACCTCTTCCCACAAAGAGAAAGGGAAACCGACGACCGTTTATATAACAGTGCAATATATCGGAAATACATTATTAATGGCAGCTGTGGAAAAGCTTGGGGTCTTTATTGTCTCTTTCGATTTTAGTGCTCTCCTTTTTCTCTTCCTCTGCTGCTTCACCCCCTCTTCCATCCTCTCCCTTAAAAGGACAGTCCTTCTCGAGAAGCATCAAGCTCTGTTGCTTTTCAGAGAATGCCCTTGCTGTTTACGAGAGGGTAGTTGCCCCACTCAGCCAAATGGCGCTTCCGGGTGCATCAAAGATACTGTTGCCTCTCGCCATCTGCCTATCTGGGATGAGCAATGAGCCATTCTCGTGCTTCTGCCATCTCTCTGTTCTTTTCCAGTCCCCATTCAAGATGCTGGTTATAAGCTGTTTCCTTTCTCCTGACACACAGCAGTGTGGTTCAGCCAACATGTTTGGAACGACTGGTCCCAGGTGATGGTATTCGTGGGCAGGCTGGGAAGTTATAATAAGCCTGGAACAAAGCCAAGCTGAGTGGCCCTTGGGACGCTATAAGCCAGCACTGCAGGGGCCGACTATAGCTCACCCAGAAGGTCCTAGGCCCAGTCACCAGCATCTCCAGTTAAAGGAGCCAGGTAGTAGGTGATGTGAGATCTTGGAGAGCCGTTGCCAGTCCTGAGTAGCAAGGCTGGCCCTGATGGACCAGTGGTGTGATTCAGTATAAGGCGGCTTCATGTGATTAGAAGCCGCCCTGAGCGCCTTAGAGGGAAGGGTGGAGTAAAAATGTTAATAGGTAGATCGCGATGCATGCTTCGGCTTCGTTTCCCCAAAAGCTTCATTATAAAGGTAGGTTTTGAGGAGCGCTTTGAAGGAAAGGAGGGGAGTGGTCTCATGTAACTCTGGACTAATGGTTTTGAGATAGAGGATCCTGGTCCACTGCCGGAGGCGCCCAGTTAACCAGAATACTGCTACTGATACCTGCGAGTTAGCACACTTTTTCATGAAGGCAGACAGGGGAAAGACAGGGAGTCCTCCACCTTGATGCTCACCTGGTGCCTTCTTTATGTCCTTTTAGGCGCCAGGCCAAAACACATCTTTTTACCCAGGTATTTCATAGTATCAGAGAGTTTGAAGGGATCTCTAGGTTCATCTAGTCCAACCCCCTGCACAGTGCAGGAAATTCACAACTACCTCTTTCCCCCCACACCCCCAGTGACCCTTGCTCCGTGCCCAGAAGATGGCAAAACACTGTCAGGATGCCTAGCCGAACTGGCCTGGGGAAAATTGTTACCTGACCCCGGCATTACACTGGGCATGTAAGAAGAGGCCACGAGAACTAAGCACTGATGTAACCCTCCCTCTCATGATCTGCCCAGGTTCTCGGAATCAGCATTGCTGTCAGATGGCCATCTAGCCTCTGCTTAAAAACCTCCAGAGAAGGAGAGCCCACCGCCTCCCGAGGAAGCCTGTTCCACTGAGGAACCGCTTTAACTTAACGGCTTTTAATGGTCTGCTGCTGTGTTACGGATTGTTTTTGAGCTGCTCATGCCCAGTGGCTTGGGTGTTTAATGGCTTATGATTTTATACGGTGGTTTTTAATGATAAGCTGCCTCGAGGAGGTCTCTGAAGAGGCAGCATAGAAATATTCTAAAGAGATAAATAAATAAAAGATGGTGCAGGCTGCCTGGCCCCTGATCACTGGAATTCCTGCACCGGTTCCATCCTCTGGCTTCTGCGGTTTTTATCAAATTCATTCAAGTCTCTCCCAGGAGCACTGACGACTAGAAAATGGAGGAGGGTTTGTTAATCAACTGAAAGCGGAGATTTTCCAGATGTCAAATTCTGTACCAAGTTTTGCTCTTGCACCAGACTTCCCATTGCCGTCATCCTCTTTTCTTATGGGGTGTAGTGGTTAGAGTGTCAGACTAGGGTCTGGGAGACCCAGGTTCGAATCCCCAGTCTGCCATGGAAACTTGCTGGGTGACCTTGGGCCAGTCTCTCACACACTGCCTAATCTACTACACAGGGTTGTTGTGGGGATAAAATGGAGAATGACTTAAGCATCTTTGGGTCTTCATTAGGAGGAAAGGCAGGGTATAAATGAAGTAAATAAAACAAATAGAGACTCGAACTCAGAACTGTTGGCGAGGAGGCCAGAAGCCTTCTAAAGGTTCTTAAATAGCACCACTGGAAGGCAAAGGGGATGTGGCCTAAGAGTGTCTGATTTATACACAGGATAATATTTTCCTGAAACCTGCTTTCACATTTGAATGCTAAAACCTGCAAAAAAAAAAAACACACACCCCAATGGTTTCTTCTGTTCTTTCATCTCTTGCCGTTAATGAAGGTTATGCCCTTTCATTCATAATGAAATGAAGTATTAAGCCTTTTTATTCCTCTGGGTAAGAGTCCGAAATGCCATGCGGCATGCTGGGAAGAACATGCATGTGGGTCATAATTAGAAACCCCTCGTAGGTTAAAGGTGGGGAGACAAAGGAGGACGGGAGAGGAAGAGCTTGTCGGGCTGCCTCCCCTCCCCTTTCCCCTTCCTGTGCAGGCCAGTCATCGGTTCTGCTGCTAACCGTCGGCTTTAGAGCAAAATTATTAAAAGAAGCCTATGAGACTTGCATGTAATATATTATCTGCAACTGTCTTTAGCATTCATTTGGCACCGACAGTACACGGAGGGTGATGGCGCAGGCTAAAAGAAATGACACCGTCCCTGCTCGGAAGATTCACAATCGAACTAGGTGGAGAAAAGATGATAAAAGTAATGTGAATAGTCTGGCAGGGAGGCTGTGCCGGGCAGGGCTTGGGGGGAAGTGAGAGAAGGGAGGGGAGGGAATTCCCGGTCCGTAACCGGACAGAGCCCAGGGTCAGGGGCAGCGCATCTGCCTGGCGTGCAGGAGTTCCCGGGTTCAATCCTCAGCATCTCCATTGCTTAAGACCCTGGAGAACTCCCAACTTCACATCCCGCTCGGTCCCGAGAGAGCTTCATAGCTGAACAGAGGTTGATTGATGTTATTAAAATACATCCCACCTTTCCGCCTGGCTTAAGATGGCTTACAAACTCAAATTTAAAGTATACAATAAACCACCACCCCCATACCCCCCTCCAAAATGCCTGAAGCCTACATGTCATTAGTCGGAGGAGAGTGTCCTCAAGTCGTAGCTGACTTACAGTGACCCCTGTTGAGGTTTTCAAGGCAAGGGACTAATAAAGGTGGTTCACTATTGCCTGCCTCTGCAACCCTGGTCTTTGTTAGAGGTCTCCCATGCAATTACTAACCAAGGCCAACTCTGCTTAGCTTCTGAGATCTGACGAGATCAGGTTTGCCTGGTCTATCCAGGTCAAGGTACATGTCATTAACAGCCCTGGAAAATAAAATAGTCTTGCAATGCCTTATAAATGGCTGATTCCGCACAGGTTGGATAATGCACTTTCAATGCACTTTATCAGTCATTTGAGGTGGATTTTTTGTTCTGCACACAACAAAATCCGTTCCAAATGATCTGTAAAGAGGATTGGAAGTGCATTATCCAACGTGTGCGGAATCACTCAGTATCTCTGGAGACGGCATCCACATACAGAGACAAACACACTTCTTCAGCGAATCTAGTTTATAGGGCAGCAGCTATGATGGACAAAGCACACGTCATGGGCCAACCTAAGCAAGGGACAGTTAGCCGCCTAAAGAGTGCAACTGGTGCCCAGAGACATATGGGAAGGGGTGGCTTTAGATATGTGGGTCCTAGGCAATGAAGAGCTTTAGAAGTCTCAACCAGCATCTTGAACTCGGAAATAAACTGCAGCCAATGTAGCTGTTTTAAAATAGGCAAGATGTGCTCCTGTTGGTTAGCCCCGGACAATAACTGGGCTGCTGCATTCTGAAGTTTCTGAGTTGTCTTCAAGGGCAGGCCAAAGCAGAGCATGTTACAGTAATCCAGCTGTGAGGTTACAAGCAACGGTTTGGCATGGCCAGATCATGTGAGTCTAAGAAAGGAGAGAATTGGTGACCCAAATGCAGCAAAGAGAAGGCAGTCTTGGCCACTACATGAACCTACTTTTCAAACAGCAAAGCTGGGTCAGTGAGCCACCCCAGGCTCTTAACCTGCTTTGCAATTCCAACTCCATTCCACCCAAAGACTTCTCCTGATGTTGCTTCCTAGCACTGGTATCAGAGGATTACTGCCTCTGAGTGTGGAGGTAGCCACTGGTGGACCTTTCCTCCATGAATCTGTATAACCCACTTTTAAAGCCATCGACGCATGTGGCCATCACTACATTTTCTAGCATTGAATCCCACAATTTAATCACTTACCGAGTAAAGAATTATTTCTTTCTGTCTGTCCTGAACTTATTGCACGTCAGTTTCATCGGCTGTCTCCAAGTTCTAATATTTTGAGAGAGGGAGAAACACTTTCTTTATCCCATGCAAAATTTTATAAATTTTCATATCCCCCCAGCTTGCTGGCCTTTTTTCTAAACAGAAAAAAATCCAAACTCTTGCACCTTTCCTGATAGGAAAGGTGCTCTATACCCTTAATAGTCTTGGTTGTCCTCTTCTGTACTGCTTTCTACCACTGCAGTGTCCTTTTTGAGATACAGCAACAAGAACTTTACATAACACTCCAAATGAGGCTGTACCATAGCTGTATACAAGGGCATTACACTGCTGGGTGTTTTGTTTTCAATTCCTAATAATCCCCAGCATGTAGTTTGCCTTTTTCACTCCTGCTGCACACTGAGTCAACATTTTCACTGAACTATCCACTACAGCCAGTTCGGTGTAGTGGTTAAGAGCGGCAGGACTCTAATCTGGAGAATTGGGTTTGATTCCCCACTCCTCTGTTTGAAGCCAGCTGGGTGACTTGGGTCAGTCACAGCTCTCTCAGAGCTCTCTCAGCCCCACCCACCTCACAGGGCGATTGTTGTGAGGATAATAATAACACACTTTGTAAATTGCTCTGAATGGGCATCGTTGTCCTGAACAGCAGTATATAAATCGAATATTAGTAGGAGTAGGAGTACAAATCAAAGATCTCTTTCAGTCTCAGCCAGATCAGACCCCATCATATGCTTAAAATTGAGATTTGTTTTATTTTTGTTCCATTGTGCGTCACCTTTCACTTACCTACATTGAACTTCATTTTTCATGTCCAGTTGAGATGAGCTCTTCACATTCAGCCTTTTTAGTCTTTTATTTATAGCTTACCTTTCTCTCTCAGATTCAAGTCAAGATTGCATATTATAAAACAATGTAACCAGACAGCATAAAACACCCAATAAACAATGCAATAGGACAAGAATGACAAAATAGAAAACAGTGAAAAAATGTAAGTCATAACAAAATGAAATTACAGAAGTAGAAGACAATACACTAAGAACAAGATAAGTTCAGAAAACAATGGAATAGACAATCCTGTTGGTTTTATAAAGAAGCATCCACATTCCTTTATACTACAGCCCTGTTTCCCTTATAAAATTGCACTCCTGAGTCATTCTGTTTTGCTCCATCTGTGGAATGACAGGAGCGTGGGAACCTTCTTGATCTCTTCTGGCAGCCCATTCCACAAGATCAGGGCCACAAAAGAGAAAGATCAGGTATGGGCTGCTGTTGCTTTTACACATTTTCAGGGCAGCAACTTCAGAAGGGTTTGCTCCGATGAGCAAAGCTTTCATGGAGGAATGTAGCAGGAAAGGAGATCCTGCACAGAAGTGGGTCCAGGCTTTGTAAATAATAACCAATACCTGCTAAGCAATCAGAAACCAATGGAGCGACTCCAGAATGGGTGTTAGATGCTGCTCTACCTAGCTCCTGAGAGTAACCGAGCTGCAATATCCAACTCGAGTTTCCAAGCTGCCTTCATGGGCAGACCCATGTAGAGTGCAATACAGTAGTCCAGCCTCAAGATCACCACGGCATGGATCCAAGTGTCCAGATCAACCGAGCCGGAATAATCTGGTATCATCTGCAAACTTGGCCACTACATTGCTCACTCCCAGTACCAGATAATTTATTAACATATTAAATACATACAAACACTTTTTAAAATATGGTAAGTCAGTTGGAGTGTAGATGGCTGTCCATCGATCCTTAAATGGGCCAACCTTTCAGTAGCCATGACTTTGTTGAATTGTTTGTTGCTAATTTCAGTCTTAGGGTAGTAATTTGGGCTATTTTAAGGTTGCTGGTAATTAAAATAAATTAATATGTGCAAACGTGCCGCAGCTAGGATTTTCGTCAAGGAACGTGCTTACCATAGCAGATTTGCTCCAGGCATTGAAACTGGTTTCATTGCATTCCCATTAGCTATAGCTCCTGTCCTCCTTAGATATTCCAGTGTATCTTGGTACAGAACCGCAATGCATTATAAAAATCAAGGGGTTGCCATGGTAGTGTTGATATTCTTGCCCTTTCCCTCCATAAAAAGTAGCAGCCAGCCTTCTGACCTATCATTATTATTCTGTGTTTTCCCCGATCTCTCTCTCTGTCACAGGAGAATGAACAGTGTGATGATTTAAAGTATGAGCAAAGTTTCGCTGTGCATTACCAGGGGCAGGGAGAGACTCTCCTTGAGGCTACCATTTTCAGCAGCAGTACAGCGTTTATCGTAACATGCCATCCCTCCATCAGTGTGCACTTATTTTTTGTTATTTTTTATGTTTTCCCACTGTTCAACCAAAATCTGCTTCCCAACGGCTGATGAGAGTAAGAAATCAATATAGATGACGATAAAATTTTCCACGGGGGATTCCTGGTTGAGCTTGGTCCAGGCACGACAGAAGGATCCAGGCTGCTTTTCAGTCCTCTCTCAATGGCCTCTTCCATGGCAGTCATGGAGGGGAGAAAAGAGCAAGAGTCCAGTAGCACCTGTAAGACTAACAGGTGGGGTATGAGCTTTCCTGACTCGCAGCTCACTTTTTCATACCCTACCACAAATCTTGTTAGTCTCATCGGTGCTACTGGACTCTTGCTCTTTTCTCTTGCAACAAACAGAGTAACACAGCTACCCATCTTGATCTCTCTCCACTGGAGGGGAGAGTAAGAAACGAGTCACAACTGGAGGAGTTCTCACCCTCCCTCTAATGATCTCCTAGATCACAAGTGGAAGCTGGACAGAGGGGGAGTTCTCAGAGGCATGCTTATTCTCCCCACGTAATTAAAACAATGACCACTTCTCCCCACAGAATTGAAGTAGCAACTCTTTGATTAAATCCAGCACACATGCAACACACTTGCAACCACACACACACACACATTCTCCACTAGTTGTAAACTTTTGCTTTGCAAAAAGTCATGCCTACAAAATGTTAATGTGATTCTCTGGAGCTCTAGACTCCTGTTAACAGGAAAACATTAAAATGTGCATAATTACAGGGCAAAATGTCAAGCAGTCAGTTTAATTTACTGATGAATACAGAGAATTAATGTTTTGCAACAGTTCCAAGATTGCAAATTATGAATTAGTGGAAAGGTAATATTTTGTTTTGCTGACATTTTTGAGACTGTTTGATTACTGCTTGCCATATTATGGGTGTTTGGTTTTCTTGCCTGCAGGTGGATTTTGCCTTTACGGTTTGGCAGAGCTTTCCCGAGAGGATTGTGGGCTATCCTGCCCGCAGCCATTTTTGGGACAACACCAAGGAGAGGTGGGGCTACACGTCTAAATGGACTAATGACTATTCCATGGTATTGACCGGAGCTGCTATTTACCACAAGTAAGAATCGGAAGCAACACTAGTATGCAAAATTAGCAGTCTAGACTCTGCAAGGGGAAGCTCTTAAAATGGATCTTGGAGATACTCCTAAATTCACTTGGAGAATCTAGGTTTAATGAGGTTTGTTGAAGGGAGTCTTCGGCGCATACATGGGTTGGTAATGGTAAAATGTTAATGCCAAAACTTGGTGGAAGGATACAGAAAGAACTGGCACTTTAAACACGATGAAAATTTTAAGATCCGCATGATCTTTTGTCTTCTGACTGTTACGCTCAAAAAATGGCGCGACTGCCCATGATGCACTTGAGAACGGATCCTCAGAGCCATGTGATCGGTGGGAAAGCAAAAGCATCCCTCACATGCTCAGACACACTCTTTTCTATTACTCCACAATTAAAACAAAGATCTTTGGTTAGAAAAATGGATTACTTTAGGCTCTGAAAATATATGCTGAACTGTCTTTTCTTCCTCCTTCGGATTTTTTTTGTAAAAACTTGTTAAAACACCAATGGGAGATTTGAGACAGAATAGTGTTTGAATTTCTGTTTAACTGGATAATGACTTCTAATCCGCAGTTTAAAGATCTGGCAATCATTATTTTGTGTGTTGGGTCTTTGAAGTCAGTTGCACTTTGAAAGCCATCTGAATGTTCCCTGTTTCTTGAATGGAGGAACAAAAGACTTCAAAGAAACCCCCAAATTCTTCAAAAGGTCTAAGATAGAAAGCCAGTTAGCATCAGAGGAGCATGGTCACATCCCAGACAAGACAAGGTTTGGGTTGGCTGACCATCAGAGATACTTAACTAGCCCTCCTGCTTTCCCAAGAGCTGGTCTCCTGTTTGTTCCCCAGAGTTGTGGGGAGCTTGCAGAAGAGCAGAGGTGCTGAAGGGTACTTCATCTTGATGTTTAAATAAGCTGTTGACAGTCTTTGGTCTCTCCCCTTCCCTTTTGAAGAAGGAAACCGCTAAGAAGAGAAAACCATTTTTGTCAGATCCAGAGCACAATAACTAGAGAGGCAAATACGGTTAGTGTTGGCAAGTAGCAGCTTCTTGGACAAATCTATTCCTTCCAAAGGGGTTCCGGCAGGCACTTAATTAGCCTTTTTAGACCTGCAGGCCCTGATAGAGCTAAAGGGAGAAGAAAAATTCACATGTCCCTCCCCTCTACTTTGTGTGTTGCGCAGTGTGTATTTGTGGGGAGGACCCTGATTAGGGAGGACCCTGATTAAGGCTCTGTCAGTTTCACCTCCCCTTCTAAGAGGCAAAGAGGAAATAAACAAACCCTCTGAGCAGTCATCTCCCTGGCTCTGTAGAGAGGGGAAACTGACAGAGCCTTTCGGTCACTTTTAAAACTTAGCTTCCCAGCTAACATTGCAACTCCCTTCACGTGCTCCTCCTCGTGTAATTCATCTCTTGTAACTTGGCTCTCAAACATCCTTTGCCTCTACCCTGTAACCTTTTGCACTTCTATCGATAACAGCTTCAGAAACTGACAGGTATGGCATATGTGGTTGCCCAGACTGCCCGAATCTCTTCCCCCCTGGTTTCTATTATGTCTCTGATGTATAATCATCCCCATTGATAATATGTTGATGATTTTGCAGATATTATCACTACCTGTACACTCATTACCTGCCTGCCAGCCTGAAGAACATGGTGGACCAACTGGCTAATTGTGAGGACATTTTAATGAACTTCTTGGTGTCAGCTGTGACAAAATTGCCTCCAATCAAAGTAACACAGAAGAAACAGTATAAGGAGACCATGATGGGACAGGTACAGGTCACCTTCTTCAATAAAGGGTTTTTTTTAGTCTACTCAAATGCCAAAGATGAGATTCACAAAATCGGTAGCCCTGGATGCTTTGCCTTTCTAATGGGTGTCATTTCCAGTAGTTCTGGGATGCATTCAGTAAAGCCCCAAGATACAGAATTTAAATTTTGTGTGTGGGATACAACAAAGTCATTCATTCTTTGGCTTTCATTTTCATGGCACCTTTGTGGAGCATTCACATGTACAAGCAATTTCAGGTGACGGTTTGCATATATACCAGTGGATCATTGCTGACAGAACTTAATTTTCTCTCTGACATACATCTCAAGGCTGTTCATTGGAGTCAGTTTTCACATTCAGCAGCCAGTCACACCAAGTGGGCAGTATTCAAATACAGGACATTGAAAAGTTGTAATATATGTGCAAAATGGCCTCCTGGTGTGTTGATAGTTTATGATAGCTGATGGTTGCTGGGCAGTGACTGACTTCTTCCACCTTATTTTGCCTGCCGTATTACTATTGGGTTTGGCGTGAATTGGGGTGATTAATAATGTGATAACTTGCAAGAGCAGTTTCACACACTCAGGTCCTCATATGTTAAACTGCAGTTATCACATAACTAGCTTATGAAATCTGCCCTAAAAGGCATCCTTTGTAAATATACAGAGTTTTTGCTGTTCAGTTAGCTATTCACACTATTATTCACACTATTATTCACTAGCTATTCACTATTCAGTTGAGGAAGGACAAGATAGACATTTGGTAGACTCCTTACATGTCTGAATTAGGCAACAACTCATTTTAAAAATAAATAAACCCATGTTAATGAACATGAAATCTCTGCTGTTCAAAAATAACCTGACACCGTCATAATCTGAGAGGAGGAGTGTTTTCCCACTGTGCTGTAACAGATGTAATCTTTTATTTTTAAAATGCTTATTTCAAGTCACTTCCATGAGAAGAGGAGGTAACTTTTAGAATTGGGTCTCTGCGGTCCCAAAACGATGGGTGGCTTACATTATCCTTGGAGATGAAACATGTAGGTTTTCGAAAGGACATGTAGAATTATACCTGGGGCCAGATGAGAAAGTATGACTCCTGATCTCTTCCCTACAAGTATAGAGAGAGTGGGTGAAGACAAGAGCCCACCTTCTTGCCTTCGCAATCTACCAGTTTGGTGTAGTGGTAAAGAGCATGGGACTCTAATCATGAGAATCGGGTTTGATTCCGCACTCCTCCACTTGAAGCCAGCTGGGTGACCTTGGTTCAGTCACAGCTCTCCGGAGCTCTCTCAGCCCTACCCACCTCACAGGGTGATTGTGGGGATAATAATGACATACTTTGTAAACCGCTCTGAGTGGATGTTAAGTTGTCCTGGATGGTGATATATAAATTGAATGTTATTATTAATGTTGTTATTACCTCTATGGCCACTGGCAAAGGTATTGTTTGAACAGGGTCTACTCAAGCCAGTGCATTGTTCATTCCTGATTCCCCAAATATTGTCCACTGATTGTGCAGTCTGAGTTTACATATATTGGGATTGCAGCCTGCTACAGCCATCACTCCCTCACATGGACTGCTGGCAATGTCAGAGGGAAACAAGAAAGTCAGGTGGGCAGGAAGGCAAGACACATTTGTACCCTCATTTCTCAGCATACATAGGGAAGCAGTGTGTGGGGGGGGGAGCTGTGTTGCCCAATCCAGTTGACAAACACAGAACTTCAGACACAAAATTTTAAGTTTTGTTCTGTGATCAAAAGAAGACGAGCAAACACTGGCATTTTCACACATACAATGTGTTTTATGCAGGGCTTTTTTCCAGCCGGAACGCGGTAGAACCATGTTACGGCACCTCTCCGATATGATCATGTGCTTTAGGAAACCCGAAGCGGAAAAAAAGCCAGGGTTTAAATGCCCCTTTCCGTGCTGCTTCAAAGCGGCATGCAAAGGGGCACTTAAATCCCATCAGCTTATTTTAGCTGCCTGGCAGGGAAGCCCCTGCCAAGCAGCTGAAGCAAGGATTTAAATGCCCCTTTCCATGCCACTGTGCAGTTGCACAGAAAGGGGCATTTAAACCCCGCCGGCTCGCCTCAGCTGCCTGGCGGGGAAGTCCCTGCCAAGCAGCTGAAGCACAGGGGTTTAAAATTTGTGGAGCCCTGCGTGATGACGTCACTTTCCGGAAGTGACGTCATCACGCAGTCCCGGGAGCATGCGTGCACTTTGCGCACACATGTGTAGTATCAGGGTAGCCACCTCCTGCGGGGAGTTGCCCCAGGTGCTGGCAACCACTACCCTGAGTTTCACCACCTGTTTCCCCAGAAAAAAAGCCCTGGTTTTATGGCCTTAGACACACAAGACTTAGGGGTGAATCCAGCCAGCTTTTTCACTCAATCTTGGCCCTTCCTTACCTCAGTCCCCATTCACTATGGCTTTTGTCCATGCAGGTCCCTTCGTTGCCAGCATAGCCTGTTGGGTGTTTCAAAGGGGAATCCATTTTTCACTAGTGGAGAAGCAGGATGTATGCAACCTTTAGAATCACAATTTGTAGGTGAACGATACCTCTCTGTTCATTTAATGTGAGCTAGCAGCAACCTTTAGGACCTCAGTTCAGCCAGTTTTCACTGACCTCAATATGTACAAGCCAATATAGCAAACGAATATTCAATGCCTTAAGCTTCTGAGAGATTCTCCATCACCTGACCCATCATTTTATTTCTCTTCCAGACTTCCAGGGCTTCTCGTTGGGCCGACCCAGACCACTTTGCTCAGAGGCAGAGCTGCATGAACACTTTTGCCAGCTGGTTTGGCTATATGCCGCTGATCCATTCTCAGATGAGGCTCGATCCTGTGCTCTTTAAAGATCAAGTCTCCATCCTGAGGAAGAAATATCGAGACATTGAACGACTCTGAGGAGCCCAGCTGAGGGTGGGGGAGGTGGGGCAACCGGACTGTTCCCGCAGCCCAGTGCAAATCCACTGACTCTTGGGGCCAGCCTGTACCCGGAACAACAAAAAACTTTCAACATGGCCGTTGGAAAAGCCAACAAAGTGCTGGCTCCCAAGGGAAACTTGTTGTGCTGGACTGCTTCAAACCACCTCGCGGGGCTGCAGGTCGCTCAAGACTAGGTTGTGTACAGTTTCATTATGGAACATTAAATAATTATTTTTTGAAATGATTGCTATGCAGGTTTAAACTTTTTTAATGATAAAAAAACCTATTAAAAACAGAGTTCTTTCTTTAATCAGAATTGTGTTGATTGTTGTGAGTGTCAAATGCGACAACTTGCCGTTTGTTTTTTTACAGAAAGCTTTTTGTTAGAGGGGTGGGGGAAATCATCTAAATGGGAGGTGGGGAGTACTTCTATTTCTGTAGGCCAAAAAAAGTAATCCAGTTCCTTTTAATAAAAATAGAACCCAAACAGAAAAATGCATACAAATAGAAAATGCCTAAAAATATAACCGGTTCTGTTGAAACATCAGAGTTGTCTTCACGAAGCCCGGACTATAAATTGCCACTGCCCAACTGCTAACATAAACAAATGCCACCTGCTCCTTTGTTCCTAAGCAACACTTCCTTTGATTCAGATGGGGACTGGGGCAGAGATGATGTTGGCTCATGGCTCCCCGTCATATGGGCCACCAATGGCGGAAGCAGCTTCTACTACTTTCTTGGTGGGAGAATTGGCCTTTCCTCTGTTGGCACTTTACAGGGGATACTTCTCAGGAGCCTTACACAAAGGCTCTCTCCCGTGCCCACCTATCCCTTCTTCTGCAAACCCGCTGCGCTCTCAAGGAGTTCTGAGAAGGGATGTTCAACCTACTCTCTGGACAGGTGAGAAGAGGCTGACCCTGAGGAGGAGGTGGGGATGGAGGTTAACCCATCCACCTCAAGCAGGAAAAGGCTTTGACCAGGCCTGGAAAAATTCATTCCCAGGAGGTGATAAGAGGGCTGCTCTTGGTTTTCGGGAGACTTCTTCCTCAGAGCCACAAGGCAGAGAAAACCTGAAGTTACAACCGGGCAAGGAAAGCCTTCCCAACTGATTCTGTCTTGAGCTCACTTAAGATCCTGCTTCATCCTTTTAGCAGCAATGCCGGCCTTCCCATCCCCAGGCTCAGATAGGATGGACGTCAAAGAGGTTTCCCTCTTGCAGGAGGGAGATCTTCTGAGAGCGGAACTACAAGTGACAAAAGGCACAGGTTGGACACTTGTCAGCTTCCCTTAAGTTTTGATGGGAAATGTAGGTGTCCTGGTCTTGCAGCTTGGCTCTCCGACTGCTGTCCAGTGGACTTTTCAACTGTCACTTGTCTAACATTCCGCCAAGCTGCCTACATTTCCCACCAAAACTTGAGGGAAGCTGACAAGTGTCCAACCTGTGCCTTTTGTCACTTGTAGTTCCACTCTCTGAGACTACCAGGCCACAAGCAAAGGCCATGGAGCAGCAATTCCTCAATAAAACACAACACTGTCCCAATGTCAGGGCATCTCTTCAGCCTCCATCCTTTTGCTTCTCTGGCATTTTTTTTAACAAGATATGTCGCTGTGCCAGACAGAGGTGGGGAGGGGGCTCTGAGCAGAAGCCAAGCGGCAAGAAAGGAGGCTTGAAGTGGCACAAAAAGGGAACACTCTCTGTCACTGGGATGGCTTCCTCCCTCACCCAACACAGATGTGGGCTGAAAAGAGCTCCTTCCTCTGTGCAGGATTTTAAATGACAGTCCCAAGTTAGTGTGTCCCCCACATCCTTGGAGGTAGAAAATCCCTTTCCCTTCTGAGTTCTAAAGGCTAGTGGTCATTCCTCCCGTCCCAGACTTAGCAACTAAAGATACTGGAAATTAGAGAGTAACAAGGAAGGAGCCACTAGACTAGCAGAAGGGGAGATCCCTGCTGGGCTAGCCACATCCTGGCAACTCTTCCTTCATCTGCCTGCCCCCCCGCCCCCGCCACCTCCCTGCCACTCCATCTGCCACTCCTCCTTCCTGGCCTCTTGCACCAATGCCATGAGGCAGCCGCTCCAATCTGGAACTTTTTGGAACTGTTGAGAGCCAGTTTGGTGTTGTGGTTAAGAGGTTAAGGACTCTAATCTGGAGAGCTGGGTTTGATTCCCCACTCCTCCACTTGAAGCCAGCTGGGTGACCTTGAGCTAGCCACGGCTCTCTGGAGCCCTCTCAGCCCCACCCACCTCACAAGGTATTTGTTGTGGGGATAATAATAACATACTTTGTAAACCGCTCTGAGTGGGCATTAAGTTGTCCTGAGGGGCGGTATATAAATCAAATGTTAATACATTATTATGTTTTATCACCCTCAATTTTTCTAAAAGTTTCAGATTTTTTCTGCAAACCTGGGCAGGGCGGGGGGTGGGGGGCGGTCCACCCTAGCCTGTACATGGCCCCAACCCACAGATTTAAGTATCTGCAGATGGGGCCACGTTGACTATTAGATATATTGATGGAACCTCCAAGACCTCCTGAATGACTGCATTTCTCTACTGTCCTCCCCCTTGAAGCTTTTGGAGTGAGGTTCATCTTCAGCTTTGATCCACCAAATCCCACTCTTGCCAGGATCAACTGCCGCATCCGCAGCAATAGGGACAGCTCTGCAGAGTAAGTAAGCAGGAGTCCAGTGGTACATCAGAGATTAACACAATTTATTCCAGTACAACCTTTTGTGCATCAGACCTCACTTCATCAGATGCATGAAGTGTTGTACACCCATTAGGCTGATTAATTTATATTCAAAGGCTGCAAACAATAGAAGGGGGCAGTATTCCAAAGAGAAGCCGGGTTTAAAAAACAGATTCCATCCAAACAGTAAGTTCACTCAGAGTGGGTCCCAACTGTTGTTATATAGATGTAGAAGGAATAATGCAAGAACTAATCCGGGAAAGTGTAGGATGAAACTTTTAAAAGCAAATGCAGTTAAAAAGTTAGAGCTCCAGCCCCAAATCCCCAGCTGTATTGTGGAAATAATAATAACACTATGTTCACTGCTCTGAGTGGGCACTAATCTGCCTAGAAGAGTAATTTATAAGTACACTGTTGTTGTTATACTTGAACTAATTAACTTCTGTAAGGGAAGGTGTCTATAAAATATTAACACCTATAGCGAATGAGAAATATGAAGCCCTTGATTTATACCCTGCCATTCTCCCCGACACTCTAGACTGGTTACAAAATACAAAACAATGCAATTGGGCAGCAAAAGACATCCCATAATGCGATAGGACTAGCATTACAAAATTGGAAAACCATGCGACGGCAAAAAAGCGTAAGATACGGCATCCCCATAAACAGTGCAGAGAATGGATTACAAAAGTAGGTATTAACCTCTTGATGTATCCTAATTCAGCATATCCTTTTGAAGTTCTTTTATAGGAAAAGTGTTTTTATATCAGCAATGAAGAAGGAGGAATGTATGAAAGGAAGATCTGCTTTTATGGCTTCCTCAAAATCCATGTAAATCATAATAGGCATAGTACATAACTTGTCTCTTACAGTCAAACATGTCTGTCCGTCTGCTAACTTCTGCAGTCAAGAAACTTAATTCATTTTCCTGTAATTTTTTTCCTCCTTTAATCCTTTCATACCCTTGTTGTCTAACAGTTGGGTAGTTTCCATGGCTGGTTTCCAACTTCTGGACTTCTGAAAGAATTGGTTTCTTGTATTGTCGATGTATTGTCGAAGGCTTTCACGGCCGGAGAACAATGGTTGTTGTGGGTTTTCCAGGCTGTATTGCCGTGGTCTTGGCATTGTAGTTCCTGACGTTTCGCCAGCAGCTGTGGCTGGCATCTTCAGAGGTGTAGCACCAAAAGACAGAGATCTCTCAGTATCACTGGCCCAGATGATGGCAAATTGGTTTCTTGTTTGTCTTAAAACCCTTGGTAATATGGCCTTACTTGTCAACTTCCTTTTGCTTGCTCTTGATAGGGCATCCATCTTCCCTTTTTGTGTTATCTTTATTTCAGCTATGATTCTGCTCTTTAAAGGAAGTTGCCTTCTCTAGCTGACTTCACTCTGTTCATTATCCATGCTGGTATCTGTTTGACTTGTTTGTACCTCTCTTGGGCTGCTTCCACACATGTTGGATAATCCACTTTCAATACTCTTTAGTGAACATTTGAAACTGATTTTCCATGTGTGGAACAAAAAATCCACTTCAAAAGGATTGCGAAAGTGCATTGAAAGTGCATTATTCAACGTGTGGAAATGGCCTTAATTAGGGATATATATTCTATCTGAGCTTCTTTTATCATTTTCCACCAGTTTTAAACAACTTTATCTGACAAGAACCAATCTGTACAAACCTCAGGGTTCCTTATGCCTTCACATCAAACAATATAATATGATGACTCTTTCTGACCACGCTGACAACTTCTGCTCAATATCCCACCTCTTTACATCCCCAATCCCATATGGTTTTTGTTCTTTCTGGTCCCACAATCCCCAGCTTACCCTTTTTGGAGGTCAGCCACTTTTGTCATCAGAGAACCTGGTAGGATCCAGTCCTATATAAGTAGGGTGGGAGCAGCTTTTATTTATTTATTTTAAAAAACTTCCCAACATTTCCATGGCCCAGTTGTTTTCTTTCCTTTGAATCATTCCATGCCACTAAACTTAGAATCATAGAATCACAGGGTTGGAAGGGACCTCTAGGGCCATCTAGTCCAACCTTCTACATAATGCAGGGAATTCATAAATACTTCTGCCCCCCACGCGCACACAGTGGCCCAGAAGATGGCAAAACACCATCAGGATCCCTAGCCAAACTGGCCTGGAGAAAATTGTTACCTGACCCTGGCATTATCCTGGGCATGTAAGAAGAGGCCAGACTTATTTCCATTCTCTGTTCTCTGAATTGGTGACTATAACGGGAGGCAACACCTCCCAATTCTGAGTTCTGATCCCAGCCACTTCAGCAATCAGGCAGGTGGGATGCATTCCCTTTTGTCTGTGAAACTGAAAGCTTTTCCTTTCCCAAAGGCCAGGCTTTCCAATCTTCGGGTTCATTTTTGCGTGTACCCACATACAAGTTATGAATTCCATACTCAGCTTAAAGTTAAGTTTATTAGCTTAAGGAGCGTTTGCAAAAAGTATAAAGCACTCTTACACAGACAACAAACACTGAAATAAGAAAACCTTACTGTTGCCACATAATAAAACCCGCCTATCTAAAACTTGCGAGCTGGCTACTTAGGCATCTCTGTATGGCATCCATTGTTGCTTATCTCACCCATCCTTAAAAATCCCCTTTTTTGTGAGACTGAAAGCTCTTCCTTTCCCAAAGGCCAGGCTTTTCAGTCTCTGGGTTCGTTTCTGCGGTGCACCCACACACAAGTTATGATTCGGCTTAAATAAAAGTGACTATAATTTTTCACATGTGCTTAATAAATAACATTTAAGATGAATAATTGCTATAGACAGGGCTAATTTTGAGGGGGAACGCGCAGGAACGCTGTTCCAGCAGTTCCCCAAAGAGGTCACATGTCAGGTGGCCCCGCCCACCTGACTCAGCCATTTTGGGCCCATTTCAGCCTGGACTGGGGCCGAAACGGCCCAGAATGGGCCTCTGACAGGTGGTGGATCATTCTCCCGCTCAGCAGCAGCCCAATCCTGACAATTTTGGGCCCCTTTTCGGCCATTTTCAGCCCCTTTTTGCCATTTTGAGCCCAGTTTCGGCCCTGAATGACCGGGATTGGGTCCAAAACAGCCAGGGCAGGTGATGTAAGGGAGTGTAGCATGTGCAAATCAGTTATGCTAATGACACACTTTCAGTGATGGCAAGGGGTGTGGCATATGCTAATTAGTTGTGCTAATGCGGTATGCTAATGAGTTCCTCCAGCTCTTTTTCTACAAAATGACCCCTGGCTATAGAGTTGCTCATATGTAAAGTAAGTACCAGAAACCCATTTGTACTCAGAAAATATCTAAGGCTGGAGAAGGGTTATCAGCCAACTCATAGATCTACCATCACCATCTGGAAGCCTTGCTGCCTAATACCTCCAATATATCTCTTGTCTAATATCCAGATCAATTTGGTAATTTCCACTGCTTCCTTTCTGCTGCACAATCCGCACACACATACACACACTGCCCTGTCATGTTATTCCTCAGTCTCAGCAGCAGCATTTCACAGCGATCAGGGCACTGCAGTGGGAATGCACAGGCAGGGAAGTTCCATTTGGTATCCAAGCAAATGCTTGTAAGTAAATGGTAGTTTTGCATTTACGCCTCCAGAAAGAACAACTCTCACAGCCTGCAGGGTTTGTGCACTCAGACTGCAATCCTATGCACACTTAGTTGGAAGTAAGCTGTACAGAATACAGCGGGACATTCTTCTAAGGCCTATATGCACCCACACATCATTGGATACCGTACTATTGCTGCTTCATTTATTTCCTTCATTTATACCCTGCCTTTCTCGTCAATGGGACTTATAAAGCGGCTTATATCATTTACCTCTCCTCCATTTTATCCTTACTACAACCCTAGGAGGTAGGTTAGGCTGAGAGTGTATAAGTGGACCAAAGTTATCCAGCAAGCTTCTGTGACAGAGTGAGGATTTGAAACTGGGTCTTCCAGATCTTAGTCCAACATTCTCACCACTACACCACACTGTCTCTCTCTCTATAGCTGTCTGTTGGAGAGAGATAACACCAGACCCTCCTCCTTGTTCCTCCACATTGTCAAACCCAGCAATCCTAAGGCCCAGTGGGACAACAAATGCACCCTGTAAATGCCAGTACACCATCCAGTTGATTAATGGTGCCTGCCCCTTTAAGAGCCAGGCAGTCATTGAGTCTCTCTACATGTGACACCTCGACGCATATTTGGCAAGTGTAGGGAGACACAATGTTAGCCAGGAAGCGTTGTTTAAAAAGTCAGAGCTGGTGGAGAAGATCACTCCTCAGAGGGTTAATTTCATCTTTGCCTCCCCGAAGGCTCTATCAGTTTCACCTCTCCATTCTAAAATTGTATGGGATCTCACCCAGAGGGCAGCGAGGAATGGAAATGGACTGGAGCTGCCTTCCAGAGCTCGGCTTGGACCAGGAATGGTTACAATGGGCTGAAGTTTCCCTTCTGGCATTTCACAGCCCCTTCACACAGCTCCAGTGTATCGCAAAGCCTTTGCCCTGCCGCCGGCTCTGTCTTTTTAAACTACCCTTCCTGGCTACCATTGCCATCTCCCAACACGTATTCTTCATGTGTCAGACGTCTTGTGTAGGGAGACTCATTGACAGCTGGCCCTTGGACAGCAAGCTGCCTGACAACCAGCTGTTAGGAAGCTCCACCCTGGGAGCAAGGAAGGGGAGTAAAGGTAGAAATTGTCCAGAAGGCACTATTGGTCCCTCATAGGCTTGGCCACATCCTTTTAGTGCTTATAGGTAGAGGGAGACCATTGTGCATTCCCCAGGCCTGGCTAGCGCCTTTAAAGGTATAGAGGGAGGAGGTTGAGGACGACAGACCAGCTCAAAAGGGTAGGGTGTGATAGGGCGGTGCAGGATGGTGCTCAGGGGTTTTTTTTAGGGGGAACGTGGGGAACGGAGTTCCGGCACCTCTTGAAAATGGTCACATGGCTGGTGGCCCCGCCCCCTGATCTCCAGACAGAGGGGAGTTTCGATTGCCCTCCACGCCGCTCGGCGGCGTGGAGGGCAATCGAAACTCCCCTCTGTCTGGAGATCAGGGGGCAGGGCCACCAGCCATGTGACCATTTTCTCCAAGGGCAACCCACTGAGTTCCACCTCCTCCTTTCCCAGAAAAAAAGCCCTGATGGTGCTCAGCTCCCACCCTTCTCTTGTATTTCAGCCAAGCGGGACCCTGGCACACGATGGCTGTGGCCTGGGATCCTAAACAACCATTTGCCTTTGGACTGTCTTGTTCATACGTGATGTGTGGATGACAGTTTTTGTACCCAGAGGCGCAAGGTGTACTTGGGTCCTAGCAATGCCATAAACCACATTTATTTTAATGGGGTGCCTCAGGAGAAAGTTAGGACTAAATGATGGGAGCCATTTATCTTCCAATGCTTGATTTAGCATTTTTCTTTCCCCTCCTGTGGGTGGCTAAAAGAGTGAATTCGGCTTCCTAAATCTGAATACCCTTCAAGATTCTTTCTGTTTACAGATTGCTAATTAAACAGGGAACAATAAACAGCTTAACTCCAGGATGGTTTGGGGAAGGAACAGGGCATTTGTTCCTTTGTGACACGTTTCCAAGACACGGCTGCCTGTTTAGGCAAGTATGTGTCTCTCAGACAACCTTGGAAATAGCTACAGCCCGGATCTGCCCCATATGTGGCAATCCACTCCCAAGCCAAGATCCCAATTCAGAAGGCCCTTGGTCAGCACAGAACCCATTAAAATGAAAGATGCTTACACAGGACGGGCATTTTGAGTGTGTGGATTGTATCTGGAGCTGCTGCATAGAGCTTAGCAACAAATATGCCTGGATTTAATTAAATGTGTCCCCTTTGCCCTTGTGTGTGTGTGTGTGTGTGTTACAAAACTGTGAAACTTGAGTTGTAAATGAAATCCCCTTTTTGTCTAGACCTACACGTGTTCTGTGTTCATTTTAATGGGACTCAAAGAAAAGTAGCATTTTTAAACATTTTTTTTAAAAAAAATTCTTATTAACAACAGTCTTACATCAACCTTCCAATTCAGAAGGTCTTTAGAAAAGCTAAACACTGGGAAGGAAAGTTACCAATGTGGCTTTTATTTTAAAAAAAAGAGTGAAATGTCCTTTGTGTATGTGGTGTTTAAAGAGATGATGGGCCTCCCAGGTTTAGGGTGTTTGGGGGTCCCCACTGGTCGAAACTGGGCAGGTTTTGGACACCCCAAAATTTGTGGGGAAGCTGAGCAAGATGCTGTCCAGTGCTCCCCATTAACTGTGCCATCTCAGTGTGTTAATAATAACAACAACAACATTCGATTTATATTCAGGACAACTTAACACTCACTCAGAGTGGTTTACAAAGTATGTTATCATTATCCCCACAACAACAATCACCCTGTGAGGTGGGTGGGGCTGAGAGAGCTCCTAGAAGCTGTGACTGATCCATGATCACTCAGCTGGCTTCAAGCGGAGGAGTGAGGAATCAAACCTGCTTCTCCAGATTAGAGTCCCGCGCTCTTAACCATTATACCAAACATGCCTGACCATGCTGAACCTTGATGTCAGCCCTGACAGACTGTTTACAGATGGCGTACAAGTTCTGCTTCTGGTGTAAGCCTGTTGGTAACCGGATCGCTTAATTTTTCCCCACACAAATGAATGGGATCCATTAACGGAGAGCAGTGGTTTCCAACCCATGAGTCAGGAATTTCTGCCGGCTTGTGAGCCCCTGCAGAATGGCCATTTTTACCACCTTCTGGAAGGGCTTGATGCAACAAGGGCAAGAGGGCCCTTCCTCTCTTCTCTGTTGGTATGTGCACTGAGGGCCAAGCTACAAGTGGTGCCTTACACAGATTGGACCCTTGTCAGCTTCCCTCAAGTTTTGATGGGAAATGTAGGCATCCTAGTCTTGCAGCTGTAATGGAGGGCCAAGCTGTAAAACCAGGAAGCCTACATTTCCCATCAAAACTTGAGGGAAGCTGACAAGTGTCCAACCTGTGTAAGGCGTCACTTGTAGCTTGGCTCTGAGAGGGTAGTGAGGCAATATTCTTCATTGGAAAGGATTGTTCTATGGCTCCGATCCATAGCTAGTTCCTTCTGCTGCTTTTTTAATAGGACTTGCTCCCAGCTTTTTGCCTACTCCCCATGGTACTGGTCTTGAACCTATGAAGGTCATATAACTCAGGCTTCCCTCTTCTTGCCATATTACTTTGATGTCACATGATGCCCTGTTGTGTGCTTGCAGCCCAATGAGTTCTCACTGTCTGGGCGGCCAGAGCCACCTGGAATTGAGCCAACTCATATTGGCATAATGCAGGTTCGGTGTTTTTACAGTGAATCTAGCATGCAAAGAATCTCTCAGTAGCTAGAACTAATGTTTGTTGGTGGAATCCTGTCTTTATAAAATATGTGGGTGTTTTGTGGATTTCGTACCTCATATATACAGTGACTTTGAAATGGTGAGGCAAGAAGTACTATTGAGAAAAAGCTCCCTTGATAAGGACAACCAGCAACTAGGGAAATATAGATTTAATAATAAAACTGAATTCATGCTACCATGGGGCATTAAGACATCTGCATTTACAAGAAACTTCCACTGAAATCAAAAGGATGAACTTACAACAAAATGTAAGTGCTTGTGGTCAAACATAAAATAATTAAATTCCAGAATTGTGGAATATTCCCACTGGTTCACATTAAATCCAGCCTTCCTATGAAAGAAATGCAGGCCCCACATATTTCAAGGCCTTAGATAAGATACCAGTCTGGAAGGAATTTCTATTCCTTAAAATCAAAGAAAAACAAGAATTACTAATTTGGGAGAGTGAATGCTATTTTTTTAATTGAATTCGTTTAAGGAAAAAAATCCTCCGACGGATGCAATTTGAATAAGGTCAGTTCTGGACGAGAGCTGAATACTGAGGGGAATAAATTAGACGTGGAAAGAAGGGCATATTTCCAAGATCAGCGGGTTGCTGGCTTGCGGCATAACCATTCGCAACTCTTATGGCATTGTGTTGATTTCCCATCCCAGCCTTCAGAATATCATAACTTCTTCCATCTCAAATGTGAATGTTTATGTTTTTGTAAAGATTTCCTTTTAATGGGGGTTCTGTGTGAAAGTGCTGTATTTACCCTGCTTGGGACTGAGGCATCTATATTGGGAAGTAACTTCCATTGAAATCAAAAGGGTGGACTCTCAACTAAACTAAGGCCGAAGAGTTAGTTGGCCAAACCCAAAGTAAGCACATTTCAGAACTGGGGGATATTCACACTGTTTCACATTATATCCAGCCAGAGAGAGAGAGAGAGAAATTTCATGCAAGTAATTATATTTGGTCCCCTTGGGCGGGAGGACTTCTGCGATTCACACCTTTTCTGTTCACAGACCGCTTTGCTTATTGGGCTCTCAAACTATTTTGACTATTGAAAATCTCCATCCCAAAACCTCTTCTTGCTTCTTGGATTCAATGGACCTCTTGGGGTCAGTGAATCTTTCACCCTTGTTAAAAGCACACAGACTGACCATTTCGATTACTGTGTGCCTCCCATTTTGAAGCCGTAATTGATTTGGCTGGGAGGTAACCCGCAATCCATCCTCGTCTATTAGATTTTCCTGTCTCTCTCTTAATACTATTTCATCCTTGGGGGCCTTGTGGTAGCATATTCTCATATATTTCTTTAGCGAGAGCATCCCTATCATTTTGGAAGATGAACTTGGAAATATACTTAACTAGGTACTGTTACTCCAAGCAGTACCTATAATGCAAAGCCTTGGTCAAAATAATCATAGCTTGTGTAAACACTACTTTTCTGGCCCTGGGAATCTGAGAGCCGAAACAGACGTGACGAGTTACCTCAATTCAACCTGGGTTTCCTTGCCTCAAGGTTTGACGGGAAGTGTAGGCGTTCTTGCAGGTGCATCGCTGCATTTCTCCTTCCCCTGCATTTCAATACAGTATCAAGGACATTTCCATAGGGTAAATAGATACAAGTTCAAAAAACATAGTGTCAGCAAGAATCCAATACAGAGTAGAAAAAATACTGAAGCAGAACATAATCAACTCTAGGACTAACATTAGACAACATGGAGCACTGGTGGTACATAGGAGTACATATTTAAAGCAGCAGACAATATGTAAGGCAATATAGTGATGAAGTCTATGGTCCCTAACTCATTAGCGAAACATCTGAGACCAGATCCGTACAATATAGCCCTCCCATTTGAGTAAAAAGCCTTTTTGAATAGTTCGGTTTTGCATTGTTTACGAAAAGCCAGGAGAGTGGGGGCTCTTTTGACTTCCTCAGGCAGGTCATTCCACAGGATAGGGGCCACCACAGAGAAAGCCCTTGGACGGGCTGCTGCCGACTTCACTTGTGTGCAGCCTGGCACCTGCAGGAGACCCTGTTCAGAAGAACGAAGCTGCCATGGAGGAACATAGGGAAGGAGGCAGTCCCATATGTTTGCTAGATCATACTGCTTTTTTGTTTAAAAATGCATAAATGTGAGAAGCTAAACTACTTCCCATAACTTAAGCATCTGAGGTCTATCTGTGTGTTGATCTTTGACTCCTGCTTCTGACGATGCCTAAGTTGAAGGTTACTCTTAATCACCATGCATCAAAGACAAATTAATCCAGCACACCTTTTGTTTTCAGCATAACATTGTCAGTGTAGAAGTGGCTCCTAGAGAACCTTTGGTTGGGCAACTATGAAAGAGTAAAGGGATACCCTCCCTCCAGTCTTTCATCTTTCATTGGTGGTTGTGGCCATAGATAATGGGGGGAAAGGCACCTTTCTGGAGCACTAGCTGCAACTCAATAGCAAAGCCTCCATCACTTCACAGATGAGAACAGGGATGTGTTTGTGACATGATAGCCCTGTTTTCACTGCCCGTCTTGTCCTTCCCACAGTTGCACATTGCTGGAAGCCCTCCTCTGTCTGTGGGATTCATTGAATCTGCAATAGCCTCTCCAATAGTGTGATACAAATCAACAAGGTGCTTGTTCTTTGGGTGAAAGAGATGGTAGGTAAACATAATTGCCTCACAATCTGTTATCAGTGGCTCAAGATGAGCTCCATTGGCAAATGAATTATCAAGCAGGACATTGATATTCATGCATGTGCATTTATAAATATGTATAAATGTTAGAGGCAAGAGGCACCCACCACCACTCCCATCTCAAGAGATTTACGGTGCGGTCCCAAGCAGTCGCATATCCTTCTAAGCCTGTTGACTTCAATTGACTTAGAAGGGTGTAACTCTGATTAGGATGGTACTGTTGATTGCTGTAGACATGATAATAGGTGTCTGGGACCTGAATAATGAGAAATCTAGCAGCAAACACTAACAAAAAGTGAAAAGGCACACCCCCGTTAGAAAAACAAGGGAGTGATTTACCAAGGCCCCCAAAATAGGAACTGCTCCTGGGATAGAGCCAAGGTAATAATAAGCAATAACAGTGTGTTGCATGTTATCTCTTGTTCAGTCCCTGGATCTGTTTCCGTTCAAAAAGATCTTGGGTGGCAAAGCAGGGAGTGACCTCCACTGAGCCCTTGAGAGTCAATCCACTGAGGGTCAAGCTAGCTGGGCAGACAATACTCCACATGGAGCAATAAAAACAGAGACCTTCCCCAGCGTGCTATTCTGGAAAATGGCTTGAGGGGGAGGCAGGAGCCCTTCTTCCCCCCTTGGTGGTGTTCTGAGGCCATTTGAGCTCTCCTTTATTTTTTAACAGCCGTTGTCCACAGCTGCTGTGTGGCTGCGGGGAACCCAAGCTGGGTCTGAGGAACCTGGACCCAAGTCTTTAAAAACCTACGTGTCTCATTTGACCCTGAGAATCACTCAAAGTAGATCCTACTGGACCAATGGACCAATTGTCAGACTACGGATGCCAGGCTATGGCAGATAGATCCCTGGATCCCTTCAGCATGACACATGTCCTTGGCTAAATGATCTTTATTCAGGAATTCAATCTTGTACACATACACAGGTCCATAGGAGTACATGAAGTAAAAGGCAGATGAGCCTGGTAACTTCTCATTGAAAGGAATAAAGCTTCAGGCCATTACAGGACAATATAATCAACCAACCTCCTCCCCCCTAGATCACAAGTACAGAATTAGTCTGGGAAACATTTCTGAAGTTCCCACACTAGACAGACAAGATACTGAGTAATGCAACACTTCAGACACTCAAGGTCAGTCTACCCCGTATCAATAGAAAAGATTGTCCGCAGCTGCCTGTGAGCCTGAGAAAACGAAAGGGGTTATTGCAAGTTAAGGAATGTACTTATCAGTTACGACATAAGATCAGTTACAGCACCAAAGTAACTCTGGACCATACACTTAATATTGGCATGGACGAATGGGCACATTCAAACATGACACCAATGGTCTGACTCCGCATCAGGTGACTCCTTGGCTTTCCTATATCAGCTGGATGATGCGTCTATGAGGACTGTGGATTTTTGAAGCTGCCTCTTGGTGCCACTCTGCTCATCTTGGTTTCCCCACCACTCTCTCTCGCTCCCCTACCCTTTTCTTTTTTCCTGACTTATAACTAATTGATATGTCATGCTCTGTATTGTATCTGGATTCGGTTCAGCTCTTTCTCACGCTTTTTGTAATTAATTAATTAACAGCTGCTCTGTTTATTTTTATACAAGCAATTAAGATAATAGAACACGGGGGTTTAAAAAGAGAGAGAGAATGGAAAAATAAACCCAAACTCTCCCCCTTTTTCTCACTAGCACCTGAACAGAGAAACACAAACACCAGATGCTGCTACTATGATCGTCCTTGATTTCAACAAGCAGTCCTGTAGCTTGGTCAGAGTTCAACAGTGCCCTCTAGCCAGTAATCGATAGCCAGCAAGGGCGAGCACTAGCTGAACAAAGGCAGAGATACAGTCTTACTGCATTTATGGAACACTTTCCACAGAGACTTTTCTTCTGAGGAACCACTGAGCCACGGATTCTTTGCCTGTTGCAAGGGTCCTGAGTCAAGTTCTACAGAGCAAACTCAGTTCAGGCAATGCAATAGCCACACCTTGCTATCAACTTACATGGCTAACCCATTCAGTACTTCCCTTTGCTAGTATGCTGGAGGGACAGAACATCCTTGACATATAAGCCGAGAAGCTTGGGCCGATCTTGTTGTTAAACCCAGGGGAAGATTCCAAAGAACACCACTTTTCCCCGGAGAATGTTTTGGAAGGTTATTGAGATCTTCGAAACAAGGCTGGGTTGGTAAGTGAAGGAGAGCAAGCTGAATGTACATGCAACATAAGACATTCAAGTCTGGAAGAGGGTGTGGAATTTAGTTTAGCCATGCCAGATTTGCCCCCACTGGCTCTCCCGTGCTCTTCTTGCTCTTGCAGTGGGAGAAAATGGAGGGACTGGGGAGGAAGTTGTGGATGCAGCAATGTCACTTCTGGTGGCTCATCCATGTCCCTCTAGGAATTTCCCTGACCTCCCCATCAGTGTCTTTACCATAGAGATTTGAGAGAATTCCTAAAGTGTCCTGCAATATAGCGATGCCGTTTCCTAAGATGAGACTTCTGCTCCCTATGCTCCACCCCAAATGCTCCCAGGATTCCTAGGGGCAGGCCTAACTTTGTTCTGGAGTCTTGCTTTATGCCTGTGTCAGGCAAAAAATAGCGGATGAAGTGATTAAAAAATGTGCTGCTAATGGGGGCAGGGGGAAATCACATAAACGAATATTCTAATAGAACCTTTCCTGCAGTCCCCATCACTTACATTCCTGAAGAGAGACAGTCAAAGCACATCTGCTGTTTGTTTAGGCCTCCCCTCTGTGAGGGGGGAGATGAAGAAGCAGATGTGAATAAATGTTCATCTAAGGAGGCCACATACATGATAGGACTGGGAAAGACGTTTGAAAAGGTTTCATCATTCTACTGTGAGAAACCACATCAGGAGATTTGGGGCCTACACCACCATTAGCCAGGGCCTAAGCTAGTTCAAGACCCCGCCCGTGCAAGGCTTGAAACAGAAGGAATTTACGTACAGTTAATAGATTTTATCGGGATGTGTTTTATTTAATTAATATACTCAGGTAGTTCCATTACTTCCGGCTCATGTCACAAAGCTAAAACTATTTCATGTGCCAGTTTGGTGTAGTGAGTTTTGGTTCTCTAATCTGGAGAACCGGGTTTGATTCCCCACTCCTCCACTTGAAGCCA
Source organism: Eublepharis macularius (assembly GCF_028583425.1). Taxonomy (NCBI): domain Eukaryota; kingdom Metazoa; phylum Chordata; class Lepidosauria; order Squamata; family Eublepharidae; genus Eublepharis; species Eublepharis macularius. The sequence continues at coordinate 122,549,667 of NC_072796.1, read as the reverse complement.
GCTGGGTGACCTTGGGTCAGTCACAGCTCTTCTAGAGCTCTCTCAGCCCCACCCACCTCACAGGGTGATTGTTGTTGTGGGGATAATAATAACCACTCTGAGTGGGTGTTAAGTCATCCTGAAGGGCAGTATATAAATTGAATATTTTATTATGGTTATGGTTGTTGTTGTTGTGTGTCCCAATTTAGTGTTCACCTTAGGTACACATTTACATGGGAGGTTACAATTTTGGACGACAACCTTAGAGAATCCCCTCAAAACTTGCTGGGTAACCTTGGTCCTGTTATACTTTCAAAAACTAAGCTACTGCACAGGATTATTGTGTAGATAAAAATGGGAGAGGGGAGAACAATATCTGTCACCCTGGACTGAGCTCCCTGGAATACGGGTGAGATTTAAAAGTACTAAACATAAACAAACACATATTATAAGCTCTGGGCCTTGTGAGTGCAAACGTGATTCTTCCTTGTTCATCAGAGTCCGTCTTGTTCATCAACTCTCTCCATAAATTGAACACATTTGAAGCCCTTACTGCCTGGCACTGGCTGGAGTCTATGTCAATTGTCTATGCCTGTTGGTGGTAGATAATAGAGGTGGTAGATAACAGATAACTGGAGTTTGTCATTTCAAGAGGCATATTTGAGGGACATGTGGCTAATTTCTGCATTCAGAATTGATTCGGTGCTCACAATTAGTCTATCTCTGTTTGCCAGGATGTTTGGCAGGAGCATTAGGGGTGAGGACAAAGGGGGTGCCAGCATCATGCACGTTGTGACTTCACTTCCAGGAATAACTGGAAGTGATGTCACATCCAGTGATTCCTAGAGCAATGTGACATCACTTCTGGGTTTCCCCCAAAGCAAAGTCATGCCGTGCTCAATGGTGGTATTTTTAATATTTTCTCCTGCTACTGCCTGGAGCAGTAACATCCAACAGGGGTTGCTGGCAAGAGGTCTGCCGCCACAATGGGATACCTGGCAAACATCACTTATTGCAATGATGGTCTTTAAGCCACAAATTTGGCAGTAAGTTCCTACTCTTACACAGGTACATAAGATGTGAAATGGAGGGGAGCCCTTTTGCAGGGCTTTTTTTCTGGGAAAAGAGGTGGTGGAACTCAGTGGGTTGCCCTCGGTGAAAATGGTCACATGGCTGGTGGCCCCGCCCCCTGATCTCCAGACAGAGGGGAGTTTAGATTGCCCTCCGTGCCACTGGAGTGGCATGGAGGGCCATCTAAACTCCCCTCTGTCTGGAGATCAGGGGGTGGGGCCACCAGCCATGTGACCATTTTCAAGAGGTTCCGGAACTCTGTTCCACCATGTTCCAGCTGAAAAAAAGCCCTGCCCTTTTGTGTATACCACTCTGCTCTAACTGCCTGATGGGAAGACAGCCATCTCAGTCCAGTTTCTGAACCAAGCCCTGCCCCAAACTTGAGAGACAACATCCTCTATCCCCAAACATTATTACAAGTTCTTCTTGTTCAGATTATAATAACTTCATAAATCAGCTTGCCCGGACGGTTTCCAGTGGCCTCCGTGCTTCATTTCAATTACACAAATGAGAGAGAGAGAAGAAAAGTGCTAGGGCTCCAGGCTGCTTGAAAGCGATATGGAGCTCCCCCCTCAGTCCCAGGGATGTAGGGCAGGCTCAGCTGCAAACAAAAAGCATTCTGTACATGCTTAGAGGCACATTTCCTTATTTCTCGTTGAGAGCCAGCTTGGTTATATTGGTTGGTGTGTTTGATTAGAAGCATGGAAATATAGAGCTGGAAGGGATCGTAAGGGTCATCTAGTCCAACTGCTTGCCCAGTGCAGAAAATTCACAGCTATCTCCCCCCATCATTATCTCCTAACCTTCCTTACAGAGGGTCAAAACACAAGAGATGCATGGGTGAGTGTCAAATCCTGCAAGTATCCCTGGGAATTGTAGTTAAAAAAAAAAACAGCCACTCAATGTGAATCTCAGATCAGCTGGGGAGAATCACAATTGGAGTGACTTTCTCACACACACTCTCTCGCTTTCAAAAATCCTCCAGAGACTTAGGATGGGGTTGGGTTTTGGGGAATGACATAACCAGGGGCAGGAAAAAAGCTGAGGTGTTTTGCAAATGAGAGAGAAACCCAGTCCCTCCCACTCTTCTTCTCCCAACAGGGTCCTGTTACATCACCTCCTCCCACCCTGTCTCTCAGGTCCTGAATCCAACCAGCCGACTGGATTTTTGAAAGAGAATCTTTGAAAGAGAATCTCTTTGAAAGAGAATCTATCCAGTCGAGTGGCTGTTATTTGGAAGAAAATCCACGTCGCTCGGTTTTCCTCCAGTTGCTTGGAGGGGTGGGCGGGGGGTAAGACTAACATTCCCAGGGAAGCTTGCGGGACAAATCAACTGCTCTTCCCATGAAATTTGTCTTGTATGTTTCCACTCAGTCATTGTGAGGATAAAATGGAGGAGGGGAGAATGATTTACGCCACCCTGACCTCTTTGGAGAAAGGGTGGGATACAAATATACAAAATATGTAATAAATATACTAAATAATTTCTTTGCATATTCTGTGGTCATCATGTTCACCCCCTAGTAAATGTTTAGTTCAATGTTGTTAGCCAGCTGGGTTTCCAGATCAGGAGAAAAGCGGGGTATGAAAGAAAGAAAGAAAGAAAAAGAAAGAAAGAAAGAAAGAAAGAAAGAAAGAAAGAAAGAAAGAAAGAAAGAAAATAACAGGTAGCAGGAAAACAATGGAACTGAGCAATTCTCTCAGACCGTGCACAATCTCTTGCTTCGGCAGCCGATGCCATGATCCCCTGACCTGGTCTTTTTCTTGCTTGCCTTCCCTGTAGAGCCCGCGGGCCTTTAAGGCTATGCTGTTACCTCATTATTAAATAAAATTCTGTCTGTGGCTCAGCTCTGGCTCTGGTTAAGCCTGTGAGATCGATTAGGCTCAGAGACCAGGACTTGCCTTAAGGCCCCCAAGTTAGCTTGATGGTGCAGCTGAGCTGCATTTTTTAATCTGTGACTCCTACATACAAGCCCAAGAGTAGATCTGATGCACTACACTGGCTAATTTTTCACTGTATATAAATGAGACATTTGTTTGGTTTTCCCCTCTGCGAATGGCTTACTGAAAAGGTCACCACACGCTGTTGCTTGTAGCACAATACAATGTGATTTCCTCGTCAGCAAAACTCCTTTGTTATCTGGAGGGAGAATCCGTTAGAGAGAGAGAGAGAGAGAGGCAAGAATAAATCCATTTAAGTTCTGTGCCAGGGGAACCTAAGTATTGCACCATGAGAAATGGGATGATTTGCATACATTTGTTTCTTTTGTACAGCTAATTCGGCTTCTGCCATTTGTGATCAGAGGTGGAAAAATGCTATGCAGGGAACACAAACTGCATTACCCCTTGATATTCTGTTCATCACTCATACACACAGGAGCTGTTCCCCAGCTTCTGAGATTTCATCAGGCCCCATGTACATATTTTTAAAGTCTATCTCTGCAATCTTATGGGCTAGAAACATAATTTTAGAAAATGGAAGTGGAAGTTGCATGACAAATTATGTTTTCAGTATTAAATCCTGTGCTTTCACAGAGCAATCACCGTCACAGGATATACATAACCCGGAGCGTATCTTATCTTACTGCAAGATGTGGTGCAGCGTATGGTGGGGTTTATGTCTGCTACAGAGTGAGGCGATCGCCTGAAGATGAAAGAATGAACTGTAGCTCCTCAGGCAGCAGGTATAGGATTTTTTGGAATCTTTCTCGACATTAGAAGAGAAAAAAATGATGGCTACATAAAGTTCTCTCCTAAATATCTCCAAATTGAGGCAGTTCTTACAGCTTGTTAGAACTGCAGGATTTGAGTCCAGTTGCACCTTAGAGACCAACAAGATTTCCAGGGTGTAAACTTTCGAAAGTTCCTTCTTCAGACACGAATAGGAATGGAGATCCTTGAGCCTTTATATCCCTGCCAAAGCTGGATGGGGTGCTACAAGGGAGGGCATCAGGACGTTAAAGGTGGCTTGTCAAGCACTTTAGGAAAAATCCAAGATGGTAGATTTTTAAGGTAACATATTTTATCGTGAACTTGAAATAGAAGAACTAAACTGCCGCATGTTCTACTGAGACAAGTGCTACGGACGGGGAAAACCTTGTAAACCCAAGATCTGCAGAACCCTTCGGAAAGGATACTCTGAGCAGAGGCAAATTCTATCAGGGGATTCCCAGGAAAGAAAAGAAAAGGAAGTCCCGTATGCTCACTTGGGGACAGTTAAAAGCCTCCTCTACTCCATTAAGCTGTGCAGGGACTCATCCCGCTGCTGATATGCTTGATGCTTTCTCTTTGGCTTGGAGCTGTAAAGAAGCCAGAAGTCAAATCAAACCCCAAGCCTTCTCTCTCCTGCTGTGGGCCAGATTGATGGGTGGGGGGCTCTTGCCATTGATACTGCAGAGCACCTGGATAAATTTGGTGGCATAGACCATTCAGAAACACTGACCTGGATGCATCAGAGCAGGGAGGTCCCAAACAATCCTATCACCAAATGTTCCTTCCGTGGCACAGAGGCCCATAGTTTAGGGGCAGCATCCTTCTCGCACCAAGAGGTGCATTGGGTGTTTTCATTATGAGCTTTCCAGTGAGATCTGAAGACTCACCTGTTCTGGAAGGCTTTTGAAGGAGTCCGATTTGAAACGCTGCACTTTTATTGATGTTTTTTTGTTTTGTTTATTGATACTTGTGAGTGGCTTTGGGCATTCATTGAGAGGAAAGGCACCGTGGTGGTAGAAAGTGCTTTCAAGTCATAGCTGAATTATGGTGACCCCTACTGGAATTTTCAAGGCAAGAGACTAACAGAGGTGGTTTGCCGTTGCCTTCCTTTGCAACCCTGGTTTTCCTTGAAGGTCTTCCATCCAATTACTAACCAAGGCCGCCCCTGCTTAGTTTTTGAGATCTGACAAGATTGGGCTGGCCTGGGCTGTCCAGGTCAGGGTAAAGTCACACTTCGTGTAGGACACACATTACACCTACCGTGCAGCAGCTTCACCGGCTCCCCATAGAATTCTGGATCCTGTTCAAGGTGTTGGTTTTGACTGATAAAGCCCTAAACGGACTGGGACCAGCATACCTGAGGGACCGTCTCTCCCTTTATGTGCCCCAGAGAGCACTTCGTTCAACCGGAAAACATCTGCTGGTGGTCCCTGGCCCTAGGGAGGCTCGGCTGGCCTCTACCAGGGCCAGGGCCTTTTCGGTCCCAGCCCCAACCTGGTGGAACTCTCTGTCTGAGGACACTCAGGCCCGCCAGGATCTTATATCATTTAGGCGGGCCTAATTTTAGCCCATCACTGCCGAGTCTTCCACTGGTCTCCCTCTACAAGGGGTATGGAGAGTCCTCTCCTGCTGATTGCCCCCAAAGGGGCACAGTATTTTATCTGTTTTTATAATTGATTTTAAGCTGTATTTTAATCAATGTTGTACCTCGCCCTGAGCCCACTTGTGGGGAGGGCAGGTTAAAAATAAATAAATAAATAGTTTTATTAAAATAGATATATTCTGCAAATAGATCTATTTTTCTATTTATACAATATGCTAATAACTGGGATTACCATATATCCCAGGGTCCAAATCAGGGGGCATCAGAGTGGTAGGGAGGTGGGCAGTGGAGGTAGGGGCAGGGACTGGGGGCAGGGGGGTCCACCACTCCCAAAGCAACTTATAAAGCAACAAGGAAAACCCAATCAAATTTATGTAGCTGGTCATAAGAACCAGGGATGCTCAGGATAAAGAGGGAAGACAAGAGTGGTCACCTCTGGGTTGGGAAAATCCTGGAGGCTTGGAGGTGGGGCTGGGGGAAGTCAGAGTTTGGGGACGTTGCTCAGCAGAGATGTGATGCCAAAGGGTCCACCCGCCAAAGCAGCCATTTCCTTCAGCGGAACCGATTTCTGTAGCCTGGAGATCAGTTTTAACTCTGGGAGATCTCAAGGCCCCACATGGAGATTGGCAACAGTGACAGACTGCACTTTTTAAAAAGCCTGGAAGTGCTGTACACACAGCTGCAGGACTATTAAGAGAGAATCCACCACAGACACAGAGAGCTGTGAGTGACAGGCTACTCCAAGGCATCTGATTGGGTAGCATGAGCTGGAAAGAGGAGGGTCTGTTTTCAGTCCTAGCAGAGAGAGGAATTGAGTGTGAAGAGTTGGTGGATGGAGTCATAATGGAGAGCAGTTTTAACACTGACAGGAGAACTGGGAAAAATTGGCAAGGAAGTTTGAGAAGTAGGTGCAGATTCCCAAACTGGCCAAAGAAAAGGGAATAGATCTAAGGAAAAGAGATTTTTCTTACCCAGTCAAACAGGGTGATAGCTCTGGAAAGAGATTCCTGGTTGGGTGTGGTTGTAAACTGCCTGTGGAGTCCTTCAGATTCAGCTAACAATTGAAGGGAAGCACTGGTATGTAAAGAGAGGAGGCTTGGGGTGCTAGAAAGTGGGTACCAGCATTCCTAGCTCCAGAAGGGAAAGAGAATACTTAAAGAAAGTATACTAGAGTGCTTGGAGAAAAACAAGGGAATCAAAGCCTTGAAACAGAAGTCTCTAATTATCTGTGAAGAGCATAAGAATTGAAGTCTGTGCATGTTCTAATTTTACCTCATATATATATATATGTTGCATTACCTCAGAAATTTTCAACCCTCTATTTCACCTGACTTTTCCCCTGTAAAGTAAATAAACTAGTCAGTTATTTTGGGAATTTTAAAAACTCCTTTGGTGCCACTTCGGTTGTTTAAGGACAAGGGGATGTCATACCAACCCCCTTGCCTACTTATCAAGATGACTCCCCCCCCCAAACCTACAAGAAAAGAGGGATGGGCAAAGCCAGTCAGTTGGGCAAGGAATGATCTGTTTCTGGTCACAGTTATTCTTCTTGTTCTGTCTCCTCCCTACTTCTGTCCATTTTTATCCTCTGCAATTTATGTCTTCAGACAACAAGAAAGTGTCACAATTTACTAAAGGAAACACTTCTCCATACCTGAGAGCTGAAACTAACAGGACAGATTTAGTATGCACTGTGATGACGTCATGTGCTGCAGCTGTCAAAAATGGGAGACCACTCGCTTGTCATAGATGTATCTGAGTAGGAAACTTATTTTCTCCTGGTGCCCCAAATGGATGGTTATGGGGAGCACGCCGTTTTCTTGGGGAAAGGGAGAGATAAAAATATATAGAATAGGTAGAATGTCAAACAGGACCTTTCTGGTTGTGACACCAATAGTCTTCCTCCATATAAGGTTTTAAAAACCATTAAAAACCCACTCATACCATGGGTGTTTCCTGTTTTGAATAGAGGTAGCTCTTCTATTTCTGCTCCTGTAAATTACCTCAGTGCCCTGACCTGGACGGCAAGCTCAATCTCGTCATATGTTGGAACCTAACCAGGGTCGGCCTTGGTTAGTAATTGGATGAGAGACCTCCAATGACAGCCAGGGTTGCAGAGGCAGGAAATGGCAAACCACCTCTGTTAGTCTCTTGCCATGAAAACCCCACCAGGGGTTGCCTTAAGTCAGCTATGACTTGATGGCACTCTCCACCAGCAAATTACTTTGACACCTTGATTTTTATGTCAATGGACTGAGATTTTGTGGCTTTACATGTATACCATCTTGATGCATTTGCAATGTTTGCGTTAAAAATAGTTCCTCTGAGCATGTTCAGAGTTACTAATTAATATTTTAACCCTCCTTTGCCTGGTGTGTTATTTTCTGTTTATCAGCTCTGGTTTGCTATTTTCTCAGGACCTCTTTGTTTTACAAGCCTCTTGAAAAAAACATTCTCCATCTTGAGTCTGAAAAGGACTTGTGCTGTTTCAATCAAACCGACAACAACAGCACAAAAAAACTCCCCAAAACAAAAAAAACAGCAGAACGTTCCCAGCACAGTAAAGCCCTAAAGGAACCATTCATTATGAGTGAGCCTCTGTGGGAGTAGGAAATTGGTGCCAAGCTGCCACTTTGAAGGGTGCTATCAAGTCTGAAGTGAGGTATCGCACAGTTGACACCATTCAGTGGGAGACTGTTGAAAGCAAGGAGACATTGTAGCAGCTCTAACGCGCATTCTGATATTTCTTAGAAATAACCTCTGGTGCTTCTTCTTGGCAAACACGTCAGCCCTAACAAGAAGCACAGCATGCTTTTGTGAAGAAATAAACATGTTGGGTCACCTGAGTGTATCACATTTCATCAAATGTGTGATCTCTCGATCTCTCTCTCTTTGGGTATACAAATATATACATACTGCTATGCATTTAATTTCCTAAAACTATAACAACCGTTTCCTACAATCCAAAGCACAATTCACCTCCACCGACTTTGCTTTCAAATGAAGATCAGACTGGTTTATAGGCAGAAGCACCAGAGTCAAAGGGAAAGAACAATGAGAGACCACAAGAGTTGGAAAGAATCACAGTGTTGCAAGGGACATTGCTCCCACCTCTTGCAGCAGTACAGGGCTATCCATCTACCAGCTTTCTACATCTCAGTCCTCCTCCTCCAGGTTACTGGCCTAAGGGGAAATTAACTTAGTTTCTACACATATGCACACACCAAACACTCCACATTTGGTCCCAGGCTTCTGCAAGCACAGAACTGCAGAAGACTCCCTCTCCCTTAAAGAAAAATTCTTCTTGAAAGGCTATGTGGAGCAGGCATCCTGATGAGAAAGAACAAAATGGAACAGGAGGAGAAGGGGGCTTCTGTTGCGTACAGTACTGACTTTTAAAAAATGTCTGTGTTCAAGGAACTCTTCCACCACTCCGTGGTGGAAACCCAGAGTGGCTACAGCACGACCTTTGCACATGTTGCAAAGGATTCTGCTATAGAGATGTTGCACTCCATTTCTTTTGGATAATAGCTTGAATGGTAAGCGGCAGTACTGCAGTCCAAGCTCTGCTCACGACCTGAGTTTAATTCTGGCGGAAGCCGGGTTCAGGTAGCCGGCTCAAAGTTGACTCAGCCTTCCATCTTTCCGAGGTCAGTAAAACGAGTACCCAGTTTCCTGGGGGTAAAGTGTAGATGACCGGGGAAGGCAATGGCAAACCACCCCGTAACAAAAAGTCTGCCAAGAAAACGTTGTGATGCGATGTCCCCCCCATGGGTCAGTAATGACTTGGTGCTTACACAGGGGACTACTTTTACCTTTACCCACTAGCCAAACCTGTTGGTCCACACTGTTGTTGAACTGAGAACTGTGGAGGTATAGTGGCTAAGAGGCTGACCTATGAATCAGAAAGTTCTCAATTCAGATTTATTACTTCTGACATTAATTCATTTCCTGTTTCCTCTAAAAGCACTCTATAAATGTTAACATCATTACTTAACTCTACTATATCTGCTCGTTCTAGACCGGTCTTTCAAGGAAGTTTGGCTGTCATTTCTCACTGATGACAAGCTTCTAAGAAACTGCAGAGATTTCTCAGAATGCAGTTTAGAAACCATTGCCTAGCACTTTCTTTCACAAAGTGTCTAAATTTCAAAGCAAAGAACCCATCCTCCTTTTCCTCTACCTAGAAGACTCCAGCAGACATCACCTTTGGGTCTGCAGGGAACACTCAATCCAAAACAGCTGCCTGTATTATAGGATGATGTTTGGCTTGGAGCTGTCCAACCTTTTGAAATTGCCGCCACTTTGTGACTGTGGCCCATGGCAGCCACTTTGTGACTGACCCCACATTTTATGGCAACCATTTTGTGGTGGGTCCCATTACACTCTTTCAAAATTCCAAAAGGGCCCACTGGCTCAACATATAATCAAGCTATATCCAAAGATGTTTTTTGCACATGTAATATTCTGTGCGGTACTATTCTGTGTGTCCTTCTATGCGATAACATGTGGACTGTTTCTATGCTTGAGAGGACACGAGTGTTTTGTGATCAACCTTATTTTGTGTGTGTGTCCTGAAAAAAGGCTTGAAGGAATGTGTAAAGAATGGCCTATGAATCTGAAGGATGGGTATTCTGCCGATTAATATCCATGCATTCGGGCTGTGGATTTTTCCTACTGCAAAAATAAGGATCTGTAGACCTCCCTGCCCCAGAAATCCATCAGGAAGTCATAAGGATTCTTTTGACTTTTCAGTTATCTTCAGAAGTTTTTGCCAGTGAAAGAACTCCTAAATTCACATCGAATTTTGATTTAGAGAACAACTCTGTGGCAATGAGGGGTCCCTCACACCCTGTGGGAGCAGGGTGTCAGACTGTGGCTAAATAAGGTACTCTCTGCAAGATTCCCTTTAGAAGCAAGAATAAGTCCAATGTCTGGCAAAGGAAGCTTTATTGCAGAAAAGGTCCATTATAGTCCACTGTCCTGAATAGGAGACTCAGGATGGTACATGATCATTGTTACCAATGAAGAGCAAGCATAGGATACAGAGTAACAATACCCATCTGGAACAGCCTCCCCCCATAGTTCTCAAAACAACATCTTTCAGTCCTGGGAAGCTGCTCTCCTTCAAGGCCAATGCTTGGTGGAACGGTGTTAGACACAACAATCTCCTCTGGTGGGAATGCTGCCTGGGAACTGGTGCACCTGGGGAGAAAGCACTTAAACACTAGAAGCATTAGAAAATGGAGTCAGTACAGTTTAGATATATACTGGACCTGACATTCTGCCCCCCTTAAAATAGATCCCCCCCTGGCTTATATGGATAGCGAGTATGAAAAGCTTTGGTTAATCTAGGAGCATGAACATGTGCAGAATTCACCCATTCATCGTAACCAGAATCAAAGTCTTTCCAGCGAATGAGGTAAAAAAGCTGGTTTCGCTTGAGCTTAGAGTCCAATATTTGTTGTACCTCATAGTGTATTTGGTCGTCAATCAAAGTTGGAATGGGTGGAGCTCTTATGTGCCATTTGTTGTCGGTGGGAGCTCTCTTTAGAAGGCTGACGTGGAACGTATCATGCACATGGCGCAGGTTTTTAGGCAAAGTTACAGCAACAGTCACCTTATTTATTATTTTGCGCACAGGAAAAGGTCCCAGGAATTTTAGAGCGAGTTTGCGGCTGGTTTGAGCTAGCTTTAGGTTTTTTGTGGAAATATACACATGATCTCCAGGTTGTAATTCCCATTCGGCCACACGATGGCGATCTGCATATTTTTTGTAATCCAGTTTGGCTTTTTCGAGGTGTTTCTTAATAAGAGTCCATTGCTGCGCCGCCTCCCCCCACCATGAAGATACATCTGGCAGTTTAGAGGAATGGAGAGGGGGTGCGTCTAACGGGAAGGGATCGAAGTGAGTCCCGTACACAATTTTGAATGGAGCCTCTCCCGTTGAAGCGTGTACACTGTTGTTATAGGAGAATTCGGCTAGGGGAAGAAGGTCCACCCAATTATCTTGTTGAAAATTAATGTAGCAACGAAGAAATTGTTCTAAAATTTGGTTAGTTTTTTCAGATTGTCCGTCGGTTTGTGGGTGGTGGCTTGAACTGATACCTTGTTCAATATTCAACATTTTCAAAAGCTCCCGCCAGAAGTTGGCAACGAACTGTCCGCCGCGATCCGAAATCACCTTGGACGGAAAAGAATGTAATTTTACGATGTGTTTTAGAAACAGATCCGCTAGTTTTCGAGCGGAGGGTATAGCAGTACAGGGGATAAAATGGGCTTGTTTGGAGAATAGATCTACCACAACTAAAATACAATTGTGTCCTTTTGAAAGAGGTAGATCAGTGATAAAGTCCATAGAGATTACTTCCCAGGGCCTGTTCGGCGTTTCTAATGGTTGCAGGAGGCCCGGAGGTTTCCCTTTCCTGGTTTTTGCGCTGAGGCAAACAGGGCAGGAACTAACGTATTGGGAAATGTCTTTGCGCATGCCCGGCCACCAGAATTGTCTTTGAACTAGGTGTAAAGTTTTCAGGTACCCATAATGTCCAGCAGTGGGAGCATCATGACAGCGCTGCAAGACATCCAGCTTAAGGCTGTCCGGGACATAAAACTTGCTCCCAGCTAGCCAATCCCCCTGTGGGGATTGGGTTAGTTTGTTTCGCGGAGCTTTATCCCCCTCCTTCTCCACTTCAGTTTTGAGTTTCGATTTCCATTCTTGGTCGGCCGGGAGGGCCTGCTTAGCACGGCTGCGAGTAGTCACCACGCCCCCAAGTTGCTTAGGCGAGAAGACCGTGTCGACAGTCTCCGCCCGTTTGCTTTTATGTTGGGGCATGCGCGACAGGGCGTCCGCCAAAAAGTTAGTTTTGCCCGGGAGATAATTGAGGGTGAAGTTAAACTTGGAAAAGAATTCCGCCCACCGCAATTGCTTGGCATTCAGTCTGCGTGGGCTTCGTAGGGCCTCCAAATTTTTATGATCTGTCCAGACCTCAAAAGGGTATCTCGCCCCCTCCAGCCAATGCCTCCAGTTTGTGAGAGCTGCTTTCACTGCAAAGGCCTCCTTCTCCCACACATTCCAATTCCTTTCTGCCTCTGAGAACTTTCTAGACAAGAATGCACAAGGCCGCAATTTCCCATCCTCCCCCTTCTGCAGCAAAACCCCCCCTATCGCCGTATCGCTGGCGTCGACCTGTACTATGAAGGGGGACTGTTCGTTGGGGTGGGAGAGGATGGGTTCCGTTACAAATTGCTTTTTAAGGCATTCGAAGGCCGTTTGGCAATCGGGGGTCCATTGTAGTTTAGCAGAGGGTTTTTTGGCTTGGTCCCCTTTATCTTTGGTTTTCAGCAATTCTGTTAAGGGGAGTGTGATTTGGGCGAAATTTGCGATGAAGTCTCTATAGAAGTTGGCAAAACCCAGGAAGGATTGCAGTTCTTTGCGGGTGGTGGGTGTTTGCCAATCTTGGATCGCCTGTATTTTGGCTGGATCCATTTTCAACCCCTCTTGTGAGATACAATACCCAAGGTAAGTGAGTTCGGTTTTATGGAATTCACATTTGGACAACTTGATGGGCAGTTTATTCTTCATCAAGGTGGCCAGGACCTTTTGTACCATTTGAACATGTTCTTCCTCGGTGTTAGAATAAATTAACACATCATCAAGGTACACCACCACCCCTTTGTATAGAAATTCATGTAAAACTTCGTTTATCATGGACATGAATACAGACGGGGCTCCCGTCAATCCAAAAGGCATAACTAAGTATTCATATTGTCCGAGGGGCGTATTAAACGCGGTTTTCCACTCATCCCCTGCCTTGATACGAACGTGGAAGTAAGCATCTTTTAGATCTAATTTCGTAAAGATCTTACCTTGGGCCACGACGTTGAGAAGGTCTCGGATGAGCGGTATAGGATAGGCGTTGTTGGTGGACACTGCATTTAGTCCTCGGAAATCCGTGCACAGTCTAAGTCCCCCATCCTTCTTTTTCACGAAGAGAACTGGAGCGGCGTGGGAACTAGAGGCTGGGCGGATGAACCCTCGTTGGAGGTTGGTGTCGATGAATTTCCGGAGCTCTTCACGTTCATGGAGACTCATGGGGTAGAGCCTCCCTTTGGGTAGTGAGGCTCCTGGTAAAATTTCCACCGCACAGTCCGTTCGTCGATGCGGGGGCAGCGTGTCCGCTTCCTCCTCCGAGAAAGCGTTTAGAAAAGGCCAGTAAGGTTCGGGTATTTGGTTGACTTCTTCTTGGGTAAGGAGGGCCTTTTCTTTCTGAGTAGGGTCTTCGCCCCAGTTTTGATTCCAACGGTGATTTTCACAGTTGGCATGATTGAAGGTAATACATCCTTGAGCCCAGTCTATATAGGGATTGTGATCACATAACCATTTGCTGCCTAGAATTAACGGGTACTTGGCAGTAGAACTGATGACAAAGGACCTCTTTTCCCAATGTTGTCCCATGCCTGTGATCACCGGGATGGTTTCAGTTGTGACCGGATTCATGTTGGTACCATCCATTTGTTCAAAAATCACTGGATTTTGTAATTCCCGAGTTGGTAAGACTAGTCCATTGACTAGAGCTGGGGCTATGATATCTCTTGAGCAACCCGAGTCAATAAGAGCTTGCACTCGAATGTGCATTTTTCTTTCTGGGTTGATTAAAGTCACTGGCATGAATAAAATGGACCCAGGTGGCCGGTTCCGTGCAGGGACGGGCTTGGGGCGGATCTGTCGTTTGGGCCCTTTTACGACAGATCCATCTCGTTTCCCGACTGGGGACTTTCTGGATTGACTTCTGCAGATGGGGAAGCAGGATCGTATTCCATAACTTCTTCCGCTTCCAGCCCTCTTTCTGAGGCTGGCCTTTGGGAAGCGCCGCGGCCTCTGTTTGCTCGTGGAGCTGGAGTCGGGCGTTGGAGCGTAGGGAACGGAGCAAGGGTTGGACGCCGTAATTGAAGCGGAGGTCTTTGCACAGGCCGGTAGGGGCATTGTGCTGCAAAGTGACCAGCCTGTCCGCATTGCAAACACAGCCCTTGTTGCCATCTAGCATCTCTCGCTCCACGGGTGGCGTAGCCAGCTCCCCGAGCTCCCTTCTGTAAGGTCAATGGTCTTCTTTGTCCCGTTTGTTGTTGTTGCTCAACCAAACGGACTTCTAAAATGCGATTTTCCACTTCGCAAACAAGTTGAATCCAACCTAACAGCGTAGGGGGATTGTCTTGCATGAGGGCTCTGTCCAAAAGTCTCGGATTAAGTCCTTGTTTGAACAGAATAATTTTTGTGGACTCCTCACACCTGGGGCACTTGGCAGCCAATTGTCGGAATTTCGTGATATAGTCTCTCGCTGCCATGCTGCCCTGCTTAATGGCCTGCAATTCTGTTCGGGCCCTGGTTTCCTCTAAGGGATCTTCATATTGTGCTCTAATAGCATCCACCAACCCCTGGAGAGTATCGAGTTCTGGGGCCCCGATATTATATAGTCCTACGTACCAGTCCGCTGCTTTCCCTTGTAAGCGGGAGCCGAGGTGTTCAATTTGGCTGGCCTCGCTGCCGAAGAGGTGTCCCCACCGGTTGAAGAATTGCACGACTTGCACTAGAAAAAAGCCCAGTTTGGAGGGATCCCCGTCAAAAGTGGCGTCCAGTTTCACCCAACCCATTGGGAGGTCTTGCCTCGGAGCCGGGGCTGGGTAGAAGTCCGCCGGAAGCCTCAATGGCACTTGAGGTATGAGGGGACCCGGTTGTGCTGGCGGTGGCCTCACCGGTTGAGCCGGGGGTGCCGGCCTCGGCTGGGCTGGCGGTGGTGCTCTCGGCAGGGCTGGTGGCGGTGCCGGAGGTGCTGGCCGTAGCGGTTGAGGTGCTGGCGGTTGAGGTTGGTGTGGCGGAGTAATAATCGGCCGCTGAGGGGTGGGTTGGTGGGGTCGCAGTGGTGTAGGTCCCATCGGTTGGGTCGGAGGCGGTCTTACGGGTTGTTCCAGTGGCAAACGTATCGGCTGCAGCGGCGGGGTTAGTTGTGGTCGAAGCGGAAGGGGCCGCAGCGGCGAAGGCCGAATGGGTGGAAGGCCGCGCGGGCTTGCCCCTCCGGGCGTTGTCGTTCTGGGAAGCGTCGGCTGGCCTTTTGGCGCTGGTAGACCATCTCCCGGAGGTTGCCCGACGGGAACAGTTTCGCGCGGTTGACCAGGGGCTCCCTCCCCTGATGGAGCCACGGGTGCTCCCGCTTGGTCCGGCCGGACCGTTTTAGGGGAAGTATGGGGGGGTATCACCGGTGTATCACTTGGCTTTTCCTCCCCTTCCGTAGGCCTTTCAACGGGGGTTTCGTCTGGCGGCACATCCCCTCCCATGATAGGAGGTTCGATGGGAGTCTCACCGGATGGTACAACCGGGTGGTCCCTTCTCGGTGGAGTTTCTCGCTGAGTGGGAAATTCCTTGGGTTGTTCTCCCGATTCGCCAGGATAGGTGCCTCCCTCGCCGGTAGGCGACGACCGCTGCTGAACTTCCTCCATCGGATAGGAGATGACACTTTGAAGGGTAGCTATTTGTATCGCCATCTCTTCAGGAGACAGTCTTTCCCCGGCCCCCATTGAGGAAATTAAATGAATGGCGTGAGCCAAGCTTTCCTCCATATCCATCAGCTTAGCTTCTAATTGTTGTATACGACTTGGCCCTGGTTGTTCGCTCAGGGAACCTTCATTCGCTGCACTCACCGGGGAGAAAGGGCCCCACGGAGGAGGGTCCCCTTGGACTATTCGCGACCTCGCGGCTAGAATTCCCTTGGCCATACCCGTCACGGCCGAGATGCTGGTATCTACCGCATAGGTGCGACCTCGTATCTGCTCCCAACTTTGTTCAGGGACTTCCGTTGGCTCCTTCCACGGGGCAAGTTCGGAATAATCCCAACTCAGGGCGCCTCGGCGAGACGTGTCCCCCTCCATCTGCTCAAACGTCCTGTTCCAATATCGCCATGGTTGGCTGCTATCAAGTTCCGGAACGGTTTCTAGGCTTCGGCGCCCGTCCATCGAGACTCGTGGATGGAGTCCACCTGCCCGGCGCTCTCTGGTTTCTCGGGGTCTGGCTCCCCACTCCGACGGGGTGGGCACCGAGATCAAGGGGAGAGCGGTTGCTTTCGGCCTTGCCCCGAGATTGCTTTCGGTCTCGTTTCGAGTACTGAAGTCGATGAGAGGCAGGGTAGAAGTGGAGGCTCCGGTTCCGTTCCCGGTTGCTCCCAGCTCCTGGGAGTCTTGGGTTTGCACCGGTTGATTGTCGGGAGACGCATACGGATCAAACAAAGGATCCCTGTCCGGGACAACCTTGGATTCCGCTGGGCCCGACGCAGACATGATTGGTAACAAAATGTCAGACTGTGGCTAAATAAGGTACTCTCTGCAAGATTCCCTTTAGAAGCAAGAATAAGTCCAATGTCTGGCAAAGGAAGCTTTATTGCAGAAAAGGTCCATTATAGTCCACTGTCCTGAATAGGAGACTCAGGATGGTACATGATCATTGTTACCAATGAAGAGCAAGCATAGGATACAGAGTAACAATACCCATCTGGAACAGCCTCCCCCCATAGTTCTCAAAACAACATCTTTCAGTCCTGGGAAGCTGCTCTCCTTCAAGGCCAATGCTTGGTGGAACGGTGTTAGACACAACAATCTCCTCTGGTGGGAATGCTGCCTGGGAACTGGTGCACCTGGGGAGAAAGCACTTAAACACTAGAAGCATTAGAAAATGGAGTCAGTACAGTTTAGATATATACTGGACCTGACACAGGGAACCCCCTGCCGCCTGCTTCCATTGCCTGCTGGTGCTCAGAGTTGCAGTGGGAGAAACTTTTTTAAAAGAGCAGCATCCCGTAAGGCATTGCATCACTTCTGGAAAAAAACCCAGAAGTGACATGGGTAGCAGTACACATTTCTGGAAACTCTATGACTTTACTATAGAGTTTATGGTGATTCCTAGAGCTACCCTAGGTCACTTCTGGTTTTCTTACCGGAAGTGATGTGACACCACAGCCAGTGTCATGCTCACAATATCTCAGCCTGCAGCCTCCCACCAGCTGCCAGACAATGCCAGGCAACTCTAATCTTGTTACGTTTTGTTTCTTATTGATACGGCACAATTCAGACACAGCTTTCCTTGGTGGTGGGAAGCTTTTCTTGGCGAAATGTTATGGTAGAAATAACATAAATCACACGAGGAAGAGTATGCTGAGGTTCTATCAGCAACTAGTGTGTGTTGCTGAGGTCATGGCCTACACTGGACTCTGCTAGCCCCCTGGCAGCTGCATGCCTACACAGTACTGAACTTGTAGCTCCCATGACTCTAGACCAATGGTGCTCAACAGTGGAAGTTAGCAGCCCTCAAGCATGCTGCTGGGCAGGCTGTCCCTGTCAGCAAGTGCTTCTTTCTGCGTTATTTTGAAAAGCAGTCTCACATTGTTGTTTTAAAAGGTGCTTTAATTGCATTTGGTGCCATGGCTCCTCCCTGCCATCTGACAAGGGCCAGCCAAATTATGCATAATGGGTTGCCTAGGCCCTCAATGGCCAGTTTCTACTGGCATATCCCAGCTGCTTAGGGCCAGTTGGACTAGCCCAAAGCAGCTGTCATCCCAGGATCAGGGTCGGATAGCAGAAGGGATAGTAGAGGATCTAATCTTTTTTAAATTTTATAGACCTGAGATGCACCATTATTCGCAGCAAGAAACAGAGGGTTGCTTTTAATTTTAATCCTATATGCGCCTCTTTCACCTTGTCTCTTCCAGTCCCCCATCTTTCTCCTTAGAAATGTCACAAAAAAAGAAAAGGAAATGGTGATGTATCACTAGTGTGACCCACCTCATGTAGGACGTAACCCAGTTGTGTGCTACAAACCTGAAACTGGATGGCATCAACCTTACATGCCAATGCTCTCTTGTAACCTTGCAGAATTTTCATGCTTGATTCTGCACTGTTGTTGAAGAAGTCAAAGTCGGAGAGTTTTCACACAGAACTGTGTGACAGAAGAAGAAAGGGTGCATAGTGGTTGTGAAGTGATGTCCATAGGAGTATACAAATATAAGGCAGGAAAGCGAGGCATCAGATCCCAGAGACCATAATGGGAGCCAGTTTGGTGCAGTGGTTAAGAGCAGCAGGACTCTAATCTGGAGAGCCAGGTTTGATTCCCCACTCCTTTGCTTGAAGCCAGCTGGGTGATCTTGGGTTAGTCACAGCTTCTCGAAGCTCTATCAGCCCCATCTGCTTCACAGGGTGATTATCATGAGCAGGGCTTTTTTTCAGCTGGAACGCAGTGGAACAGAGTTCTGGAACCTCTTGAAAATGGTCACATGGCTGGTGGCCCCGCCCCCTGATCTCCAGACAGAGGGGAGTTCAGATTGCCCTCCGCGCCGCTCCAGCGGCACAGAGGGCAATCTAAACTCCCCTCTGTGGGGATATCAGGGGACGGGGGGCCACCAGCCATGTGACCATTTTCTCCAAGGGCAACCCACTGAGTTCCACCACCTCTTTTCCCAGAAAAAAAGCCCTGGTCATGAGGATAATAATAACACACTTTGTAATCTGCTCTGAGTGGGTGTTAAGTTGTCCTGAAGGATGGTATATAAATCATAAATTGTTGTTGTTATTGTTATTGTTATACAACCCATGGCCTGGTCAACACGCATGCAACAGAATGAAGTGACATCCTTATGTGTCAAAGTGGACCATTTTGGATTAAAGGTGGGGGAGGAATGTTATTTTTAAGGAATCTCTCATGTCAGAAGCTTCATGCCGGAAGGAACTAGTATTGTCTGACTTCTAGACAGACCTCTATCTGCACCGCTGTTTCTCTGCCTCCAAAAAGCTGTTTTTACAAAGGAGAGAATCCCAAAATAATATTTCTCCACATTTTATCTGAAATGTTACAAACCAGTTTAGCATCTTGGGGTTTTTTTTTGCACGTGTTGATATGGTGTACAGAAGATTCTCTCTAAAAGTTTTCCAAACTATTTTCATAAGCATAAGAATGACAGTCTTTCTTTTCAAACACATGGCTACATGGAAATTCCCAGGCTTCCATACTAGACACTAGAAATATCACACTAGACTGTACAAAATAAAGGAAAATCATCCCTGCAGGAAGTAAAATAGTAAACTAAATAGACCTTCAGTTCAAACTAGCAGGGCTGATACGATGTTCTTAAATCTTCAAGGAATATAAAAATCAAAACTAAAGATGAATCAGCATTTTTGAAAGCACACTTATTTCATAATGGTTAAAAGCCCCTCATCTTCTCTGCCTTCTTTGTAATGGGAGAGAGTTTTCTACTGGAATCAATCTTGAATTATACCTCCCCCACAAAATATAACTCTGTCTCCTTCATATCTCTGCTTTTCTTGCAACCCTGTTTTATTGAGTATTGTAAGCGGCGGCAGCCAAAGTTGCTGAGACCAACCAGCCTTCCGGGTCTCCAAAGCATTTTGTGCCCACGCTTCAGAGACTGGGATGTTAGTCACTTTCACTGGTGGTGCCACTTGTGCCCACGAAGCAGAACCGAACAACATGGCAGAGAAATAAGTGACACGGGATGCTGAAGGGGGGAGAAGGGGTGACTTTCCAGTAAGCCTTTTTCACACACACACAAAAGAGACAGAGAATGTGCCGATTACACTGCAATAAAAAATGGGTATTATGAAAATCTGAAAATGTGGAACAGGATTACTGCAAGGTAGAAATAAAAAGCTTTGTTCCAGCAGTTATGAAACAGAATGAATCTATTAGTAATAAGGTGTTAACGATAGCTCGTGTTCCAGTTTTCATAATTCTTTTTCTGTGCTTGCCTTAGGATGTATCTATATGTTTATTGAAAGAGCCCTCAAGCTTTTTTTTTTTTAAATAGTCACATTAAATAGTCACGTCTGGGCCAGCTGCCTGTCCTTGGCGGATCAAGGCCTAATTGTTAAGAACAGCAAAGGAGGTGGTAACCCTGTTTCCTGACTGCTCCCTTCCACTTTGCAAGCAGGGCTCCGAGGATGCACGTCTCCCAAATGAAGTCTGCCATTATGTGCAAACTTAACTCTGAACAAAGTGCTTCTGGATAAACATCTGTGGGGTTTCATGATTACAATTGTCCTTACTGGTAGAAAACTAAGCTAGAACCCCCTCCCCCTCTGACAAGGTAAGTCTTCTGAGTTCAGGGTTCTTCTTTCAGAGAAGCGCTCCATGTGCACTTCAGACACATAAAGCGGTAGAGTCCAGAATCCAGACGCAGACTGATTACTTTAAGGGCTGATCCAGAGAAACAGATTAGAAGATGATGAAACTGGCATATCAGCAAGAGGTTGTTGAAACAAATAAGGAGAGCCTGCTTGCTAGAACCTTGAATAGGCCTAGGATGACCCCTTTACTTGCAATACAATCCTGATCCAGCTAACTTTTCAGCTGGATCAAGATCATATTGGGGATCTGTTCCCCATATTGGCAAATGGGGAACAGATGTGGGAGGTCAGGGAAGGCTGTGGAGTATGCCCACGAGTAAGCATGGCCTAGGAAAAGGAGAAAGAGCAGCAGCAACAACAACAACGATGACGACAACGACGGTGAGGCAACAGTAGTTCCCATTGTCATCAGGGCACTGGGAACAATTTCAAAATTTTTTGCAACTTATATGGAAAAACTGCAGCTTTCTGATATACTACCTACAGAACGGCAAAAGATGGTGTTACTTGGAACAGTGTACATATTGCACCAATATCTGGTTGATACTTAGGTCTCTGGCGGAAACTTGTATCAGCTCAGCAAGGCCAATCAATGATAACACGTAATCTTTATTTATTATTGACTGCGTTGCGTGTAACAACAACAACAACAACAACAACAACAACAACCCCTCCCTTCTCTATGTCTCCTGGCCCTGGGGTCACTGTTGGAGCCATGCTGGTGGACATGGAGGACCAAGCAGTCACTGACCCGCTGGAATCCCACCCATACTAGTGGAACAAGTTCATCTTTGCTAAGTTTAGCTGGATGGGGAGGTGGACTGAACCATCGTAGGTATGGATGCCATGGCTTTATTACTAGCTTTTCCTGTTCTTGCTGACTTTTCTGCCCCCTGCTCCTCAATGCCTTTTCCTTTAAGGAGTGAACTTCTCAGACACCGCAAACAATCCCCGTGATACATGTGAGAACATCCCCTACATGTGTAACTTTAGACATGAATGCCTGGGGGCTCTTTTAAGTCTGCTGTATACATTTATGGGCTCTGGCTTAGTTTCCAAAGGAAAATGAGAGGGGAAAGAGGCAGATGCTGAACCAGTGAATAATGTTATTGTCATAACCAGGGCTTTTTTCCGGCTGGAACGTGGTGGAACAGAGTTCCGGAACCTCTTGAAAATGGTCACATGGCTGGTGGCCCTGCCCCCTGATTTCCAGACAGAGGGGAGTTTAGATTGCCCTCCATGCCGCCAAGTGGCGAGCAAACTCAACTCCCCTCTTGCTGGAGATCAGGGGGTGGGGCCACCAGCTATGTGACCATTTTCTCCGAGGGCAACCCACTGAGTTCCACCACCTCTTTTCCCAGAAAAAAAGCCCTGGTCATAACCTAGATACAGAATAACAAAGAAAAGTAAAATAGTAGTGAGTGAGGCAGCAAAACAGAACTGCACAATGACAAATACAATAGCAATTATTAGAGTTGCCAACCTCGGGGGGGGGGATATCAGAATATGGTTTATTGTGCCCAGAAAAGCAGATCGGGCCACAACTACTTATTTCTTGGTAACATCCTGATTTCGATTACAGTAGCACGCTGTACCGAGGGCTGCCCTTGAAGACGGATTGGAAACTTCCGCAGGTGCCGAGTGCAGCAACAAGAATGCTGACTGAGATTTGTTGAAATGAACATGTAAAACCAGGGCTGCTTCAAAAACTCACAGGTTGCCAATTTGTTTGCCTGCTCATGGTCCTGACCTCATGTTATTGACCTTTCAAGCCCTGAACCTGAAAGACAGCTGCACTCAAATTGACCTGCCCAAGTTTGGCAGCCGGTGGCATCTATCAAACTCACAAGAACTGATTGCAAGATTCGTCACCATTTGACAGGTAGTGCTTTCCTGTGTGTTGCTTTGAGGTGAGAGTAGACGGGACCAGAGGAAAAGGCTGTTTTGGCAGCTGCCCTTAAATATTGGAATTCCTTCTTTGTGGAGGTGAGATTGGCACTGTCTTGACAGGACTTCCACAGCAAACTGAAGAAATTTCTACTTCGTAAATCTGAACAAAAATAAAACAATAAATAAATGGAGTGATTTCATTTGTTGTTTCTCTGTACAGCCTTGATTGTTTTTATGTACTTAACAATTGTAGAAAAAAACCCCACAGCATTGCATGTTCAATTATATACAGATTCGTTGCAGCTTCTGCCCTGCCCTCCACACATCTGTCACCTCCATAGTCTCCAACATTCAGAAGCACAAATTAAGCAAAATAACATCTGGCATTTTTGATTTTATGCTTACTGTTTTGGTGTCTCTGTGTGCTTTATGACAGTGCATCTGTGCCCATCAGTGGCTACCAAGCTGTCTGAATTAGAGATGGGCACGAACCGAAATACGAACCAAAATTAAGCATGAGCCAGGCCAGTTCGCGGTTCGCAAACCACAGTTCGTCAGATCCCATTTCTGACGAACTGCCACGAACTTTAGGCTGGTTCATTTGGTTCATTTTTTGGTTTGTGACTGCAGACAGCCTGGTGTCAATCAATCAGTTTCCTAGGCAACAGGGGATGGACTTCCTGCAGACCTTCTGCTGACCCAAAAGTGAACTTCTGTTGGCTCGGAAGTGACCCTCTGCGGACCCAGAAGTGATGTTTTTCTGACCTGAATGTGACGCTTTCATGAACCAAATGAACCAGTTCTCGAACCAGGGACAGGTTCATGAAAGTTTGTGGTTCATGGTTCATGAAATTTGACAAACCACGAACCACATGGTTCGTTTTTTTTCTGGTTCGTGCCCATCTCTAGTCTGAATCCATTTATGGATGCTGGTTCTCACACAGCCTCATGGGACTTCTAGTCTCTTTCCTCTCTGATTGTGAAGAACATGTGTTTTAAAAACTTTACACTACTAAAAGTGATGACTCTCAGATCTTGTCGCAATACAGCATTCTTGGCACACAGCACTCACATTGGTGACAAAAAGCACTCCGTTCTTGGGATTCTGATATTCAAACATTTATTTAAAATATTTGTATACTGCCTTTCCATGAAGCCAAAGAGCACAATGTTTTAAACACAAGCTGCATAGATGCAGCATCCAGCTGCACAAATGCAAAAAAGCTTTGTGTGATTTTTGTGCTAGGTCCCTTTCACGACCTGGCCCTGAACTTGGAGGAAACATAATTCCGATATGGAAACTCACAGGACTGTGGAAGTGAGATTCGGTTTCGTTTTCTCAGCCATGCCGGACGCTCCTCTCGGCTGGTCTGGGAGGAAACGACCGGGCACCCTGACCGGGCGGCTGACCTGCAAGGATTAGCCCCCAGGACTCCCAGGGAGGGAGCCAGGGTCCGGGACGCGGCGGGAAGAACTCCCCGAAATCAATGCGGGGGGGGGAATTGCCCGTTTGTCCCTATGGAGGCCGGCAGATGTGCGCGGCGCCTCGAGTGCCGCCGGGCAACGAGAAACGGCAAGTAAAAGAAACAGGCGGAAGCCTGTAAACAAGCGAATCCCTTCTGTTCTACAAGCGTTTGTGAAGGAGAGGTTGATCTGAAGAAGACTCGCTCTTCCCCTTCGTTGAGTTCCAGAATTTTGTTGGCGCCCCCCCCCCCCAAATGGCAGCAAAGAGGCAAAGTCCCGCTCTCGGTAAGTCAATCTCGGCTACCTTGCAGAAGGGGGAGTCGCTCGAAGAGTTGGTACGCAGGGCGGTGGTGGAAGCTATAAAACCCTTTGTTGACAAGCTGAACGAAACTGATCAAAGGGTGGGCTTAATTGAAAGCGAGGTGAAAACCATTAAGGCAGCAGCGGGGGGGGGCAGAAAAGTCTGCTCTGGAAAGTGCGTCACTTGTGAAGGCTACAAAAAAGGACCTGAAGTTGGTGGAGAACCAGCTGATCGGGCTACAGGTGGAACGAACGCAGACAATTTTGCGTCTCCAAAACGTGAAAGAGGAGGAAAATGAGGATCTGTGGGATTTGGTCTCGGAATTACTGGCGACACCCGCGAGGACGACTAAAGAAGAGGTTAAAAGCGCCATTTTGGAGGTCCGTCGGGCTTCTTCAAAATATGCAACAAAGCGACAGTTGCCTCGTGAGATCATTATTGACTTTTCATCTAAAAAGATTCGGGACACCATCCTATATAACTCATACAATGCGGATTTGGACTTTATGGGTTTGAAAGTCAAGATTTTGAAGGACGTTCCATTTCTAGTCCGGAAACGGCGTTTTAAATATAAAAAGTTTGTAGCACTTCTGAGGGACCATGGAATAAAGTACAAATGGTTATTCCCGGAAGGAATATGGTTCAGATATAAAGATCAGGCCTATAAGATATTATCAGAAGATCAACTAAAGGATTTTGAGAATAAAAACCCAGAACTCTGCTGCACCAAGAATGAAGAAAAGGAGGAGCCGGAGGGGGGGGGGAGGAGGAGAGCATCGCAACAGCAGTTGCACAGAGAGAATTGCGTCCGGGACCTAGAAGGGGGAGGAAAGTTTAACCAGAATTTGAAATGTTTATTCTCTGTATGATTAACCACTCCATCATTATTTTATGGAGCTATTTTTGTATTGACAGTATGAAGGGAAACATTGAAGTGTAGTGTTTAGTGTTTGTAGTTCATTCCCCCCCTTTTCTTTTTCCACCCCCCCTTTGTCCCTTCCCTCTCCCCTTTCCTTGTGATAGTTTTGTGTAGTGTTTTGTAGCTATGAAAAATAAAAAATTTATTAAAAAAAAAAAAAGGACTGTGGAAGTGCAAAAACAACAGCAAGCAGTTTTACGTATTTAACAAGGCTTGAGATTGAGGAAGTTCGGTGAGGGAGCTTACTCAGTATATGTGTAAATAAGAAGACTGGAGGACAATGTTTCGGAGAATAGTAGAGTGGCCAGCAATAGCTGGCAACTTGGCAGGAGTATTAGGAGGTGGAGACAATTTCTTTGTCATTGCACTGATGTGCAATGTCACTTTGCACTACAGGAGCCCTGGGTCTGAAGTCCAAATCATCCAGTCCCTGTTTTGAGTTTTGCCTCTGCTATGAACTCCCTGTTGAGCAGCTTTGAGTGCAGCCTGATATCTATAGCAGGGGAATGTTTATAAGAATCACATCAAGCTAATGTATTTAAAGTGCCTTGATCACTTCAAAGCATTATATAATTGCTAATATTTGTTTATTTCCTTTAATCCTTGATGGTACAGGGATTCTCAAGGGGAAGAAAGGCATTTTGCGGATCTTCAAGGGCATTTCTCTCTCTCTCTCTGATAGTGAAATGGATTCTGGAGCTAAACCACAGGGAAACCCCAACTCAAATTAAGCCCTGCTGTATGCATTTCTGGCCTATTTATATTGTTACACTTGGAGGGCACGAAAACAGTGGCTTAGGACTGTAGGTTCCCCACTTCTGACAGGCTTCCCATCAAAGAGTCACAGTCAATGACGCGAAAGAATTCTCTCCCAGTCCATCTGACCTGGCAGTACTTGCTGTGGTAGCTCAGCTGGCAAAGTGCTCGCCTGGGAAATCTCTGGAACCTGCTTCCCGCCCCGCCACAACCTCTCTGTGCACTGCGTGCTAATGGCTGGCTTGGCACATGGGCCTGTTTGTTTAGGCAGGCCTACGAGGGTCACTAAAAGCTGTTCAGAGGAGCAGGGAAAGATGTCACACTCCGCTTCCCAAGCAATTTGCCGAGGGCTCTTTCTCATTCGGAGAGGCAGAATCAATCTTCAAGGGAAACTTGGAATCCGACTACATTAAAGCAAATTTTGAATCACATAAAATCCTGCTTTGCCAAGCTTGGGCGGCCTAGCGTGGTCAAATGCCTCAGGTTTTCTTTATCCTTTAATTGGAGGGAGGCGTCACCTGAAGAGAAGTGCTGAGGTGAAAGTCATCAGGAAGATAGTCGAACTTCTTCCTATCCTTTCCTTGCTTTTTCAGGCCACTCTTCAAAATAACTAGCACAATGAGCCCCTGCCCCTCAATTGTACAGTTGGGGGGGGGAGAGAGAGAGAGCGCTGTGGGGGAATTCTAGGGTTGCCACCCTCCAGGTGGGGCCTGGAGTTTTCCTGGAGTTTTCCTGGTCTGTTGACTACAGAGATCAGTTCCATTTCCCCCTGCAGAAAATGGTAGCTGGACTCTGTAATATCACATCGCTGCTGAGCCCCCTCAGCTCTTCAACCCTGTCCTCCTCAGCCTCTACCCCCAAACCTCCAGGGATTTCCTAACCTGGAGTTGCCACCCTAGGAAATCCCTCAGCCTTTCTGGAGCATTTATACCTACAGAACGGACTGGAAGAGACTGTTTGTTTTAATACTTTTTTTAGCCCACTCTTCTTCTATGGAGCTCAGGGTGGCTTACATTCATTTCTCTTCCTCCAATGTACTCTCACAACAACCCTGTGAGATATGCGAGGCTTAGGAGAGAGTGACTAGCCCCAAATCACACAGTGACAAATTTAGAATTTCCAGTGAAAACCAAAAGCAACGTCATGGGATGCTCTAGGATTTGCAGAAACTCTATGGCAAAACTATAGAGTTTTTTAAAAATACTAGAGCATTCCATGATGTCACTTGCAGTTTCTCCTGGGAGTGATATCAGTGCGCCTGCAATGCCAGTGTGCCAGTCCTCATCCCTAAGTATTCCTGGCCTGGCAACCGTAGTAAGAGGAGTATAACAACAACAACAACAACATTTGATTTATATACTACTCTTCAGGATGAGTTAACATCCACTCCGAGTGGTTTACAAAGTATGCCATTATTATCCCCACAACAACAAGCACCCTGTGAGGTGGGTGGGGCTGAGAGAGCTCCTAGAAGCTGTGACTGACCCAAGGTCACCCAGCTGGCTTCAAGTGGAGGAGTGGGGAATCAAACCCGGCTCTCCAGATTAGAGTCCCACGCTCTTAGCTGCTACACCAAACTGGTTATAATAATATATCTAACAATGTAATAAATAGAGACAACAAACTCAAAACAATATAAAACGTACAATAAAACAGTGGGATACATGCAATGAAGGTAAATTACAAAATTACCTAAAATTGCCTAAAATTTCTAGTCATTACCTGGAACCCTATTCCTATTTTAAAAATACCCTCCCTTCTACACATTTTATATAAAAATCAAAAGATCCCTCTTGTCACATAGGCCATTCCACCATGTGGGAGCTGTAATTGAACATGCTCAAGTAGGGCTGCTCTTATCTTAATCCATTTGTTCAGTGGTATACCTACACAAGAATCCTAAACTAGTCTGATAGTCATTCTGTCTCCTCAGGAAATCCTGGGCTTTGCTCTGGGAAGGGTCAGGCATCTAACTGAACTGCTAGCACTCTCCGCAAACAGCGTTTTCCAGGATTCTTTGTGACAGGAAGCCATCAAAGTCAAACTGGTACATGAAAACTATCACTGACTTTATATGGGCTACAGTACAATTTGGTCCTAAATAGAGCTACACCCTTCTAAGTCCATTGAAGTTAATGAGCTCGGAAGGGTGTAACGCTGCTTATGACCGCACTGTTAAAACCAAAACATAGGTGTAACCCCCAGAGTCAAGAGGACCAGGTTCAATGTGTACCAATTCAAAATATAAATGCAATTTATTTAAACACAACTATGAAACATTCCCAAAGTTATCAATACTGGATCAGTAACCAGTGACCCCAGTGCAAAGTCCTACTCACAATCCCTTAGTAAAGTACGCAGACAGTTCTGTGGGTTTGGCCAGAGGCTATGCCTGGCACAGAGCCCGGAAATATCCAAAAGGCCTTGCCACAGCAGGACTCTGTGAAGATGCTGTCTGAATCCTGGGGCTTGCTTGTTGCCCTAGGAGCAGTTCCCCTTTTCTCCTAGCAAGATGAAGTGGGCCAGCTCTGTACTAGGGTGCTGGTCTCAAAGAGTCAACGAGTTCAGCTGCCAGCAATTCCTGTTCTTTGCTCTTCCTTGCTTCTTCAGCTCTCGTCAGTTACTGCAGTTCTCCCAAGGAAAAGGATTCAGCTCTGTGATCTTCTTAGCTCCAAAGCTTGGAAACAAGCTTAACCTTGCAAAAAGCAGCAGCTTCAGCTCTTCTTTTCTCTAGTATTTCCAGCTAGCCTAGTCCTGTATAACACCACTCCTCTTAGTCATGGTGACCTCTTTTTTTTTATATACATGCCCCATGGGCCTTTGCTAAACATGCAAATTAAACAATCCTAGGTATACCTCAGTTATCTGTTAGTCTGGTCTATCTATGTACCTGCAGTCTATTAATCAGGCCTAGGTCCTGGTCCCCAAACCCTTTTTCCAGTACAGGCTTACATAGGTCTTGACTTCCAGGGGGTGGAAAAGTCTGGATGGAAGACATCCGTTTGTGTACAAATATGTAACAATTCTTACAACTCCGCTTTAACTTCGTCCCATGCATTCACTGGACTCATAAAATGCTCTTATTTAACTATGAAGCAAGCCGCATGATCAATTATTGATACCTTCACGCGGAGAGTTTTTTAAAAAGTTTTTGTCAGCATTAATGCAGAGAGCGCTCCAGTGGCAGGCGGCTCTGCAATAGAGAAAAATGGGAAGCTCTTAAAATAAAAAAGGTATCAGATTAAATACTTTAGAGAGTATCAGAGAAAGAGTTGGGGGGAGGGGGAGGGGAAGCATATCAGTGCAGAACAGAACCTTGCATACCTGGAGTTTTAAAAAAGAAATAGTTAAGATCTAGAGTAGGAGAACCTTCCTAAATATTTAACCAGATCTGCACCATGTAATTTAAACTGGCAGAAACCTGCCAACAGATTCATGCTCTGTAGTTGCTATTATCTATGTAAACAAAAGGCTTGGGCCTGATTTAAATGTGATGCTCGCTGAGGCCAACACATTCTCTTGTGGGATTTGGCACTTGCAAAGCAACTATATATGCCATCAGATGTGACAGAAAGGAAATGGAAGAGTGGGAGAGGAAGGAGAGGGAAACGGAAAGTAGCACAGAAGTGGAGACTGGTAACATGGAATTAAAACGGATAATGCACGCACTGGCGGATATTGTGCCACTGAAGTCATGCTCAAGGCCAACGTGTTTCCCAAACTTTCGAGAAACAGATTCCAAATGGCATAGCCGGTCTCTTGCTTCAGTTGTTTTCTGAGCACAATTCTTTCCCCAAGTTGAGCTGTTTAGTTGCCCAGAGTAGCAGTTCACAGCAAAGGGAAGAGAATCCATCCTTACCATCTGCTGTCATCAAATGAAAACAGCGCATCAGCACTTCCTACTTTCCCCCCCCCAAAAATTGTTTTTCCCTCCCAACTTGAAACGAACAGCAATCGAAAAGGCCATTAAAGCCACATTTGTTATTTCGTTCCCTCTTCTCTAAAAGCGGAAGGAAATAATTTTTGGTGGATTGCTCTTTGTGGGGCGGTCGTGAAAATGCTTACCCACTCACCGACTGGAAATTTTGAGGAGTTCTTCCCTCCTCCCCCTCCTGTGTGGGAGTTGTTTCGCCATTGTGAGAACACACATTACTGTGGAGGGTGTACATAAATATGACAGCTGGGCAGGGAAGGTGGTAGGGTTGCCAACTCCATGTTAGGAAATTCCTGGAGGTAGCTTATATGAGTACATATTTAAAGCAACAGATAATACGTAAAGCAACATAATGCTGAAGTCTACGGTTCCTAACTCATTAGCGAAACATCGGAGACCCCAACGGAGGTAATGAGAAAGAGATCATATTATTCATGCATGTATGTATGCATGAACTGTCCAGTCACAGCCAGCTTGTGGCTAACCCAGCAAGGAGTAAAAGAGGTGGTTTGCCATTCCCATCATACATCTTCCACATATTGTCATTGCCATCCTCTGCAGACTCTTCTGTGGTGGTCCCAG
This sequence comes from Eublepharis macularius, assembly GCF_028583425.1. Taxonomy (NCBI): domain Eukaryota; kingdom Metazoa; phylum Chordata; class Lepidosauria; order Squamata; family Eublepharidae; genus Eublepharis; species Eublepharis macularius. Next base: position 122,519,276 of record NC_072796.1, on the reverse strand, counting down.
CTACCAATCTTGCTTAGCTTCCAAGATCTGACAAGATTGGGCCGTATCAAACTATTTCTTATCTCAGGGGCTCATAGAGCCAACCAGTTATGTGATTTACTTTCATATGATGTTTGGGGTTCAGCCAGGAGGGATCTTTGTCTACAGCTCTAGCTCCAGCTTTGTCCAGCTTTGTCTAGCTGGCTCTCAGCTCCACTGTATTTCAGTAAAGGATAACACCACAGTTGTATAATGCACGGAACTTGATTAGAAAATGGTCAGAAAAACAGGCAGTGCTTGATGCTGTTACTATCTCTAAGCAGAACTGAGCGGTGGCACCTTAGCTGCACTGATTTTGCACATAATAAGATTTTGATCTTAGTGTATGGCATTGTTAATAGATCGCTTGGTTAATATGGATTTACAGCACCACGTAGGTGCCTCTTAGTGGACATGTTATCACAAGTTTCATCTTGTCATGCTCTTGAGCAGCTCTCCAGCTTTAATTCTTTGGAGAATACCAGCGGGACTAATTAATTTCCTCTAGCTGCCTCTAGCCTTCCAAACGGGGCAGACAACGATGGCTTTTCATCTCCCTGGAGGAAAAACTTAACACTTTTCTTGCACACCATCTTGATGAGGTTATACACAGCACATCGGCAGGTCAGGACCCATACTCCATTTGTGGTATCATCCTTTGAACTTGTGCCTTCTGGTTGAATTTATCACCACACTTGCCGGCTGCCTTTGTTGCATAAGCTTCTCCTTGCTGGTGTTTTCAGTGTGCAAGCCTTAAAGCCGCTTCTGGTGTCAGTTCGTTGCGATGGGGGTATGGCTCAGCAGTTGAGCATTTGCTTTGCATGCAAAAGATCCCAGGTTTGAACCCAGGTATCTCCCGTTTAAAAAAGGATCAAGTGGTAGGCTATGTGAAAGACTTCTGTCTGAGATCCTGAAGGGCCACTCAGAGAACATACTGACCTTAACTAACTCAGAAGAAGGCAGCCTCATGTGCTCTTTGGAAAATGAATATGTACCATCCTGTTACGACGAACGCCCCCTTTCTGTGCTAACAATTGAAAAAAGCAAAGCCGAGTCTCTGCATGGTGGAATTCTATCGACTGGCTGCTTGAGGAATAAGTTCACACTGAGGCTTGTTACTTAGAAAAGAAACAGAAACAGAGAAGTCTACTAGATAGGAAAGGTAGAGTAAAGGATTCTAGCAATCTGACACTCAAACTAGATGTTACTTCTTTTACGAGTTTGCCACAGAGCTCGAACTGGTTTGGAAAGCTGCTGCTAGAGGAAGGAGAGCACCTGCCTTTCCCCTAAGCCTTTTCCCTGTGCAAAAACAGTGCAAGGGGAAGGAGTATTCCCACACAGTAACTCCATGTGGAGTAGCAGAAATGGGGAAATAGTTCCACTCCACACTGTTTTTGCACGGGGCGGGAGAAGCTTGGAGGAAAGGCAGGAGCTCTCCCTCCCCCAGTGGAAGCTTTCCAAACCAATGATTTGAGCTCTCCTTTTTTAATAGAAGCCATTCCCCAGAGTTGCTGTGTGACTGCGTGGAGCATGTGTTGACTCCTTAATGAACTTGTAAAAGAAAGAAAGTCTAATTTGGCTGTAAGCTTATATGGAGAGAGATTGTAGAAAGCAAGTCCTACCCTTGTGGTGGCCAGAGGAAGAGAGATGGAGAGAAGAGAAGTAACTGGAAGGAAGGAAACCCTAAGAATAGCATTCTGGGTAACAAAGGGACAGCTGCAAGAGGAGACAAAGGAAAGGTCAGGGAGCAGTCTATCTAACCCTTTACTGCCTCTCCGCTGCCCTCCCCTGAGATTCCAGTGTCTGTGCTAGCATTGTCATTGCACAGGCTACTTCTTCCAACAAAAGTGATCAAAGATTCTCATAAATAGTGCATTTTGCTTCCTTGCATCCCAGGCATAGAAACTTATATCAGGTCCTAAGGCACCAGGAGAAACAGCAGCAGTGGCTCCTCCCACAACCTCTCCTGTCCTATCATACCCCTCTCGGATCATATCCTGAGTAGCACACCCCCAATCCCTACAACAACTTAGGGGAGGATAACAGGACAGAGTAAGGGATGAGCAGAAGGAATGATGGCTGTCCTCTCCAGCTGCATCAAGGAATTTAAAGGTATACGTCTAGTGACAGTTCTGCTGAACTGAAGCAAAATGGCCAGCCACAGAGGCCACTAGAAGGGATACAAACACAGTTCAGAGGCCCAAAGCCTCCCTTGTTGATGTCCCTCAGCAACTGGTATTCCCAGAATTAAGATCTCCGCATAGGGATGTTCAGTTTAGTAGTCATGATGAATAGACATTGATGGACCAATTCTCCATTAATTTGTGTCGTGTAAGTTAGAGGCCATTGCCACACCCTTTGGCAGTAGGGTTGCCAGTCTCCAGGTGGTGGCTGGAGGTCTTCCAGAATTACAATTGATCTCCACGTGATGGAGGTCAGTCCCTTTGAAGAAAATGGCTGCTTTGTAGGGTAGACCCTATGGCATTATTACCTGCTGAGGCCTCTCCCCTCTCCAAACTCTGCCTTCTCCATGCTCCACCTCCCAAATCTCCAGGAATTTCCCAACCAGGAGTTGGCAACCTTACTTAGAAGTGAGTCTCATGAGTTAATGCGTTGGGTGTAGAAGTACTTTCTCTTACAAGGCGATTTAAGTGTCATGTACAAAAATGATCTTTGACCCCAAACAGACGTGACGAGTTACCTCAATTCAACCTGGGTTTCCTTGCCTCAAGGTTTGACAGGGAGTGTAGGTGTCCTTGCAGGGGGGGGGAGTGATGCTCAGTGCGATGGGGGGAGGCAACTCCACCCCCTCGCCTGGCCCAGCCCCCACAGAGCGACACCGGGCTGCACTGGGAGAGCGAGAGGAAAGGCTCCCGGAGCATGCTGCATCTCCCCCTCACTCGCCCGGCCCCCACCAGAAGCCATGCAGCCCAGAACTGCGGGGACTGGGCCAGACAAGGGGGGGGGAGATGAAGTGACGCTCAGTGCGACGGGGGGGGGGGGGAGGCAAAGCACATGCGGCTATGTAGCTCCAGGCCACGCAAGCAGGGGAAGGAGAAATGCAGCGACGCACCTGCAAGGATGCCTACACTTCCTGTCAAACTTTGAGGCAAGGAAACCCAGGTTGAATTGAGGTAACTCGTCACGTCTGTTTTGGCGCATTGAGTTGTAGTTGAAAATACTTGTGGCTGGGATTTGGGGCAAAGTTTTATGACCACTGTTCCTGATCCCTCTATTCTCTTCTTTGGATTGCAGATCAGTTTTAAACTATTTTAAAGGCTGAATACTTTTAAGGAATGTTAAGTCTCAGAAGCACAGCCACCTAGTGGTAGGAAATAGACACTGCCATCAGGATTGACTGCATGGGTAATCTACACAGCTTGATGGGACTCATTTTCCCATGATTGATTTTAAAGGTTTTTTTGAAATGGAGGAGAAGTGGAGCAAATTGGAAAGGACAAAATTACACTTGAACTTTTTGTAGCAGTGCCTCAGTTATCAAAGGAAGAAATTTTGTCTTGCACTGTCTGCTCGTTCTAACCAGGACTCCTGCAAACAGAAACAGGTTAAAAGAAAAAAAATCCAGAATTCTCCAAGGCTAATTTGGTTACTATTTTGCAACAAAGACCTGAATAATAACCAAATTAGTCTGGGAGTCTCAGAGCTGGAAAAGATTTTAAATTCTTTCTTGAATGAAACAACTACCTCATCGTATGCTTACCATAATTCTTTTCTCTAAAGCCACGTCCTCCTACATCATTATATGAGCTACATTCCTCACATCAAAATACTCTTCTAGTACATACCCTTTCCCCTTCCACCTTTCCATTCCACCTTTCCCTTCCACCTTTTGCATACCAACCACACCCTCTAGCATCCTTCATCTCAACTCTATACAGGGTCCATTGCTGAACCTTAATTCATTCACAAATTCACAACAATGGGCTGAATAGGGATAAAGGATTCTTATCTCACTACAGATGCTGATTTTCTGCATTTCCTACCCCTAAGCATTTCTCCCCTGTTCTAATCAAGCTGATTACATTTTGCATCGAAACTTTACATCTTAATTCCCTTCTTTCAACACCCCTCCCGCCTTCGGACTGAGATATAAGGGCCCAGAGATCTCCATTCCTACTTGTATCTGACAAAGGGAGCTTAAACCCTGGAAATCATGTTCGTCTTTAAAGTGCTACCGGACCCAAATCTTGCTCTTCTACTGCAGACCTATGTGCAAAAAGAGGCGGTTCCCAACAATAAATGGATGCCTCTGGCTTATTTTGCATCCTTCTACTGCAGACCAACATGGCTACTCACCTGAAATGCAGGATCCATACAGTCTTTACCACCCACTGCATTCCTAAATAACCATTACTCTAAAACATAAAATAAAAACGGTCAATGAAAAAAGTTAACAAAAGACAACTCTCTTCATCCTCCAGCCCTTGGTGGCCTCTCAAAATCTACTCCACAAGGCTGGAGGACCCTTCAGAGCAAAGTAGGTTGCATCATGGGAGAGAGGCTTGCTGCAGGATGGCGGAATCAACAGAAATTGCCTCCTATTTATTACCTGAGAACTTGTGAAACAGTAACCCCCACCCCATTCCCACTGCATCACCCAAAGCCAGGTCCTTCTCAGTCCTGGCTACAACCTGATTGGAACTCTCTGTCTAGTGAGATCAGGGCCCAATAGGGTTGCCAATCTCCTGTTAACACCTCCTCCCCCCCAACCCCACTTACCTGGCCAGTGGGGGGGCGTGCCCCTCAGGGTGCTCCCAGGGTGGCACAGCGTGCCCCTGGGTGGTGCACCGTGCCCCCATGCCCTGCCACAGCATGCTCTGGCCCCCCCATGGTGCATCCTCGCACCCCACAATGGGCCCGTGGGGGCGATTCAACCCTTCAGAAAGTGCAGGAGCGCATGCCTGGCCGCCCTTTGACCCATGTGATGACATCACTTCCTGGGAACATGCTGGGAACATGTGCATGTGCTATGCGCACACGCAGGAAAGGGATGCCAGATGCTGTGGAGGGTGAGTGCCAGGTTCCCAGTCCCCCGCCGGGGGACTAGAGGGACCTGGCAACCCTAGGGGCTGACAGGATTTACTATCTTTCTTGTAAGCCAGAGATGTTCCCCCGGGCGTATGGTTGAGGCTAGATTAGGCCTCCACCAGCCCAGAGAGTGGAGGAGAAGTGAAGGTCAGACTGCTCCCTACTAGAATCGTCCACCCTCTAGCTCCCAACTGGTAGATTGGTTGCCTCCAATTAGCATATTGATTGCTTATATATATATATATATATATATTTATAGTACTGTTGTGCTGTTTGTTGATTTTAAACTATTTTTAAGCCATAAGTTATTATGAATGTTTTTACTTGATGTAATCCGCTCTGGGCTTGCTTTTGCGGGGAGGATGGAATAAAAGTCGAAAATAAATAAATAAATAAATAAATAAAATCACATTCTGTTCCCAAGACTTCCCAAACCCTCAGGAGCAGTTATGGGTGTGTGTGAAGGAGACTGAAAGGAGAAAGAGCTACATTGTGTGAACTTCCTTCCATTCATGGTTCATAGGATCCAACATAGTACCTTTTGGGGGGCATCAAGTGCCTTGGACCTGGGGTGTACCATTACATCTGTTTGACCGACAATAGACTTTCATGTTCTGTCAACTTCCTTTCCTTGCATTTGAATAAATATATTTGTCTCTGTTACATTTAAGGCATGAGCATTTATTGAGAATGGTGGTGGTGGAAAGTTCTGTCAAGTCGCAGCCAATTGGTGGCGACTGCATAGAGTTTTCAGGTAAGAGATGAACAGAGGTGCTTTTACTTACTTACTTACTAAATTTATACTCTGCCTTTCTTCCCAATGGGGATTGGAAGCAGCTTACATTATTCTCCTCTCTGTCATTTTATCTTCTCCACTGTATGCTCAGGTTAGGCTGAGAATATGTGATGTGGCCAAGGTCAATCAGTCGCCCAGAGTAGGAGTTTAAACCTGGGTCTCCCAGATCCTGGCCTGACACTCTCACTACATGAAAGTGCCTTTGCCATTGCCTGCTTCTGCATAGCGACACTGGACTTCCTTGGTGGTCTCCCATACAAGTATTAACCAGGGCCAGATCTGCCTAGTTTCTAAGGTCTCATTAGATCAAGCTAGCCTGCGCTATCCAGGTCAGGCCTTATCCAAAGTAGGGTCCCACATTTCCCAGATGCTGCCTTGAACTAGTGGAGCTAAATAGAAAGAAGATAAGTCCTTGGGTCTGATTAGAGATGGGCACAAACCAAAATACAAACCAAAATTAAGCACGAACCAGGCCGGTTTGTGAACCGTGGTTCGTGAGATCCCATTTCTGATGAACCGCAGTTGTGGCCTCTGAGTCCTCAGAGGATGAAGACCTCGGGGAGGACGACAGGAGTGGGAATATTCCGAGCCCCTCCAGAGGCAGCTGCTTGGAAGACCAGCAGGGAATGGAGCAGCAGGAACCCTTGCCAGAGCTGGCTGAGGAATCCCGAGCAGACTCAGGGACAGAGGCTGTTCCCTTACCTGCACCAGCTCCTGAGACCAGGGCAGAATCTCCACCCAGCTCCCCTGAACCTGATAGGCAGCGCAGAGGGAGACAGCGTCTTGCTGCACAGGAAAGGAGGCGAAGTGCAAGGCTTCAGGTACTCAAACAACGACGTAACGACCTTGAGTTGTAACAGGGTGCAGCACTGCCCTGCAGGTGAGAGCTCTTAAGCCAGGACGCCCTTTCCCTCGTTGCAGAAGCACCTGTGCACAGACCCGCCCGGTTCTACTGCAACCCAGCTCTGCTCTGACTGCTCTTTGGCTCTGACCCTTGCATTCGACTCCTTGGACTACGCTTCCTGCCTGCTCCCCCGTAGGCTTGGTTGAACTCCGGACGTTCAGAGAGGCTTGTGGCAGACTCCCTGCCTGCATTCCAGCACAACCGCCACAAACGTTAGGCTGGTTCGTTTGGTTCATTTTTTGGTTTGTGACTGCAGACAGCCTGGTACCAATCAATCAGTTTCCTACGCAACAGATGATGGACTTCTTGCAGACCTTCTGCTGACCCGGAAGTGACGATTTTCTGACCCGGATGTGACGTTTTCACGACCCAAATGAACCGGTTTGCAAACCAGGGGCAGGTTCGTGAAAGTTCATGGTTCGTGAAATTTGACGAACCATGAACCGCATGGTTCTTTTTTTTTTTCCAGTTCGTGCCCATCTCCAGTTCTGATAGAAGTGTAACAATGCCATTTTAGAGCTCCTGGTAGATGAGGACATAACCACTGCTCCATATAGCTCTGGACCCCCATCCTTGCTCCCACAGAACCACATACTCCTAAGAAATGTACAGCTTTCATCCACAAAGGCTGTGCTCAGAAGAAATGATGTCACAATAATAGATAGTTCCATTAATACCACAGAGAGCTTTGTCTTGGAATTAGTAACACAAATCCCTACCATTTATAGAAAAGATTTCCTCTTGAACTACCAAATGTTTGCTCATTTATCCTTAAAACATCCCTACATAGGGGGTAATTATCCCTTTTTTTAGAGAACAGAAAGAAGATTGAGAAATTAAGTGAGCCGGTCAAGGCCAGACAATAAAACACTGTCAAATAAGGGATTAGCTCTTGTCTTTCCTGGTCTAATTGCTCTACAGTGCTGAAACAGAAGAAGAGAACACAATCTCTGCAAAACATCCAGTTTCATCCAACCAAGGGAGGAGAGGTTCTCCTTTGGCTACTAAAAAGGCTGTGCAGGGGAACATGAGACCTGCATAGACCAGCGATTCCCATCCCAGCCTTTCGGATATGGTGACCCAGAACTCTAAATTTACATGTCACAGGAACCAATCCAGGGTCAGTCCAAGGTGTTCTGGTGTCCTAGGCCAAGTATGATCTTGGCATCCATCTAGTCCACCATTCCATTTTCTGCAGTGGTCAACCATTTATTTTTGAGAAGCCAACAAACATCACATCCGACTCTGAGCCCCAGGTAGGTGGCCTTCCAAAGTACGCAGCTTTTGCTATACTCCAGCCTTTGACCACCCTCCTCTTCTCCTTTACTTCCTCGAATCCCCTAAAAGATTCAAAGAAACTCACTCTAGCAACCCTCAGGACACATTTAACGTGATTCTTTATCGCTCGACACACATATGCAGTGAATTTAAAGTACCAACTAATCTATGACATGGAAGATACTGTTTCCAGGGTCAGAGTTTCCAAAATACAAGTTAAAGCCTTGCCACAAATTAAGCATCGAAGTTGGTTTTTATAGGAGCCGCTTCACACATGATGATTTTCCTACAGAATATTATTCTGCATTATAAAACATGTATACTTGTAAAACTACTAGCTGCTGGATGGCTTCCCCCATCCATTATTGTCGCAAAGGGTGGGGGAAGCGACAATGGCCCTTTTCACACTACATACCTGCTCCAAAACATTGCGAAATGCAGCTCAAAAAAACATGGAAGATCGCGTCTTCTTGCGAGAGTTTTGCGCGATGTCGCGCGAGTTTTGCGTGACATCGCACAAAACTCTTGTGAGAAGACGCGATCTTCTGCGTTTTTTGTGCTGCATTTTACGATGTTCTGGAAGGTATGTAGTGTGAAAAGGGCCAATGTGAGAAGAGGGCATGGAGGAAAAGCAGAAAAAAAGATCAATGCAAAGGGCCATTCGAGAGGGCTGGCCTGAAACCCACTTTCAGAAGCTTCAAGACCCACTCCTGGATCCTCCTGACCCACAGATTAGGAAACACTGGCATAGACAGAAGGTATGTTTAGTAGCCACAGTAAGGAGGGAAATTAGATGAGATTGCATGAAAAGGATGGCTGGCTCTACCCATCGTTGAGGAACCACAGTGACCAGGGATGGATCATATTTCTTTTTCTGCACGGGGCTTTTTCATTGGTTCTGCTTTGATTTTTCTCCAGACTTCTGCACACATGGTCAAAATACCTTGATTCAATCTCCAATCAGCTTCCCAGACTTTTTTTGCATCCCGCATGAAGAAAGGCTGCAGCTGTCACAGAACGAACCTTTCCCCGGCTTTTCTGCAGCTTTTCTCCCTGCACACATATCCTAATCCCCCCCTCCAGCAAAATCAAACCAAGACTTTTTTGAAGTGCAAAATGCTTTCTTTGATGTGAGGCTTGGCCCTGCCTTTCACCCGCCTCTTACTCCCCCTGCATCCTGGTTGGCTGAACAGCAACCAATCAAGTTTTTTCTTGATTTTTAAAAAAAATTAAATAGCAACATTGTAAAGTTGGTGCTATTCAAAAGACAAAAAGCCCTCCTTGTACATTTCCTTAGCAATCAACTGAAGAAACTGATGAGCCCACAGTAGAATCGGGGCATTTTTCTAGTGCAGAAATAAAAAACAGACGCCACGTTAGTTCAACACCCTCAAAATGAAGAATTAAAGAATCGAAGCAGTATGAGGCAAGAACCAACTTACTTTTGGGCTCAGCTCTTACTTTTAAATACCTGAATAGCTTGCGAGTGAGACCCAGGAACTGTACACTTTCTTCCATATCAACTTTTCCCCCACATAAGAAGGCCCTGAGGCTTGAATGAGGTGGGGCAGGGCCAGAGGCAGGGCTTTTTCAGTGGTGGCACATCAGCTATAAGCGGGATAGTTCAGGAGAGCCTGATCTTGTCAGATCTCAGAAGCTAACCAGGGTTGGCCTTGGTTAGCAATAGGATAGGAGACCTTTAACAAAGACCAGGATTGCAGAGGCAGGCCATACCAAACCACCTCTGTTAGTCTCTTGCCATGAAAACCCCACTAGGGGTCACCATAAGCCAGCTATGACTTGAGGGCACTCTCCACCACCTCAGCTATAAAACACCTCCCCCACAGAAATTTGTTTGCCATTTGCCCTTTTAGTTATAGGCTCCAGGGTGAAGATATTTTACTTTGCCTCTTGGTACTTTCATGATGGATAGTTCTTGTTCGACTGATATTTTATGGTTGTTTTATCCTCTTTCCAATTTTGTCCTTTTAGTTTTAAACTCTTATTAAATTTTTCCACTGTATTTTTATTCTGACTGTTTTGCAGTTTACCATCTATCTATCCATCCATCTAGTCATCCTTTCTTTTTTTCTTGGTGGATCTTGGTGGTGGTCTTTTTTTATTGTCATTTTAATTCATCTTGCCACAGTTGCCCTAATGCTATCCTTAACTCCTTCTGGTTTTCAATTTTCTGCTCTTATTTTTTTCTAATCTCTTCTGTTGTAGTGGCTCTGCTACTGTTCTTAATTTTCTCTTCCGATATTAATCTCCTGCTGATTACTTTAGCAACTCTGCTGTGTTTTCCTCATTGTATTATGACACTGATGTTTAATCCTGCTGTTTCATTGATAATTGTTTTATTGGTTTTCATTGTTTGATTGTAATCAGTTTTTATGCCGAAAGCCATCTCGGACATCGTTGCGAAATTTGAATAAATAATCTAAACAGATAAATAACACGAAACAAATAGGACTTAATTTGCTGGGAAATGGGAGTTCCCAAAATACTTGCAAAAGCAAGGGCTATTTCTGCACTGGAGATTTTCCCCCTAACAAGCAGTGGCAATCTTCACAATAAACAGGGAGCATTCAGATAACATCATTCCCAATCTGTGCATGGCTCATCTTGCTCCCATTTCCCCCCTTTACTTTCGAGAAAAATAAAAACCTCTGGCTTAAAGGGAGAATTGCCGAATGGCTGGCCAGGGAGAGTCCCATGTGAACATTTCCCGTAGCCATTACAAAGGGGTGGAGCTAAGCACTGCTTTCAAAATAGTACATGGCAGCTAAACAGTCCCTCCCTTTTCAGCCCTTTAAAGCCCCCTCACCCTGTTTCCCTGCACAAACAGCCCGAGATTATTTTGCATACTCTCTCATTGCAGGATGGGCTGTTAAGGGCAGCTTTTAGACTCTCTGTTTGTACCAATGAACCGATTGGGTAGTTATTATGGGGCTGGAGCATCAAGCACACAGATCTCTCTCTCAATTCAACCCTTCCCCAAATCCTAACCTGTTCTGAGCATAAAAAAATAAAAATATTCCTCCCATTAATTCTCTCCCAATTCATCTGTATTAGGAATCTCCCAGGGCACTCATTTGTGGGATGATGAATAATTCCACTTGATAGAACATGTAAATCTCTGCAACAAAGTCCTGCATTAGGTATTTGAACACGCATTCCACCTCTTTTTCAGAGTGGGCTGACATGCCTATGGGTTTCTTGGAGATGTCTGCTCTTCCACAGATGGTTCCACATGTGAGTGGGAAAAGCCCCCCTCACTGTTCAAACAGTAGTGAGTAGGAAGGAGACACTGGCCGTTTTCACACTGCTTACCGGCCACAGAACATTGCGCCAAGCTCCCGGAATGATAGCGTCTTCCTGCCACGATTTCACATGAGAACAGTTCTTGTGCGAAATTGCGCCAGGAAGACACTGTCGTTCCGGGAGCTTGACGCTATGTTCCATGGCTGGTAAGCAGTGTAAAAATGGCCTCTCAGAGATGGCATCCATACCTCTTGCTCTATTTCCTATTTCCTTTTTTGTGTTGGAAGAAAATAATAACAACAACAACAACATTCGATTTTTATACTGTCCTTCAGGACAATTTAATGCTACACTCAGAGCGGTTTATGAAGTGTGTTACTATTATCCTCAGGACAATCATCCTGTGAGGTGCATGGGATTGAGAGAGCTATGAAAGAGTAGTGACTAACCCAAGGTCACCCAGCTGGCTTCAAGCAGAGGAGTGGGGAATCAAACCTGGTTCTCCAGATTAAAGTCCTGCCACTTTTAACCATTACACCAAAAGCATCAACGTGACCACAACCCATCCTCAGTGATTTGCTAACCCATCTCTCCCCAACAGCAGCTCAGTTGACAAGGGAAAAAAGCCCTATGAAAGGTCTCATGGGTGTGGGGGGGGGAGCTCAGTGCTGCCATTTTGAAGGTGGTGCTAAGCTCAGCCCACTCCATGGATGGGTTGTAGGCACAGCTTTCACACAGAGGCTCTGACAGCAGCCAGCAGGATAGGGTTGCCACCTCCAAGTTGGGGAATTCCTGGAGATCTGGGGGGGCGGTTAAACCTGGAGAAACCTGGAGAAAGTGGGGTTTGGGGAGGGAAAGGACCTTGGCATGACATAATTCCATACAGTCCACCCCCTCCCCCGCAAAGTAGCCATTTTCTCCAGGAGAACTGATCTCTGTGGCCTGGAGACCACATTTTCCACTGGAGATATCCCTCCCCCATGTACTATACCCATCAGCACTCTGGTGCCTAGTGGGAGAAAATAAATAAACAATCACTGCCTGGGGACCGTGCTATGTCATATCTGGGGGAAACACCAAAGTGATCTGCAGCCCCTAAGAATCATCAGTTTCTGGTGATTCCTTGGGAGGTCTCAAATCACTTCTGGGGTCCCCCTCAGAAGTGATGTAATGCTATCACTTGATGGCAAACTGCCCATGTCCCCATTGCCTGGACTCCTTTGGCTAGAAACCCTAACCACAATTCATGCTCAGAAAGAACACAAATTCACGTATAAGGGCCTCAGTAAAGCAGGGGCATGCTGTGTTCCACCTGAGTAAAAATTTCTGCCTAGAAACAAAGCACTATACCAATATAGGAGGCTGCAAGCCATATGTACAAACTATACGTAACCCCCACGAGCTAATTGGTTTAGCCCAGTAGGGTGGAGTCAGTACCTAGAACCAGTTGCTGAGTAGCTTGATAACAATTAATGTGCTCTTATCACCTTAGAAACATGTATGTGAACTGTAGTGACTAAAAAGTGGTGTGTGTGTGTGTGTGTTATATTTAGTTTGGTATTATTATTGGAATCATATTATTTCAGGGTTGTAATTCTCAAGAAGCAGACAGAAGCCTGGGTTCCAGTTGCTTCAAATTGGAAGGATTATGGGAAAGGACTCACTTGGTTGAATCTGTAGAGCTGAACTTGCTTACCATGAGTGGCATTAAAGACAACCAGTTACTTGACTGAACTTAAAAGACATTGTTGGCAGCAAGTTTCTGGGGTTTTTTTTGTTGCACCTATGAATTTGTTTAGAAAAAAATAGTTGTATCATTCTGATTGACTGAAAGGTTGATGCAAAGAAATGTTCTTTGTGTTGAAAGTTTGCTTCCTAGTTAGCCCCATAGAACACATACAAAAGAGGTTACATATATTTTAACTGTGGCATCGTTTCCACCCCCTACACCTCCTTTCCAACAGGAAAGAAGAGACCTTAAGAATGAATAGAGCATGGTTTCCAGTCCTGAAAAACACCAGGCTAACAAAATACTCCATACCTGACAATAGCCCTTCAGAGAAGATTAGCATATCAAGCACCAATCCATATGCAAAAGAACCTCCTCAGGATACAGTGAAGCCTCCCTCCATTAGCATTCCACACCCTGGGAAACTCTTACAGGATGACTCAGCCCAACCCCACCTTCCTGAGTAGATATAAATTACCTGCCAATTTCTTTTCCACACTGTGACACTGAGAGATCTCTGTCTTTTGGTGCTACACCTCTGAAGATGCCAGTAACAGCTGCTGACGAAACATCAGGAACTACAATGCCAAGACCACAGCTATACAGCCTGGAAAATCCACAACAACCACCTCACAAGTAGGTGGAACTACCTGGTGTACTCCATCTGACTTGGGGCAAAGTGTTTCTAGTGGGTTCGCTTGTCTGCACTGACTTGAGAGGTTTCACCATGCTCAAGAGAGAAGGACATTAATTTTCTGACGATGTATAACAAAAATCCATGGACGTAACAGTATTTTGTCTTTCTCAAATCATACCCATTGGTTTAAATCCAGCCTTTTAAAATGCCGCTAGTTCAAGTCGTTCCCCACATACAGTTCCCTCTAGTATACACATGACCCAATCTCAAAACTTGTTCCAGAAATTCAATCCACAGCCCCATGCAAGGCTTAATTTGAGCTACGGCTACCAGGAGAGCAAGAAAATTGATTGCGCAGCAGCAGCAGCTTGTTCCTGCAAGGGATCCAAAACTCCTGCCAACCCGTCCCTGGGTAGCAATAGGATAGCCAGAGAAGAGGATTAAGAGAATAGTGATAATCCCCTTATTTGGATTTCCTCAACTGTCTGGTTTTACATTGAAGAGGCAGGCAAGCTGAGGGAAAGGAAGCCATCTGGCTGAAATGAGAGTAAGATGGTGGTGGAATGTTCCATCAAGTCGTAGCTGACTTATGGCGACACTGTAGGGTTGCCAAGGCAAGAGATGAATGGAGGTGGTTTGCCAGTGCCTGCCTCTGTGTTGTGACCCTGCACTTCCTGGGTGGGCTCCCGTCCAATTACTAACCAGGGCTTACTCTGCTTAGCTTCCAAGATTGGAAAAGATTGGCCCAGCCTGAGCCATCTAGGGCCGTTTCCACATTACTCACCTTCATCCAAACACTGTATAACGTCGCAACAAAACCACGGAAGATAGCGTCTTCTCGCACGAGTTTTGCGCAACGTCGCGCAAAACTCGCGCAAGAAGATGCTATCTTCCGTGGTTTGTTTGCAACGTTGCACAGTGTTCTGAATGAAGGTGAGTAGTGTGGAAATGGCCTAGGTCAGGGCAAAAGTAAGATAGCCTACACCAATTTTCTGGCTGGATCATCAATAATATTTCAGTCCATCCATTTCTGACACTCACATTTCGTGATCTTCAGGTTCCCATTGGGACTGGAAGCTGAGAACCACCACAGCCCCCCAAAGATTCTCTCCCCCCCCACCTAAACATTCTATGAAAGCAAATAATGTGGCTTGCTCAGCTCACGGTTCCCATGAACCTTGAGAGTACAGGGGTGCTGCTATCTTGAATTGCACAGAGGTCTATACAGGATATGGCAGCACTCTTGGCAGCCCACTATAGGGTTGCTGACATTTTTGCACAGGCTATCTGGGTAAAAACACTCTGCGTGTGTTCTTACATGCATTTAAATTGTCATGATTTGGAGCAATCGGGATAAGATGGGAGCCCATTTTTTATACAAAAATTGTGTCAGTTTCCACGCAGAATCAGCACCTAGAACTGATGCAAGACAGGTATATTTCAGGGTAGGGATCTGAAGGCAACCTGAAGCACCGATTGGGCTGAAGATAAGAGGGTCTGAGTATAGTCACCACCTGAATGGCAGACTTCCTGGGAAGCGAGACAATCCACCTTAAGCTCTCTGATGGAAGAAGTCAGGCTTTGAGTGTAATAATGAATACGCTGTAACTAACAGTCATTTCCCACTAGTACAGAGGTCCCTAACATAGCACCTGTAGGAGCCTTGGTGCCCACTGACACATTTCTTGACACCTGCTAAGTGTTTTTAGAAAGTGGGTGGGGCCAAGTGGGACTTTTGCCCAGCAGGGTTTCTGATTGGCCATTGGAGATCTTATTCGCTATGCAGATCTTTAAAAATATTGCTTTCTCAGCAGCTGTTACCCCAGCACAAGGACCTTGACTGTGTGACTGAAGGTAAGTTGTGTGTATGTGAGAAAATATTTTAAAACAATATGTTCGTGTAATGGATCAAGTGTGCTCCACTCACTCATGATCAAGTGGATCACAAGTGAACAGGGAGGAATACACGTGAATCTGTTCACTTGCCATTCAAGTGTCATTCGTCACTTGTCGCTTGGCCCTGAGATCCAAGGCAAATTACACAGTGCAAGTGGAAATACAATATGGTGATGCAATTAGTAGATGTCTCAAAGCCAATTTCCAGCCACCTTCCATGGAGTCCAGGCAGAACCTACACTTTAAAAGGCAAAGGGTGCCTGAGCTCACAGCTCGGTTCTGTTTACCTTCATTCAGGTTTGCTTGGAACTATTTCACCACCAGCAGCATATTGAGGTCGGGTGGGCGTGGAGTCTGCAAAATTGTCATGATATCATTGGCAAACAAGAGGACCCCAGATGTACCTTTCAACAGCACGTCAGTGTGCTTAAATTGCGCAAAGGTACGTGTCACTCAATACGAAGGCGATTAATGCAACTGCCTCTGGAAAGGGAACAGGTAAATTAGTATGGAAAGCTTTGCGAGACGACTGCGCTGTTTTTCAGTCATTAAATCATTAAAGAGGGAAAGAATTTGACTTTTAAATCAAACATGGCTAATATTCACACTGTAGGAAACTGATCCGCTTCAAAAGCAGTAATCACCTTCTCCCCATTTGAGAGCACCTTTCATCCCATAGGGTCCTAAAACACTTTCCCACAACTGTGGGCAGCCTCATTTTTATTCAACAAAGATCATAATAACATGCTGCATATAGTGAGCGATCTTTCTCTACAGTGAAGTCTTAGATGTGTCAGCTGTTGCCCAAGAGAATTTCAGTAAATATGCCTAGATCATTGATTCATGCAATTCCGGGCCTTTTTCACTTTATTCTGAAAAAGTCAATATTTTTGAAGGATTGGGTAGGTGGGGGGTTGTATTTGTACAGTACGCTGCTAACGACAGCTCTCGTTTGGCAAGAATGCATGAATGTTAGTGCCAGGGAAATATTATAAATATTAAAGGAAGATTGTTCGTGGCAGAAAATCAGAAAGGGTGGAACGGAAGGTATTTGATAACCACATTCTCCATTTATTGGAAGTACATGCCCGTGTTTGAACAGTATTCCTCTTAAACAGTGAACAAGACACAAGAAATGCCAACAAGCAGTATCTTCTGTTTAAAAAGAAATACAAAGGATTTCTTTGTTCTTGTTCAAGTCTTACAGAAGGGGCATATGTCTAAAAGGGACAGTGTATACAAATATGAGAAGTCACGGAGGAAAGATTTTTACTTGGACTGTACCACTTCAGGCTAGTCTTTAGAGTGCTATAGCACTCCTCCAGCCACACTTAGTCCTTCCTTATGGATGAAAGGATACCAACGAGTAAAGCTACTGTGAAGGTATGGAAGAATGGCCTCTGCAGTTTGCGTTCTAATTCTGAGATTAAACGCTAAAGCGTGACTTTTATTCCCCATCTCTGCCCTGAAAATATTTTTCTATAGCCTTTTCAGACATTACTGTCTGACTTCCATACACACGTAGATCCTTTCTGTACATGTGGTTGCCATCTTGTGTCAACAGGGGAAATGCATTTATTTACCATATGCGCACAGCCTGAAAAATCCACACTTCACATGTACTAGAAGTGTATGCATGGTAAATATGCAGATGCCCCTGTTGACAAAACATGGCAACTGCATGCATTGGTTTGCTGGTATCATGCAGTTGGTAGGCTGCCAGTAATTGTAATGACTGTAATGTCTGAAAACAGCTTAAGACTTTGTTGGTGATCCTGCATGAAACCATACTCACAGTCTTCTTAAGTGGTTTATACTTACACTGCAAGTTGCTAGGGTTACCAGCCTCCAAGTGGTGGCTGGAGATCTCCCAGAATTACAACTGATCTCCAGGTGACAGAGATCAGTACCCCTGGAGAAAATGGTTGTCTTGGAAAGTGGACATTATGGTATTATAGCCAGCTATAGTCCCTCCTCTCCCCAAACCCTGCCCTCTCCAGGTTCCATCCCCCAAATCTCCAGGATTTGGCTTTTATATAGTAGGACTGGGAATGTGGTAGACCTACACTTCTGGCCAAGGCCATTTCTTCAGTGCTGCTGTGAGCATGGGCATTCCTGCCTAGTCATGGTGGCAGAGTAAATATAATCATTCATGAGTTAAGCACTCGAACACTCAGAGCTTTGTGTGGCTTCTCACCCGCTAGTTGTCTTCTTTACTGCTATATTTTAGCTTCCAGCTCTTTCTTGCTTCCGCTGCTAAGGGCGCAATCCTAAAGCTGGTCTACATGGAAGTAAGTCCCATGTTATTCAATAGAGCTGATCTCCTTGGAAAGCATCCAAGTACCCGGTAGTTGTCCTCTTTACTGCTATATTTTAGCTTCCAGCTCTTTCTTGCTTCTGCTGCTAAGGGCGCAATCCTAAAGCTGGTCTATGTGGAAGTAAGTCCCATGTTATTCAATAGAGCTGATCTCCTTGGAAAGCATCCTTAGTATTGCAACAGAAATCTTGAGCTGCTCCATCTTTCTTTGCTCTTTCTTTGAACATTGCTTGGAGATGGCTCGGGGTCTTCGATGTGTTTTCACTGCCTGCTTTTACTTGGAAACCTTTGTGCTTCTTCTCCCCCCTTTTCTAAACTGAGGCTAATCTGTTTAGTAGTCCCGAACTGGAGGAAAGGGAGACAGGGTGAGAGGAGGGGAAAGCAATTAATTAACCCCTAATTGATGCAGAGCACATTAGCAAAAAATATTTAGCATATAACTCTTGCGAGGATTAGTAATCGCTCTCATCTTCAGAGAGATTAAGAACACCGCAGAACTTCATTTGTCATGGGACACGTTTCACTCACTCTGCCCCAGGCACTAAATTGCCTTGCAGTGGTTCTGCCAAATGCATACTTAGAGCACTCCTTCCCTTATAGCTTGCCTCATTCATTTCATGTGGGGCCACATGTCTATTCCTTGGTGGTGGCAGTGGTGGAGAGTGCTGTCAAGTCATAGCTGATTTATGGCAACCCCGCTGAGGGTTTCAAGGCAAAAGACTAACGGAGGTGGTTTGCTATTGCCTGCCTCTGCAACCCTGGCCTTCTTTGGTTTCCCATCCAATTACAAATCAAGGTCAACCGTGCTTCGTTTTTGAGATCTGACAAGATAAGGCTTGCCTGGGCTGTCAAGGTCAGGGTGTCCATTCTTTAGTAGGCATAGATTTGCTTCCTCTATGGGATGGACAACATGGTGTAGTGGTTAGAGTGTCAGACTATGATCTGGGAGAGCCAGGTTCAGACCCACTCTGCCAAAGCAGCTTGTTGGGTGACTTTGGGTCAGTCAGTCTCTCTCAGCCTAACCTCCCTTACAGGGTCATCGTTGTGATGATAAAATGGATGCGGGGGCAGTGATGTAAACTACTTTGGGTTCCAATTGTGGAGAAAAGTAGGGTACAAACATCAAAAGAAAAGTGAATGAGGCAGTCTGTGAGTACCAGAGCTTAATGCGTCATTGGAGGACCGCGTGGTGCCTCATGTTGGAAATATTTGTCATTTTGCTAACATTTACAGCTCTTGCATATAATTTTCTACAGCCACCTACCCCCTCAACAGCTAAAGACAGAAGAAATGTATGGGAAAAGGGCAGGGAGAGGACTCTGCCTGCTTCCTTGAATGAGAACAGCTGGGAGAGACCTCTTTGAGGATAGCTTTTAAATTAAGTAATTTATTCTGCTTTTATTCAGTGTGAAGCTTAAAAGTCGTTTAAGTTACCATTTAGATAAATTACCGTAATTGCTGTTTGGCTAACTCACTAAGCATTTCAGAATCTTTAGAAGGCTCGGCTTTTAATTATTACGAGCTTCTAATTCCTGTTAACTCAAATATAAATAATTATGTGCACGAGGATAAAAGAACAGAAATGAAAAGCCCACAGTGTAAAAACCATAACCTCCTGACACCAGAAGGATGCTGATCATTCCAGAAGCTTCTTTAGAGATACAGAAATGGAAAGAAAGATGAAATCATCACAGGGCATGCTAGTGTTCGGGATAATAGAGCCGTGAATCTCTTTCCACGAGGAATATATATGAAAAAACGTCTCCTCCAAGACATTTTATCAAGCCAATGAGAACTTGGTGCCATGCAGCAAAATTCTAAGAAACTTACTGCTTATATATAAAAAAAGCAGTTTCTGGGGCTGTAAAGGACAAGAAAAGGAAGGCAAGGTAGGGCTATTTGGAGGAAGGGGGGTGCTGTTTGGATACAGGATTGGCCCTGGCTCAGAGATGGACCATCTGCTTTTTGGGCAGAAGCTCCCAGATCCCGTCCTTGGCATCTCTCCTTAAAAAGATCAGAGAGTAGGTGACATGAAAGATCTTTACCTGAGACTCTGAGTATCTACTGTCTGTAAGGGCCAAGCTACAAGTGAAGCCCGACACAGGTTGGACACTTGTCAGCTTCCCTCAAGTTTTGATGGGAAATATAGGCATCATGGTCTTGCAGCTTGGCTCTCCAACTGCTGTCCAATAGACTTTTCAACTGTCACTTGTCCAACATTCCTGCCTACATTTCCCATCAAAACTTGAGGGAAACTGACAAGTGTCCAACCTGTGTCATTCGTCACTTGTTTGGCCCTAAGTTTGGCCCTAAGAGTAGACCACACCAATCTTAAAAAAGCCCCAGTTGTCTGGCTCAGTATATAAGGCATCTTCATTTCTTCATATGGGGCTTTTTACGGGGCTTTTAACAGCTGCCATCCTGGACCTTTAATAGCCGTAAACTAGGCATGCTGTCCAGAACATGTGAAGATGCCTGATCAGATCCTTGGTCCGTTTAATCTGCTCTGATGACCCTCCCTTCTTCAGAGCCTCAAGTTCTTCCCAGCCCTCGGTGAAATCCTAAGAAGAGTTACTCCGGTCTAAGCCCATGGGTTTAGACTGGAGTAAACTCTTCTTAGGATTGCCCTGTCACCCGAGATCTTTTAAAGTGAGGACTGAATCGGGGGTCTTTTGCATGCAAGACATGAGTTCTACCGCTGCATTCATAGTGATAGGGAGTCCACGTGGACCCTCACGCTATCAGTCTTGACAGGTTCACCTTGTGAATGGTTGCATTCTACATGGCTACCGGCTTCTGGACCGTCAGCAGGTCTTGCTCCCTACAGAGCTCATTTCATTAGCCTCCAGTGTACAGAAGAAATCTATTCCGTAGAAGCCTGTTGGGGGCAAAAAATGTTGGCAACGAGGCACATTCTTCCTGGCACTGATTTTGTTGTGATCCTGGAAGGGGGATCCAATTCCCTGCTCGTTCCTTGTGCCAGGAGAAGCCCAACCTAACACTGGGGTTGCTCATCAGATAAGAATCGGGTTTACTGTCCAGCTCGTGGTGCGAAAACCCCAAAGGTCTACTACGGGCTGCGCCTCTGGTCCGTGAGCCATACCTTGCACGCAAATGACTGGCAGAGAACAGTCCTTTCAGCTCCAAGGTCAGCACAAGCTGACACCGAAGAAGGAGGTTATGCTAAGACTGGCAGATATGAAAGCGAAGCTTATTTACATAGCTCCCCCTGCCTTTTTCAAAAAACTCACACGGAACTGGTCTTAGAATGAAAAAGGTGCTCAGGGTCCTAATGGAAGTTGAGGTTTGCAGGCTTTGCAAAGACTTCGTTTCTAGAAATGCGCTCGATCGACCCCTTTTGCTCTCGCCGTGTTTGAAAGCGCAGTCCCTCGGCCAGAGTGGCCAGGAATGCTGCAGCAGGGCTCACAGTGCAGTGATCAGGGTGCCGGACTAAGGGCCAAGCTACACATGACGAATGACACTTGAATGGCAAGTGGATTGAGTGGAGGGCAAGTGAACAGGGAGAAATACACTTGCCGTTCAAGTGTCATTCGTCATGTGTAGCTTGGCCCTAAGATCTCAGAGGCCCAGGTTCGAATCCCCATTCTGCCATGGATGTGTGCTGGGTGACCTTGGGACAGTCACACACACTCAGTCTAACCTACCTCCTAGGGTTGTTTTGGGGAGAATGTGGAAGAAGGGAGCATATTGCAAGCTGCTGTAGGGAGAAAAGCAGGGCATTGATATCTAAATCAATCTATAAAGTTCCAGATGTGTGTGTTGGTATGTTCGGTGGCCAACCATTTCCTTTCTTTGTATCCTTGACTGGCAGGCAAAACTCGACCTTGTAGCTCACAGGTTGTGCAGGCCTTTGGATAGGAATGTCTGTTGCACTCACATCTAGCAAAGTAGAGAAATGTGCAGGAGCAGCGCATGCAACCTTGAGCATTGGAACAGACCTCTGAATTCAGAAACAAGGCGTCTAATTCCGGCCCCAATTCTATAGTATGTAAATGATTGGAGATAAGTGTGTTTCTACCTCCTCGATTGTTGCCTGTGTAAGCTGCACGTGCATTGTTGTGTTTGACTGTACCAACTGGATGGCTGGTTTGTTTGTTTGTTTTGCTCTAGCAATCTGGCTGCATTTTGTGCTCCTCTTGCTCCATAAACCCAACATTTCACATAGAATATTTGACACACTTATTCTCCTACCAAGGATTACTACCAAAGCTCTTCTGCCTCATGATACAGCATGAGAGGTTCTTTCTCATCTGTTGTATATAGCATTCAAGAGCCCCGTGGTGCAGAGTGGTAAGCGGCAGTACTGCAGCCCCAGCTCTGCTCACGACCTGAGTTCCATCCTGGCAGAAGCCGGGGTTCAGGCAGCTGGCTCAAGGTTGACTCAGCCTTCCATCCTTCTGAGGTTGGTAAAATGAGTACCCAGTTTCCTAGGGGTAAAGTGTAGATGACTGGTGAAGGCAATGGCAAACCACCCCGTAATAAAAGTCTGCCAAGAAAACATTGTGATACGATGTCCCCCCATGGGTAAGTAATGACTCAGTGCTTGCACAGGGAGCTACCTTTACCTTTTTACTCTGTAGCAAAGCACCACAAAATCTAAGGCAAGGCAGTTTAATAAATTGACTGGTGGTGGCACAGAGTGCCATCAGGTCTTAGATGACTTATGGCGACCCCTGGTGGGGTTTTCATGGCAAGAGACAAACAGAGGTGGTTTGCCATTGCCTGCCTCTGCAATCCTGGTCTTCATTGGAAGTCTCCCATCCAATTACTAACCAAGGCCAACCCTGCTTAGCTTCTGAGATCTGACGAGATCAGGCTCATCTGGGCTATCCAGGTCAGAGCAATGAATTAACTGCAAAGCTTTTAATAATTTAAGAATATGTAATAGGATATTGATGGCCAAAATACACACACACATGCACACTAAAACCTCCTCAGTTCGCACACTAAAACCTACACTTCTGATCAAGTAGGCCATTGCCTAGAGGAGCTCATGTCATATAAACCAGCTTGCTGAAGACATCACCAAGCATTGGCGGGGGAAGTTACTTCCTGCCTGAACAAATGAATTTTCTTCCCCTTCCAAGTAAACTGAGGATCTTCCTTTGCCACAATTAATTTTAGGCATAGAAATGCCTTTCTTTAATGTCATGACGTGGGAAGGGACCCCATGGAAACCAGACAGCTGACGGGAGGATCCATTTTTAAAAGACACAGGAAAGAGGTTTTAGCACATTGTTTGTTTGCTGATTCTCTGGCTGACACCCACTCGTCAGCCAGCATCACACACAGTCTTTTCCAGGACAGATCTGAGCTGACACCACAAATATCTCCAGCACAGAAGCTGCAGGAGGATTGAGTAGCTTGCAGACAGCTGTTGAGTGGTTTGCAGGAATTTGCTAAATTCCCAGCTTTTGGTTAAACCCATACACTCAATAGGGGAGGCAACCATTTGCTTTCTTCTGTTGCAGAGAAGCATAATTCTATGAAATTATGGCTTGGAGTGTTCCTTTCCCCATAGCGTTACCGTACTATGAATCAGGGGTGGGTTTCATCTAGGCAAATGCCCTTCTTCCCATCTGGGAGAGATTTAGAGTGAGATGGTGGTCCCCAGGTACAGAGCAAAACAATCCAGTTTTCTACCAGAGTCGGAAACCTGGGAAAGACTAGCCTACAGGAAAGTCTAGCAACTCTGAAACACTGTCTAGAATTGGCCCCTACCCTGCTTATCGTGCATATTTTTTCCTTAACCTCCACTGATATGTTGCCTTCTACTGCGACAATGAAGACAGGACATACCAAGTGAGTTCTGTGAGTATGTGTCACAAATCTATTCCTTGTTCCTAGCCAGTTTTTTCCTCCCCAAATCCTTTGGGGTTATTGGAGGCTGCTCCGTCTCATGTT